>NC_091454.1:147731442-148353942 GCF_027789765.1 Dendropsophus ebraccatus
ACAGAATTCTCCTGCCTACTCACTGTGCGGTCTCTCTCCTCCCCTGTTCTCCTTCCTCTTGCAGGGACTCCAAAAAAATGGCCACCCCTCCCCAGGTAAGCTGTGTACTGCGCATGTCTATGCACATGCGCAGTACACAGTGACGGAGCCTCCAGTTTGAGTGAACCAGACGGACTCCGTCGGTTCACTCCAATGTTATAGAGGTGCCGTATAGTGTCTGTGTGTATGTCGTGAAATGACGTCACACACAGACACTATTAAAATGGCAGCCCCCTGTGCATACATTAGTTTGAATAAAAGACACTCAAGACCAATGTAAAAAAAAAAAAAAAAATACAACACACCTATTTTTTCTTGTTACTTTTTATTAAAAAATTTTCAAAAATGTGACACTGTCCCTTTAAAGAGTCATTTATCCCTCCAATGTATGGCCTTGATGAGGTGCTCTGTGCAGCTTGCTGATAAAAGACACTACAATGAGGAAATCTGTGAGCACATAATATTTAACAAGCAGATTTATGATTAAGAGTTTCCCGTCAGTGGAATGTGTAGGAGTGGACTTGGAGAACTTACATTATGCTCAGAGATTTTTAACACAAGGCTAAATTACACTACAAATTAGATAGAGATGGGTATATATATTTGTATTTCTATATCCCATAAAAGAATTATTCTTTATAAACTTTTATATTTCTTAATGTGTGTTCTATTTGGTTTTTAACAAAAGAAAGTTAGGCCAAGTTTAAAAGGGGGGAGAGAAGGGAATTAAGCGGATGAGTTTACACACTGCACAAACTTTTATTTTTGTGACTAAAGATGTTTATTGTGTTTTTTGTGTTTGAAATTTCAAATCTGAAAGATGAAAATGTAATTTAAAGCCCAAATATTAATGAAGTTTTAGGTTATCATTGTAGATAATCCCAATTTTTACAAAGATGGATGACACAAGACAGGATATACGGTGACCTCCATGCAGTATGATGTACCACTAAAATCAACCACCCTGTCTGAGGTGTGAGGACAATCACTGAGACATATAAGATGGTTAAAGGTAACTTTGCAGATGTCTATGTGAACTCCAGGTACACCTTTTGATCACCCACCATAATGGGTCAATTGGCGAGTTTGTGACTGTTCAAAGAAGAAGAGCTGCCATAGAGAGCGGCTGATGCAACGTTCACGCAGACAAACCCTGAGGCCAGAAGGGTGACGGATGATGCACGAAGCTGCCGATGCTGCAGTTCCCAGTCTCTTCCCAAGGCAACCGTACAAAGTGTACAAGTTAATAGGGAGATGTGGATCTGTTCGTTTTTAAGTCTTTTCCAGAGACCAATGGATGGAGAGGAGGTACAGGGTGAAGATGACATCCAGACAGTAAGTAACTGTGTTTGCCGGCAGCCTTGTATCTCACTGTGAGCGATCTGACAAAACTAGCAGAAGGAAGCCATGCGTAATGTGGTGTAGTATCCTCACACTGGGCGGCCCAGGGGTCAACAAATATAGTAAAGAGGGCTGTGTAGGGCTGTAATATCTACACCTGTCATAACCTACTGTAGGTAACCAAATAAAGGTGCCTGTCTGCATAGTCTGTGGCCATCCTGCCTGTTTCAGGGAATGTAAGTGGACTTCATCCACCTGCCACAGGTGGTCCATATAGGTATGTCCTTGTCTGTATTGATGTCGTCCTTACAGGTTAGCTGAATGTCAACCAAAGCTATGTGAGAGAACAAAGCCAAGAAGCAACGTCTGAGGTAATACTAACCTCAAAGCGACTTGATCACTCAAAAGACAGATTTAAGGATCCATACCCACACCACCAACCGTGATAGGAAAGGGTCATAGGATATATGATTTTCATTATAGGACAGTTTTGAATCCTTACACCTTGTTTTTATTTCTATGGTGGTTATTTTATGTATATGTGATGATCTCCGTGAAACAAGAGACAATTCAGTAAGATCCAAATATATCAGTAATAATTGAACTGTTAATGTATGTTATTAGTATAATATAGTATATAATTATTTACAGGAAGAGATGTGACCAGTCATTAGACCTGTGCAATCTGATCATAAAGATGTTTTCTAGGTACAAAATATAGTATAAAAAAAAAGACTAAAAAGAAGTAAAAATTCTCAGAATACCATACTGAAGATTGTGAATTCACTGATTGGTTATTATATGTGACTCTAATGGTTACATAGTAGGTCACATTGTAGAGATTTTATTGAATTTATCTGTTGTGCTGTTTTTGGTTTATGTGTGAATCAACTTTTTGCTTTCGCCATTAGGTAAGATTTGCTCACATCTTAACTTTTACTTTTCAGAAAGTTAGTTACTGTGACTTTTCAATACCCTTATGATGGCAAAGTGGAAACAAGTCCTGAGAGCCAAGATTTGTTATATGCAGTAGAGAACTTATTGTTTGATCACTCAAGAAGACAGGGATGTCCTACCTCTGAGGGCAGTTCTACGGTGAAGGGACCTAGAGGAGATTTGCTACACCTGTAGTCAGGATTAGGCACAGGAGTGATGAGACAATAATGGTGCGTTTACACAAAACGATAATTGGCGTACGATTAACGATGTCAGAGTAACAATTTTTTTTCATAACGATCAGCGTTTAGACGGTACGATATATCATACGAAAAATCTTTTGCGATCGCGCGCCCGCAGCCTGGCCCGCCTGCAGCCCGGCCTCCCGCTCGCAGCCCGGCCCCCCGCCCGCCGAGCCCCCCCCCCCGGCTCATCAGCAGCCCCCCTGTTCCGGCTTGATCGCCACCCTCGCCGCTGCTGTGATCGCTACCTTCGCCGCCACTCTGGTCGCCACCCCCGCTCCGGCAGCAGCCCCCCCCCCCCGCCGCTCCGATCGCCACACCCCCCCCGCCACTGCTCCAATCACCCCCGTCGGCCTGCGGTCATACGTTACCTGCTCCACGCAGCAGGTCTTCAGACATCCCCGGCTCCGCTCTTTAGTGCACTGATTGGCTGAAGAGGGGAGCCGGGAATTTAAATGGCTCCTCTTCAGCCAATCAGTGCTCTGAAGAGCGTAGCCGGGGATGTCTGAAGACCTGCTGCGCGGAGCAGGTAATGTATGACCGCAGGCCGGTGGGGGCGATCGGAGCGGCGGCAACGGGGGGGGGGGTTTTGGCGATCGGAGCGGCGGCAGCGGGGGGCGCGACCGGACTGGCGGGTGGCGATCAGAGCGGCGGCGGCTGGGGGGGCCACCGGAGCGGCGGCGGGTGGCGATCAGAGCGGCGGCGGCGATCGAGACGGCGCAGGGGGCTGCGGATGAGTGGGGGGCCAGGCTGCGAGCGGCGGGCGGGGCTGCCGGACTATCGCGCGACGACTGTTTACACGGAACGATCGGCAAATTTTTTGCGAACGACGATTTGATGACATGTTGAAAGATCAAAACGAACGATTTCTCGTTCGTCGTTTGATCGTTTGCTGCGTTTACACGTACGATCATCGTTCAAATTCGACCGTTATCGCACAAATTCGCAAGATAATCGGTACGTGTAAACGCAGCATAAGTTTTGGTTATGTTGGTATCTGTCAGCTGATTGGACGAATATGCTGCCACTATGTAAATACAACTGGAATTTCTAAGTAATAATGACAGTAGGTAAAGTGGAGCAGATGAGAAGAAGAATGGTGTAAAGCACCGGCGGCATCTGATGAGGGTTACTGATTATTCTTTTCATAATTAAACTCTGTAATTTTACATCTTATTGGAAGATGGTTTTCAGGAATCATACAGATATTAGTTTGGATATTGATAATAGCTTTTATTTGTTTTGCTGTAACTAAGCTGTATATTGATGTATACAGTGGCGTAGCTACCATAGAGGCAGGGAAGGCGGTTGCTATGGGACCCGTGGAGGGAGGGGGCCCAGGGAAGATAAGAGCCTCCTGTGTCCTTTTGCTTAACCCCTTATGTACTGCAGTGTGTAAGTGACCCAGTGGTCTCTTACATGCTGCAACACAAAAAAGGGTTAACAATTAGCTCTCTGCCTCACTACTGTGATAACCTCTGACCTCTGTTCTCTGAGCTCCTGCAGAGGTCAGGGGTTATCAGTGCAGGAGTAGTGGAGAGAGCTAATTGTCTTTTCTATTAACTCTTTGTTTGTGTTGCAGCATGTAAGAGAACACTGGGTCACTTACACACTGCAGTACATGAGGGGTTAAGCAAAAGGTAGTCTGCTCCTGCACCTATGTATATAATCATGAGGCTCCTAATAAGCTGTTATAGTTATATACAGTGGATGGACAGAACAAGCAGACACTGGCTTTCTCCTCTGCCTGTCACTGTTGTGGCTGCACGCAGGATTCTGCCTCTGGCCACAATTTTTTTTTTTTTTCGCCACATCACCGAATATTATATATATATATATATATATATATATATATATATATATATATATATATGTGTATGTATATATATATATATATATATATGTGTGTGTAGGGGGGCCCCATACAGTTTTTTGCTATGGGGCCCCATGAATCCTAGCGACGCCCATGGATGTATACAGTGGCGTAGCTATAGGGGTCGCAACGGTCGCCATGGCGACCGTCCCCTAGCTGCAGGTGGCCCACTGGGCTCCCTCGCCACTTCCTACCTCTCTGCAGTCCTCCCGAATCAGCTGTTATAATGGCAGCCAATTAGGGAGAACTGCACTGAGCCAGTCTGCCTAACGCTGCAGTGTGGGGTCCTAAGTCCTCCCATCACCTGTTTCCTGCTGCACTCTGCAGTTCGTGCAGGGGGGAGGGGCGGGAGAGCATGGTCCGGCACCAGGAGAAAGAGGAAGCAGGAGGAGGGGGGCATGGAGCTGCTGATAAAGCTTCCTCATTTAAGTAAGTGTCTGTGTGCTGAGTGTGTGTGTCTGTCTGTGCTGAGTGTGTCTGTCTGTGCTGAGTTTGGCTGTGTGCCGAGTATGGCTGTGTACTGAGTGTGCGCTGAGTGTGTCTGCGTGGCCTGAGTGTGTCTGTGTGCGCTGAGTGTGTCTGTGTGCCCTGAGTGTGTCTGTGTGCACTGAGTGTGTCTGTGCGCTGTGCGTGCGCTGAGTGTGACTGCGCGTCTGTGTGTGACTGCGCTCATCCGAAGGGATGGGGGGGCCCCAAGCTAAAATTTAGCACCAGGGCCCATCAGCCTTTAGCTATGCCCCTGGATGTATACTGTTCAGACTTACACATTGTTTTCCTATTAATAAGTATTAATATAGAAGACTGTGGGCAGTAAGAGACCCCCTAAACCATCTAGTCTGCCCTATTAGTATTTCTTTTCAGTTATTATAGAGTTACCTATTTTCTTGTGTTTCTGACCTTTTCCCCCAACTAATCTCAGATTATGTCCCCTTGTTTTTGTATCCGGTTTCTTATTATTAACACCCTCTTCCTCTTCTTACTGGTTATACCTTTAGCTATATAGACCAACATAGCTTTCCCTACTGCCTGATAGCACTGGTCACTCATTTTCAGGCTGTCAGAGATCACTGCCCCTAGACCCTTCTCTGTTGAAGTCTTTGCTAATGCAGAACTGCTGGTATTATACTAAGATAGAAAGTGCCTTCTCACCAAGTGCATTATTTTACATTTGGAAACACAAAACTACAGAGCCCCTGGTAGTTTTCACCCACATGTTTATATTGATGCCATAGGGGCGCCAAGGGGGGTGCTCGATGACTTTAAGGCCGGGACCTGGTAAAAGGCAGATTTAAATCACTGATCCCTGAAGGAGTCTGTAAAACGATAGGAGACATTTGTTGCATATACATTGCTGGTTATATGGGACCGGATGGTAGTATGACCACGGTGCTAAAAAGGACTGACTGACATGTCAACAGAACTAAAAGGATATTCATGGATAGATGACCTTTGGGACACATACTTTAGTTGGATAAAACGGCTGACAGAGAGCTTTGGGATAGCCGTTGTGTGTGTTTTATTTTTCCTTGATTTTATAGCATGTTTCATCATACTGTGTGCCAGGAGACTGTTTACTACATCGACCAAAGATCTCAGCACGAAGATGTTGGCACTGGAACCTGCAACTGCAACCTATGGAGACCTGAACCACGAGAAGATCTACACACCTCTGAGACAAGTCCACAAGATCACCCCCCATAAGTGAAGTAAGATGAGGGTCAATACATCTGACTTTCCTATGCACCATTCCACTCATTGGGGGGGTCATTCACTAGGAATGAACCGCCAAGTAACCGGTGAAGAGGAATCGGTGCATTGGGACAGATGGGGGAGGTTCTTTTATAGGGACAGCATAGTCTTCATAGGGGGGACTGTTGAGGAAATAAAGACAATTCTGTTTATTCTATTGTTAAAGATGGCCCCCATATCCTGGACAACGCCTAAAGGAGAGAGTCTGTGTATGACTATGTAATCCAGGAGCTATGTAATACAACCCAATATGCAAATAAGGAACCTGTCCATGGCAAATAATAGCTTGGCATCTTATCTATATAACTCCCCTCTTTGTTCTGACTTCTTGCTGCTATATAACCTTCTGTAACGCTTATAATAAACGAGTTCTACCTTGACATGGCATCATAGTGGTTCTTCATACGCATATATTTATATAGGCATACCTAATTTGGAGCAGATAGACAACAGTCTGGTACTGATTGAGTACCATCCACAACAGCTTTAGGAAGAGAGTGGACTGAGGGCTACTTCAGGGCCCTACCTAGACCCTAAGGTACTCAGCTGTGGGGGCTTTTTAGAGAAAGAGTACCTATGCCCATGGGTATGAATTTCCACCTATTGCTGTCTTTGGGCACAGAGTGACACAAAAACAGAATGACAGTAAGTTCTGTAATGTACTTCTGTTTTGAATACTGTGAAATCTTAAAGCAAATGTACCACATTGTTACGTATATTAAGTTTCCCATACAACCCTATCAGCAACAATTCTGCCTGTCTAGTTCTTTTTTTAATCCGCAGCCCAGTTCCTGATATTCTCGCTGTTTTATACATATGCTAATATGGTCTTGTGGTGCACTGGAAGTGGGCCCAGCACCTTTAGTGCACTGGTATGTCCGCACCTTGGTACCCGTGCCCTCTGTGTGCCCACAGCCCTGGCTTCTGTGTTATCTCACCTTGCCTACCAGCTCTGTCATCAGGCTGGGGTTGTACTAGGAGCGGACACACCAGCAGACCACATTAGCATATGTATAAAACAGTGAGAATATCGAGAACCAGGCTGCAAAAAAACAAAACAGGCACAGTCAGACCTGATAGGGTTGTATGGAAAACCCAATATAAGTATTCATATGGTAAATTTGTTTTAAGTGACAGAGCATCCAGATCCAGCTAGACTATGTTGCATGCACGGTCTGTAAATACGGATGATGTGCTACGGAACAGAGCGCCCGTATCATGTAGCAATATGATGCCGGGAGCTCAGAAACTTATCTTTTTTTTATTTTTTTAAAACAGGCAGTCTTGGAGCCATACAATTACAGTTTAATAAAGTGGTGTGGACGTCAGTGAAAAATCAGAGGCCTGCAGTTTAGTACAGGGATCATACAGCACTATCGCGCTATGAGCCCTATCATGGCTTCCTGTAGTGCCTGTAGACTACTGATAAAGGGGACCTCATGTATACCCGGGTGCCAGCCCGTCTGTTTCACACAGGTACAATGTAAGGGCTTCAGCGACAGAGAATCCATCAGACTGGTGTCACTAACAAGAGAAGAATCTCTGCAGCAGCAAAACGCCGGAAACCGAGAGCAAAGGATTTTGGGACATGTAGTCTGTCTCATCCTGAGGCCGGAAGTCACCAGGTCACGTGGTCGCGGTGCACTCTGGTAGTGCGCTGATTGGTCCGGAACGTCAGGGAGAGATTAGAGGGGATTAGTGTAGATGAGCTGTAATGGCTTCATTGTCACGTCCCGCTGCACATTGATACATGGTAACGGAAGCTATCCTTACTCTGTGTGAGTCCCGGCTGTGGACGGGCGGTGGACGGCGCAGGGCTCCTCAGGCTTAGTTTATGTATGAAGTTGCAGGGATGTGCTGACAGGTACGGGCAGTGCAATGACCCCACCAGCTTACTGGCTCTAGTGAGTAGTGTGTGCCATGTTATGGGGGCGGCCAGATTACCCAGTGAGCCTGTATACATCTCTATGTATATGTGACATGGATAGGTTTCCCATAGAAATAAATCATAGGAGTTGTCCGGTGCTATATGGTAATGATTCCCATAGACCTGCCGCTATGTTACACGGAAGCTATCACAGTGTTTCCCAACCTGTGGCTCTCCGGCTGCTGCAAAACTTCAGCCTGGCTGTCAGGGCATGATGGGAGTTGTAGTTTTGTAGCAGCTAGGGAGCTATGGGATGTAAGACAGTGTGTGCTCCTGCACTGGAGCTGGGGGTGGGCTGCGGCCTGTAGCAGGTGCCCAGCACTATTAGTGTATGCTGGACTGCTGGAGCTTACCACAGGAAATGGTGTTTGGAAGATGTCAGCCCAGCCTTAGGGTGCGTACACACTACGGAATTCCGGCGTATGACCCGCGGTGTATTCCATCGCTCGTCCCCGCACGCGGCGGTGCACATTTCCGCCTGTGCAATAGACACTAATTTATGCAGGGGCAGATTACTCATTCCGCCTGTGCATAGAATAGTGTCTATGGCTCGGGCGGAGATGCACGCCGCAGGGTGCGAGCGACGGAATCCGCCACGGGTCATACGCCGGAATTCCGTAGTGTGCACGCACCCTTAAAGGGGAAGTCTGGCTATTTAAAAAAAAATTCACTCAATTCCACTCTCTGCCCTAAGAATTGACACATATCCATAGACTGTACACCGTTGTGTCCCTGCACTGCACATGGCTGATCACATTCTCTGAATACAAGAGTATGCTGTCAGCCATCATGGACAATTCTTCTCATGTAATTTACAGGTGTTGACTGAAATAAATGAAATTAGTTATTTACCCTGACGCCCAATGACAGCACCCCTGGAGAGGACCTCCCACCGCAGGGCAGGAAACCTGTGAAGATAAAATCTTGACACGCCTCTCCACACCTCAGTTCAGGTTTCCAGCTTTGGGTGATACTGTCCTGTAACTGTCAGGTGTATCCTGGCTGCAGCTATAACCGGCATCTTCTTACATCTTTGGATGATGCAGTGAACTCATAAGCCAATAATGATTGTAATTATTATTGCTCAGAATTCAATATATATATATATATATATATATATATATATATATATATATATATATGTTTTGTGACCTTGTAAAGATGCATTTTTACTATGTTTATGATGTTTTGTACAGGTTCTAAGCAATGGATGATTCTGGGGCTGACTCTCCGGATTCTGTGACTTCCTCCTCGCCCTGTGCCGTCCATGTACTTGTTGGTGTTACAGGCAGTGTGGCGGCTCTGAAGCTGCCCCTTCTAGTGTCTGGCCTTCTACAGATACCTGGAGTAGGTGAAACCTCTATTACTAAGGTGTTTGTGCTACATTTACACGGGTAATATTACTGTCTGTGCTACCATTATGCTTTTACTCTTTGCATATTGGAAATAAAATGGTGCACAGTATATAATATGTTGATGGCTTTAAATAAATAAAGAGGTTGTCCTATAATTAGTATTTCTACTAAATTGCTAAAATTCTTGTTCAGAGGCTATAAACCTGTGCCGAGAGAGCTTTAGGTCTGGTTAGAAGAGACATGAGGTTTACTAGGTCTATATTATTAAATTGTGCTTACTATACAAATGAAAACTTCAGAATCTTTCTACTATATCTTTGGAGGAATTAAAGTGTAACTATCATTTATACAAACTTCTGACATGTCATAGCGAAATATCAGAAGTTTGTATTGGTCCGGGTACCAAGACACCCACTGATCTCTAGAATGAAGATGTGCTCAGCAGCGCATGATATGCCCATCTCATCGCTGATCTAAACTGCTATAAGTAGTAGTCTACGGAATTATAATGGAAGTCTATGGGGCTTCCAGTAGCTCCTTATACTGAAAGTTTTTTTTTTTGTTTATTTTTTTTACAAATTTTTACCAACAAACAGCATGGGAAACACTGGTCTTAGTAAAATCACCCCTTTGTGTTTCAGTTCTTCATCATTTTTAAGATACTAGTTACTGTCAATATCCTCTTGTTCATATGCAGATGCTTAAGAGCGTAACAAAACTTGGAATGTGATGCTATTCCATCATGACACAGTGATGTCACACTACAGGGATAATATACACAGTGATATATGGGGTAATCAACACCGGGATGACACAGTGATGTCACAACAGCGAGATAATATGCACAGTGGTGAGTGGGATAATGCACACAGATATGTCTCAATACCAGCATAACCCATACAGTGACGTTACTGCACAGGAATTGTACAAACAGTGATAATTCCTTGACCAGAATATACAATAACATGGATATAGCGCACAGAAAAGGCCACTGTGGACAGTAAGCTTTCACATCCCTTGACTGGAAAGAAAATAATAATAATGGTAATAATGCCATGATGTAGATACAGTGTACTCAATAGGCCCCGAATTATTAATCCGTGTTAGGGTGGGTTCACATGTACAGGATCTGCAGCAGATTTGATGGCACAGATTTGATTTGCTTTGAATCTGCAAATTCAAATCTGCTGCAGATCCTGTACGTGTGAACGCACCCTTAAACAGAAACCAGTGTAATTTGCCCTAGGCACCAATCCCAGCTCATTTTCCATTTTACCAAAGGCTAAGACATGAAAGCTAAACTGTTATTGGTTGCTGTGGGCAAATTACACCAGTGTTTTTTTACACTAATAACTCTGAGCCATGATGACACAATACAGTACACTGCTCCTAGCCCCAGATACAGTCATTTACAAATGATCCCAGTTTTACATTGAGGCACCCGGCAAGGTAACTACATCTCCCAACATGCATTGCGCCCCAGAGCCAACTGCCAGGTATCCGCCCTGTCTTATAGTGCCTGCCCACCACTGACTGGATCCACTTCTGCTTTGCACAGTAAGGCTTCGTTTACACATCAGTATATTTATGTGGACCATATTTTTTGCAAGTTAAGAGGTAAAAGCCAAAACATCAGTAAAAATGCATTTACCATACACTTCAATTGGTGTTCTGTGTTTCAAATACGACCCACACTATGTCCTTTTTTTTTTTTTTGAGACACTGATCTGCAAAATTTGCTGATGTGTGAATAGGCACATAGGAACCAATGGGGTATAAATTTTGCAGACATGTAAATTAGGCTTAAACACAGTATCTGTCTATCTTCCTATCTGTCCATCTATCTTTTCCTCTACATAGATAGAATAGAGAAAGACAGATGAAACAGCTGTCTCCTTTACCCTATACTACTCAGGAGAGGCTGTTGTTTCCCCACTCTTGGCCAGGTAATCACTGTGTGATGTCAATGGTGGGTAGGGTTACAGATAAGGTGCTACACCTTGCCGGGGAACAGAAAAGGCAGAGATCATGTGACCTCTGTCTCAGAAGGGAGGGGAGGACAGAAGAATCGAGACAAAGTGGACAAGGAAGTGAATATTTTCAGCAGCTTCAGGGTGTGAGTCAGGATGTGCTGCAGACAAACCACCCAATTTATATAACAGAACAAGCTAAGTTTATGGGTGGAGATTGAACAGGGATAAATCTTTCTTATCCAGATTTCCCCTTTAAAAATGCAGCAGACCACACTTTTTAAGTTTCACAAACTAAAATTAAATCAAGAAATGAATCAAATGTCACTAGTGATAGTGATCAATTCAACTCAATAAGCTTACCAGGTGTAATACCTTGGCATACCTTTTTTCCTAGTATCCAAACATTTACCTCCTGAATGCAGCATGTTCTCTGCTTCACACTGATTAAAAGAATTTTGAAAGGCTGTACTCTGCTCTTTACGGTGGCTCCATAGAGAATAAATAGAACCACGGGTCACAAGCTGACCTGCGGCTCTATTTAAAACAAAGGAGCCTGGGGCTGATCTACAGAGGTCAAACCCCCCGCAATCTTTTACTTGTCCCATATCATGTGGATAAGGGACAAGTAAGTTGTTGTTTTTTTATTATATCCTTTTATTTTTAAATTATCAGTAAATACCATATAAAACCCATAAATTAGCTATCATTTACAACAAAAACCCTTTAATCATAAATAAACCACCCTCTACCCTAAGTGTGGAGAGAAAAAAAATTATATCCTTAACAAAAATGTGGTATAGTAAAAAAAAAAAAAGTATATTAAATTAGCGGTAACATGGCGGCTTATCTATTTCAATCTCCCATAAACCCCATAAGTTCAATTGTTCTTTCCACTTTACTACTGCTTTCATATCTGTTCATAAACTTTGATCCTATTCACCAGGTTTTCCCTTTATCAATAATTTAGCTAAGAAAAGAAGCCTTATTACCAGTTCCTTATCTTCCCCTCTATCTTGAAATATGTTTAGCACACTAATGCCCCACCTCTTTGACCAGATTTTGCGTGATGGATCATCATTTAACCATTCATTAGGCATAGCGACCTTGTTGTTTGTCTCCGAGAGCTTTTATTAAAGTCATATAACCTATGTACAAAAAAGTAGAATATTTAAATGTTGTTGATTGCACCATTACCCACTAGAAGTGCTGCTAAATATCATTCTCTCTTCTTACAGGTGGAGGTGCAGGTTGTGACCACAGAGAGAGCAAAACATTTCTACAACATACAGGACATACCTGTACCAATATATAGTGATGATGATGAATGGAAGGTGAGGTGAGGTGGGATTACACACTATTATTATAATGTCAGGTTAGCTGCCAATTTAAGTTTATAAAACTGTCCAGTCTCTATCTCTTAAGATCCTTTACACATCCTGACAAACATTCTGCACTGGGGATGTGATGGTAAGTTCCATCCTTGCTGTGTGTATGAAGAGCATCATTATTGCCTATGCACAGTTCTAATGAAGGCAATAAGCCATTCTCGACGCGCGGCTCTGTCACTACGGTGCCGCAGCAATTCAAAGAGTTTCCCTGCTGCCATCATGATATTGACACGTCATGCCGGGCAGGGAAACAATACATCACATGCATTCACTGTCCGTAGGTCAGTGTGATGTGTGAATGCAGCCTTGCAGTAACAGTTGGCCGTGTAATTGGATGGTTACACATCATTTTCAAAGATTATTTTTCTGAACTTCCTGCCACTAACTGTATTATGGCTAGGCTGTCCCTGGGACCAAATATGAAGTTTTTATAAAGTAAATGCGATAACCATAATTGTTTAAAAACACCACCATGAGCATGTAACATCTGCATTATAGTATAATAAGAGAGACATACACTGTGTTTCTGCACTATTTTCTGGTATGAATAATTCCTCAGACTTGATCAGTTTACACTCGTTCTTCGCCCTCCCCTGATCTCCCGTTCCCAGGGACAGTACTCTTCAGATCAGTAATCTTTATTTCATTGCTCTTTGCTTGTAGGCTCTGCAGGATGTCCTTTATTGTAAACAGGAAATCAGTGATAAAAATGGAAACGTAATCCATTGCTTTTTAGAATAAAGCAGAGGGAGGGGGTCGGCTGGATGCTAGGAACAATGCTGCAGCTTCCCCTTCTATACTCCTATAGCAGCAAATTAGCATTTACCAAATTAAGTGCCGTATGTTGTTTTTAAAAACAATTCTTTAATCTGCAAGAAACCACAAAGAAAAGTGTGTTAGCTTCAGCAGCTATATGCAGATTGCTGTACCTAGACCTGTGTGTCGCTTACTGTTTTCATTGTTTGTCCTCAGATGTGGAACCGCCGATCCGATCCTGTGCTGCACATCGAGCTACGCCGCTGGGCAGATCTTATGATTCTAGCTCCTCTAGATGCTAACACTTTGGGGAAAATTTCATGTGGGATTTGTGACAATCTGGTGGTGAGATTTGATTTGCACTAGACATTTTTTACATGGGACTAGAAGATAGCAAAGATGTCTTAGTAGATTCTTCCCCAATGGACTGTCTGCCTTCATTTGCATTTCTCTCATTGCTGTCATCTCATGAGATTCATTCCTGTTTTATGTCATTGTTATTGCATTATAAAATACTGTATTAGGGTATTTGGACATCATTTTTGGGTGGGGTAAGGAGGTCTTATACACCAGAGGGGACCAGCAGTTCACACTCTACATGACTTGGTGTAGCTCTGTACTATGTCATTGGCGATTGCTAATTGATTTCTTTTCTGCAGTCAGATCCAAAGTAACTAACTTCTGAAAAGTGGACAACCTTTTTAAAAATTAGTATGATAACATTATAAACAAAAGAGCATTAGATGCCTGGAACAAACTTCCAGCAGATGTGGTAGGTAAATCTACAATAACTGAATGCACACCTACTTGGGATAAACATATATCTATCCTAAGATAATAAGGGAAATACTAAAAGGGCAGACTAGATGGACCCAGTGGTCTTTTTCTGCTGACAATCTTCTATGTTTCTTCTATGTAACAAAGGATAAAATTTTATCTTTGATCTTCTTCTCATCCTCACTAGCTGGCTATTGTTACCAATGGAAATGTGATCATAGTTGGCTAGTGTAAGACTGTACAGTCCTCTGAAAGCCCTCCATTCTATTTTTAAATAGCTTAGTTCACCGAAAAAGAGAGTCTCAATACTTAAACAATGATGTAGAGAAAAATCTGAGAATTCATTATGATAAAATGTGATTCAATGTGACAAAATTCCAGTCATTGAGCTACCCTTATACCTGGATTTATAGTCCATTACATAGATGTAGTTCACAGCAGACTGACTCCAGATTCCTGCATTCCTGTGTCTTCACCTCTGTTGCCCTTCCATCTGGAGCAATAATCTCCGTTTTATTGCTATAGCTTATCTTATCTTATTTGTTTGCTTTCCTGATGAAGAGGCCATTGTGCTTGACATCTTACACATACCCTTTTTATGGTTTGTCAATAAATATATCACCCTCATAATACATATGCCTTTTTGACACACAGTACTTAAAGGGGTACTCCAGCGTGGGGGCACTTTTGCGCTGGGACCGGGGGACGAGGTGGCCGAGGGAAAAGACGTCCACTCACCTCCCCGGTTCCAGCAGCGGGTCCCGCATCGCAGCGCTCCGGTGCCCGGTTCCCGGCCGCTTCCGGGTGTCTGACGCGGGCCCGAGACGTGACGTCTCAGGTCCGCTCAGCCACAGTGAAGGAGGCGGGATCCGTCTTTTCCCTCGGCCACCTCGTCCCCAGTCCCAGCGCAAAAGTGCCCCCACGCTGGAGTTCCCCTTTAATATTACATACATTCATTTGCTATAATATAGTGATAAGGCCAGGATATGCGATTTTACCTACCTGCACCGTACCTATATGACTACACATATATATAGGCCTCTTGCTCAGAAGCTCCAGCACATTAGAGAGTCCCTGATAGGGTTAACGTATTGTTGGACCATTTCTTACCTTGGAAAACTTCTGATATGACACTAGAAAGAATGTTTTGTCTCAAGAACTATTTCCCTCAGAGACATGTTTATCAGCGTTCAAGGCCATTCTCAGAGGAAAGTTGCCTGTCTGTTACAGTGGGAAAAATGTGAAAGTATCATTGCAAAGAATGTATTGTTCTAACCTTTTTGACCTTTTTGAATAATAATGAATACTAATATAGATGCCATTGCACATGACTGAATATCTAAATCACTTGCACCGCCTCATCTATGCCTTATTAGCATTTGTTACCACCCTATATTTTATCTGTCTATAAAATGTGATTACCATAATAAAACTTGGGCCATTTTCTCCAGGCTTATAATCATGATACAATGTCTTATCTGTGTCCATGACGTATAAGTAACGAGTGGGAACACTGCAGGTTCCACCTCTAGATATAATTAAAAAACCATTCTTTACCTGGGTTCTTGGCTTCTCTCCATAGAAAGAGGTCAATATAAATATTTAACCTTAACATATAGATTGTTTTGAATGATATTAGCTAGCTTGAGAGTATGGCCAGATAAGGAGTTCCTCAAACCTTGTTATTGTGAAAAATCAATACCCCAGAGTTCTTTAGTTCTCAGAAGCATAAATTACTCTTTACATCCTTGTGTCGCATCAGACTTATGTGAAGAGTTCCGAGTCATTTACATGTAATGGCGTTATTATCTCTGCCCTTGCTCTTCAACAGTGGTGTAGCTACCATGAAGGCAGGCCACGTGACTGCTTTGGGGCCCATGCAGTAAGAGGGTTTGGGAAAGCATGGTATGACTTCATACCATAGGTTCATAGCTTCATAGGTTGGTAGCCACTGACTGGCACGGTGTGGACTTAGTGTAGGGACCCATGTGTATCAGATACCTGCACGATGGTACATGGGGCAGTATGGCTTGATCAATTCATACACAAAATTCTGATGTGTTTTTTATTTAGCCTAGGGGCACTAGTATCAGCCATAGGTGTGAGGTGCAGCACTCTGTTTCTTCCCTGAACCGCATGACTTCATAGTATGCCACTGACAAAAATCTACATTCAGAAAATAAAGCTACATTAGGGAAACATGTTTTTGTTTTTAATTAGTGAAATAAAAGTTATATGTTTAGAGGAAAACCCTTGTACAGACTTTCAGTAGCATTGATACACCACCAGGTGGCATGCATGCTTGAAACATGATCTGCCTATAAGTAAGTGCCTATTGTCTCTGTATAGGTCGTAAAGCCCTTTGAGGTTTCCTAGTTTAAACAACTACATACTTTATTGGGATTGTAAAAATAGCTGCAGCAGTCACAACACAGGATTGCCAGAGACCAGGTCTACAGAGGCCAACAGGTGACCATAGGTATGTTGACATGAAAGTGCTATAAATAATGACTTGGAGTGGTTGTATATTTAACAGCTATCAGCTTCTACATAAACACCCATAAGCCTTGAATACAGTGACACAGAATGGGCAGAGGAAGCAGTACAATTGGGGGATGCATGCACTAGCAGCAGACATGAGAAGCCAAGCTCTATGACCGGTTTATATACGGAATTTTCCTATAATCTGTTAGCATAGTTGCATCATTTAAATCGGTCCCAGAAGATGTGTATGAGATCTGTACTCTGGGACTGTCAGCAATTGCAAAAGCGGACAGATTGAGGCATTCCGCCTAGTGCTGTGCTTCTTCACTTTCTGACTTTGAGACCTGTAAATGCTATTAAAGTAAATGAGAAATTCTCATGACAGACCCTCTTGGTCACAGTAGAGCAGTGGTGTCAGCTGTTAAATAAACCGAAATGTCTGTATGCTTAAAAGGTTATGCTCAAAAATTACCTTTCATATGTTGCTGCCCATGGGGATACCATAACAAACTGCACATTCTTACCTTTCCGCATGTCCTCTTATGTTTTCTTCAGATCCCCAACTGAGTGATCACTCTCCACTTCCGAGACAGACTCGTCTTGGGGTTGCAGCCAGCTTAGGCAATCACTGGCCGTGGCGCTGTCCTATCTCAGCCAGTAATAGGGCGGCTGTCACATTCAGCCAGGCACCAGAAGATTATGTAGGAGGACACCAGGGGATTGCTGAAAGGTAAAAATATGCAGTTTGTTAGGTTATTCCTATGGGCAGCAACATATGAAACATTATTTTTTTGTGAAATACCCCTTTAACTTTTCTACTTTATGCATGTTTTATTTTGCAGACCTGTATAGTTCGTGCATGGGAATTACAAAAGCCACTGCTGTTCTGTCCAGCTATGAACACAGCCATGTGGGATCATCCCATCACAGCAGAACAGATTCAACGTCTTCGCAGTTTTGGCTATTTAGAGATTGAATGCGTTGAAAAAGCACTCATGTGTGGTGATAAAGGTCGGTGTGTGCTTAGGAGCATGTATATGATTATCAAAGATGTTACTGTAAGATGTCGACCAGAGATGCTTGAAAATATGAAAATAAATATATATCGCTTAAATTATTGCAGTTCTTGCATTCCTGCATCTTACCAGGAATGTTAGGAGTTATTATGTTAGGATATATATATATCTCCTATATATCATACATGCTGTACAATACCTTTATGTTATTATGTGTTTTTGACTCTTTATACTCAATATTCAGCAAATGGGGATGGCTTTGGCAAATAACAGATGGTCTGAACTTGAGTAGACAGGATATGAGTGGCTGCCAGAGATGTTTCTATGGAATGAATGGAACTTTAATATAATAATGATGACAGGTTTTGTACCTGGTTCAACAGTCTATTATTCTGGAAATAACACTACATATATCTATTGAACTGAACCTTTAACCCCACTTATATCTATTGTGGTATAATTCTAGTTCAGTAGGTATCAGAAGGATCCATTTTGTACAGGTGCAATACACATATTTGATTGAGGTTTTATTCTCAGGGTAGCGTCACACGTACTGATCCGCAGCGGATTTCACGCTGCAAGTTTGCAGCGAAATCTGCTGCGGATCCTGTACTGTGAAGCGGAATGGGTCCCATACACGCTGCGTGTATGGGACCCGGCTCCTTTAACCCCCCGCCCACAGCCCCAGCCCCGAGCATACATTACCTTCTCAGTGCCGCGGCTGTGTGTGACGCTCCCGGCTCCCCTCGCTCCCCATCAGCCAGTCGGGGGGGGAGTTGAAAGGGCCAGGTCCCATACAGACAGCGGATCCACTGCGTGTATGGGACCCATTCAGCTTCACGGTACAGGATCCACAGCGGATTTCCCTGCAAACTTGCAGCGTGAAATCCACTGCGGAGCCTGTACGTGTGAAGCTACCCTCACGGTAAACTTAGCCACAGCTGAAGTAACTAAAAATTTTGAGAACCAACCAACTCTTTGTCTAGGTTATAGACCACCACTCTGCTCTAAAAGAAGTGGTTTGGTTAGTGTGTATGTGTCTATCTATCTATCTATCTATCTATCTATCTATATTAGCTGAGATGGGAATACCACTTTAACATGGGTTAAAATTCTTTATTCAGTGATATTTATTATACTTTTTGTTTCCTTTAGGACTTGGAGCTATGGCAGAGGTCGGCACTATCCTTGAAAAGGTGAAGGAGGTTCTGACTAAGAATCAGCCTCATCAGTGATGGAAGGAGTTAATTTTTTATACATAAGTGAAATAAAAAATAAATTATAGCAAGATTATACTACAAAAGTAAACACATTGGGAGAGATATTGCTTTATTCCTTTAGAGGCCAGGAGCCAACCTTACGGCTAGAACTCTCTGATGCTTGCTGTTTTAATTATATGTTGTTTTCTTTTATTATTAATATACCACAAGGGCTTAGCGCTGCTGTTAAAACAAATACCTTAAAGCAATGATAGAATAGAGATCTGTGAAGCTTTACAGCAAAGGGTGACACCAGTAGACAGCAAAAATAAAAGCATCTCTGCTTTCCCTTCCATGTGAAATGAACTTTCTTCATGTTGCAGCAGTTACAGAGCATGCTGACAAGTGTTTCCAATACAAACAATAGGGTCTGGAGATATTCATTGTGTCTATGTCCATGAGGCTTGCTGTAAAGCATGTCACCAAATGTTGTTACAAACAGATCAGGCAAAATGGCAGCCCCCAAAATGTACTACAAATAAAAAAATAAAAATATAGAAACAGCATAGAAAAGTACATGTTCCAGTATCTGGCACTAATAAGTAAAAACAGGTCTAGGCAG
Source organism: Dendropsophus ebraccatus (assembly GCF_027789765.1). Lineage (NCBI taxonomy): Eukaryota > Metazoa > Chordata > Amphibia > Anura > Hylidae > Dendropsophus > Dendropsophus ebraccatus. The sequence continues at coordinate 147,751,120 of NC_091454.1, forward strand.
TACATTCCTTTTAAATGGCCAGGGCTGATGCTAGACTGGTTGTTACAGCTGTGGACTGTCTAACTGCCACTGGTGATAGTGGGTGTTAGCTGAATCTTAGGTTCAGGCCAGTGCTGTGCTAGAAAAGTTTTTACCTCCCAAACCTTACCTGGGTTTGTTTAGAAATCTGCCTCGTAAAAAAAAAAAAAACTTGTGACATAACATATATGTGCTTGTTTTGTAGGGGAGCATTTTCCAGAAATGTTTTTTTTTAAGGGGTTATCCAGAATTAGAAATATCCCAGCAACTTTCTGACATAAACAGTGCCACCCCTGTCCTCATGTTGTAGAAGTAGAAGCAGTCATATTTTTCAAGCCTGGACAACCCTTTTAATTCTTTACCCATCTAACCATCAGAAAGTTGCAAGGGTAAAGGGGTTTTCTCATTAAACGCTATCTCACATCCGTAGGATAGGGGATAACCTTTGATAATAGGATAACCCCTTTAGGGTGCGTTCACACCTACCGGATCCGCAGCTGATTTTCATGCTGAGAGTTTGCAGCGAAATCAGCTGCAGATCCTGGGGGCTGCGAGGGGGGGGTCGGGGCGGCGATCGGGCGTGCAGCCGGCGCAGGGGTTAAAGGGGCCGGGTACCATGCAGGCAGCTGATCCGCTTCCTGTATGGGACCCATTGAGCTTCACAGTACAGGATCCGCAGCTGATTTCGCTGAAAACTCGCTGCTTGAAAATGAGCTGCGGATCCGGTAGGTGTGAACGCACCCTTAAGACATATGGAAATTGTGGGTAGTTCACAACTTGAGCCACAGAATGTAAAGAATACTTTCATCCAATAAGTCCCAGAGGGTCAATGAATGAATATTTTCATATTATTTTAGTATGATCCCAACAATCTCTTGTTGTAGCACTTTTTACTTTAGATTGTTTGTAGTGTTAATTTGGTTTGCTGATACAGTTAGTATCACAATAAACACTTTAGGACAGCATTATAGTCTCTTTGTGTTTATTTTATTGTATGTGAAGGTATTGTAGCAGGAATTGGTAATCTGATAACTTCAAGGTAATCTGATAACTGCATGTTATTAATTAACCAGAAGCAAATACATGTGAAACGGGTCATACCAACCCAAGGCATACTGACCCCTCTGGACAAATAACTGTGTGACGGTAATAAATAAAATAGTGATGACCACTAGCTAAACTGATACAAACACACAATTTAATGATTAATGTCTTATCTGGACATTACAATGGATTGGTTAAGCACCATGTACCACCCATGTAAGTTGTGCTATATATTCAGTTCTATGTGCTATAAATGCAGAGAGTTCTAACTTGAATTGTTCAGAGCTCTGTAGCTACAAATAAATCTTCTTTAATAACAAAAGGTTCTGATTGCCGAGAGTCCTTGCAGAGATTAAGAAGTTATCAGGGAAAGAAAAAATCTTTTCATTTCAGTCTCCTCCTTCTTGCACTTGTCTCAAGGCTTTACAGAACTGGACATAAATGGACCTTGGTTAGCCTTGAAGGTGATTTCCCTAAATACGAACTCAAATTACAATGCAAATAAAGCATTTGCACACTAAAGCCAATTACAGATGAGTGTAATTACAGCTGCATTCCTGCCTTATGCTAAAATAAGGTGTGAACCCTGCCTTTGTAGGACTGTGGAGACAGTGGGAATCACTGCAGCTGGCAGCAGTAGCCATTTGGTTGATGGAAGCAGGTATGGAAACACTGGCAATGTGCAAGGACAGTGGGATAGTATATTTTCAGCTGCTTATTTCATGACAGCTGGATACTAGCCATGAAGCGCCATAGTTCTTCAGAATTTCCTTCTCCACTGCACCAGTACACCAAAGATTGTGAGCCCTCATATTACTTGTAATAACACAGCTGCTTAAGCAATTAGAAAAAAAAAAAAAAAAAACACCATGGGTGATACATGGCGTTTTTTTTCCTGACAAAAAATCGGCATCCAGATGTTAGGTGGTCGACACTAGTAAAATATAAAATGCCATATCTACAATGCTTTATTTCCCTAAATTGGCTCATTAGCTATGTCCCCATAGACATTAATAGGAGGAAAAAAAATGGATAGAAAAATGCATATATAAATAAGTGTGTTCTGGCATTTTTTCCTGACATTCTTTATTAGAAATCCTATAATTGTGACTTGTAAAGAAAAAAAAAGTTATTTAATGCTTTGCTGCTGAGAAGCAGTAGGAAGTGAGACAGCTGAAAATTTGCATTAAATATTGCATAGAACATGGACGTTTTATGGAAGTAATAAAAGACAATCTTGAGAAAGTGCCCGTTCTTCGGCTGATCGCATCTTTTGCATGGCACTAAAAATTTATCATTATTGGTTGCACAATAAGAGATGTGTGGCTGATAGCAGTATTTTTAAATCGTTCTTGCGACCTGAGTGGACGATTGATTTGAACTGAACTGTAATCAGATCATAGATTTGCCTTCATAGAATCAATTCATAGATTTGCCTTCAGCTGCTACATCTGAAAAAAAAAATCCCTTTCCTTCAGGTGCATTTCAAAAGTGGCATTAATGGTGTTATGCTTCAAAAAGTTGCACATTGTTGCCCAAAAAAAAAAAAAAATGTTGCAGGACCTTGATAAATTTGTCCTCAATTTTTTTACAACCAAAATACATAAGACCATGGGGGAATTCATTAAGATTGTTCTTTTATATGCCAATCTTAATGGAAACTGCTCTGAAGTCAGATGAAAACAAATGTGGATGTCCGTATTATTGAAATCTATGCAAATTATGAGCTGGAGTAAACTTCAGGTATAAAATATGCCAATTTCTGGTATAAACTATTGTAAGTCTGTTGGGCTGTAGAGACTGGTAAGCATTTTTAGTCAAAGTAGTGTGTATAGTGGTACAGAATTAAAAAAAAACACATTTCTTTTTAAATTAATGACCCCCCCCCCCCCTCCCCCCCCCTGCATGGTAAGGTATCCATGTAAGTGTTCTATAAAGACCCAGAATGCAAATCATTAGATTGAGCTTTGTGCTATTGGGAGATTGTAGCTCCGAAGTCTGCAAAACTGTGAATTTTGCTCTTGGCTATGCTACAGGCTGCAATATAGGATCATTATAATTAAAGTAATATATTTGCAAAGTTATGAAAATGAATGTGTGTTGATATGAGGGTAAACTTTTAGTCACATGTCAAATATATTGAAGGGAATATTTACACAATGAGTTTTATTTGATCAAGAATGGTGAGAAAGTCAATGTAGGCTATTAGAGGCTATTTTTTTTTAGTTGGAAATCAGAGCAAAAAGGTATGATACTGCCTTAGACTTTGTTCCCACACAGTATTTCTGATCAGTATTTTGGTCAGTGTTTTGCAACCAAAACCAGGAGTGGATTGAAAACACACAGGCTATGTTCACACACAGTTAAAATTTAGTGGATGGCCGTCATTTATGGCAAATAGCGGTTGTTATTTCAAAACAACAGCCATTATTTTAAAATAACGGCAATTATTTGCCATTAAATTTCAACAGTGTGTGAACATAGTCTTTCTGTGTTTTCAATCCACTCCTGATTTTGGTTGAAAAATACTGTGTGAACATAGGCTTAAAAGGGTTTTCTGATTGAGAGTAGCTTCACACACACCGTACCGCAGCGGATTTTCTGCTGTGGATCCGCAGCAGATTTGATCTAAATAACTGAACACAGCATCAAATCTGCACCATCAAATCTGCTGCAGATCCTGTACGTGTGAATGCACCCTAATACTTACTTGTCCCCTATCCTGTGAATATGGGATAAGTAAGTTTTAGGGTGCTTTCACACACACCGGATCCACTGCGGATTCTCAGCAAAATCCGCTGCGGATCCAGTGTCAGTGCATCCCTATGAGAATACATACTCAAAGTGGGATTGACATCCCGCTGCGTGTATGTAGGTTAACCCCCCGGCGGCCAAAGCATACACCACCTCCTCTCCGCTCCTGCTTGCTTCGGGGGCTCCTGGCCTCTGCTCATCCTGCTCAGCCAATCAGTACGCTGCCCCGCCGCAGCCACTGATTGGCTCAGCGGGGACGTCCTGCCGAGAACCCTCAAAGCAAGCTGGAGCGGGGAGGAGGTGATGTATGCTCCGTCCACCGGGGGTTCACTTACATACACGCAGCGGGATGTCAATACCGCTGCGAGTATGTATTCTCATAGGGATGCACTGACACTGGATCCGCAGCGGATTTCACTGTGAATCCGCAGCATGAAATCCGCTTCGGATTCGGTGTGTGAAGGCACCCTAAATTGGCAAAACCCCTTTAATTTGTAATACACTATAGTATTTAACTTCTGTGGAAAAAAAAATCCATTTTGGCTGTTGCCTAAATTTTAAGATTTCAATTGTCAGAACCTAGAAGACTGCAGTATCTACAGCACAGGTGTCAAACCTAGGCCTCCCAGCTGTTACAAAACTACAATTTCCATCACGCCTGGACAGCCAAAGCTACAGCTTTTGGAGGACCTGAGTTTGACACCCCTGATCTACAAGTTGTATTTATAGCTCTCTGTTGATCCATTTAGTGGGTTTGGTTATATTACATGATCTATAAATTAAACAGATATTACTTTAACAGCAGAGAAAATGGTAGAAACAACAGCTGAAAAAAATCCTTTTTACTCTGTTTAAAAGGCAAGTGTTAAAAGTTTTGATCTGTCATGCTCTGTGTGTTCAGACTGCAACCGATCAGGTGAATGAGCCAGGAGAAGTTTGCGCGCTGCATTGTCTCCCCGTCTCTGCGTTATCCGACCTGGGTGTCTGTGACCTATGCGGCCAACCAGGTCTAGGTGGTTGGAAAATGATACTGAGCCAGGAGTAAAGGATCAGCACAGTGACTTCTCCTGGCATGTTCTACTGATCGATTGCAGTCTGAACATTCAGACAAGAATCATTCTAACATGTCAAATGTTTTTTCATGACCGTGCCACAATCATTTAAATATAACTCTTGACATGTAATAGATACATGTAAAACGTTTTGATTGGTCAAGATCTGGGTGTTTATACCCCGCCAATTGCTAGAATGAGAAGGGAGACCTGTACCGATTGGGAGAAAAAGCACTTAGCATCGTTCCTATCTGTATTCTGCTCATCGGGCCGCGGGCCTTTAAAGTGTGCTCCGTTCTGTGCCGCTCCTCCCCAGGTGCTGGAAAAAAGATGGACCCTGTCCTGGGAAACGGATCCATCTTTTCCCAGCACCTGGGGAGGAGCGGAGCACACTTCAAAGCCCTGCAGCCATTGAGCGGAATACAGATAGGAACGAAGCTCATCCCTAGTCTGAACATTGGACCAATCAAAACTGGGTAAATAGCAGACAACTTCTGGATATGGACTCCTGAGTCTGCTTAATATACCTAGACCCAACATTTGACCTCTATGTACCTGTACATAAAATGCCATGAAGGGTTAATAGCAATTAAATTCCTGGTACTAAATCCAGGATGTAGCTTCTGGGAATAAAACAGTCTCTTTATAGCGTTGGTTCAGGAGATGTTCCAAAACATCTCCTAAAAAGCAAATATTGTTGCAACTTGGCAGCCCAAAGGCATTGTACAGTTATGTAAGATGTAGTGAAATGATGTGAGTTGGATAGGAATGATTAAACAGGTGTATAAAGAATCATATATGCAGGCATCTAGCAGGCTCAAAAAAATTAAGGGAACACATACAACACAATATAACTCCCAAGTACATCAAACTTCTGTAAATTAAACTGTCCACTTAGGAAGCAACACTGATTGACAATTATTTTCACATGCAATTAGCAAGAAACACTCAATAAAGGAGTGGTCTGCAGGGGACCACCTGTGTTTAAATGTTGGTCGTGCTTCCACACTCATGGTAGCATGAGATGGACTCTACAACCCACACTAGTGGCTCAGGTAGTGCAGCTTATCCAGGATGGCACATCAATGTGAGCTGTGACAAGGTTTGCGGTTTCTGCCAGCATAGTGTCCAGAGGCTGGAAGCGCTACCAGAAGACAGGCCAGTCCACCAGGAGATGGGGAGGAGGCTGTAGGAGGGCAACAACCCAGCAGCAGGACCGCTACCTCTAAATTTGTGCAAGGAGGAACAGGAGAATCACTGCCAGAGCTGTGCAAAATGACCTTCAGCAGGCCACAAATGTGCATGTGTCTGCACAGACAGAAACCGACTCCATGAGGATGGTATGATATCCACAGATGGGGGTTGTGTTCACAGCCCAACACCGCGCAGGATGCTTGGCATTTGCCAGAGAACACTAGGATTGGCAAATTCGCCACTGGCACCCTCTGCTCTTCAAAGATTAAAGGGGTTATCCAGCGCTACAATAACATGGCCACTTTTCCCCCTACTGTTGTCTTCAGTTCAGGTGCAGTTTGCAATTAAGCTCCATTTACTTCAATCGAAATGAGTTTCAAAACCCCACCCAAACTGGAGCCAACAGTAGGGGGAAAGTGGCCATTAGAGATGAGCGAACCGGGTTCGGGTTCGAGCTGGAGTTGTTCGGTATTTGATTAGCGGGGGCTGCTGAAGTTGGATAAAGCTCTAAGGTTGTCTGGAAAACATGGATACAGCCAATGACTATATACATGATTTCCACATAGCCTTAGGGCTTTATCCAAGTTCAGCAGCCACCGCTAATCAAATGCCGAAAGTTCGGGTTCGGATCGACTCGAGCATGCTCCAGGTTCGCTCATCTCTAGTGGCCATGTTTTTGTAGCACTGGATAACCCCTTTAAAGCAGTTTCACACTGAGCACATGTGCCAGACGTGACAGAGTCTGGAGACGCTGTGGAGAGTGATCTGCTGCCTGCAACGTGCTTCAGTGGGTCAGGAATGGTGTGGGGCAGGGCCGCTTTAACCAGAGGGCACATGGTGCACGTGCACCGGGCCCACTGGTTAAAGGGGCCCCCCCCGAGCAGGCCGGCCGTTGCTATGTGCGACCAATGCGGTCGCACAGGGCTCCGGCCACCAGCCTGTCAGGGGGGAGCGCCATGGATGGGTAATCTACTTACCCCTCCATGGCGCCCCCTGCAGGGCCCCCCCGTCCGCCGCTGCCCCCGCCCGCCCGCTGCTGCTGCGGCGCGTCAGCGCTGCAGCAGCAGCGACACTGACAGAGAGAGAGCCATTGGCTCCCTCCCTGTCAGTCACTCACTCTTGTGGCCGCACTTCCTGCGGTCACAAGAGGCCGCGCTCTCCCTCTAGCGCCCGACGTCACTGGAGCGTCGGCGCGAGGGTAAGGGGAGTGCAGCCTCTTGTGACTGCAGGAAGTGCGGCCACAAGAGGGAAGAGAAGAGGAACGCGTGGACCCAGGTGAGTAACAGTGTTTGTTTTTTTCAATGTTATATGGGAGGAGGAGCTATATACTATTGGGGAGCACAGGGGGCTATATACTATGGGGGGCAGAGGGGGCTATATACTATGGGGGAGAACGGGGGCTATATACTATGGGGGAGAACGGGGGCTATATACTATGGGGGGGGGCACAGGGGGCTATATACTATGGGGGGGGGCACAGGGTTCTATATACTATGGGGGGCACAGGGGGCTATATACTATGGGGGAGGACAGGGGGCTATATACTATGGGGGAGGACAGGGGGCTATATAGTACTGGGGAGCACAGGGGGCTATATACTACTGGGGAGCACAGGGAAGCTATATACTATGGGGGAGCACAGGGGAGCTATATACTACTGGGGAGCACAGGGGAGCTATATACTACTGGGGAGCACAGGGGGCTATATACTACTGGGGAGCACAGGGGTCTATATACTATGGGGAGCACAGGGAAGCTATATACTATGGGGGAGCACAGGGGGCTATATACTATGGGGGAGAACAGGGGGCTATATACTATGGGGGAGCACAGGGAGCTATATACTATGGGGGAGGACAGGGGGCTATATACTATGGGGGAGGACAGGGGGCTATATACTATGGGGGAGCACAGGGGAGCTATATACTATGGGGGAGCACAGGGGGCTATATACTATGGGGGAGGACAGGGGGCTATATACTATGGGGGAGCACAGGGGAGCTATATACTATGGGGGAGCACAGGGGAGCTATATACTATGGGGGAGCACAGGGGACTATATACTACTGGGGAGCACAGGGGTCTATATACTATGGGGAGCACAGGGAAGCTATATACTATGGGGGAGCACAGGGGAGCTATATATTACTGGGGAGCACAGGGGAGCTATATACTACTGGGGAGCACAGGGGGCTATATACTACTGGGGAGCACAGGGGAGCTATATACTATGGGGGAGCACAGGGGGCTATATACTATGGGGGAGCACAGGGGGCTATATACTATGGGGGAGCACAGGGGGCTATATACTATGGGGGAGCACAGGGGAGCTATATACTATTGTGGGAGAGCACAGGGGGGGCTATATACTACTGGGGAGAGTGCACAGGGGGGCTATATACTAATGGGGGAGCGCACAGGAGGGCTGTATATAACTGGAGGAGCACATGAGGGGCTATATACTACAGGGACACCTTAAAACTATGGAGGCACAGAGGGGTGTAACTATGTAGGAGTACAGAGGGGTGTAACTACTGTATAGAGGTACAAGGGACCTAACTACTGTATGTGTTGGAGCCTAAAATATTTGTCTGGCAGATTCTGGAGAGAAGATTCACAGCCAGGAGAAGACTTCAAGGTGGCCCAGGCTGGATGGAGAGAAAAAGAAAAGGTGACAGACTCTGATCGGAGAAGACGCCCCCGGTGAGTCACTGGATGTAACTGCACTCTGTTATAGGATTGTAGTGTTAGGGGTCATGATGTGGCGGTTTTATGTAATGGTATCATTGGTGATATCTTTCTGTTTTGTTTAGTGCAGTTTTTATGTAATATATAATCACTGTATGGTGGAAATAGTGTTATAAGGTAACTACTGTATATATTGGGGCTCCTGATACAGTGTGGGGGCAAATTCAGTACATTATACAATGTGCCGAAAGGGAAGGGGGGGCCCACTCTTGAGGGCTGTGCACTGGGCCCACCAATGTATTAAAACGGCCCTGGTGTGGGGTGGCATTTCTTTGGAGGGCCACACAGCCCTTTATGTGCTCACCAGAGGTAGCCTGACTGCCATCAGGTACCGAGATGAGACCATATGCTGGTGCAGTTGGCTCTGGGTTCCTCCTAATGCAGGACAATGCTAGACCTCATGTGGCTGGGGTGTGTCAGCAGTTCCTGCAAGATAAAGGCATTGAGGCAATGGACTGGCCCGCTGTTCCCCAGACTTGAATCTGATTGCGCACATCTGGGACATCATGTCTCGCTCCATCCACCACAGACTGTCCAGGAGTTGGCAAATGCTTTAGTCCAGGTCTGGGAGGAGTTCCCTCAGGAAACTATTCTCCACCTCATCAGGAGAATGCCCAGGCATTGTAGGAAGTCATACAGGCACATGGAGGCCACACAAAATACTGAGACACATTTTGACTTGTTTTAAGGAAATTACTCTGTTTACATAGTGTGTTTTTCTACTTTAATTTTGTGTGTGACTCTTAATCCAGGCCTTCAATGGTTAATAAATTTGATTTCCATTGATGATTTTTGTGTGATCTTTTCACCTTCCTGCCTGGATACTGCTTGATAACACAGTAAGTAAATAAAAATGCATTAATGTATAACACCATACTTAACCATAACACCATACTTGGCTGCCTTAAGGATCAGCGTGGGAAACCTCTTCTTTACATGCCCTAGGAATCTAGTCGATGACCAGGTCAAGTGGGGAAAGAAGCTAGTAGCCACACTCCTCTCACGGCTCTGTGTCTATGAGACCACAATAGTCCTATAGACTTAAGGCCCTATTACACCAAGCGATTGGTGTAATAAATAACACGTTGAAAGAAAGTCTGCTGCCCACCGCTATGTGCAATTGGAGCGGCGGCAGCAGACTACTGCTATCTATTATGGATCTTAACATCGTACAGGCAGCCCCCTCCCCCGCTTACTGTCGGTGCATGTAATAGCACCAGCAGCGAGTAGGGAACGAGTAGCAAATGAGCGCTGACCTGACAGGTCTGTGCTCACTTGCTTCTTAACATTTGGCTGTGTAATAGGACCCTTACATTACGATTCTGGCCTGTATACGTGACACAGAGCAAATAGAGGACACTATGTCACTGTGACGTTTTTTTCTTTTCATTGACAGTGTCCATGTAAGTTTTCCATAAAAATGTAGTAGATCACTTCTTTAGGAAACCTCCCCATCATGCAGCATACTTCTCTATGCAGTGCATGCAAGTTTTATTTTTTTAAATAGAAAAGCGGTAGATAAGCTGCTGCCCCCTCTGTGGCTTATCCCCCAGCAGATCCAACATGCCTGATGTCACACAAACACAATGGGGGAATCTATCATTTGGGTGCACAAGTTTTAATTTTTCTCACAAACCCCATTTTGCAACTTTTTAACGTTTGTATTACTTAGGCTACTTTTATAAAATTGGGTAAGTCTCATCAGATTGAGGTTTGGCCCTCAGTCCTGCATGTTAACTATAATTTACAAAATGGGTGCAGAAATCTACAGTGCAACTTCTCCCTTCCTTCTGAGATGTGTGTGTGTGTCTGTGTGTTGGGGGGTGGGGTGGAATGACAACTCATTTAAGTCAGCAGCTATTCTTGGGTGCAATATGATCGTAGCTGAGCTATGAACATCCTTGTATGCCCTAGTTGACAGTTAAAACTAAATTTGTTGGGCAATGGGTAGCCAGTGAAAAGATTGGCAGAGAAGCAGAAGACACAGAGTAGAATGCTGTGATCAGAGCGGGAGATAATGAGGACATGTACCAGTACTTTAGTTCAATCAAAGTTAAGAAAGGAGCAAATTCTAGAAGTGTTTTGAGGTGGAAGTGGCAGGTGGTGGTAAGGGCCTGGAAGTGTGGCTTGAAAGACCAAGATCAAGCCAACATGACACCAAGACAGAGGCTTTGTGGTACCAGGGGTGAGGTCCACAACGGCTGTTGTTCCTATGCTGTATGATCGTGGCTTGCATTGAATAAAATAAGATTTCTTTACCGAGTGTTGCCGTATTCTCTACGTTCTCTGCAATAACTATACTTAAACAGACTTATTTTTGTTCATCAAAGCACCATCTGATTATATCAGCTGCACTACATTTATTGGTCATTGTTCACACCATCAGGATCTTGCTAGGAGTAGTGCCAACTTCTAATGATTTCTCTGGATGTGGGTCCATCCATAGAGCAGGGGCGGATTAACTTTACCATAGGCCCCAGGCTGTTCACCAAGCCTGGGCCCCCCCCCCCCCCACCCCACTGTAACTATGGCGGCACTAGCCTGGTGTTCATAGTACAGGATAGATAATGTCATGATGTCCTGATTTGTGCAAAATTGCCATAAAAAAACAGATTTTTTGCAAATCATGGCAGAAGTGTAGCCAGGAGACAGTACACCATTGAAAGTATAAGTTTTTTGGGTGGTCATGGGCCCCCCAGGAGCTCAGGGCCCCGGGCTGCCACCCGGAACACCCCTATTATAATCCACTACTGCCAAAGAGGTGTGAGTTCTAACTCCTATACCCTTTATTAAATTTCTTCTGTCAGTAAGCAATAGCTACAAAAAAAGGCAAACAATAGTCCTCTAATTAAATGGTAAACTCTATAGTGTTGCTTTGCCTGATGGCTTATTGACATATAGAAAGCTTAATCATCTAGACGTCTGTGCAAAGTCTCCTAAGAATCCCTTGAGTGCACCAGTCTGTTGGCATGACACATGAAATACACTCAGGGTCAATGCACTATATTAGCACAAATACAATTACATCAACTCAAGACTTTATTTATGATCAGAAGAAACCACCCTAGGCTTATGCCTGATCCTCTCACAGATGAGGTTTAGTGAGGACACTCAGGTTTAGGAGAAGTGCCACCAGCAGTAAGGAGAAGCAAAGGCAGGGATAGAAGGTTCAAGGATAATCTGTAAGATGGTTGTGAATATTTTAGAAGGAAGGAACCAGGCGGCGGTTCAAAAAAGGGGCAAGTACCTAGGGCAGCAGAAATCCTAAATACAGTCCTGTGTATAAGTCTACATGTAATTTTATGGCAATCTCATAACTGGGTCCATAGTGTAAAAACAATTGCTGATATTGATAAAACTACAGATCACTGTACAAAAATATGAGCCCTTACACAGCTCTGTAGACAGCACAGTATAAAAGACACAGGCAATGGCAATGCAAGGAAAAAAATAAGTACTATTAAGTATTGGTGTAATTGTATAGAATAAAGTTAATGTCAGATTTCACTGACTGTGAATAGCATAAAGAACAAAACCTCTATATGTGTATAATTGTATTTTATTTTTAAATTTCAATTGCAGACTTTTTTTTTGCTTTTTATTACATTGTATGGGAAAATGAAGGTTGGCATTAAAATGTACAAGTGTCACTTATCACACACAAAAAAACCCATAACCTCATACACAGGCAGACTCTATGTGAAGACAGCAGATAACACTGATCAATGCTATGCAATCTAATGATTGCATGAAATAGTCCCCTAGGGGGACTCAAAAAGTGTAAAAAAAAACAAAAAACGTTTTTAACCGCTTCCCCCAATATGACGTCCGGGGATGTCATAAAAAGCGGTGACTTCCTGCGTTATGACGTTCCCGGACATCATGCTGTCTCAGCCTCCCCTTGCTAAATAACAAATTTTTAAAATTTTTGCGCAAATGTTTTTTCTTTTTTACAAAAAAAAAATACTCAATGTATCAACAAAAGTTTACCATGAACATAAAGAAGAATATGTCACGAAAAAACTATTTATGAATAACTCTCATAGTTAAAAGCATCGCAGAGTTATCACTACATAAAGTGAGACAGGTCAAATATGAAAATAGGCCCTGGGCATTAAGGCCAAAAACAGGCTGCGGAGGCAAGGGGTTAAATATATGACATAGCCCCTCCCCCAGTAAAAGTCTAAATTAGCCCCCTTTCCAATTTTCTATATAAAACAAATAAAAATAAATAAACATATTATATATTGTAGGGTGTGTAATTGTTCTAGTAAAATATAACAATATTGCTTCCATATGGTGAACGGCTTTATCGAAAAAAGCAAAAAGGCGCTGAGATTGCTGATTTTTTGTTACATTGTATATCAGAAAAAAAATAAACAGCGAATTGAACGTCCCATCTACCGTACACATATATGGCACCAATAAAAACAAGAGATCTTGGTGCAAAAAAATAAGGCTCCCGAAACAGCCCTGTAGGTTAAAAAAAAAAAAAAAGGGCTATGAAACAAAAATGAAAATTGGCCTGGTCCTTAAGGCCAAAATCCACTGTGTCCTCATGGAGTTAAAGAGGCTGGTTGGATTATTTTTATAGTTAGAGTTGTTTAGAATGTGGGGAGGTAATAGCAGTGTTGGTGCCATCCCTGCTGTTTGACTCGGAAACATGGGCCAAGCCGGACGGCCTGTGACAAGGTGTGTGTGTGTGTGTGGGGGGGAACCTAACTAAAACTGGGGAAAAGCCCTAAGACCACAAGGACCAAAGAGGGAGAAGACAAGACAAGGAGATCAGAGGAATTTGGGAGCTCTGGGTTCCCTTGGGTTTCACTAGCCCTACTGGTTGATTCACCTCATGCACTCATGCTTTACGCCTTGCTTCCAGGCCATAACTTGAGCGTAAATCGCCATCTGACGTCTTCCAGACACCAGACACCCACTTTGCCACGAACACTCCCTGTTAGCTGGTCAACACAAACACGAAACTTTGCTGTATCTAGACCCACTAGTCACTGTCATACACGTGACCCACCAACTGCTGCCAGACACACACATGAAGCATGCACACAAACCTTTGCTATGTTGGGACCCACTGGCTGTTGTCCTACAGGTGACCCACCAGCCGCTGTCAGACACCCAAACACAACATACATACACAACTTTGCTGCCACCACCCTGTTACGTTACTGGGGAGATAGGGAAACCCAAGAGTGTTCCTCTCACAAGCAGACACACCCACATGGTAGAGTAAGCCACCCAGTTATAAAATATATGGTCACACACTGCACTTACACTCTTCACAGAGTTAACTAGGTTCGTTTTAGGGTGCAAGACAAACCATCAAACTTTTAGGTTTAATGCATTAAAATGGAGAGTACTTGATTAACAAGAGACATACAGAACACAGCAAACAATGAAAACAAACTCCACCATCTCCTTTGCAGCTCCATGCCTATTGCCCCTTGCCAAGAACCTTTTGGTCTTTTCCAAAGGGTAATCAGATGGGCTGACTCCAATCTAATCAATAATTGCATATGATTAACTTGCATCAGCTATGGGCCTGCACCAAAATGCTATTACATTCAATCTATAACATATCCACTGCACAATACAAATACATATAATATTACTGTACACACTCATAAATTGGGACAGGGCTGTCCATATTCCTCACAGACACTTTCTATTCTTCATCCTGATACATAGAAAGTGCCCTTCTCACTCACTGACTGAGAAGGGTCACCACTGCTGCTAGGATATGGAAAGACAAGGTCATCAACCACTGAGACCCTCATTGATTCCACTGATTCTAAGCAAGCAAGAGTTTTTATGGTCATTTGGGGTGGTTTATCCTCCATTGGGCTATACTTTTAAAATCTATGCAAAAAAAAAAAAAAACCACTGAAAATGAAATCCAGGCATTCATTTTCAAAAATCAAAAAAATCTGTGAGTAAACCGATTTTCTTTTCAAATTGTCATTGGATTCGTATGCCAGTAATAAACTTCTTGCAAGCATACCTTTTCTTCTCCCTATAGTTTTTCCTATGGGAAAGTGGTCATTTAGCAGCTCAGAGAAGACCAAAATTGTCTCAGATAGTGATTGCCGCAATCAGATTTGCAATATCTCTTGTGCTCCCACAGAAAGTTGTAACAACAATGAAAAGATTTCCTCAGATCCCAGTAATTAACCCAATAGATGCTGCGGTCAGTGCGACTCTATAGGGAGAAGAAATCTCCCTCTGCTTACTGTGAAGTGATTGCAGAGTCCTGATGCGGGCTATAACAACTGGAGGCCTCCCTTGTTCTAAAGCAGATTCTGACTAGCTATGCCTGTGACAGTAGTGAGGTGGGACAGTAAAATAAAGTGTAAATGTAGAAAAACAGTAAATAATAAAAGTGAAATAAACACAATACACAAACACAAAACACATAATCCCCATATCCCCCAATACAAATAATAAATGTAGGGGTACAAAAGTAGTATTTGGTGTCGCCACATGTGTAATGTTGATAGCAATAAAGTTTTCACATGACTAAACCTGCACACAGTGACCACAGAAAATTCACAGTTAGAAAAATGCTAATTTTTCATCTAAATAAAGGCATTTTTTACAAGGAAAATGTAAGGATATAAGCAAAAATTTACAAGAAAAAAGTCAGGAAAAAGATATAATCAGTAGGGTAAATTAAAGCATCTGGAAAATCTGAAAAATGGCCTCTGGTCCTTAAGGCTATTTTGGCCTAGTCCTAAAGGGGTTTAAGGGAACCAATCACCGCAGGCCGGATCTGGATTTCCAAGTCCAGGTTCCACCTGCAGTTCAAAAACACATGCTGTGGCTGCCACAGATTCGGTCGACTATTTTGATGACTAGTAGTGTTGTTGTTATTGTTTTTTTTTTTTACAATAGTCAACAAAGGGTGTGGGGTGTTTTTATTTCAATAAATAGTTTTTCTCTGGTATTTTTATTTTATTTTTTTTACACTCTTTACAATCTTAGTAGTTTAAGCTGTCTGAAATATGGCATCTTTTATTAAGCTAGGGCTTAGTGATAGCCCCTAAAATGGCTAAGGGCCCTATTCCACCGGACGATTATCGTTAGCATAATCGTTAACGATTAACGATCTCAAACGACCGCTATTGCGAAAGACCTGAAAACGTTCACTCATTTCCATGGAACGATAATCGTTACTTATGATCGTAATTGCGATCGTTTCTTCTTCCGTATTTCTTCGCTATTGCGTTCGTATCTATTGCGAACGACCGAACGATGTCTTATTCAATGCGAACGATTTGCGAACGTTTTGCAAACGAGCAACGATAAAAATAGGTCCAGGTCTTATAAAGCGATCAACGATTTCTCGTTCGGTCGTTAATCGTTACTGCATTTCAACCAAACGATTATCGTTTAGATTCGAACGATTTAACGATAATCTGAACGATAATCGTCCGGTGGAATAGGGCCCTAACACTAACCCCCACATTATCACCCCAGTACCCACCACCACAGGAGTACTGGAAAGTGCCGAGTACCATCAGTCCTGGAGCATCAAAAAATTGCATTCCTGGTCTAGGGAGTAGCAGGCTGGTATTATTAGGCTGGGCCTAAATAAATGGCCTTTACCATCTGGATGTTACTAGGCTGCTGCTGTTTTTTTTTTACATGGCTGGTTAAAATTACCATAATAGATTACGTGAAAAGCTTATAAAGTGCTTTTTTACCTGCACTTACTACTACATCAAGGCTTCACTTCCTGGATAACATGGTGATGTCACGACCCGACACCAAGAGCTGTGCGGGCTGTGGCTGCTGGACAGGATGATGGCAGAGGGATGCTCAGTGTCTCTCCAGTGCCCTGTGTCCCTCAGTGTCCCTCTGCCATCATCCTCTCCAGCAGCCACAGCCCGCACAGCTCTGGGAGTCGGGTCGTGACATCACCATTTTATCCAGGAAGTGAAGCCTTGATGCAGTAGTAAGTGCAGGGAAAAAAGCACTTTATAAGCATTTCCCGTAATAAGTGTATATTGGTGATTTGTATAACTTTTGTGGGGTAATGCAATACTTTAATAAAATTTTTTGCCAGACTTCTATTTCTATTATGTTACTATCCATTTTCTCAATTATGACAACTGTGTTCTCAACATGAACCGTACATCACAAGGTCGCATAATGAAGAGGAAATTCCTTTGATCCTTACTGTTACAACTATGCCCGATTCATCAATCCTTCTGGAGTCAACTTACAATATTATTGTTTGTGTAGTGGAAAATTATGAAGATGATGTTTTGTATAGTGTGGGAGGATTTGCTCAGTAGAGTGCAGGATTGCAGTGTGAACAGCAGTCAACAGGCTCAAACGAATGAAGTCCAAGTACAGGCTTTGCCTGCGTTTATTATCCAATACAAGAAAACAAATAAACAGCCTTGGCTTTAGGCATAACACAAAATAAACTCTGCTTGTCCAGCACTAACTAAACAGAAGACGGCCCTGTCTATACGCTACGACTAGCTGCAGTCGCACGAACATAACATTGTATACAGTCCAGTATTTACCTTGGTCAGGTATATGGTTTCTCTTGAGGCTGCAGCCTTCCAGCACACTCAGCTGCACCCAGCCTCACTCTGTCCATGGCTCTGCAACACTTTATGAAGCTGCTGATGATCCAGCCTCAGCACCTGTGGCGTCTGATACCAAAACAATATCTGGAGTGGAGGAAGTGGAATGGACAGCCCCACTACCAAGCCTGCCACCCATCCCTAAAAACCAGGCCCAAACACATTTTATCAATACATCCCCTCACATCCCTGGTTTTTCCATGTCTCAGATAGTGAGACATGAACTTCCCTCAGTCCTAGTAGGTGTAATAGCTGAACACAGGCGAAACATAGCGACCATCCAGGATTAACCCCTTCAGTGTCTCACATACCCTCCCCCTCTGTTCGAACCTGTGGGGGAAAACACCTTTAGCCAACAAACAGTGGGTTCTAGACAATGCATCAGCATTCCCCTGTAGTTTACCAGCCCTGTGCTCTACAGTAAACTTAAAGTTCTGCAGTGTGAGAAACCACCTTGTTACCCGTGCATTTCTCTCTTTAGTCTGGCTCATCCAGGTGAGAGGGGAATGGTCTGTTACCAACCTGAAGTGTCGACCCAGCAGGTAATATCTCAAGGACTCTAGCGCCCATTTTATCGCCAGACACTCACGTTCAACGATGCTGTAATTTCTCTCTGCGGGTGTAAGCTTCCTACTAAGATAGGTGACTGGGTGCTCCTCACCCCCAACCTCTTGGGACAGGACAGCCCCTAAACCCACATCGGAAGCATCTGTCTGTACCACAAACATTTTGGTGAAGTCAGGAGTAATTAGGACTGGTTCTCTGCAGAGGACTGACTTCAACTTTTGGAACGCCCGCTCAGCCTCTTCACTCCACTTTACCATAATGGATCTACTTCCCTTGGTTAGATCTGTCAGGGGAGCTGCAATGGTGGCAAAGTTAGGGATGAATCTGCGGTAATAGCCCACAATACCTAAAAAAGCTCTCACCTGCTTCTTAGTGACTGGCTGGGGCCAGGTTTGGATTGCCTCTACTTTATTAACCCTAGAATGCGTATTGGGGGCCTTTTAGGCCCCCATGCTTACTTTTTTGCTATTATCTGCAAAATTACTTAAGTTAGAATTTTGAAACTCCAGGTAATCCTCAAGTATGTCGTTTTTGGTAATATCCAGTTGTTCATATAATTTTTTTCATAGGCATTTCGGTGTAACAATGCTTTTTTTGTGAAAACCACATCTGTACGTGTTGGGGGCCTTTTAGGCCCCCATGTATATTTTATCATTTTCTCAGTACTGTTTGTGTCTCAAGTTACTTTATTTGTACTCAGTAATGCTGGTGGGGGGGGGCCAGGGTGTGGATAATGCCATATGAGGATGTCATGTGATTTTGTGAGGGAGTGGTAAGGCCATGACATCATCTCAGGTCCTTCGGAATACAGTAATGAGCTGTGTATAGAGTAATGACGACAGTATACACTGTGAGCTAATTGTGAAGGACCTGAGATAAGATAAGATGTTGAGAGGAAGACTGATTCAGTTTCAGTTTCTCTGATTCTAAGAAGCCTGCAAATGGTAAAGCTATTGAGCTAAAGACATCCAGAGAATTGTACACCACCTAAAATAAAGTATAAAAGGTAAGAGCTGCTGATGGTGAGAGGAGGGAGGGGGCACATTACCCTTACAGTGTGTCACACACAAGCAAAGAGTGGACAATCTTGATTGTGTTCATTGTTTTTTTCATAGTTTGCTAACATCTAGTCAGCAATGGCGCAGTCTTCCACCAAGCATCTGACTGACCAAGAGATTGAAGCAATTATGTTTCAAAGTGATGATGAAAGTGAACTATCTTTGTCCGATGACGAGTACCTGCCACCAGAGAATCAAACATCCTCAAGTGATTCTTCTTCTTCTGATGATGAAGAAGTGAATACAGTGGATCCTCAAGAAGTGATAAGTAGAACATCCAAAACGAATATTTTTTGGGACAGTAAACCTACATTAGTCGGACGTACTGCAATCCATAATATTGTGAGACAGGCTCAAGGAGCCGTGGGAAGTCCCAGGTACTTTTCCCCTAAAGACGTATTCTGTACTTTTTTTTCTGACAATATGGCAGAAGAGGTCCTTTTATGTTCAAACCTAGAAGGAAGACGTATTGCTTCTGCAAAAAATAAGTCCTGGAAAAATATCTCAAAAGAGGAACTTTATGCATACATTGGACTTTTACTGCTGGCAGGAAGTCAAAAATCGTATGATGTTCCTATACGAGAATTATTTCTGGACCCACTTTCTGATCCACACTATAAGGCGACAATGTCAGTGGACAGATATGAGGAAATTAGAAGACATATTCGATTTGATGATAAGCGAACACGTGCATTGAGGTTTGAAACAGACAAATTAGCCCCTATCAGTTATATTTGGAACATATTTATCAAAAATTGCACCAAACTTTACAATCCTAGTGCTAATGTTACAGTAGATGAGCAACTTGTACCGTTCAGAGGACGCTGCAAGTTCATACAATACATGCCCAGCAAGCCAGCCAAATATGGAATCAAAATCTTCTGGATGTGTGATTCGGCATGTTATTATGGCATAAATGGCGTAATCTACTGTGGCAAAGAGGTTGGTGCACCAGCACAGAAGGATCTGGGGTCTGAAATTGTCAAAACTCTTGCTGTTCCAATATTCAGTTCAGGTAGAAAGATTACCATGGACAATTATTTCACCAATGTTGAACTAGGCAATTTTCTGCTTCAAAAACATATTACACTTGTTGGTACTATCAAGGCAAACCGCCGAGAAATTCCAGAAGCACTGAAACACAATCGTCAGCGAGCACTTTATGAGAGTGTCTTTGGATTCAATAACAAAGCAACTTTGGTATCTTACAAAGCAAAGAAGGAGAAATCAGTGATTTTACTCAGTACCATGCATCACAATTGCAGTATTGACAGCAATGACAGAAAATTAAAGCCAGAAATCATCCTGTATTACAATAAAACTAAAGGAGGTGTAGACAAAATGGATGAGATGGTGGGAGAATATTCATGCAAGAGGCAAACAAAACGATGGCCTGTAGCACTTTTTTCAAATATGCTTGATGTAGCAGCCCTGAATTCATTCATCATTTATACAGAAAATCATCCAGAATTCCATGCACGGAGGAAGGACAGGAGACGCCTATTTTTGAAGGACCTTTGTCATGAGCTTGTAATGCCTCACATGATACAGCGAAGTGACGTGAAAGGCTTGATAAAGCAAACTAAAGAAGCAATGAAACGGTGTGGCGTACAGTTTCAGATGATTCCAGGGCCAGGAGAAAGAAAAAGAAAGCGCTGTTTCATGTGTCCAAGAAACGTAGAAAGGAAAACTGAGAGATTTTGTTCAATTTGTAAGGAAAATGTCTGCAAAGAACATTCTTCCGAAAAAATAACTTGTCAAAATTGTTTGGAAGACTAATAGAATAGAAAAGAAACATAATAGAAATGTAGCTGCAGCTAGTTTGGTATAGAATTCTATGCGTTTTTTCATATGTTTGTGAGAAATTTGGAAAAAAATAATTTTTTTGGTTTTATTTGTGAAAAATTAGTAAAATTTTGTTTACTAGTCATATTTTATTTAGCAGTTTTAAAATAAACTTGTAGAAGTTTTATATAAGTGTGTTTTTCCACGTGATTCGCATGGGGGCCTAAAAGGCCCCCAACACGTTAATATGAAGATTTCTGATGTCACGCATTCTAGGGTTAACTTGGGGCTTTATGACACCTCTTCCTATAATGTACCCTAGGTAACGTGCCTCCTCCAAACCCAACGCACACTTTTTAGGGTTGGCCGTCAACCCTGCAGCCCTGAGAGAATTACAGCCTGTACCTTTGCCAAGTGACTTTCCCAATCATCACTAATAATAATGATGTTGTCTAGATATGCGGACGCATATCTACGGTGAGGTTTCAAGACAACATCCATCAATCTTTGGAAAGTGGCAGGAGCCCCATGTAGCCCAAAGGGAAGACAGACATACTGAAAAAGACCATCAGGGGTAACAAAATCAGTCTTCTCTTTGGCACTGTCAGTGAGTGGTACCTGCCAATACCCTTTAGTCAAGTCTAATGTAGAGAAAAACCTAGCATGTCCCAGTCTCTCTATCAGTTCATCAACCCGTGGCATTGGGTAAGAGTCAATTTTTGAGACCTCATTCAGCTTTCTGAAGTCATTGCAGAACCTCAGTGTCCCATCTGGTTTAGGAATCAGGACAATGGGACTTGACCAATCACTTTTTGACTCTTCAATAACCCCAAGGTCCAACATCTTTCGGACCTCTTCTGATATGGCTTGTCTACGAGCCTCGGGTACTCTGTACGGTTTCAAATGGACCCGTACCTGTGGCTCAGTTACAATGTCGTGTTTGATTACTGACGTACGCCCAGGGACTTCCGAAAACACATCACTGTTTCTAAGCACAAACTCTTTTGTTTCCTGCATTTGCACCTTAGACAGGGTCTCTGAGATACGCACCTCGGGTTCCTTCTCACTAGGGGTGTTCACCCCAGACTTTACTGAAACATCCCTATTTAGCACACCCACAGCTGAAAGAGATTCCCTATCTTTCCAGGGTTTGAGCAAGTTCACATGGTATATCTGCTCAGGCTTTCTCCTGCCAGGCTGGTACACTTTGTAATTAACCTCCCCCACTCTCTCAATTACCTCATAGGGCCCTTGCCACTTAGCCAGAAACTTACTTTCTACAGTGGGTACCAATACCAACACTCTGTCACCCGGATTAAAGGTCCAGACTTTAGCTGCCCTGTTATAGATCCGACTTTGTGCCTCTTGTGCCTGCTCTAGGTGTTCCTTTACTAAGGGCATGACTGCTGCTATTCTGTCCTGCATCAGGGTAATGTGCTCTATGACACTTTTGTAGGGGGTGTGTTCATTTTCCCAGGTTTCTTTGGCGATGTCAAGAAGGCCACGTGGGTGCCTGCCATACACTAGTTCAAACGGGGAAAACCCTGTGGAAGACTGAGGTACCTCACGGATTGCAAACATCAAATATGGTAACAAACAATCCCAGTCCTTCCCATCCTTGCTGACCACCCTTTTTAACATGCCCTTCAAGGTTTTGTTAAATCTCTCCACCAGGCCATCAGTCTGGGAATGATACACTGATGTACGCAGATGCTTAATTTTTAGTAGCTTACACAGTATCTTTTAACATCCTCATGTACACCGGGCCAATAGAACCTTTGCAAGACCCGTTCTCTGGTCTTTTCACACCCCAGGTGACCACCTAGCACATGTTTATGAGCCAGCTCTAAGACTACACGGCGATATGGTTGGGGTACAACTAGCTGTTTCAGCTCCTCCCCTCTTACCTTATCTACTCTGTACAGTAGGTCATTGTTAGTAGCCATGTAAGGGTATTCCTTATTTGCCCCTGGGACTTGAGATACACCATTTATCCTTTTTACATTTTCCCGGGCCCTTAGCAATGTGGGATCACTAAGTTGAGCGGTCCCAAAATTGTCACGTAATACCTCTAGTTCTGGCATGTCCAGAACTTCCTCCTCATTCTTAGTGTCACCAGCCAGTACAGCTAGGGGAAGACTGTCATCTCCACTTGGGGTCACCCCTACAGCTGGTACCTCAGTATCTGGGTCATATGGTTCGGGGGTTACTCCCTGACACACATTATTACCATCAACATTAATATTTTCAGCAGACCATGTGTACCTTCCCCTCCACAGGTCCCAAAATAACGGAAAGTCCCTTCCAAGTATCACCTTATGTATAAGAGATTTAACAACCACCACTTCATGTGTAGTTGTACCACAAGGTGTGTCTACGCAAATAGTAGCAGTGGGGTATTCCCGAGTGTCCCCATGTATGCATAGTACCCCAACTTTCCTTCCACTGTAGGCCCCTGAATTGACCAAAGTTCCATGCACTAGTGTCACAAGACTTCCAGAGTCCAGCAGAGCCGGGACAGGATATCCCCCAATGCACACGGTGCACATCTGTGGCTCAGTCTCGGTTATAGTCTCTGCGGCCAGAACGGGGTGTGCATATAGGGAGACACGTCTGGAGGCGGTGCAGTCCATGGGCTCGGTGGTAAGGGGACAGTGAGCGGCTATGTGACCCCAGTCATGGCACCGCCAACCTTGTATGCGGCCTTGATCTCGAGACCCACGTTGTGGCCCAACCACAGACTCACCCTCTGAGCCACCTCCCTTTACAACTCGACTCCCACCGGCAGTAAATGGAGCAGTCTTACCAGTTCCTTTGGCCGACTTGGTCTCCTTGGCACTGCTCCGGCTGGTAGAGGTCTGTAGCAGCTCCTCTGTGGCACGATACCTCTACACTAAGTTCACCAGCTGGTCTGCATCAGTAGGGCCGGCTTGTCCAACCCATCGCTGTATCCTAGGCAGCAAGGAACGGTTGAACTTATCCAGGACAACCCTCTCGACCACCTGGGCTGGAGTATACTTTTCTGGCTGTAGCCACTTTGTCACTAGGTGGATCAGGTCATGCATCTGGGACCGTGGGGGTAGGCTTTCTGAGAAAGTCCAGGCGTGCACTCGGCCTGCACGCACCTGCATGGTTACCCCCAGCCGAGCAAGGATCTCTGCCTTTAGCTTGGTGTAGTCCCGAGAGTCCAGATCATTCAGGTCATAGTAGGCCTTTTGTGATTCGCCTGTGAGGAAAGGTGCCACGACATCTGCCCACTGGTCCATGGGTAGCCTTTCACGCGCAGCAACTCTCTCATAGATGGTGAGATATGCTTCTATGTCATCTGTAGCAGTCATTTTTTGCAGCGCAGCTTGCACTGTGGCCCTCACGGACGGTTGCACTCCTCGGGCCCCTTGCAGATTTGTGTTTTGCCCCTCAGCAGTTGCAGTCCGCTGTGAAGTTACTGCATCTCTCAGTGCAGCCACTTGTTCCATCAGTAGACGATTCGTCTCCTGCTGTTGTACATTAGCCTGGGCCTGTATTTGCTGCTGCTGCTGCAGAGCCTGAGCCTGTGCTTGCTGCTGCTGCTGCATGGCCTGAATGATTGCTTTAGTCTCCTCTCGCTGTTGGAGATTAGTTTCTTTTTGCTGCAGATTAGTTTCTTTTTGCTGCAGATTGGCTTGGATCATTTGTTTGACCAGGTCCTCCATTGCAGTAGTCTTTTTATGCAGTTCACCTGCAGCTTTCACCCAGGACATACACAGGTCACAAAATGAGTCTTTATAGTGTGTCTCTCTTTAACCCCTTAAGGACCGGGCCTGAAATGGCCTTAAGGACCGGAGTAAATTTTATGAATATGACCAGTGTCACTTTATTCATTAATAACTTCGGGATGCTTTTACCTATCCGGCTGATTCTGAGATTGTTTTCTCGTGACATATTGTACTTCACATTTCTAGTAAATTGGAGTCGATACTTATAACAAATCTTTATGAAAAAAAACAAAATAGCGTGAAAAATTGTGAAAAAATGCATTTTTCCAACTTTAAAACTTTTCTGCTTATACAGAAAATGGTTATATCACATAAATTATATATTAAATAGCATTAGCAACATGTCTATTTTATGTTGGCGGCATTTATTAAACTATCTTTCATTTTTTTTAAACAATAGAAAGCGTAAAACATTAGCAGCAAATTTCCAAATTTTCGGTAAAATTTCAAAATCAGATATTTTTAGGGACCTGTTCAGGTTTAAAGTGTATTTGAGGAGACTGTGTGTTAGAAAGCCCCACGAAGCACCCCATTTCAGAAACTGCACCCCCCAAACTCTGCAAAAGCACATCCAGAAAGTTTTTTAACCCTTTAGGGGAGTCACAGAAATAAAAGCTAAGTGTGTAAGAAATTTGAAAATTTTTATTTTCTGTGCAGAGATTTTATTGTAATCCAATATTTTTCATAATTATGACCCTATTACCAGAGAAATGCACCCCAATAATTATTGCCCCGTTTCTGCAGTTTATAGAAATACCCCATATGTGGCCCTATTGCGCTATTTGACGCAACCACAAGCCTCAGATACAAAGGAGCGCCTAGTGAATTTCAATGGCTCCATTATATTTGGTCATGTCTGACTGTACCACTTCAGGTTGGCAGAGGCTCTGGGGTGCCAAAACCTAAAAAACACCCCTAAAGGGACACCATTTAGAAAACTACACCCCTCAAGGAATGTAATAAGGGGTGCGGTGAGCATTTGGACCCCACAGGTGCTTCACAGATTTTCCGAACAATGTGGCGTGAAAAAAGACAAAAGTATTTTTTACACTAAAACGTTGTTCTAGCCTTCAATTTTTCATTTTCACAAAGGGATAAAAGGAAAAAAAAGACACAAAAAGTGTAGCGCAGTTTCTCCCGAGTACAGAAATACCCCATATGTGGACATAAAGTGCCAAGCGGGCGCAGGACGAGCCTCCAAAGGGAAGGAGCGTTTGGAAGCTGGATTTCACTGGAATGGACTTCAATGGCCACATCGCATTTACAGAGCCCTCGTGCTGCCAAAACACTGGAAACCCCCCACAAGTGACCCCATTCTGGAAACTACACCCCTCAAGGAATCTAACAAGGGGGGAAGTGAGCATATGGACCCCACTGGTGACGGGCACAAATGTGGAACAATGTGACGTGAAAGTGAAAAATTTCATTTTTTCATTTTCACGGCACAAATGTGCCCGTCATCAAGGGGTCCATTTGCTCACTACACCCCTTGTTAGATTCCTTGAGGGGTGTAGTTTCCAGAATGGGGTCACTTGTGGGGGGTTTCCAGTGTTTTGGCAGCACGAGGGCTCTGTAAATGCGACATGGCGTTCATAATCCATTCTAGCCAAATCCAACCTCCAAAATCCAAATGGTGCTCCTTCCCTTCGGATGCTTGCCCTGCGCCCACATGGCGCTTTATGTCCACATGTGGGGTATTTACGGACTCGGGGGAAATTGCTCTACACATTTTGTGTTTTTTTTTCTCTTTTAACCCCTTGTGAAAATGATAAATTCAAGGCTAGACCAACATTATAGTGTAAAAAATGTAATATTTCATTTTCACGCCACATTGTTCCACATTTGTGCCCGTCACCAGTGGGGTCCATATGCTCACTACACCCCTTGTTACATTCCTTGAGGGGTGTAGTTTCCATAATGGGGTCACTTGTGGGGGGTTTCAACTGTCTTGGCAACACAATGGCCTTTTAAATGCAACATGGCCCCTCGAAATCCAATCCAATCCAAATCCAGCCTCAAAAAACCAAATGGCATTCCTTCCCTTTGGAGGCTTACCCTGCACCCGCATGGCGCTTTATGTCCACATGTGGGGTATTTCCGTACTCAGGAGAAATTGCGCTACACATTTAGTCTTTTTTTTTACCTTTTAGCCCCTTGTGAAAATGAAAAAATCATGACAAGATTAATGATTTAGAGTAAAAATTTAAAAAAAATTACACTAAATGTTGGTCTAGCCTTGATTTTTTTCCATTTCCACAAGGGGTTAAAAAAGAAAATGAACACAAAACGTGTAGGGTAATTTCCCCTGAGTACGAAAATACCCCACATGTGGGCATAATGTGCCATATGGGCACAGGGCAAGCCACCAAAGGGACAGAGCGCCATTTAGAGGCTTGAATGGAGGATGGAGGCCACGTCGCAATTACAAAGCTCCTGTGCTGCCAGGACAGTAGAAACCCCCGACAAGTGACCCCATTCTGGAAATTACACCCCATAAGGAATCTAACGAGGGGTGCAGTGAGCATATGGACCCAACTGGTGACGGGCACATGTGTAGAACATGTGCCGTGAAAATAAAAAATACAATTTTTTTCATTTTCACGTCCCAAATGTGGCAGTCACCAGGGGGCCATATACCCGCTGCCCCCCTTGTTAGATTCCTTATGGGGTGTAGTTTCCAGAATGGGGTCACTTGTGGGGGGTTTCTACTGTCCTGGCCGCACAGAGGCTTTGTAATTGCATCATGGCATCCTCTAATGGGAATGGCGGCCATACCTACTTAGCTGGGGAAAAGGGACAATTCTAATTTATTTGGGGGTATTAGGCCAATTATTAGTTTATAAGGTTGAAAATGACAGGTGTCCATCAAACTCAATCTGTGTTGATCCAGAGGAAGGCAAAAAACCCCCGTGAGGCAGACGACAGTAGCCTCATCACAGGGGAAAAATTCCTTCCCGACTCCATATTGGCGATCAGAATAATCCCTGGACTAACGTGACCCCTGAAATAGGGAAAGGGACAGAATTTAGATAATGTAGAACCCCAGTGACGTGTGGTGCGCCTTGAAGCGATCCAGTATGCAGAGGCCGGGGGGATCAGGACAGGTGTCACACTGGGAAATGGTGTCCTTCCTGATCCCGCTGTTACGCCACACTCTGCACTTCTTCTGGGGTCTCCTGTTTTCCAGTGTGGGGGACGTCACCTGGAAAATGTTGTCCTGGTGCCATACGGGGTCCTTCATATCCAGAAGCGCAGGGTCCGCTCCATGGCTACTAAATATTAGGGCTCTATTACTGCTTCTGATATTTTCGGATCGTGCCGCAAGCTACAGTAGCTCAGGCAGCGAGGGAGCGGAAGAGGGGGTGCTGGTATAAAAGTTATCCCCGTACAGGTGGTAACCTTTATCCAGCAGTGGGAAGATCAGTTCCCGGACGATCTTCCCACTTGTTCCGAGGATGGGGGGGGGGGGGGCATCTGGGGGCTGCATTCGGGTGTCCCTTCCTACATACACTCTAAGGGTACGTGCACACTGCGGAATCGCGACAGATAACCCTTCGTGCATTCCGCAGTTGGCACCCACCGGCGGACTGATGCGGGCACGCATCTCCGTCCGTGTCATAGACTCCATTCTATGCACGGGGGCGGATTCCGCTCTCTGTCCAACGTATTCATTCTTTGGACGGACGATGGAATCAGCCTGTGCATAACATGGAGTCTATGACACGGGTGGAGACGCGCGCCTGCATCAGTCCGCCGGAGGGTGCCAGCTGCGGAATGCACAAAGGTTTATCTTCGCCATTGCGCAGTGTGCCCCTACCCATAATCTGTAAGAGTACCCTGAGGTACGCTCATAGAGTTAGTAGAATTTTACGCCATACCGTGATCTCTTATTGGGACGGTACTGGCGGAAAAGACGTGTCTGGGAGGCAGCATACACTACGCTATCCCCCAGACATGTCATTGGAGGATGAGGATGAATGGAGGAACGAAGGATCCCCCCATTCATCCTCACTGGCTGTTTCGGTGTCAGAGGCAATAATAACGTATCCCTCTGACGCCGAAAACACCCTGGGGGTCATCTTTATACGGGGACTAGTATATGGGGTATGTAGTGGTGTAGTGTCAAACTTTATTCAATGTAGTGTGGTGTAATGTAGTGTTTTTTACGTGTTTTTTTACAGTAAGTATAAAAAAAAAAAACCTAAGCCAAAAATGGTGTTGCTGATAAATGCCGCACTTATGTGCGGCACTTATAAGCAGACCGTGGCAGTAGGATAGAGAAAAAAAACACCCTACACCAAAAAGGAGGAGTTGCTGATTAGCAGTGCACTTTCGTGCGATGCTGATCAACACTCAGCGGCGATAGGGTGCGAAGAATAGAAAAAAAAATTTGAAAAAAAACAAAAAAAAACAAAACTTTATTACATACTGAACATCCCTGTAGCTGCTGATAAGTGTATTACACATATCAGCCGCTAGAGGGCAGCAGAGCGGAAAATCCCGAAAACCTGACGCTGGAGCCGAAAATAGCCGAACGTGACGTCACGGAAGAAGCCGAAGACCCGAACGAGACCACAAGGACACCGCGAACCCGGAAGACGCCGATCAGGACCCCGGGAAAGGTGAGTAATGTACGAATACCTGCTCTGGACCCCTCAGCTACCTAGCTGAGGGGTCCGGAGCAGGTATTTATAACTTTTGGGGACTTTGATCGCCGTGAACGGCCGGCCGGTAGCGGCCGGCCGTTCACGGCGATCGGGCCGGTGGCACCTGGCCACCATTACTTTTTACAGTAATGGCGGTCGGTGCCGTCCTCGGACAGCACCGACCGCCATTTTTTCCCGGTCATCGGGTCACCGATGACCCGGAAAGGTTCCGATCGCCGCTATTGGCTGATCTGAACTGATAAGCCAATAGCGGCGATCGTCGGCATGGGGGGGGTTAACAACCCCCCATGCCGACAGGGAGAGATGGCCTGCAGTGTATTTCTGCAGGCCATCTCTCCCGATCGCATGCGGCCGGTCCGCGGCGCCCTCTTAAAGGACCCGCGTACCGGTACGTCATGGGTCCTTAAGTGACAGTGATCCATGACGTACCGGTACGACATGGGTCCTTAAGAGGTTAAGACTGTTTTTTTTTTTTTTTTTTTTACTGCCCGCTCCGAAGCACCATATGTGGGAGGATTTGCTCAGTAGAGTGCAGGATTGCAGTGTGAACAGCAGTCAACAGGAGTAGTGAAACATCAGTTTTATATGTCAATCAAAAAGTGACAGGTGCCCCGCCCCCTTTCCCCCTAAGCCCCGCCCCCATTTCCTGCCATCAACCCGCCCCCTCTAGCCCTAGTGACAGTTCCCCCACCCACTTTCCCACGCATCCCCCGCCCACTTTCCCACGCTGTTAACCCTGTCCCACATGCATGTGACGTATCTGGTATGACAGATACGTCTCCACCCCCTCCCATATCAAACTTATGAAACACCCCCCAGATTATATCATGCACCCTGCTTATCGCCCATATTGGGTAACCCTAATAAAATGACTAACCTTTATCTCAAGTCCTAGTCATGGTTCTGTGTGTGTGTAGTTGTAGCAGATATAATAGCAAGAGAGATGGAGAGATCCGTACAAGTCCCTGTCTTGAAGCGAAGTGTGTGAATTAGCTTACAGTCTTCTGAGAGGGGGTCTGAGTACACGCCCATATCCTGATGTAATAGGGAGGCCTTGAAACATGCCAGGACATGTCCTCACATCCCATAGCCTATATACCCCACAGTGTATATATTAGGCGTAAAAATCAAACAAGGCGATAAAAGTTTAAAAGCTTTATTGAATAAAAAGATGTATACAATATTCGTATAATAAGCAATGTTTTTGTTCATAAAGTTACATTTGTAAAAGTTAAAATAAGCGAAGAAAAGTACAAAAATGGTATGACTGTGATATAAACAACAGAAGTAAAGTCTTGTGACTCACATGCAAGACTGGCCTCACAATGAGACACTATTCACCTTAAAAAGTCATAATTTTGTTCAGATATATATTGTATTTCTTCAAAGGAGTCGTAACATGTGGGGTTACACAGGGTTAATTGTCTTAAAGGTCTTAATTTTGTTAAAAAAGCCTTAGGACTGTCATACATGTGAGTTCTCACAATGAGTCACTATTTTACTGTGTAATATCACATTTTTTGAAAGGGTGCTTAATCTATGGGGTCATAGAGGTTAAATTTAAACAATTAAGACAGTTCATACAGGGTCATCTGCAAAATTAAGGTGTGAATGGCTGTAAAGTTTGTAGTTAAAGTCTCGTGATAGTCTTGCACAGTGTAGATAATAAGCCATAATGTCATTTGAGCAACAAAGAATTTGTACTTAAAGCCTCGTGATAGTATTGTAAAAGAATTTTATCACAGCGGCACAGTGTAGATAATAAACGGTGATGTAAATTTATCAGCAGAGAATAGAAGAAATACATTGTAGGAATATAATGTTTTATCAGTTTATACATAGAGGAAAGCACTCCTGTTTAAAAACTAAACACGCTGTACATCCTAATTTTACACAAACCAGCTTATTCTTCACAAACACATCTACTAAATGGTCATTTTGTTTTAAATCCTTGGTAAAGAAATGCAATGCTTTCTTGTAAGAAATACCCCTAGCCAAATGAAATAGTATAAAAAGACAATAATGTCCGCAGAAAGAGCTGGAAGTATCTTGCAATTGAATATTTAGATATGTGTATGTCTCACAATTCCTTTTTAAGAACCGTAAAAATTCTTTGGGAAATATTTCAGCATCCGGGGAGAACCCGTAGCTGTCAAAAAATATTGCTTTCTTATTATTACACAATACAATTAATATCCAGTGACGCCCTCGTTTTTGCGACTCGTCCGTGTTCACTATGTAAGCCGCGGGTCTCTGAAGAACACACTGTAATGGTAGAAAATCACACGGAAATATGCCTTCAAATAGGACATTTATATAAGGATCGGATTTAGCTATATTCGTGAGCTGTAGATTATTCATCTTTAGTTATAGTCATTCAGTATTTCTCTTCTATTGTTTATCTCTAATATGTTTGAATTTATTGCATAAACAATCATATTCAGGGTGTGCTGTGTTGGTTCTGCAAAGCGTATCTCAGCGCGTAGATTTCCTGTTTTTATGAGGGAAAAGTGTCCGCCCGGCTCTTGATCCGGCGATAGATCGAATGCAAAGAATGTGTAGCCGTTCATAAATTCTTCGCGGTCTATCGCTAACCCGCTATCAGATTTTTGTTTACCCGCTATGTGTACGAGAGCGGCGTACTCTCTAATGGCTAATTCAGCCTCAAAATTTGGCTGAAAAGGTCTTGCAGGTATCTGTTGCCCGTCCAGGTACAGAGCCGCATGATTTATGTTGTAATGGTGAAAACATAGCGGATTTCTTTGGTAGCTCCCGCTAAAGGCTTCATTGTCCACAAAACCTAATATTACTGTTTTAGGGATTTGACCAAGAAACAGATTCTCATGATTTGTAATCCTTGTTCCTGCTGGAATGCTGTATACTTTTAAGCAGGCTCTATCAATGGCGTATTTGGCCGTAGACGTCAGAAGGGCTTGGCTGTGGCCTATTCTGACAGACGGTGAAACCTGTACTCTTTTTACATAGAGAGCCGCTTGCAGGATCTGTATTTTAAAAGGCTCTGCTTCGGCTGACATCAGGGTAAATGTATCTTTATTTCTGGTCAGTTTGATTTTAAGGTCCAGGCCGTTGAGTATGAGTTTGGGTTGATTGAATATATCTCCAAAAATTGGTCCTAAAAGCTCTACAGGCTTAGGCTAGGTTCAGACGCTGTAACTGTGCGGCTGTATTTGCGGCTGTAATTGTGCGGTGGTATTTTTGGTGGTTCGTGTGTATGCTTGGAAGTATAGGATATGCGGCTGCACAGTGCACACTATGTCTGAATCTACGGCCCGATCGTAAACGGACCCGTAAAAAATGAACAAGACCATTGTTTGCGGCTGGACATGCGGCCGAGGATTGACAGGCGGTCCGTACGGAGTACTTCAAAAATAGCCGGCAATGATGCCGAATGCCGATGCCTCTAATAGTTAATATATTAAATTACTAAAACACATTTTCTTTGTAATAAAGACACTTTCGTTGTTCAATAATTTATTTCTAACGAATCCATCATTTTGCAATTAAATATACTGTTAAAATAAATAGATATATAAATAAATGTATATTTATCTATATATTTATTTTTTGACAGTATATTTAATTGCACAATGATGGATTCGTTAGAATTAAATTATTGAACACCGAAACTGAATTTATTTCCACGAAAATGTGTTTTATTAATTAAATATTAATTAGTACAGGAAGCTCCATAAGCCGTTAATTCATATTCCCGGCAATAGAGCATTCTGTACTAATCATCACTTTACTTTAATTAAAACATCAAATGTTTCTTCTAATTATGTTATGACAATAGCATTATTAG
Organism: Dendropsophus ebraccatus; assembly: GCF_027789765.1. NCBI lineage: Eukaryota > Metazoa > Chordata > Amphibia > Anura > Hylidae > Dendropsophus > Dendropsophus ebraccatus. The sequence goes on from NC_091454.1 coordinate 147,784,194, forward strand.
AAGAAACATTTAGAATTATATGTGCGCTCAGCTGATTGGCTGTTCGGCTGAGCGCACATATAATGAGCCGGTCCGCAGTACAGTCACTTCATTGTGCTGCGGACCAGCGAAGAGGACACATCGGGGTGAGTATAGAGCTCTCCCCACCCCCTCCCCTGCACTGCACCCCTCCCAGCAAGGAAGGGGGGGTCAGTTAACCCCTTCCTTGCTGGGATGGGTGCAGTCTGGCATCAGTCTGGCCCCCAAGGGGTTAAGGGGGATGCAATACATCCTCCCTTAACCCCTTGGGGGCCAGACTGTAAGCAGCGATCTGTAAAGATGCTGCATACTGTAAGGAGCACAACACCGCTCACAATGATGGGTGTTGTGCTCCTGTTTGTGTTTTTTTTGTGTGTTTCTCCCTTTTTGTTTTTCAGATATCGGTATCCTGTGGATTACGTCGGATTCCGTGGACTACGTCGATGACCAGCGGTTGTTGTTTTAATTTTTTTAATAAAATGGTCAATGAGGGGTGTAGGGGTGTTTTTATTTGAATAAAAATTTTTTTAAACTTGTGACTTTATTTCTTTACTTTATAGACTTAGTAGTGGAAGCCGTCTAATAGACGGAATCCATTACTAAGTTGGGGCCTAGTGTTAGCCGGTATAAAATGGCTAACACTAACCCCCTATTATTACCCCAGTACCCAATGCCACCAGGGGTACTGGGAAGAGCCGGGTGCCAGTGGTCCCGGAGCGTCAAAATTGGCGCTCCTGGACCGGGCGGCAGCAGGCTGGTAAGATTTAGGCTGGGGAGGGCCTAAACCAATGGCTCTTCCCACCCTGGTGTTACCAGGCTGCTGTCGTTTGGTTTTTAACCCGGCTGGTTATAAAAATAGGGGGGACCCTATGCGGTTTTTTTTTTAAATAAATAAAATAAAATAAAATATGGGGTTAGTGTTAGCCATTTTATACCGGCTAACACTAGGCCCCAACTTAGTAATGGATTCCGTCTATTAGACGGCTTCCACTACTAAGTCTATAAAGTAAAGAAATAAAGAGAAGACACAAGTTTAAAAACATTTTTATTCAAATAAAAACACCCCTACACCCCTCATTGACCATTTTATTAAAAAAATTAAAACAACAACCGCTGGTCATCGACGTAGTCCACGGAATCCGACGTAATCCACAGGATACCGATATCTGAAAAACAAAAAGGGAGAAACACACAAAAAAAACACAAACAGGAGCACAACACCCATCATTGTGAGCGGTGTTGTGCTCCTTACAGTATGCAGCATCTTTACAGATCGCTGCTTACAGTCTGGCCCCCAAGGGGTTAAGGGAGGATGTATTGCATCCCCCTTAACCCCTTGGGGGCCAGACTGATGCCAGACTGCACCCATCCCAGCAAGGAAGGGGTTAACTGACCCCCCCTTCCTTGCTGGGAGGGGTGCAGTGCAGGGGAGGGGGTGGGGAGAGCTCTATACTCACCCCGATGTGTCCTCTTTGCTGGTCCGCAGCACAATGAAGTGACTGTACTGCGGACCGGCTCATTATATGTGCGCTCAGCCGAACAGCCAATCAGCTGAGCGCACATATAATTCTAAATGTTTCTTCTAATAATGCTATTGTCATAACATAATTAGAAGAAACATTTGATGTTTTAATTAAAGCAAAGTGATGATTAGTACAGAATGCTCTATTGCCGGGAATATGAATTAACGGCTTATGGAGCTTCCTGTACTAATTAATATTTAATTAATAAAACACATTTTCGTTGAAATAAATACAGTTTCTTTGTTCAATAATTTAATTCTAACGAATCCATCATTGTGCAATTAAATATACTGTCAAAAAATAAATATATATATAAATATACATTTATTTATATATATATTTATTTTAACAGTATATTTAATTGCAAAATGATGAAATTGTTTACATTTAATTATTGAACAATGAAAGGGACTTTATTACAAAGAAAATGTGTTTTATTAATTCAATATATTAACCATGAGAGGCATCGGCATTAGTGCAGAGGATCGCAAACCCCGGTAATAGCGATTCATGTAAACTGTTTCCCTGCTTTCCCAGATGCATCCAGAGGTGTTTGCATCACTTTCTTAAGATTTTATTTGTTATTTTTAGTTGAACCAGATTTCCAAGTAAATGACCGTATGTTTTGAGCCGCATGTCTATTTTTTCCCACGGCCGCAGTTTCACCCGCACATTTACAGCCGCATAAAAAATACAGCCGCACAGTTACAGCGTCTGAACCTAGCCTTAGAGCGCGCCGTTGTCAGGGCCCTTTTGATGAATCCTGAATTTTCACCAGCAAGAGCTCTGTCATGGTGGTGTCCCGCTGAATCTTTGTAAAATAATCCGGCTGTAAACTGAGATGACAGTGTTTGTGGGATATAATTTAAAATAGTCTCGATGTAAGCTCTGTAACTGTAAAGGTTATCCGATTGTGAAATAAGTCGGTCGCCCAGGGTAATGTCCACTTGATTGAAAAGCGTAGCTATGGGGTAATTTATAAAACCCACACGAGCCCCGTCGGCTATCGCTGTGTTGTCTTGTTTGACAATGCGACAGTTTATGTACAGGAGGGTGTTGTTCAGGTCGTAATAATATTCTCCGCTACCTGAAATGAAGAATTCCAGCGGCGCATTGTCGGCCAGAGCCGCAATAGGTTGAACCTCTACAAAAAGCGATTTTTCTATACTCGTTTGTGTGGGCGGAATATCAAAAATATCCAGTTCCGATTTTGCACACTCTACGGAGCCGTCGTGTATGAAGGCCATGATAGTCCTCTAGAAGATGTCGTCCGCTGAGCGTCTAACTGATTGGTGACGTCTGAGCCTTTTGCGCGCTATAGTCTTATTCATGAGCAAGGGCGGAAATGATGTATCGAAATTACGTTTTCTTTTACGTGACTTTTTTGTTACGTAAACGAGACCATCGCCGGCCTGCTGCTCTTTCGGAGGCTGATTTATTTTATCCATGATAGCCGTTGATACGCTTGTGAAGGCATCTTTAGCAATGTTTCTGGCAGCTGTTTTTACGTGCGGTTTTACAAGTTCTATACCCTTTCTGAAAAGAGGCACAGCACGACGAAAAAGTCCTCTAAACAGACCCGCAAGACCGGCGCCATACATGTATTCATCACCACGGAAGCCTTCTAATCCATGACCCATTTGAAGTGAATAATAGCGGGCATAAACAGCAGGGTCGCCGTAAACTCTCTGGGACAACATTTTAGCGTGACAGCCCCCTGCATGGTCTGAAATGTAATCTCACGATACTTTTCCCGTACCTAATTTAACAGGATTACCTTGATCAGACAAAATCGAAACGGTTATAGAATCAAAGTGCTGTTTGCACAACGGTATGTAATCCGGTCGTGTGTAGTGTAAGGTAACAACTTCGTTGTGTTGGCCGCTGATCTCGACGGTTCTTAAAAGCTGTACATAGCTATCACCCACCAGCTGATGCTGTATTATATCGGTGTACACAAATAATGTGTAAAATCCAGCGTTTCTTATCAGTCTTATCAGAGTAATTAGGTTCTGTGGCGTTTTCAACATAGCCTGGTAGCCCTAAAATATGGGACAACTTTTCGCCGGGCGCAAACTGCAGGTTTTGCGATTCAGTTGCAAACACGGTTCTCTTTATCTGGTCGAATCGTAATTTAAAGGGTTCTTCTGTTAATCTCAAATTATCGATTTTTTTCGTTAATGGCTTTTACCACTTCACCAACACTAGAGTAGAAACCGGATTTGATGTAATATTCCTTTAGTTCTCCATCTCGTTTTCCGATAATAAATGCTCCTTCTTGATTTCCAAGGGTATACCAGGTGTGAGGGTATTGTATCTCTGTCAAAGCAACTTCATAGGGGCCGGAAAGGTGAACGGGTTTTGCCAATTTAGTTGTGTAGGTCGAAATTGTGTTTTCGGGGTAAAATCTGGATGATGAATTACTAGGTAGCGTAATATAAAATGAGCCGGACTCCATGACCTATACACTAGTCAGCTGCTTTTCCTCTATCCAGCTGTTGAATTTAGTGGGATACCCCCGCCACTTTACAAAATAATACTGTGACTAGACATGGTTGGTGCTGGATTGAAGAATACACTTAACAAACGACAATTGGCTTTTTTCAAAAGATCAAGGACTGTAAAGCGGGTTGTAAAAATGTTGATGATGGCTAAGAAATCTCTAGCGACTAGAAAGCACAGAAAGGAGCTCTACAGAACACACACAGTCGCTACGGCCCAAAACACACAGCCATTGCAGCAAAATCCTCAGGATTTTGATGATCCACTAGAAGGGCCCAGCGGTGTAGGGCTACATAACGGTGGAAACACACGTGCCACAACGCAAAACATACAGACACACATGCAAAATCCCGAAGTCCGTGATGATGATACCCTAGAAACTACAATCTCACAAAGCGATGTACGCCAGTTACCGTCAGACATTGTTGTTCAATCAGGTAACAATTCTGTGATATTGCGACACATTTTTCACAGACGGAGAAATTTGAATGGGTTCAATGGTGTTGTTTATACTGATCATTTCAGACTAGTAAACATGGAGCGCATAGAATCATTTGTGGAGGCTGTGAGCGCTGTACACGACGCCGTTCAATCTTTGCTGGACAGAGTCATCAATGATATTAGTCCTGGTGATTTTGTTCAGTTGAGACTCGAAGGCGGTCAAACCTTAGACCCTGTGTTCTCTACCAAACAGTCCAGAAATGATTTTAACGCTGAGAATTTCCTAAATGCGGTGGCTGCAACATTGCAGAGTAATGCTGAATGCTTATCATCTGATTGTTTGAAGCTTGTAGTAACCATTATCAGAAATAGACGGGGTGGCGCCAAGCGACGCCTAAAATCTATGGCTTACAGTCAGATCATTAATCAGAAAAGACGCTGGTTGTTTGACTTTAACAATTATGACTCTAATTTGTGTTTAGCCGCTAGTCTATTTGCCCTTATTTCTGATACTGATGTTACTGATGGTGAGTTGCTGAATCGTGCTAGGATGTTACATAGGTCTTTGGCTATCCCTGAAAATGAACTGGTGAGCTTTAGCGCTATTGCTGATTTTGAGAAATATTTGGACATTACCATTAAAGTTCTATACTATAGTCAAGGTGATTGGCGTTATTACCACACAGAAAAGCCTCCTACAGGTAAAATTGTGTATATTTTACATCATGACGACCATTACTACGGTATCAGGAACATAAAGGGATTTATTGGCGAGTGTTTCTTTTGTGACAAATGCAGTTCTTTGTTTCACCACAAAGGTAATCATTCTTGTCAGTATTTTTGTAAAGCCTGTCAGAGGGTATCTTGTGCAGAAGTGATAGGAGATCAGCCGCGGTGTTTAACCTGTTGTGTATTTTGTCGCTCGCGTGAGTGTTTGCAATTGCACATACAGCTAGCTAGAGACGATCCGGCACTCTGTAGGTTTAAGACTTTTTGTGATCGGTGCTGTCGTTTTGTGGTCAATAGGGATGAAGGTCATAAGTGTGGTGGATTGCGGTGCAATGTGTGCAATGTTCAGCTAGCAAGGTTTGATAATCATCTCTGCTACATGCAGCGATACAAGGCAAAGGCAACCTCTGATCTGTACATATTTTATGACTTTGAGTGTATGCAGGAGACTGGCACACACATACCAAATTACGTTTATGCCACTACACTGTACGAAGACTCTTCTTGGGAATTTGAAGGTGAGACATGTGCTCAGGAGTTTGTTCGTTTCTTTACCTCTGGTAAATTCACTGGATATACATTTATAGCTCACAATGCCGGCAGATATGATTCCTATTTTATTATTAAAGAACTGATTAGAGAAAAGTTGCAAGTCAAAATGGTTACCCAAGGAGGTCGTTTGATGTGTGTTACTTTGCCTGATTTGCGTATAAGATTTATAGATTCTTTAAATTTTATACCCATGAAACTTAGTAAAATGCCTCAAGCTATGGGATTTTCAGACTCAAAGGGACACTTTCCACACTATTTTAACACCGTAGAGAATCAAAATTACGTGGGCCCTGTACCAGCTATTGAGTATTATGGCGTTGAATACATGATGCCTGGTGACAAAAAGGAATTTATGGAATGGTACGAAGAACAAAAAAACAAAACTTTTGATTTTAAATCTGAACTGAAAGCTTACTGTAAACAAGATGTTGTTGTCTTGAGACAGGCCTGTGAACGTTACAGAGACAGAGTGATGGAAATGACTAGGAAAAAAGTTACAAAATACTGCCCTCAACAAAAGAAAAATGTTGAGGTAACTCAGTGTGTTGATCCTTTTCAGCTCATCACTGTGGCCTCTGTATGCATGGCAATGTACAGATTTAAGTTTCTTCCAAAAAATACCATTGCCATTGTACCGGCGGACAATTATCACAAAACCCAAAAACGCTATTCAACACCCGCTATTCAATGGCTTATGTACGTTGCACGCACTGAAAAGATCAATATACAACACGCATTGAGGGGTGGAGAGAAGCAGGTGGGGAAATATTTTTTAGACGGCTATGCTTATGTTGACGGTCAGCACATTGCTTTTGAATTTCAGGGATGCTTTTGCCATGGCTGCCCCATATGTTATAACGAGCAAGACACAAATAAAGTGACAAATACCAGCTACGGGCAGCTTCATTACACTTTTTTGATTAAAAAGCGTTACCTACAGAGTTGTGGCTTCATTGTACGGTTGATGTGGGAACATGAATGGAATGAACTGATTGAGAAAGACACAAATCTCCAATCATTTCTTCTTGAAATGCAATTCCCAGAGGCCTTAGATCCTCGTGATGCGCTTTATGGAGGCCGAACAAATGCAGTCAAACTCTATCACAAACCGGATGTGGGGGAGACTATACAGTACTACGATTTTACCAGTCTGTACCCCTTTGTCAACAAAACAAAAACATATCCCTCAGGTCATCCCACCATCATTTATGACAATTTCAGGTATATAAAAAATTACTTTGGCATTGCAAAAGTGAAAGTCTACCCTCTGAGAGATTTGTTTTTTCCTGTCCTGCCGGTAAAAATTAACAAAAAATTAATGTTCCCTCTATGCTTCACATGCGCTACAGATTCACAGCTGACCGTCTGCATGCATAGCGATGAACAACGATCTCTGACGGGTACATGGTGCACGATAGAACTCGAGATGGCCTTGGAAAAAGGGTACAGAATCGCACACGTCTACGAAGTATGGCATTTTCCCGAGACCACAGATAATCTGTTTGCTCCGTACATTAAATTACATCTCAGGGATAAGCAAGAGGCCTCAGGTTTCCCTAGTTGGTGCACGGATGATACCAAGAAAAAGCAATACATCGACGCTTTTCTTGAAAGAGAGGATGTGCAATTACAGGCCGAGAATATAGCCGTTAATCCGGCCAAAAGACAGATCTCCAAGCTTTTCCTTAATTCATTATGGGGAAAGTTTGCTCAGAGATCAAACTTACCGTGTACCAGCATTGTGAATAACCCAGAGGAGCTCTTTCAGTATGTCTTTCTCCCCTACCACGAGGTTACTGAATTAAATTTTATAGATGACGAGACAGCCGCTGTCAATTGGAAATACACAAAAGGTCACCACACATTGAACAAAAATACAAACATTTTTATAGCCTGCTTCACAACCGCCTATGCCAGATTAGAACTTTACTCGCTTCTGGACAGACTGCAAGACAGATGCCTTTACCACGACACTGATTCTGTGATTTTTGTACAACGGGAAGGAGACTGGAATCCGCCTTTAGGTGATTATTTGGGGGAGCTAACCAGTGAAATTCCCACAGGCACATACATCACAGAATTTGTATCTGCTGGAATACTGGAAAAACAGTCTTAAAGGTAAAGGGCAGTACGCTGAACGTGTCTAATGCGCAATCCATTAATTTTGACAGTCTGAAGGATTTAGTTCTCGCCTATCGCCAAGACAATGCAGCAGATACTCAAAAATGTATAACCATTGAGCAGTCCGGCATTGTTAGAAACAAAATGCAATTTAACATTGAAACGCGGCCACTGCGCAAAACGCAACGTTGTGTTTATACAAAGAGGGTTATGTTAGACGATTTTACAACCCTTCCATTTGGTCTCTAAAGTCAATTATCACACACTTACAACCGTCTTTTTCAGAAGTCCTAGCCGGCCTTTTTAAAGAAGCTCCGGATAACCGACGCTCCTAACAGGCACGACTAGCAAGCGGCGAGCGACACTAAACAACTTTTTGTAGGCGTCACATATTACACGGAATTTTAACATTATAAATACCCGCTTACAGCATCCTTTTTCGTGCATTTTAGACGGGCCTTCAAACTCCGGCAAGAGTTATTTTGTAAAACAGCTGTTGCAGAATTCAGGGACTCATTTATCACACAAACCCGATAATATTGTTTGGGTTTTATGCGTGTTGGCAAAAACTGTACGATGACTTGTCTCATTCTTTTCCCAACATTAGGTTTAATGAAGGACTCCCTCAGACTTTCATAGACGATGAGCTATTTCCCCCTAACAAGGTGAATTTGACTATTGTTGATGACCTCATGGAGAGCGCTAGTGAAAATAGTGAAATAGAGAAAGCATTTACCAAGTATGTCCATCACAGAAACCTCAGTATATTGTATCTAGTGCAAAACATATTTTGTCAGGGAAAAAAGAGCAGAACGATCAATTTGAATACCAAGTACATGATTCTCTTTAATAACCCACGTGATAAATTGCAAATTTTAACATTAGCGAGACAAATGTACCCCGGGAAAATACATTTTTTCTTAGAAGCTTTTGAGGACGCAACGCGAGAGGTTTATGGCCATCTGCTTGTGGATTTAAGAGCCAACACCCCCGAGCAGCTTCGTTTAAGATCAGGTTTCTTCCCACTAGCTTTACAGGCTGTGTATATTCAGAAGAAACATAGTTCAAAAAAGTGAAATTTACAATGAGGCGAGCATTCTATCAGTTGTACATAGTACTGACAAGATGTCAGAAAGGATCCGCCATAATTGGACTCTCTTAAAAACACTGGTGAAATCCACTCCGTCGGTCAGAAAATCTATTTTGCGCGACGCAAGCTCTGATTTAATAGCCTCCATAGCTGAAATAGCCTTAAATATTTAAAAGGAAAGATACCTCTGAAAGATCGCCAGAAAAATATACTAAAGAAGTGGCGTAAGGCTATAAGGAGGCTGAGCGATAAAACATTGGCCATAAAGAAAAAGAAGCGCTTAGTGATTCAGTCTGGAGGGTTCATAGGCCCGCTACTGGGATTTGCAATTCCGTTAATAAGCAGTCTACTCTTTAACAAATAATGAATCATGCAGAGAAAATGTACTTGGTACCCAAACACGAGCTCAACAAAATAAGTCAGGGCGTCACACACGCAAACAACATACGTCAGAGTGTGATACTACGTCTCGATGGCGAAATTGCTGACATTTTACATCGAAACGACATGCCTGATGATGTGAAAATTAAAAGATACACAGATATTCTGCAGAGATACTTGGTACTTGCTAAACAAGACGTCAGTGAACTAGCAACTTTAAATCTTGTCACGCCTCCTAATTCTGGCCATCAACAATCGCCAAATACAAACCCTGATAAAAGTGATGATGTACGTGAAATTGTAACTCATGTTAACCAGCGGTTTAAGAAAAATGCTGAACTTCTACTGCACAGACTCCTACAAAGCCAAGAGATTGCAGCATGGAATGATAAAGGCGAATTTCTTTATAAAGGAGTTGTTGTTCCACCCAAAGCCACCCAAAGCCACGGTCTGCTAAAAAGCAAAGTGCCGCAAGGATGGGATACATTTATGCAGGCCATGGCTGAAATAAATATACCCTCTACTGTTGTGGGGAATTCCTCTACTAGAGAAATTCTAGACGACTTAAAGACGTCACTGAGCTATACTTCTGGAACTGTCACCCCTAAACGCAGCCCCCTGTCTATTCAGCCTACCACACCGCTGGGGATAACGCAGGGTAGTTTGCTACCTAAAAAAAGGACTTTACCCTTACTACAAACAGCCTGGTTAACTCTGTAAATGCAGACGTCTTGTAGCTCTTGTATATTATGTGATGTCTTTGATAATGCGGCCATTACATTTTTGTACTTTTCTTCGCTTATTTTAACTTTTACAAATGTAACTTTATGAACAAAAACATTGCTTATTATACGAATATTGTATACATCTTTTTATTCAATAAAGACTGTAAGCTAATTCACACACTTCGCTTCAAGACAGGGACTTGTACGGATCTCTCCATCTCTCTTGCTATTATATCTGCTACAACTACACACACACAGAACCATGACTGGGACTTGAGATAAAGGTTAGTCATTTTATTAGGGTTACCCAATATGGGCGATAAGCAGGGTGCATGATATAATCTGGGGGGTGTTTCATAAGTTTGATATGGTAGGGGGTGGAGACGTATCTGTCATACCAGATACGTCACATGCATGTGGGACAGGGTTAACAGCGTGGGAAAGTGGGCGGGGGATGCGTGGGAAAGTGGGCGGGGGAACTGTCACTAGGGCTAGAGGGGGCAGGTTGATGGCAGGAAATGGGGGCGGGGCTTGGGGGAAAGGGGGCGGGGCACCTGTCACTTTTTGATTGACATAATAAACTGATGTTTCACTACTAACAGGCTCAAACGAATGAAGTCCAAGTACAGGCTTTGCCTGCGTTTATTATCCAATACAAGAAAACAAATAAACAGCCTTGGCTTTAGGCATAACACAAAATAAACTCTGCTTGTCCAGCACTAACTAAACAGAAGACGGCCCTGTCTATACGCTACGACTAGCTGCAGTCGCACGAACATAACATTGTATACAGTCCAGTATTTACCTTGGTCAGGTATATGGTTTCTCTTGAGGCTGCAGCCTTCCAGCACTCTCAGCTGCACCCAGCCTCACTCTGTCCATGGCTCTGCAACACTTTATGAAGCTGCTGATGATCCAGCCTCAGCACCTGTGGCGTCTGACACCAAAACAATATCTGGAGTGGAGGAAGTGGAATGGACAGCCCCACTACCAAGCCTGCCACCCATCCCTAAAAACCAGGCCCAAACACATTTTATCAATACATCCCCAGCAACTACCTTTGCTGGAGATCCCCTCACATCCCTGGTTTTTCCATGTCTCAGATAGTGAGACATGAACTTCCCTCAGTCCTAGTAGGTGTAATAGCTGAACACAGGCGAAACATAGCGTCCATCCAGGATTAACCCCTTCAGTGTCTCACAATAGGTAAAAGAAAATAACATCAGAATTCTGTTTTTAGCAGAGATGACTCTAGATTCAGCTGAGATTTTAAAGAAGTTTTTCGATTTAAACTTAAAGAGGTATTTCAGGAAAAAATCACTGTTCCCCCTATCCACAGGATAGGGGAAAAGTAGGAGATTGCAGGGAGTCCGATCTCTGTATCTCCTTATCGGGCCCATCCATCTCTGGTATGAATAGAGCCACGGGTACGGTAGGCGACCCACGGTTCCATTGATTCCTTAGGAGCCGACGGATCAATTCTTTTTAAAATATACCAATTTCTTTTACAGACCCATTACATGTGATCGGTCCTTAAAAAACCTCAAGCACTCGATTGGCTACTTCACATGTTTAATGAAAACAGTAATATACAATGTTAAATGCCTAATACTTATATGCATTTTTGATAGATGCAGAGTCTTATCCAAAGACTCTGAAATAAGTTTGGAGGCAATAGCAAGGAGGAATGTTTCCTGAATAATCCATTACTATAAGATAACTCCAATTATGTTGAGTATAGTAATAGAAATGAAGATAAGAGAAGGGGAAAGAGAGATTGGTGCACCTGCAGTAATTGTGTAGAAATGGTAACCAACATAGAATCTTTCTATTGTTGTGAGATAGACAATGCGGCTCCCCACATGCTTAATTTTATATGTCTCACACAGCATATATACTTTCACCTCTTCTGTGAAAGAGAATATATCGTCAATGTAGTGATGAGAACAGTGGGACAAGTGCTAACAACCCCCCCCCCCCCCGAACAAAAGAAAACAACAAAAATACTCTTTTACAATTTCATAAAACTAATGTAATGTAAAGTATTTTTCTGTAATATGGGTTTTAAAAATTCCTGTACAAATTTTAAAATACTTACTACTTGACTCGCAGAGATTGTGCTCTGGATTCCCAGTAAGAATGGACGTCCACTGATGAATCTTCCTTGTAGTCTATGCTGATTTTCTCATAGACATTTCTTACAAACCACGTTTTCACAAACAATTTTTATTTTATATTTTATCACAAACGATGGATGCCAGCTGGCTGACATCCGATGATGCAGTTATGGGTCATAGCAAAAAGTTTAGTCCATGCTTCCATGGCGTCATAGCACATAGCTGTGAAAGTTTTTAAAAAAAACAAACAAAAAAAAAAACAGTACGGCTCTCTGTCTGTAAGCACACTCTGCTAGGGTGATTGGCAAAAAAGCTTCTACATCTCTTTCCCTGTCAATGACCACTGCAGGGCACGCTGAGAGGCCGAGAGCTGTGACTATTTAAATGATCCAATGTATCCCTGCTCATCAATGACACAGTCTCATGTGAGTGTATAATATATGAAAAAATCCACTCACGTTTTGGAGTCTTCACTTCTTGTTTATTGAGAAACGTATTTGCAAGTTCGGCTGCGTGTGAACAGAACACTGAAGATCAAAGTCAATGTATAGATAAAGAGAGTCGGCACTGCTGAAGCTTCTTATGCTGTTTTAGCCTCACAAACTGCATGCATATAGCTATGCTCTATATGTTAACTGTTACCATCCGTGGTGCAACATCCAGACAGAGCTGAGTGACTGTTCATATAATGCTAAGTAGAAAGAAAAGAGTCCAAGTGAACTCACCGGTGTAGTAGAAAATGCTTTCTTTACTAGATTTCTTCGTTCATGATAGCATGGTACGGGTAGAGAGAGGGGGGAAGGACGCCAACACCTTCCACTAAGGATGACAGCTGTTTCACGCCTGTTAATCGGCGCTTCTTCTGCCTTCCATCTAAGGTGCAAGCTCCCGGTGTGGATTGCTATCCGTATCTTTACCCAGTGACGTATATCATTTTGATTAGCCTCCTGATGAACTCCCTGAGATATAATTGCTGGGGAGGGAAACGCATAGAGGTGTAAGACGGGCTCTGGATGAGGTCACAGCTTATCCATATACGGTGATGTGATCCCTATCCATTGTAGCCCTATTAGGAATTTTTTTCAATGGCCTTGTGTTTTGGGACAGGGACACACTAGGGAAAGCCTGGTCTATATTGAGGGTTGTGGGATTTTTATACTGTGGGATTTTTATACTGTGGGATTTTTTTGTTTCCCAGACCATCATTAAGTTTGGGGTCGGCTGACCTTGAAAACTTCAGAACCGTAAGTTATACTGTCCCTGTCCCTACTCTGCATTATCAAAAATCTGTGGTCATTGAGTGTAATGAGTTTCTTAATCTATGTTGCTGTGTATGTCCATGAATTTTAAAATAAGTAGTAAAAGTTATGTTTTAGATTGATACACACCATGAATTTTTTGCAGTTAATGTCAATAAACAAGAAGTCATAGTGAAGACTACAAAACGTGAGTGGATTTTTTCATATATTATACACTCACATGAGACTGTGTCATTGATGAGCAGGGATACATTGGATGATTTAAAGTGTTACAAGCCAAAGAAGTGGTTAAGTGGCTGTATCCCAAGTCACGCCAGTGTGAATATAGAGGCACCTGACCTTGTATGATAGAGATCTGTGACTAGTCATGGTTCAGTCTTTATGCCAATTCCTAGTGTACCCTATGCGCTGGAAGAAAGGTCTGATTTCCTGCATCTAATGTTAGCAAAGCAGCTGACGAATATATGATAGGAACTATCTCTTTGCCACTACAACTAGCTTTATTAGTAATATCGCTGTGATTGGTTCCCTTTAAAATATACCAAATTCTTTTACAGATCCGTTATGTGTGATTGGACCTTCAAAAAGCCTCAAGCACTTGGCTATTTAATTAGTTTTATGAAAATAGTAATAATAGTGATATGATAAATGACTAATAGTTATATCTATTTTTTGATAGATTCAGAGTCTTATCCAAAAACTCTGAAATAAGTTTGGAGGTAACAGTGAGAAGGAATCTTTCCCGACTAACCCATTACTGGAAGATAACTCAAATACGGAGTTTAGTTTAGTAATATAAACCTAGATGAGAGAAGGGGAAAGACAGATTGGTGCACCTGCAAAAATTGTATAGAAATGGCAACCAACATAGAATCTTTCTATTGTTGTGAGATAGACAACATAGGCTCCCTACATGCTCAATTTTATATGTCTCACACAGCATAAATACTTTCACCTGTTCTGTGAAAGAGAAGATACCGTCAATGCAGCGATGAGAACATTTGGTCAAGTGTTAACCCCTCCTGGAACAATAGAAAAGAATAAAAATACTCTTTCTTAATTTCATGAAACTAATGTAATGTAAAGTATCTCTTTAGCTTGAAACTAAAAAAGATCTTGATCTAGCGCACACTTATGTCAAACATACAGCAAACAATGGCAGACAATTCTTACTGACAAAATAGATCAGTGATAGTTATTTCTATCAGATTAAAATTAGATGTTAATGTATTACAAAATCTGTAATGTGAAGTCTATAATTTTTTTTTATCATACTCAGCGTCCTTTTTTTCAAATTTGTGGATCTTTTGTTCAATAAAGACCAGACTGCTTAGAGGGCATAGACATCAATTTATTTTATTTAATTCTATTTTGAAGGACTATGTTAGGTATTGTTGTAGGGACATACACTCACCGGCCACTTTATTAGGTACACCATGCTAGTAACGGGTTGGACCCCCTTTTGCCTTCAGAACTGCCTCAATTCTTCGTGGCATAGATTCAACAAGGTGCTGGAAGCATTCCTCAGAGATTTTGGTCCATATTGACATGATGGCATCACACAGTTGCCGCAGATTTGTCGTCTGCACATCCATGATGCGAATCTCCCGTTCCACCACATCCCAAAGATGCTCTATTGGATTGAGATCTGGTGACTGTGGAGGCCATTTGGGTACAGTGAACTCATTGTCATGTTCAAGAAACCAGTCTGAGATGATTCTAGCTTTATGACATGGCGCATTATCCTGCTGAAAGTAGCCATCAGATGTTGGGTACGTTGTGGTCATAAAGGGATGAACATGGTCAACAACAATACTCAGGTAGGCTGTGGCGTTGCAACGATGCTCAATTGGTTCCAAGGGGCCCAAAGAGTGCCAAGAAAATATTCCCCACACCATGACACCACCACCACCAGCCTGAACCATTGATACAAGGCAGGATGGATCCATGCTTTCATGTTGTTGACGCCAAATTCTGACCCTACCATCCGAATGTCACAGCAGAAATCGAGACTCATCAGACCAGGCAACGTTTTTTCAATCTTCTACTGTCCAATTTCGATGAGCTTGTGCAAATTGTAGCCTCAGTTTCCTGTTCTTAGCTGAAAGGAGTGGCACCCGGTGTGGTCTTCTGCTGCTGTAGCCCATCTGCCTCAAAGTTGGACGTACTGTGCGTTCAGAGATCTTCTGCCTACCTTGGTTGTAACGGTTGGCTATTTGAGTCACTGTTGCCTTTCTATCAGCTCGAACCAGTCTGCCCATTCTCCTCTGACCTCTGGCATCAACAAGGCATTTCCGCCCACAGAACTGCCGCTCACTGGATGTTTTTTCTTTTTTCGGACCATTCTCTGTAAACCCTAGAGATGGTTGTGCGTGAAAATCCCAGTAGATCAGCAGTTTCTGAAATACTCAGACCAGCCCTTCTGGCGCCAACAACCATACCACGTTCAAAGGCACTCAAATCACCTTTCTTCCCCATACTGATGCTCGGTTTGAACTGCAGGAGATTGTCTTGACCATGTCTACATGCCTAAATGCACTGAGTTGCCGCCATGTGATTGGCTGATTAGAAATTAAGTGGTAATGTGCAGTTGGACAGGTGTACCTAATAAAGTGGCCGGTTAGTGTATGTTATTAATAAAAAATAATAAATAATATTAATTGTATAACAGATTATGAGGAAGACAGCCTGTCTCTCATTTATAGCCTGGGTGCACGGATACCTTGGTATTGGTAACAGGCACCCAGTTCCTTCATGTGTGGATTAAAAAAATGAGGTCAACATTCCCAGATACAGATTTGGAATACACTGGTTTTTAGTGGAGTAATGAAAATATACCAGAATTTAAAGCCTTTGAATAAAAATTGTTTAACGTCTAAAGATGAAATTTTTTCTTCTTAAAACCCATTTTCAAACTCAATCTGTATGGCTATAATATGTTTATTATAAAGATAATTTTCAATAAAATATATTTGCTTGAAAAAGAAAAGAGAGTCCTGGAAAACCTGGATACAGCCATAGGCTATGTTCTATACGACATGGAGAGAAAGGAGCTGCTGCTCCTCTCGGCTACATTTAAAAACCAACGCCAGGATGTTGGTATATAATTTGATCAAACCATATTGCCTCATGTACCACGTGCCGGTCTCCTGGATCATGAGTCCCTACACTAACTCAACACTGTGTCGGTCAGCGACCGCTAACCCCGCAGAGCGAGTGCAAGCAGGGAAGGGAGGCCCTGCAACCCCAATGACACAGGACCAAACCCCAAGGGCCCCCCCAAGACCCAGCAGGCACCGCCGGCGGAGAAAGTTGCCACCAAGCAAGTGTGAACATGGTCTAACTACTCAACATAGCTCCTGCACTCCTGCAGGTAGAAGTGGAAGAATAGGAGGTACTTGCCATGTGTGCACAGGTGCTTCCTGCTGATTGGGGTCACATGGGTCTAACAAGGAGGAGTGCTAGCACTCAAAAAAGGGAGAAATGTAAAATACGACATGCTGCACCTCACACCTATGGCTGACACTAATGCCTCTACATTTTAAAACCAACACCAAAAATTTTTTATGCTAACATCCTGGCGTTGGTTTTTAAATGTAGATGAGAAGCATTAGTGTCAGCCATAGGTGTGAGGTACAGCAGATCCTTTCTCTCTATGTCGTATTTTACATTTCTGCCTTTTTTTAAGTGCTAGCACTCCTCCTGGTAAGACCGATGTGACCCCAATCAGCAGGAAGCACCTGTGCACACATGGCAAGTACCTCCTATTGTTCCCATTCTACCTGCAGGAGCTATGATGAGTAGTAAGACCATGTTCACACTTGTGTTGCTTGGTGGCAGCTTTCTCCACCGGCGGTGCCTGCTGGGTTTGGGGGGGCCCTTGGGGTTTGGTCCTGTGACATTGGGGTTGCAGAGCCATTCTATGGCCTCCCTTCCCTGCTTGCACTCGCTTTGCGGGGTTTGCAGTTGCTGACCGACACCGTGTTGAGTTAGTGTAGGGACCTGCACATGGTACATGAGGCAATATGGTTTGATCAAACTATATACCAACATCCTGGCGTTGGTTTTTAAATGTAGCCAAGAGGCATTAGTGTCAGTGTCAGTTGTGAGGTGCAGCAGCTCCTTGCTCTTCATGTGGTATATAGGCTATGTTCACACTACACTTAAAATATATAAAAGGCGTCCATTTTTTCTATTTAAAAAGATGTCAGTTTTTGCTGTAATTTAGTTTACTTCAGTCCAACACATTGAAGTCAATCGAATGACGGATGTCCAATGCACACAGGGGTTATAGTGGTTTCCCAAATCACCTTAGGATAGCTAATAACTATGGGATCGGGGGGGGTCCAACTGCTGAGAGCTGTTTCTACTCTGGCATGCAGAATGAATTGCACGTGTGCCCTGATACTCTATTCTTAATGAAGACTCAGGCCCTGACTTCTGACATCTCTGAGGGTTCCAGCAGTCGGACTGCACCTGCAGTCGGGCCACCTTACACAGTTATAAGCTATCTTGTGCTGATTGAGTCTGGAGAACCCCTTTAGAGATATGTGTAACTATAGTTTAACAACCATATATTTAGCAGGTCCAAAGTCAAGGACCCTCATGATCCTGAGAATGAAAGTGCTGCAGAAAAATCTCTTCACATCGGCATTTACAGCCATTTCATTCATCAGGACTGGTAGTATCCCAGGAGTTGTACCTCCACTGACCAGAAAATAAGGGCATATCCTAGCATTTAACATGTTCTTTTTTTTCTAAATTGCATCAAATGTAAATCTTTATTGGCATGAGAGGCATCTAGTGTAAAGTGAAAGATGTATTATGTATTCAGTATTAGGCTGGCTTCTGATTTCCCCATAAGCATTCACTCACAGACTGGCTGAGCAGTTATTGTGAGCGAGAGACAGACTCATATATAGGCCAAGATTAAGTCAGCCATGTTATCTCCTGTGGCCATCTTAGTTTAAGTAAAAAAGCATGAAGGATGGAAAATGGATACAGGTTAGTGACCTTGAATGATATTTTTATGACTTGATAGAAATTGTGACACCTCCCCTAGACTATTAGACGCCTAAAAATGGAAAATCTAATTTATGACCCGGAAACATGAAAATATGGCATAACATTGAATTTATTTTCAATCGGAAAAGTGTAGTTTAGTATATTAGTTGAAAACAGATTTTTGATTGATGGATAATAGTAAAGCATATAGATGGTATTAAAAGGGGCCTATGATTAATCAAATTGCTGTAAAAATTGTCACGGCCGCGGCGGCGTCCCATGCTCCGGGCCGCCGCCGCGACCTCCCCCCATCTCATGCAGCTGCCGGGGTCCCGGTGCAGGGACCCGGCGCTGCTACACGTTCGGCCCCGGGGGGCGCCTCACCTCTCCACGCTCCTGTCTCTCGCTGTGCCGGCCGGCGCGCACGTCCCCGCCTCCTAGGGCGCGCGCGCGCCGGCTGTCTCAGATTTAAAGGGGCAGTGCGCTCCTAATTGGTAGTTGCACCCAATCACTCCCCTATAAATCCCAGCATGCCCTGTCCCCTGTGTTGGAGCCTCTACATGCTTCCATAGCGTTTGGCCCAGCTCCCTGTTGTTTCTGATACCTGTCCGCTACCTGGTCCCTAGCCCTTGTTCCTGTTTCCTGCCCGCTACCCAGTCCTTACTCCTAGTCCCTGGTTCCTGCTTCCCGTCTCACTGCTGTTCCTGTGTTCAGCCTGTCACCTGCGGTACGCCTACACGCCTTTGTCAGTACCTACTCCTGCCACGCCTCGCCTGCCGTCACCAGCAACCAAGCCAGGGGTAGCGACCTGGGGGTCGCCTGCCGCAGCAAGTCCATCCCGCCTTGCGGCGGGCTCTGGTGAAAACCAGCGGCCCCTTAGACTCCGCTCCCTGGTGAGGTTTGTGCCATCGCTGGTGCCGGTCCAGTGGATCCACTGCTCCAGGCGTTACAGTAGGCTCCAACCATGGATCCCGGCGAGGTGCCTGATATCCGTGAGGTAGCCCGAGTGGTCGCCCTACAGGCTCAACAGATCCAGCAACAGTCACAGCTGATCCAACAACTGACTGCAGCCGTACAGCAGCATACCACAGCTCAGCAGTCATCACCCCCGGCAACCTCTTCAAAACTACGACTGGCTCTCCCAAGTAAATATGGAGGTGACCCCAAGTTGTGCAGAGGATTCCTGACCCAGTGCACTATGTATATCGAACTTTTAAGCAGTCAGTTTGCCACCGAGCGCTCTAAAGTGGCTTTCATTATCAGCCTATTGGAAGGTCGAGCTCTGGCCTGGGCCACACCACTATGGGACCGTAATGATCCGGTTGCTGCCAATTTCCGAATCTTCTTGGACGAGTTCCGCTCTGTCTTTGAGGAACCTGCCCGTGCGTCTTCAGCTGAGACTGCTCTTCTCAATCTATCCCAAGGTACTTCCTCCGTTGGTGATTACGCCATCCAGTTCCGCACCCTGGCTGCGGAGCTAGACTGGAATGAGGCCGCTCTGATTGCCACCTTTAAAAAGGGCCTGTCCAGTCAAGTGAAGGATGTGCTCGCTGCCCGGGACCTGCCTACCTCCCTGAACGAACTTATCCTACTGGCTACCAGAGTCTACACCAGGTTCGCCGAGAGAGAGGAGGAGGTCCGGCAAGGACGGCGTCTGAGTCTGCCCCGTCGCCATCCCCGGCTGGCACCGGTGTTCCAGAATCCCGTGGCTCCCATGTCCCAGTCGCCTCCAGAGGTTCCTATGCAGGTGGAACGTGCTCGCCTGACGACTGATGAGAGGAACCGTCGACTGGCCCAAAATCTCTGCCTCTATTGCGGTGGCGCGGATCACTATCGGCAGAGATGTCCCCAACGCCCTCAGCGTCCGGGAAACGCTCGCACCTAGGTCCGGTGGGAGAGGCCTCCCTAGGTGTGAATGCCACCTCTCCAAGGTTGACTATGCCCGTCTCCATCCAGACACCCTCAGGGCAAGTTTTCCAGTCTACTGCCCTCATCGACTCTGGCTCTGCTGGCAGTTTCATCTCTGCTTCGTTGGTCCAAAGATGGCGACTACCCGTTATCCAGCTTGCCCAACCCCGGTCTATCTCTTCGGTTACGGGGGAGATTCTTACCGAAGCGGTGTACAGCCAGACGGCACCCCTAGTCCTCCAGGTGGGCGCCTTACATCAGGAGAAGATCTCCTTCTATGTCTTGCGCCATTCCTCTTCCAACCTCCTGCTGGGTCTTCCTTGGCTGCAATTCCATACCCCTAAGCTGGACTGGAGAACTGGGGAGGTTCTCAGCTGGGGTCAGGACTGTCATAACCGGTGTTTGAGATCTCCTCAACCCAAGTGCTCTACAAGGTCACCTGCTTGTGTCAAGCCTCTATCCGGGCTACCGGAGGACTACCAAGACTTTGTCGATGTTTTCTCGGCCAAGGAGGCGGACTCACTACCACCTCATCGATATGATTGCCCTATAGACCTCCTTCCTGGGGCTTCTCCTCCACGTGGTCGAGTATACCCTCTCTCTGTGCCCGAGACTGAAGCCATGTCCTCCTACATCCAGGAGAACTTACAAAAGGGCTTCATCCGCAAATCCACGTCTCCAGCTGGCGCCGGATTTTTCTTTGTTCAGAAGAAGGACGGTTCCCTCCGCCCATGCATAGACTATCGGGGTTTAAATAAGGTGACCGTTAAGAACCGCTATCCTCTTCCGCTTATTCCGGAACTATTCGACCGTCTTCGTGGAGCAAAGATCTTCTCCAAGCTGGATCTCAGGGGAGCGTATAACTTGGTCCGAATTCGTAAGGGAGACGAATGGAAGACCGCTTTCAACACCAGGGATGGGCACTACGAATATCTGGTCATGCCATTCGGCCTATGCAATGCCCCAGCGGTCTTCCAGGAATTCGTGAACGATATCTTCCGAGACCTCCTCTATGTCTGCGTCATTGTTTATTTGGACGACATTTTGGTCTTCTCCCCGGACCAGCAGACTCATGTGGCACAAGTGCGTCAGGTTCTACGAAGACTACGGGCCAATCATCTATACGTCAAGCTTGAGAAGTGTGTTTTCCATCAGCGCAGTCTTCCATTTCTTGGCTATATCGTCTCCGATCAGGGCCTACAAATGGATCCAGCCAAGCTCGCAGCTGTCCTTCAATGGCCACGCCCTGTGGGACTTAGAGCTATCCAACGTTTCCTGGGCTTCGCCAACTATTACCGGCAATTCATCCCTCACTTCTCTACCCTGGTCGCACCCATTGTGGCTCTCACTAAAAAGAAGGCGGACCCCAGACGTTGGCCTCCAGAGGCCGAACAAGCCTTCAATAGCCTCAAGTCTGCCTTTGCCTCCGCTCCTGCCCTAGTCCGCCCGGATGTCTCCAGGCCGTTTTCTCTCGAGGTCGATGCTTCTTCTGTGGGCGCAGGAGCCGTTCTCTCGCAAAGGGACACATCAGGCAAGACCAGAACCTGTGGGTTCTTCTCTAAGACTTTCTCCCCTGCCGAGAGGAACTATACCATTGGGGACCGTGAACTCCTGGCCATTAAGTTGGCACTGGAGGAGTGGCGTCATCTATTAGAGGGGGCTAAACACCCGGTTAACATCTACACGGACCACAAGAACCTCCTCTACCTCCAATCGGCTCAACGCCTCAATCCCAGGCAGGCTCGGTGGTCCCTCTTCTTCTCTCGGTTCAACTATACCATCCACTTCCGTCCAGCCGAGAAGAATCTAAAGGCCGATGCATTATCCCGAGCATCCGATGTCATGGGGCAAGAGGAATCTCCTCGTCACATAATACCTCCCGACCGCCTAGTACCAGTTGCCACTTCTGCTCTGCAGAGACTGCCTCCCGGGAAGACTTATGTATGCCCCGCACTCCGTAAACGCATCTTGAAGTGGGGGCATTCCTCTTTGGTAGCCGGGCATCCAGGAGCCCAAAAGACCGGGCAATTGATCTCCCGTCACTACTGGTGGCCCAATCTCCTCCAGGATGTCAAGGATTTTGTGGCTTCCTGTGCAGTCTGTGCCAGGAATAAATCTCCCCGTCTAAGACCTGCCGGCCTACTATTGCCCTTGCCAGTCCCGGATCATCCCTGGCACCACATTGGGATGGATTTCATCACTGACCTACCTCCATCTGCGGGCAATACAGTTATTTGGGTGGTGACGGACCGCTTTTCTAAAATGGCTCACTTCGTGGCCCTTCCTGGTCTGCCCTCTGCTCCTCGTCTGGCTCAGTTGTTCTTCCGACACATCTTTCGCCTGCATGGACTTCCTCTTCACATTGTGTCCGACCGAGGCTCTCAATTTGTCTCTAAATTTTGGCGTGCCCTATGCTCGCAACTTCAAGTGAAGCTGGACTTCTCATCGGCCTATCATCCTCAAACTAACGGGCAAGTGGAGAGAGTCAATCAGATTCTGGGCAACTACCTACGCCATTTTGTTTCTAGCCGCCAAGACAACTGGTCCGATCTACTCCCATGGGCAGAATTCTCATATAACCACTTGGACTCGACTTCCACAGGCAAGTCCCCTTTCTATGTGGTCTACGGGCATCATCCTCGTCCTCCTCTGCCTCTCTCTCCATCCTCTGAAGTCCCAGCCGTGGAGGAGTTGTTATCTGACCTGCAATCGATCTGGGAACAAACTCGACAGTCCTTACTCAAAGCCTCTGAACGCATGAAGGACCAGGCTGATAAGAAGAGGAGACCTGCCACGAATTTTCTCCCAGGTGACAAAGTCTGGCTCTCGGCCAAATATGTCCGACTCAAGATCCCCAGCTACAAGTTGGGCCCTCGATTCCTCGGTCCTTTCTCGGTGCTAAGACGCATCAACCCTGTCACCTACAAACTCCGCCTACCCCCCACTATGCGGATTCCGAACTCCTTCCATGTTTCCCTCTTAAAACCAGTGGTCCTGAACCGGTTCTCCGATAGATCTTCGTTCTCTGCTCCTCAAGCCGTCTCTGACGACGTCTACGCTGTTAAGGACATTCTGGCCATGAAGACTGTCAGAGGGAGAAGGTTCTTCCTGGTGGACTGGAAAGGATTTGGTCCTGAGGAGAGGTCCTGGGAACCCGAGGCTAACATCCTGGACCAAGATCTCATCAAAAGGTTCCTGCAGGTTAGAAAGAGGGGGAGGCCAAAGGGGGGGGGTACTGTCACGGCCGCGGCGGCGTCCCATGCTCCGGGCCGCCGCCGCGACCTCCCCCCATCTCATGCAGCTGCCGGGGTCCCGGTGCAGGGACCCGGCGCTGCTACACGTTCGGCCCCGGGGGGCGCCTCACCTCTCCACGCTCCTGTCTCTCGCTGTGCCGGCCGGCGCGCGCGTCCCCGCCTCCTAGGGCGCGCGCGCGCCGGCTGTCTCAGATTTAAAGGGGCAGTGCGCTCCTAATTGGTAGTTGCACCCAATCACTCCCCTATAAATCCCAGCATGCCCTGTCCCCTGTGTTGGAGCCTCTACATGCTTCCATAGCGTTTGGCCCAGCTCCCTGTTGTTTCTGATACCTGTCCGCTACCTGGTCCCTAGCCCTTGTTCCTGTTTCCTGCCCGCTACCCAGTCCTTACTCCTAGTCCCTGGTTCCTGCTTCCCGTCTCACTGCTGTTCCTGTGTTCAGCCTGTCACCTGCGGTACGCCTACACGCCTTTGTCAGTACCTACTCCTGCCACGCCTCGCCTGCCGTCACCAGCAACCAAGCCAGGGGTAGCGACCTGGGGGTCGCCTGCCGCAGCAAGTCCATCCCGCCTTGCGGCGGGCTCTGGTGAAAACCAGCGGCCCCTTAGACTCCGCTCCCTGGTGAGGTTTGTGCCATCGCTGGTGCCGGTCCAGTGGATCCACTGCTCCAGGCGTTACAAAAATACATAAATACTTAAAAACAGATAAAATTTAGTGTTTTGTTTAATAACAGGAACACTTCTAGAGGTCAAACATGTCATTGTATCGGTAAGAATATATATCTGACAGTGTCTTGATGTATAATGATAACATAATAAAAGGGAGCCTTGGAAACATTGAGAAGCACTACTCAAGAATTGTTATTTAGCAAGATGTGCAAAAAGTATCCTCCTTTATCATTAAAAGATAAGCACTGCGGAATCTGTTGGCGCTATACAAATAAATATTATTATTATTATTAACCCCCTCAAGACTGAGCCCTTTGATGCCCGGATGTCCGGGTCAAATTAATACAATGTTATTTTTGTGCCATGATGTCTAGTTTTTATTAATATCATATTGTTGTAACAGAAAAATTTTGATTGTTTTTTTATTTTTTATTTTTCTGATATATAATTTTTTAAAAATCAGCAATCCTGGTGTGTGTGTTTTATTTTTTTCGTTTACGCCGTTCACCGTGAGGGAACAATAATGGTATATTTTAATAGATCGGAGAATTCCACACACTACGATATGTAATATGTTTATTTATTTTTTATATTTTTTTCATGGGCAAGGGGGTATTTTAAACTTTTATTAGGAGGGGGGTTTAATAGTTTTTTTTTAATACTTTTAAAACCTTTTTCTTTCATTACACTTTTTTTACACTATTTTTCACTGTAAATCATGCAATCATTAGATTGTATGTACTGATCTATGCTATGCCTACACACATAGCATAGCATAGATCAGTGTTATCAGCGATCTATGCATAGAGCCTGCCTGAGATCAGACTCTATGCACAGATTGGCAACCCGACAGGACCAAGGTAAGAGGCTTACCCCGCCCATCGGTACATGCGATCGGGACCCGATCACTCAGTGACAGAAGCTTGTTTCGTCACTGAGTACCTTAAACGCTGCGATCGCTATAGATTGCGGCGTTTAAGGGGTTAATGAGACACAGCTGCCTCTCATTACTTCCGGCCCCGGTCACACTGATGTGTGTGGGACCGCTCTCACTGCAGCGAGACTGCACACATCAGTAAGCCCCTAAAGTCAGGAACGTATATATACATTCCTACTGCACGGGGTATGTGCAGTAGCAACGTATACATACGTATTACTCACAGGAAGGGGTTAAAGAGGAAAATTGTAGACTGTGTAGTGTGTGACTGTGTGTGTGTGTGTAAGTGTATATATATATATATATATATATATATATAGTATATCTATATATATATATATATATATATAGTATATATATATATATATATATATATATATATATATATATATATACCTATCTTGCTGCTTTGTATTCTGTCTGGCTGTGTAATTTGAAGCCACTCTTACATCAGTGTCTCATTAGCTGTGCGCTGGCTCACTGCATCCCCTGGGCTCGCTGCCTGCAGGATCCAGATACGGATACCTCCAGGGATATAACACCCAGCAGACTGTTTTCAAAACCACCTCTTTTATTGTACTATTCGGATGCTGTGACACAAGATATGCTCAGATAGTACAGTGATGAACTCATATGCCTTTATCTCTAATAAAGCAAGCCTGTTTTTATTATGACTATATATATGACTATATATATATACACCACTGACCAGTACTACCATGGTGCAGTTGACATGTGTGCAGTCTTATCTCCTTATGCCATACAGTTGAATGCAGAGGGGTAACTTGTTGCAAAAAATTGAAGGGAAAAAATCCAAAACAAATCCTCAAGTTATTTATATTTCCTTATTAGTTATTTATATGGGACAGAGATTTTTTGGCCCACCAGGGCCTGAGTGAATATGGTTTCCACAATACTATTTACATCCCATGGAAAATTTCCACACAAATGTACGTCTGCCATGCAGAACAAAAAGCCTCAGAGCAAATAATGTCAGTAATTTTGGATTGGAACATTGAGTGACAATAAGGCTAATCCTTGTGCAAATCAGCTGTGCATCTGCACACCTGCAGGAGACACCAGTGTGAACCTTGGAAATACGTGTTAGGACCCAACTGGAGGCTAATAAAGAGGACAAATCAGCAAGATTGGCGCTCCTTTGTAAAGAATTTACAAGGCTTAACCGATTGTGCAACTGGCATTAATTTTATTATAGTCTATTGCACATTCCCGTTTACACGGCAAAATGTGAGGCTGACTATTGATGATTTAATGGCTGCACAAAAGATGTGATCAGCTGACTAACAAATGTTTTTTCTTTCCTCGTCTAATCGTTGGCTTCTTCTATGGGTTGAGTATCGGAAATGAGAGTTCTTGCCTGCCAATAATCAGCCTGTGTAAACGGGCCTTTAGATTCTAATCCAATGTGTGAACATCGCCTGACTGTAGTGTTTTCTAACTGGCAGTATAGGTCGGACCCTTGTCTATTTCCAGCCTAATCAACTATGTAATTACAAGTCAAGGCAAATCCCTCTAATTATTAGAAGCTTTAGAAACATTTACATATGTAAGCTTATACAACCAAAGCGGCTTAAAACACACAATTGTTATTAATTATTTAAAAAAATTTAGTTTGTAACAATACTGAGTAGGCCTAAAAATGCACAATATTGCCTTGTATATGTATTCTAACATAATCTAATGCAATTACTTTATAAATTCATAATAAAGTTTTTATTTTCAGAGCTTCTCTAGTATAGCTTCATGTGGTTAAACTATGACTACAAATAAAAGACAATAATGACTGATTCTGTTACACAGATAAGAGCCTACAATTAATAAAGAGAAAAGTGATTTGCTGCCAAGTGAGAACCCATTCATCTCCTCTAGCACAGAACAACATCCTGGTGTTAATGAGGATGGAAGCTGTCCCAAGGGAAAAGCCAAAGCTGACGAAACAGCAAACAGCTTGCTGAGGCAATAGCCCGTACGGTTACACCAGGCCCTGTGTGTATAGCCTTCTGCTGCCTGTCTGTGTGTCAGTCAGAAGTGCATAAGTAGAGTTCACTTCAGAAACGTTAAGGTTAGTGTTACATGACATGGGTTGCTTGACAGCA
Source organism: Dendropsophus ebraccatus (assembly GCF_027789765.1). Lineage (NCBI taxonomy): Eukaryota > Metazoa > Chordata > Amphibia > Anura > Hylidae > Dendropsophus > Dendropsophus ebraccatus. Next base: position 147,811,538 of record NC_091454.1, read on the forward strand.
AACCTCAGCTAAGGTTTGCAAGCAAAATATTTCAGGGATTTGTCTGCAATTTGGCTCTAAAAATTATATATATCCAAACTGCAGTCAAGTCATAAGCATGTTACAGAAGCATGTAACTAACACTGAAGTCAATGCTGACAAAGATGTGTGTGAATGGAGGTTACATTGTGGCCACACTGACAATTTTTTTAAAGATTTTCTCATGCTAATTCTATTTAAAATTTATATGAAATCAATGACCCATGGGTTTTAACCCCTTCAAGACAGAGCCCCTTTGACCCAAAATTTATATGAAAATTTATATTTCAATTTATATGAAATCAATGACCCATGGATTTTAACCCCTTCAAGACAGAGCCCTTTGATAAAAGTCTGGGTCAAATTAATGCAATGTTCCTCCCCTTCTAAGAGCCATCGCGCTTTTAATTTTCCACCTACAGGACTGGTTGCGTTGCCATAGCATATGCCATAGCATAGATCAGTGTTAACGGTTATCTATGTATAGAGCCTGCCTGAGAGCAGACTCTACATGGATCGCTGAACTGACAGGACGGAGGTGCCATAGGTTATAAAGCTCAGCCTTCTTAAAGGGAATCTGTCAGAACCCGGGCCCTACCTAAGGTGCTGGCAGTGTGCTGTAGCTGGCAGTCCCCTAGTGAGCATGGGGACTTTTGGTAATTTGTCCGTGCAGTGGATTATGCACAATCCTACTGTAATGAAGTGTCAAAGAGGAGTTGTTTGTGCCACACTCTGGCACACCTCACTACTCCTTCCTCCTCCCTCTTTATTATGAATAATCAATGCTGCCAGGCCTCCTGCTCTCTCAGCTGTCAGCCAGTGTCTCTAATTGCAGATCAGTCCTCTGTAGGTAGCTTATGTCTGAATGAAACACTCAGCTATAGTTGACTCTCTGAGCCCAAATGTGTTGGAGCTGTGGTCTAGGGGTAACTCTTCTGTCTAGAGACCTGCCAGCAGTTCATTCTTTGGTTAACATTCCTGTTGAAATTGAGTGGATGGCCGCCATTTAATGCCTCCGCCCAAAGCATTGACATGTCTAATTTTTGGGCCCATAGCAGTCGCATGAGAAATCCCATTGATACGATAGGCATTTTTTCCTTAAATAAAATGGTTAACGACGGGTGTCTGGGTGCTTTTTTTAATTGAAACACTTTTCTTGATTGTGTTGTTGTGTGTTTCTTTTTTTTTACAGGCTTAGAAACTGGCTGATAGACGGCATCCATTGCTAAGCTGGGGCTTAGTGTTAGCCAGTATAAAATAGCTAACTTATAGCTAGCTAATACTCTAACCCCGCCATATTACCCCAGTACCCACCGCACAAAACCCAGGTACCAGTCAAAATTTGTGCTCCTAGACTGGGAGGTAGCAGGCTAGTATTATTAGGCTGGGGAGGCCTAAAATAAAGCGCCCTTTCCGTCCTGGTACTACTAGGCTGCTGCTTTTTGTTTTTTTTAACTCAGCTGGTTATGAAAATGGGAGGAATCCTGCGCAATTTAATAAAAAATTATATACGCAACAACAACAAAAAAAAACCCTGGTCATAGATGTAGTCCACCGAATCCGATGCAATCCTCTGCATACCGATATCTGAAAAACAAAAGGTAAAAAATGAAAGGCAGGAGCAGAAAACCTATCATTTCGACAGGTGTTCTGCACCTTACAGTATGAAGCATCCTACCAGACATTGCTTATAGTCTAGCACACAAGGGGTTAACATGTTGAGGACCCATGCCGTACGGGTACGTCATGGAATCCTTAAGGACCCATGACGTCCCTGTACGCCATGGAGTCCGGCAGTGCTTTGAAGTGAGCTTAGGAGTACATGTGGTAAACATGTAACAAATATGCATCCAGAATATACGATATAACAATAAACAGCAAGAAAAAAAAACATTTTAAGGCAATTTAAGGGTATGTTCATACAACGTAAAATAAGGGCAAAATTCTAAATTATGGCCATAATTTTTCCCTGATAGACTTAGTTGTAATGTAAGGCAATAGGGTGTGTAAGTGGGAAAAAATTAGGGAATTAAGAGAGTAAATCAAAGAGCTGTATGGAAGTCAGAGGGAACTGGTTCTAGCTCCCCCCTCCCATTTTATTAAATTTTTGAAGGCGCCCACAGTGTTGGTATACCACCTTGCTACAATGCAATGTATCAGTTGTTTCCATATGTCTTTGCTGGAGAGTTGGTCAGCTATCCATTTCAGCACAACAAAGAACAGTGTCTCTCAAAGGAAGATATGAGAATGGTGTTGCCAATGTTCCTCATCCAAGGAGCCGAAGAGGCGAAAAACTCAAAATCAATGGGACAGGATGGCCAATTAAGGTGGACAGGATTTATAGGACCCCTCCTATAATGCATGTATTGGAATGCACTTGGCAGATGGTAACCGGTAGCCGTCCCATATGTGATTAGGTGAGACTGTTAAGTTGTATCATTTTATTATTTGATGACGGGGATACTAGCAGGTGAGATTCCACAATGGAATCTTAGGCAAATAGCGGAAGTGCCTACACTTCTACGGGCCCCTTTGGGAACATCCCGGTCTGTCTCTCCCAGCTAGCTGCAGCCCTGAACACAGACGCCAAGTTGAAACAGGACACAGTACCCCACAAAGGGGTGATATGCAACAAGCCCAAGGGGCTTTAAAGTGAGCCTCCATCTACCTTTCCATTTACCCATTGGTACCTACGGTATCACACGAGGCGCTGCCTCCCGCCTTTCGCTTTTTTTCCTTTATCCTACAATGGAATCTTGAAAGACTGAGAGAGTGGATGCCACCTTTCCCTTACTGGTAGGGGCTGGGCAGCCATTGTTTCAAACAGGATGTGAGTGTAGAGAGTAGATACTGGGGACCTTGTGAGGTGAGTAGAACCATCTTTGGTACCATGGTTTGGTATAGTTGTTTGGGAGTTGTACAGTCTTAATCGCCTAATTTGCATATGAAATAAATTTCCTGAAAATTTCACACTCCAATGTAACAGCTCACTTATGAAGATTGGTTACTACAAGAAGACTTTAAAATGAGAGTGAGACAAAAGTTTGCATCCTATTTTATATCAACATTATGTCAAATAACATCCAAATCATACAGACAATTTGCAGACCTTTTGGGACACCAATGGTATATCCTAAAGGGAACATGTCATGTCTAGTAAAGGGGTTATCCAGGAGTTAAAAAAAAAAAAACACAGCTACAAAAACAGCACCACTCCTGTCCTCAGGTTGTGTGTGGTATAACAATTCAGCTCCTTTCACTTCAATGGAACCTAAACACTGCACTTGACAAACCTACTAGGGATGGTCCGAACCTGCCGAGGTTCGGGTTCGTACGAACCCGAACTCTCGGCAATGATTCCCACTGTCTGCCCGCTCCGTGGAGAGGGTGGATACAGCGGGAGGACCGCCTGGAAAACTGGGATACAGCCATAGCCATAGGCTGTATCCCAGTTTTCCAGGCGGTCCTCCCGCTGTATCCACCCGCTGCACGGAGCGGCCAGACAGCGGGAATCTAATGCCGAGCGTTCGGGTTCATACGAACCCGAACCTCGGCAGGTTTGGACCATCCTTAAAACCTACCAAGTGCAAACGTGTTTGCTTTTCCTCTCCTTCTGCCCACAGGTTGTATTTTTTTTGTAGCTACATTTTGTTGGCTTTGGGATATACTGCATTGTATGTGTTATATTGCATTACTCTGGGGTGTACGACACCTCATATGGCACATTGCTTATATGCTATACCACTCTTTTTACATAAGCAGTATTCAGTTTTGCATATTTATCCCTTTTACCAATATTGCTTTACTTAGTAGGACATGTGGTTGTCATACTACTTTGATGTATTTGAAAGCTTGTTTTAATTGCTTTTATTATAGCCCGATTTAAAATGTCACTGTCGTTTAAATTTTTTTTTTGCGGAAATCAATAGTCCAGGTGATTTTAAGAAACTTTGTAATTGGGTTTATTAGGCAAATATGCCATTATCTGCATTCAAAAAGGCTTTCCCCAGGTCCCCCCTCCCTTCCTCTCTCTCATCCATGCTCATTATCAGGAAATCTCGACTAGTTTACATCAGTAGGACCCTGTTTGTGCTATGAGATTAGTCAGCAGCAGAGAGCAGAGAACAAAGGATTACACAGTGGGGAGCTGTGTGAAGCTGGTATTCAGAGGTCAGAGAGGTCAGTGCTTACGTCAGAGGAGATAGCCGGTGATGTAGCTTATGATGTAAATTAACTCTTTGTTGTCCTGTTTTGGTGCCTCATCTCCCTCCACCCCTCCCCTCTCCATAGACAATCATGAACACAGGGGGGGAGAGCTTCAAACTGCTTTTTTTTTTTAAATTATAAAAATGCATTTTTCGGGTAATAAACCCAACTACAAAGTTTCTTAAAATCGCCTGTACTATTGATTTCTGCAAAAAATAAAAATAAATTTAATATTATTTCTGGGTTGTGCTCATTTTGGTGCCCTCCCACCACATATTTTACACAAACTAATGTCAAATGATTAGAACAGAACATGGGGCAGCATTACTGACATCTATCTATGTCTGTGCTGTCTGCTGCTTATCTCCCTGCCATAATAAGTTTCATTTCACACTGCCAGAGTATGTGTTCCCCAGTGTATATCTCAGACAGATGCAATTGATTTGCATCCGTCACACCTAGCCTCCATTGTTAAAGTGACTTTGTATCCACAATCTGACCCCCCCCCCCCCCCCCCCTCCCCAACCACTTGTATCTTCGGATAGCTGCTTTTAATCCAAGATCTGTCCTGGGGTCCGTTCGGCAGGTGATGCAGTTATTGTCTTAAAAAACAACTTTTAAACTTACAGCCCCGTGCTCTACGGGCGTGGCTTAGAATATCTCTGCACCACCCCCTCGGTCTCTCCTCCCCACCCTCTTCATCATTAGGAATGCCACTGGAACATTTTCTGCATGCTGAACGTTTGCACAGGTGTCTTAGTGATCCAGCCCATGTGTCGGGCTGCCACAGGTGGGGAATAGGAGACAATCTACCTGAAGCATTCCTAACTATGAGGAGGGCGGGGAGGAGGGACAGAGAGGGTGTGCCAGCCTAATGCATACATAAGCCATGCCCGTAGGGCACGGGGCTGCCAGTTTAAAAGTTGTTTTTTAGCACAAAAACTGCATTTCCTGCCGAACGGACCCCAGGACAGATGTTGGATTAAAAGCAGCTATTCGAAGGTACAAGTGATTTGGGGCGGGTCAGATTGTGGATACAGAGTCGCTTTAAAAAGTATATTATGCAGTATATGTCCTTTTTTTGCTGCTGAATGTCTCTGTAGGGAATAGTGCAGTCTGCAGTGCTAGTCTAGTCTATACAGTTAAAAAAAAAAAACAAACACATCCATATTGGATTGCCACTGTTAGTGACAGGACACAGTTTATCTTTGTATCTTTGTTTTGCATATATACAGAGTCTTATTGTCCGAAACTGTTTTACGGTATATTTGGGAGTATATTTGCCTGCTTTAGGTAATTGGGGTCTATAGATATATTTACTGTGCATGCCAGGAGTATGGTTAAAGGGGATATCCACAACTTTTCAATGAACTAGCATTACATAGACTTCTGTGGGTGTTGTATGTTCTATATACACTTTCATTATTTATTTCTAGCGCCTCTTGTGTTGTCAGGCTCAGTCACATGAGCCTGTGCTTTCTTGGGGCAGGTGTCCCTCCCATCGGCTGGCAGGAAATTCACATTTAGCACATATTGGAGTAGAAACTGAAGGGCTGATAGCTACCTTGTTGGAGATCGACACTACAAGACAACAAGGCTAACCACTGTGTCACCCACAAGGTAGCTATCAGCCCCTGCTCACCTACATTTCATGTTGCCCTTTTGGTTACAGCTTCTACTAAGCTCCAATATTAGCCCTGCCTACAGGGGCAGAGCTAAAATCAATGTGTAATTCCAGCCCATAGGAGGGACACCTGCCCCACCCTCCAGAGATCCTGTACAGTGGGAGGAACAGGAAACAGATATTGAACGTGACATTACAGGAAATAAACAAATTACAAGCATATTGGTCATGTGACTGATCCTGAGAACACAACAGCTAGAAATAAATAATGAAAGTGTATATAGAACATACAACACCCACAGAAGTCAATGCAATGCAAGTTTACTGAAAAGTCCTGGACAACCTGTTTAACCTCTTAAGGACATAGGACGTACCGGTACGTCCTATGTCCTCACTTGCACTTCACTTGCATGTCACTCACTTGCTTTGAAGTGCCGCGATCCCGGGTGCCGCGAGTAGCCCGGGACCGCTGCTATTAGCGGGCACGGTCTGATCGCCGTGCCCGCTAATTAGCTAATCGGAGGCAGCTGTCAAAGTTGACAGCTGCCTCCGATTACCGGAGGCAACGTTTCCCTGGTGTCTAGTGGGGGAGATCGCTCCTCCGGGACCTTGTCCCGGAGGAGCGACCTCCGTTACTGATGCCGGCCGGGGACGCGTCCAAGATGGCGCCGTCCTCGGCTCGGCACTCGTTCGTTTTCGGCTGCAGCAGCCGAAAGCAAACGAGTGCCGATCTCATGGATCTCTGCAGCATATCTATGCTGCAGAGATCTCAATGAGAGATCACAGTGTATATACTAGAAGTCCCCCAGGGGGGCTTCTAGTATATGTGTAAAAAAAAAAAATAAAGTGTTGTTAATAGTAAAAAGCCCCCTCCCCTAATAAAAGTCTGAATCACCCCCCTTTTCCCAGGTTTTAAATAAAAGTAAACAAATAAATAAATAAATAAACATGTTTGCTATCGCCGCGTGCGTAATCGCCCGAACTATTAATTAATCACATTCCTGATCTCGTACGGTAAACGGCGTCAGCGCAAAAAAATCCCAAAGTGCAAAATTGCGCATTTTTGGTCGCATCAAATCCAGAAAAAATGTAATAAAAAGCGATCAAAAAGACGTATATGGGCAATCAAGGTACCGATAGAAAGATCACATCATGGCGCAAAAAATGACACCTCGCACAGCCCCATAGACCAAAGGATAAAAGCGCTATAAGCCTGGGAATGGAGCGATTTTAAGGAACGTATATTGGTTAACAACGGTTTGAATTTTTTACAGGCCATCAGATACAATATAAGTTATACATGTTATATATCGTTTTAATCGTAACGACTTGAGGAACATGCATAACAAGTCAGTTTTACCCCAGGGAGAATGGCGTAAAAACACAGTTCCCCCAAATAAAAGAAATGCTTTTTTTTTTTCAATTTCACCACATTTTGAATTTTTTTCTGGTTTCGCAGTGTACTTTATGCAAAAATTCATCCTGTAATTGCAAAGTACAATTAGTGACGCAAAAAATAAGGGCTCATGTGGGTTTCTAGGTGGAAAAATGCAAGTGCTATAGCCTTTTATGCACAAGGAGGAAAAACCGAAAACGTAAAAACGAAAATGGGCCATGTCCTTAAAGGGTTAAGAGACACTGCTAACTCGTATGACAGGAGCCGATGCATACACACATTACTGACTGTGAATCTGATCAGGACAACCATTGCTTATTTCTTGTATGCTAGTTTATTTACCAGACAGGATTCTAAGGGGCTACAAAGATCTGTAGAGACGAGCTAGAACTGCAGGATGCAAAAATGTTTTTCAGACATGAGAAATGCTAAAGATTAGAAAGTGTGAGAGAACTGCAGATAATGAATGGCCTTGAGTAGAAGGAGTAATGGTGCGTTTACGCAGGCAGATTTATCTGACCAATTTTGGAAGCCAAAGTCAGGAATGGACTTGAAAAAACAGGGAATCTCAGTCTTTTCTTTATGACCTGCACCCTGTTTATAGTCTGTTCCTGGCTTTGGCTTCAAAAATCTGTCAGATAAATCTCTCTGTGTAAACGCACCATAGGAGTTGGGTATAAAAGAACAGAAGTGTATAAATAAGGAGCCAAGGAATGTGATCACATGGGATCTTCCCGGGTGGTTTTAGACATTTCTGTCGTTTATACAGGCAAATAATATTACATGATTAAAATTAAACAAAATTAATAAGAAAATGAAAGAAGTCCGGAGTCAGATATTTTTTTCAAAAGAGCGAAGAGGAGGTGGCTGAACATAACGTGCACCTACCTCCCCAGCTCAGGGGCTGGGGTCCGCTGTCCTCTGCTCCTGAAAAAAATGTCCGACCCCGGACTTCTACTTTAACTATTGTTTAAATCACATTTTGGATCCTAGAGATATTGTCCTATAACAAAGAAAAATACACCACAGGCATTTACCAATATATAACATAGATATAACAAAGAACATAGGTCCTCTTCATCAGAATAGAAGTGCACTACTATTCTGATGAAAAGGACCCATGTTCCTCGAAACGCATAAATATTGTGCACTTCTAATAAATGTTTTAACTTTTTTCTGCCTCTAACTGCACTCCATCAGCTCCTTGCACTATTATTTGACTAGTTTGTACGCTATCACACGAGGCGCTGCTGCCTGGCCTTTTTTCTCTCCCTTGTTTAGCTTCTGTGGAAGTGTCATCGGCAGATGCAGCGAGCGGGGGACCCAGAGACAAGGCAGGACACTGGGGGAGAGTGGAGAGGTACAGTTGTGCTCAAAAGATTACATACCCTGACAGAAGTTTTGCTTTCTTGTCCTTTTTTCAGTGAATATGAATAATAACACAAAAACTTTTTTCCACTCATGGTTAGTGGTTGGGTGAAGCTATTTATTGTCAAACAAAATTGTGCTGTTTTTTTTTAAGGCATAATTAAGGCATCCCCAAAACATTAGCAATCCACCTCTGTGCTTTACAGTAGGAATGGCGGTCCTTTCTTCATAAGCCTTGTTGACATCTCTCCAAAGGTAACCTCACGAAATGCCCTTGTTCCAGAAGTTTTGAGGCTTTTCTCTGTGTGGTTTGGTGTATTGTAGGTGACATACTATGTGGCATTTGCACAGTCATGGCTTTCTTCTGGATACAGTATCATATAAGCACTCTGTCAAACTCGACATGTTCTGGGAAGCGTATTCCTTCTGGGAAATTATCCAGAAAAAATTGGCCCTTTGCACTGGCCCTTGCACTTTCCAGTAGGTTGAGTAATTCCTTACAGATGTGTAAGCACATCTGTAACTGCTTACTTTAATGACGCACATATGAGGTATATAAGAGATTAATATTTATGGGGTATATTAAGATCATTAATATTTCCTGGCCTTAGTGTACCATTGGACAGCAGTGATTGGGGCAGCCTGAAGCTGCTTGAAGTGACCTGTCACTAAGGCTTGGTGATATTTTCCTGAAGATACCCATTTCTGAAATCATCAATGAAGTGCGGCAGTATGGTTAGGGAAATATTATATTTTCAATAAACAATGTTAAACTATTGCTGATTTGCCCATTTTTCTTTAAAGAGGACCTGTCAGCCGGGATGCCGTGGCGGAGCCTGGCATACGTAACCCTCCCTAGAAGTAATGCTCCTGGATCCGGTCCCTGGGCAGAGAAATCACATCTCTTTGGGCCGTGATTTCTCAACCCAGGGACCGGATCCAGGGGCGGGACTTCTAGTGAGGGTTAAGTATGCCGGGCCCCACCGGGGGGTCGGACGGGTCGCACGGCATCACGGCTGACAGGTTCCCTTTAAGTTCCTCCTTATTGTTCATCTTGAAGCAGCCACGCCATTAGTTTTCAGAGAGTCCTGTATTTCAGCTGATGGTATTTGTTGGTTTTTCTTTGTATCCTGAACAATTTTCTTGGCAGTTGTGGCCGAAATGTTTGTTGGTCTACCTGACTGTGGTTTGGTTTGTACAGAGCCCCTGATTTTCCCTTTGTTAATCACAGTTTGAACACTGCTGACTGGCATTATCAATTCCTTGGATTCCTTTCCTGTTTTATACAGTTCAAACTCACTCAGCTTTTATGCACACACAGAATGCAAGCCACCAGGTCACAGATGAGTATGTTATGTTTAGTAGCCATTCCAACCCATTTGTGTCAACTTTTGTGCATGTTATTATGTCATTATGATGATTTAAAAAGAGAAAACACAGTAGTTTAACAATAATGGCTTCACCCAACCACTAACCATGAGTGAGAAAAAAAAGTTTTTGTGTTATTCTCTGAAAAAAAGACAAGAAAGCAAAAATTCTGCTGGGGTATGTAAACTTTTGAGCACAACTGTAAGTATTACATTTTTATTATTTTCTATTTACTGATGTTGGAGGACTACCTTTAAAGCAAGGGCTGCAGGGACAGCACTATGTCTGTGCAGCCCTGCCTCCATGATTCTCGAGCTGTATAATAGGCTCAGCATGCTCACTTACCCTGAGGGTCAGGCCATCTAATATGGCCCTAAGGCTAGGTACACATATAGACCCAGGTTTATCAAGCTGTCTGCAATTCACACTGTCTTTTTCTCAAAGCAAGCAATCACAGCTCAGGTTTTATATCTTCTGAGTTCTTGTTAAACAATAACTTGAACTGTAATTGGCTGCTGTGGAAAAAAAACATGGTATCCTAGTCCCCATTCATAACCAATATAAGAAATAATAGACTGACAACCATGTAGTGAGATAACAATGACCACAATATTTATTATTCTTATACCCATTTACTCAAACAATTAACATTTATCAAGAAACCAGAATAAACTAACATCCTCCATACAAACATCGCTGAAAACTCAAGTCTTTAAAATATTTTATGGAGGACAACTCTTGAATACCGCCACTAGACTGCTGATCCTCCCTCTCGCCACTTCTTTTATAAGATTTCTCCTCTTCTCTACAAGCCGCCTTTATCCAATCAGATGAAAGAGCTTCCTGCCAGGCGCTTGACTGTGCCGTCAACAGTCACCGCAAATCAATAAGAAGGTACCAGCTAACATTGAGGTGAGAGGATACCATGTGTCATCCTGCCCTGTCAATATGTGTTCTGTCCCACAGATAAGGGTGCCTAGACACAGTGTGTGGGGAAAAAGCAGTGTGAGTTTCAGGCGGTGTAATAAATCAGGGCCTGTAGTATTTTGTCAGTATTTGTTTAACATTATGGAGCTCATTTTGTTTTATTTTATGATGAAAGAGAAATATGGTTATGGATAAACAATGAAAGAGAGAAAGTGTTTCTAAAACCGTTAAAGTCTTCTAATATTTCGGATGGAACTCTACACAACCCCTGCATCTAGGACTAGATGTCTGCACTGAGCCACCACTTAAGGCCCTATTCCACGGAACGATAATCGTCCTGTGGAATAGAAGGCAAGGATCAGCCGACATCGTTCATGTTGGCTGATTGTTGCAGTCGTTTGTGTTTCAAACATGTTGAAAAAAACCCGACTGTGATAGCAACGATCTGCTGTCGTCGCTCCGCGGAACAGGAGCGGCGGCAGCAGACCGCCACTATCCTCTATGGGCTGCCCAAACAATCTAGCGATTAGCGTGTGTAATGGCGGTGGCAGCGAGCAGGGAACGAGGAGCAAACGAGCGCTGACAGCACTCCTTTGCTCCTCACAGTAGGCCCGTGGAATAGGTCCATTATACAAAGCCTTTCTCTGCTTGTGGCAAAAGGCTTCAAAAGGCTTAATGTAAGGATAATCTCTAGCTCCTCTGCTTTTAGAGCTCACGCAAAGATGGGCACATGGACATTACTTCAGTGAGAACTTTGCCTGCAGCATGGAATCTAATGTGCGGGCACATGCTCCTACCCATGTCAACAGCAGAGCGGAGGGGTTATGGAGGCTTTGCAGCCAAAGTCCCATTTCATATAAACATATGTTGATCCACGGCAGAAAACCAGGCCTAACAGATACCCCAGTAGACCACCAATGAACCACCAATGAAGGCATTTTGACATCATTTAAATGTCGCTGTCAGTTTTGACAGCAGTGGCGCCATGATGTACCTTGTATGTCATGGCGTCTTGGGAGTTTTGCCATCTAATTCCACTAGGTGTGAAGAGTTAGAGAACAGCATACATCCCAACTATGTATCATTTCTGCAATATTTCTCATTATCTGCAGGAATCTGTATGTATGTGATATAGGTGTTACGCTCCTTAAAAGCCCAAAGTTAATACTTTTGTGTCAATAAAAAGTTGAGCTATGCCTGCCCCTGGCTCAGCCTCTAGAAAACAAGGATTAATAAACATCACAAGATCAGTCACAAAAAAAAAAAAACTTCTTAAAGTGAGAAGTTTACAAATGAAGAACTGAAAGCACAACTTTTATTAAAGGGAACCTGTTTCAATGAAAATGCAGTCCAGTATGCAGGTTTCAAGTTACAAAGGAGGAAGAGCTAAGTATTTAGTAAGGATATATGTGTATCCTGGACATAGCTCATCAAAATGTTGTTTAGGGTAAATTCACACGGGCGTATCTGCCAGGAGTCTCACGCACGAAATCCGCAGCTAATCCGCAATATACGTATTATTCTTATTATTATTAATACGTGTATTGCGGATTAGCTGCAGATTTCGTGTGTGAGACTCTCGGCGGATCCGCCAGTGTGAATTTACCCTTAAAAGCAAAGGTTTTAACATCATAAAAACATGACAGTTTTTCCAAAGCAATATTGGGGAAAGAAATCACATGACAGAAGTGCCTTAAAGTGTCACAGTCATTAAAAATAAATAAATGCTATCACATACAGCGGTGCCTTAGATTACGAGCATAATTAGTTCCAGGACCATGCTTGTAATCCAGATCCGCTCTTAAACCTAAGCAGAAAAATGGTTCCACACCCCAAAAATAATGATTTTTTAAATTCTAAAATAAACATGTGAACTTGGTTTTTAACCACTGTGGGGCACATTTATCAAACATGCCTGTAGCACATTTTTTCTGAGGTGTATGACCCACTGTATGTCATGTCACTTCTTTCAGCGGATCGCAGAATACGCCGGCCCATAGAATGGTGTCTATGGAGCCGTCGGAAAAACGTGTACCCGTGCGGGCGGACAGCTGACGGAATTCCGCTGACATTTTCCGTGAGAATTCCTCAGTCTGAACCCACCCTGACACTGGGTGGCCTGGAAGACAGTGGTGGAGTGGGATGGGTAATGGTCCTTCCTTTTACACGGAAAGATTATTGTTTGAATTTGCATGATAACGATCGAATTCGAACGATAATCGTACTTGTAAATGCAGTGAACAATCAATTGATGAGCAAAAAATCGTTCATTTTGATCTTTCAACATGTTCTCAAATCATCGTTGGTCGTTCGCAAAACATTCGCAGATCGTTCCGTGTAAACAGTCTTTCACCGATTTAACCTATGTGCGAGATAGGCTTAAGCGATCGCAAAACAATTTTTCCGTACGATATATCGTTCCATCTAATCGAAATCGGTAATCGTGCGATTGGGCAAATTATCGCTCCGTGTAAAAAGTACCATAAGTCTACACTTTTTTGTGTTATGTTCCCTGCAGTCTTTACTTTAATTTTCAGAGAGGACAGAATAACCAATTTACTAGGTTGACTAGGTAAAACTATATTTTCCCTAGGGTTTAGGCCTACTCATACATACGCAATTCTGAACAGAAAATAGGATCAATGTATTTCAATGGCCCCATTCACACATCTGTAGATGTGTACATAGCTCCGTACCGCAAAAATAGGACAGGCTCTAGTACGGACTGAAATTCCTCCACGGACACACCAATAGAACCCTATGTGACCCTATGGGATACGATCCGCAAAAAGTGACTAGATTATTATTAACCACATTTTTTCATTTTTGCAGATCAGCAAAAAATAAAGGATGCAATATGGATGGAAATTTGCGGATTGCTAATGGAGAATAGCAGACTGAAATTTGCGGAGTGAAAAATACACTGAAGTGTGAATAGACCCTTATGGTTGCATAAACATGCCATAGTCACCTCCTCCAGTCCCCATCCCTGTTCTCAACTGGTTTTCACTTCTCCAAGGTTCTGTGCCATCCAGACTCCACAGGAACTGCCAGTGCAAAACTTTGAGGGTACCTTAACCCTTAGAGGACCATGCCAATTTAAATTTTTGCGTTTTCGTTTTTTCTCTCCTTGTGCTTAAAAGACCATAGCACTTGCATTTTTTCACCTAGAATCCCACATGAGCCCTTATTTTTTGCGCCACTAATTGTACTTTGCAATGACAGGCTGAATTTTTTCATAAAGTACACTGCGAAACCAGAAAAAAATTCAATGTGTGGTGAAATTGAAAAAAAACCCTGCATTTCTTTTATTTGGGGGGGTTTTTGTGTTTACGCCGTTTGCCCTGGGGTAAAACTGACTTGTTATATATGTTCCTCAAGTCGTTACGATTACAATGATATGTAACATGTATAACTTTCATTGTATCTGATGGCCTGTAAAAAATTCAAACCATTGTTAACAAATATATGTTCCTTAAAACCGCTCCATTCCCAGGCTTATAGCGCTTTTATCCTTTGGTCTATGGGGCTGTGTGAGGTGTCATTTTTTGCGCCATGATCTGTTCTTTCTATCGGTACCTTGATTGCGCATGTGCGACTTTTTGATGTCTTTTTATTACAATTTTTCTGGATTTGATGTGACCAAAAATGCGCAATTTTGCACTTTGGTTTTTTTTTTACGCTTACGCCATTTACCGTGCGAGATCAGGAATTTGATAAATAAATATTTTGGGCGATTATGCACAAACAACCTTGTTACAATCTTGTTTATTTATTTTTATTTATAACATGGGAAAAGGGGGGTGATTCTGACTTTTATTAGGGGAGGGGGCTTTTTACTAATAACAATACTTTTTTTTTTACTTTTACACTTATACTAGAAGCCCCCCTGGGGGACTTCTAGTATAAGCACTCTGATCTCTCATACAGATCTATGCTGCATAGATCGATGTGATAGGCACATTGATTGCTTCCGGCTGCTGCAGCCGGAAGCAATCGAGTGCCAATCCAGGATCAGCGCCATTACGGCGCTGAGCCCGGACGGAGGAGGATGTGTGGATCGCTCTCCTGGAGGAGCGATCCACCCCACTAGACACCAGGGAACAACTGCATCAAGTGATCGGATGCAGCTGTCAACTTTGACAGCTGCATCCGATTACTTTATTAGCGGGCACGGCAAAAAAAAGTACCTTCCTCTCTTCGGGAAGGGAATCCCATTATCAATGACTTCTTGTGTTTGGGGTCTGCCAGTCAGCAGCTGCTGGTGACACCTAATAAAAAGGAGGTGGGGGGGTTACCCAACAGCACAAAGAAAGGTCAAGGGGGAGAGGGGTCAAATGACACAGACTGGGAAGAGAACACAAGTAGTAGGACAGTCTGCAGGGGAGACTCATACAGCTGTGTACAAGTATAGAGAGCTCATAAAGTAGGGGGGTGTACAGTCTTTACCAAGCACAATGCTCTAGTACTAGCACAAAGTAAAACTAATAGAAACTAACATGCCCAGGTAAAGAAGCCTACAAACCAGGCAGCAGCTCATGCAGGCTTATGTCACAGCGTGACCATTTCCATACACATGTGTGGACGAGTATTTTTAGTTCTTGGCACATGACTGAGGCGGCAGCCAGCAGTCAATCCTATGGGGATTTGTATACATGCAAATACACAAGCAAAACGCGTCCTCTGCCCTTACTATAAACCATAGCGCCCCGGCAAGGACGGTCTATGGCTCCATTCCTGAGAGTGCCCCGGCACACAGCACCGAGCACAGCGCCGACCTCCCCGGCTCCTCACTCCCGGCTGCTTCCTCTCCCGCCGCTTATCTCCCATCCCCAGGCGCTCGCCCCTCCCTCTCCTCACCAGCCGCCCGGGACCGCCCCTCTGGGCTCAGTCGCTCCTCTCAGTGACAACGTGCAGGGAGTACCCGCGATGTAGCGCTGCGCTCTGGCACTGGGACACTTTACCCGATAAGCAGCCTGGACAGCCCCGCGCTGCAGCCACTTGTTGCCCGGGACAGCCTGCATGTGCAGCCCTGCAGCTTGGGGCACAGTGCACACTGAGCGCTACAACCGCAAGCGCCGGCCACACAGATGCGAGAGAAGCAGAAGACGAGCCGGCAGCCCGGAGCTGAGCAACACTGCTGAGGACCTCACTCCACATGTGGGTAAGAGCTGCCGTGCTGTTATATCCGGAGACATGCCCAGCCTGGTGGTGACTCGTGTGGGAACTAGTTCTGTGTGGGGGCCCCACAGAGGGCTCCGGCTGCCCGGCACCCATAGCTTTGTGCATCAGTGTATATGCGGATATAGGGCTGTATGCATTAGTGTATATGCGGATATAGGGCTGTATGCATTAGTGTATATGCGGATATAGGGCTGTATGCATTAGTGTATATGCGGATATAGGGCTGTATGCATTAGTGTATATGCGGATATAGGGCTGTATGCATTAGTGTATATGCGGATATAGGGCTGTATGCATTAGTGTATATGCGGATATAGGGCTGTATGCATTAGTGTATATGCGGATATAGGGCTGTATGCATTAGTGTATATGCGGATATAGGGCTGTATGCATTAGTGTATATGCGGATATAGGGCTGTATGCATTAGTGTATATGCGGATATAGGGCTGTATGCATTAGTGTATATTCTGACATAGGGCTGTATATATGCGGATATAGGGCTGTATGCATTAGTGTATATGCGGATATAGGGCTGTATGCATTAGTGTATATTCTGACATAGGGCTGTATATATGCGGATATAGGGCTGTATGCATTAGTGTATATGCGGATATAGGGCTGTATATATGCTGATATAGCGCTGTATGCATCACTGTATATACTGCTTTGGGACTCTTCATCAGTGTATATGCTGCCATGCTACAGTGTATGCGCTGATAGAGGTGTACGCATCAGTATATATGCTGTCATGCAGCTTTCTCCATCAGTGTACACACTGCCAATGGGGTGGTATATACATTGATGTACACGTTATGATTGTTGGTAGAGGTCTTGTGCTTTTATTGGAGCATTAGAACTTTGTTGTCTGTACAGCGACTGTATTGCAGGCACTGGCCATTGTTTCAGACTCACATGTGTCTATTGTAACATGCGGCTGTTATGTATGTAATTACAGTGTAGGGAGTGCCATATGCCCCAAGACAGCACTTAGTGAATGAGGAATAAGGTGCAGGTAGTAAGCATGGTATACAACTTAGCCCTGCACCCCTATATGTATACAACTAAGGGAGCACAGAAGCCCTGCACCCCTATATGTATACAACTAAGGGAGCACAGAAGCCCTGCACCCCTATATGTATACAACTAAGGGAGCACAGAAGCCCTGCACCTCTATATGTATACAACTAAGGGAGCACAGAAGCCCTGCACCTCTATATGTATACAACTAAGGGAGCACAGAAGCCCTGCACCTCTATATGTATACAACTAAGGGAGCACAGAAGCCCTGCACCTCTATATGTATACAACTAAGGGAGCACAGAAGCCCTGCACCTCTATATGTATACAACTAAGGGAGCACAGAAGCCCTGCACCTCTATATGTATACAACTAAGGGAGCACAGAAGCCCTGCACCCCTATATGTATACAACTAAGGGAGCACAGAAGCCCCGCACCCCTATATGTATACAACTAAGGGAGCACAGAAGCCCTGCACCTCTATATGTATACAACTAAGGGAGCACAGAAGCCCTGCACCTCTTTATTTTTTTTTATTGTCAGGGCGTCCTTAGTTAAAGGGGTAGTGCAGCGCTAAACAATTATTCACTAAATAACACACATTACAAAGTTATACAACTTTGTAATGTATGTTATGTTAGTGAATGGCCACTTTCCCATGTTCCCCCCCACCCACACTAGACCCGGAAGTGTAGTGCTCTATACTCACCTGATCCGTGTTGACCCCCGTCCGCCATCTTGCACCAATGATGTAATTTTCGGGCGGCCCGCCGAACCGCTCCGACCGTCCCTTGTGCCGGCCACCCTCTGCCACGTCATCAGCTGCTCAGCCACGATTGGCTGAGCATAACTGTGCTCAGTACAGTACAGAGCATGTAAATAAGAGTCACCAAAACCCTCATGTATATGTTGCATAAAAGTACATGCAGGTTTCTAACTTTCAGCTTTCAATATAGCAGATTTTGCCCTCTCTGAAGATGCTTTGCAGAATCTGTGTAACCTGTGTAAGTATGGGGCAGCTGGCAGGCACGCTCAGGTGGCAGATCACCCTGCTCTGCTTTCCTTTCCTTCTCCATTCACCACATTGTTTTGATATCTGATAATAAGCTTGAACAGAATCTGAGCGGGGAGTTGTATAAGATCACTTTCATCTAGGTCCCATGTTAGATGCTTATGCAATTTGTAAAGATATGAAATATCAAGACTGAATATAATCCTAGCACATGAAATGAAGGGCCGCTGTATTCATGTCTTTAAAAGTTATTGCATTCCTTTCATGCAGATAATGGTCTTTCTATATGGCAGTCTTATGCTGCGTTTACGCGGAACGATTATCAATCGAATTTTCACAATAACAATTGAATTTGAGAGATAATCTTTCCGTGTAAACACAGCAAACAATCAAGTGACGAGCGAGAAATCGTTCATTTTCATCTTTCAACATGCTCTAAAATCGTTGTTCGCTAAAAATTCGCAGATCGCTTTGTGTAAACAGTCTTTCACAGATTCACCCTATGTGAAAGATGGGCTTAAGCGATCTTAAAAACGATCACAATAACGAATATTCTTACGAATTTTCGAACGATTTATTCGTCTAAACACTGATCGTTCTAAAAACCTAATTGTTGCTTCAAAATCGTTAAATGATCAATTGGGCGAATTATCGTTTCGTGTAAACACTCCTAACTAGGAGACACATGACCTCTCTGTACTGTACTGCAGAAACAGGCTTTATAATTTCCTTCTGGTCCTTGGTTCATGTAGATGGATACAGTATAGAGATGATACTTTTACACAATATGAAGCGTTCACACAAATGACCTTAAATGACACTCAAGCTTCCTGTTTTGTACAGATCACTTTCCAGCAGTGTCCTCTTTATCATCTCAGACAGGATTACAATGAAAGGTGAAAGCAGTTGATGGTAAGGGTGGGTTCACACTACGGAATCTGCGCAGAGAGGTTCCAGCAGATTCTGTTGCTGGTACCCGCTCGCGGCGGCGCGCATCTCCGCCTTTGCCATAGACACCATACTATGGCCGGCCCGATTCTGCTGTCTGCCAAAAGAATTGACGTGTCCTGGTGTAAGCGGTAAGTATACACTTAAAGACAACGTAAAAGACAACGATCAGCTGATGATAATTTCTTTGCTGATCGGTGTCTTTTTTTTATGGTGCGTTTACACAGAGAGATTTATCTGACAGATTTTTGAAGCCAAAGCCAGGAACAGACTATAAACCAATAACAGGTCATAAAGGGAAGACTGAGATTTCTTCTTTTTTACATTTCTGGCTTTGGTTTAAAAAATCTTTCAGATTAGGCAGATTATCACTCCGTGTAATAGGGCCCTTAAGGGTAGAAACACACACACCGGATCCACAGCGGATTTTTGAATATGTGACAGCCCCCTTAGGGGTATAAACCCACACACCGTATACGCAGTGTATTTACTGCTGCGATACGCAGCAAATAGGCAACAAATACGCAGCAGATTAGATCTAAATAACTGAACACAGCATCAAATCTGCACCATCAAATCTGCTGCAGATCTGCTGTGTATCTGCTGCGTATACGGTGTGTGTGTTTGTACCCTAAAGGAGAAGTCCAGCGAAAATTTTTATTGAAATACTGGATAAAATGGTGATGTCACGCCCCGACTCCCGGACTTCTCCTTTAATCCCCCCACCGGCCTGTACATACATTACCTGCTTTGCACTCCGCCTTGCTTTGGGGGCTCCCGGCTGGACATCTTGCTTAGCCAATCCGTGTGAACCGGCTGCGGCGGGGCAGCACACTGAGTAAAAGCGTCGGAACGCTGCCTGCCTCAGTGTCATACAGTCTGTCTATGGGAGGGCTCACGCGCCTCCGCTCAAAGAGTTAACATGTCAAGCCCTCTGCCGCTTTTACTCCGTGTGAACTTGCCCTAAGAAAAGATCTTCAGTAACTCATGCTGAGGACAGGGCCTCCCCTCTCCCTGTAGAATGACCCCTGCAAAGGTCACATAACATGCCTAGAAAACTGCGTAGGGTCTGGTTCAGTCTGATCTACATATGTCTAAGGGGCCTGCTGAAAGCATTTCTCTAAATGCTATTAAAAACAGCTTTTAATAAAATTGTACAAAACTTTTTTAGAACTTTTTACAACTAGAAAAATAAATTTTAAAAAAAGGGGGGCAGAGCGCAGTATAAAGGGTGTGGCCGACAATCAAAATTACTATTACACTGGTGTAAATTATAGTGGAAATCTACGCCAGCTTGAAGTTGACATAGATTTAATTCTGTCCTAAGATCAGCTGCTGCACTGATCTGGTTGTGATACTACCTATGACGGTCAGGAATCAGGAGCACACATACTTGTACATGCATACTACTTCCCGGCTTAGGACTGTTGGGAAAGGACATTTTACATATAATAAAAATGGCAGTGCTTACCATTGTTTGTTGTGATGATCCTCCTAAACCTTGCTGGCGCTCACATTGTGAGATTCCACATGTCAGAAGTAAGCCTTCTGAGATGTGGGGGGCACTGTGCAGCTATTGGATATGTCCACACAAGACAATTACAATGTAGTACTCACAGGAAAAGAGCTTGTATTAGATTTTATCATCTCACACTTCCCATCTGCCTCTTAATATCTTTCTCCAACCTCCTCCCTCTGCCTCTCTCAGCTTACTAACTCTCTAATACATAAGAATAGGAATATCCATGGACATAGTCTTCTATAGACGCTGCCCAGTTTCTAACGCTACGATTTCTCCTTCCAAGCACTCAGACCATAAACTTCTCTTCTCTAATACAAAATATAAATAAATCCATTTCTCCTTGTGCAGCCAAGTATCAGCCTATCTCTAATCTCCATTACATCTCTTAATTAAAACTTTTTGACCCCTTATAGTCTGTTTTCTGCACTTGTGACTCTACAGAAACTTTACAGAAGTCTATTGATCTGCCTGCCTGCGCCATCCTGGTATTCTTCTTACTATTGGGGTTATCGTGCTGTACAACAAAGCTATACTTACTTGTATTCAGGTCCAGTCTCCTGAATACAGCTTTTTAGCCTTGGCTGGTTTGAAAAAAAAGAGACTAAACACATGAAGTTCCAGCCAGTACAAAGAGTCACGGCTCAGTGTGTCCACCAATCACATTGGCTTCCTCCCATGACTGCCTCCTTAGTGACCGCAGATGACCTGGAACTTTGTTTAGACTCTTTAGGAAAAACATGTCTAAACACAATTCCCGTGTTTATTTATTTATTTTTTTTCATGGGAAATTGCAAACATACTTTATACCACATCTACTGTTCATTTAGATTTTGAAAGTTATAACGACAGTGAGACTTTAAATTTCTACTGCACATGCATTGGGTAGAGGTGTCACTACCAAAACAACCACATCACACCAAACAATTTTTATAAGTTTGGTCCCCTATAATTCATGTTGTGGTAAATACTTTTGATCAAAAATTTTAGGAGGGATACCTTTATTGGCCCACAAAAATGTTATAATTGTGAGCTTTCGGGATTCTAAAGATCCCTTCGGCAGACAAGTTTACAAATGAATGACTTCAAATTTTACAAATGAAACAGCACAACATTTTAGGGATGTTTCAAGCAAGAAAAGAGAGACATCTGTGAATGGTGGTGGTGGTGGTGGGGGCAGGGCCGTTTTAATACATTGGCGGGCCCGGTGCACAAACCTCGAAAGTGGGCCCCCCCCCCCCCCGGCACGTTATCAGAATCGGTGCTCCACACACAGTATAATGCCCTGAATGTGCCCCCACTCTGTATTATACATAAGGTATAACACTATTTCCACCATACAGTGATTACATATTACATGAAAACTGCACTGAACAGAACTGAAAGATATCACCAATGATACCATTACATAATACTGCCACACCATGACCACTATCACTACAGACCCTATAACAGAAAGAAGTTACATCCAGTGACTCACATGGGGCGTCTTCTCCGATCTGTCACTTTTTCTTTTTTTTCTCCATCCAGCATGGGCCACCTTGATGTCTCTCCCGACTGTGAATCCTCTCTCCAGAATCTGCCAGAGAAACATTTTAGGCTCCAATACATACAGTAGTTATGTCCCCTGTACCCCTATATAGTAGTTACCTCCCTCTGTACCCCTATATAGTAGTTACCTCCTTCTGTACCCCTATATAGTAGTTACACCCTTCTGTGCCCCTATATAGTAGTTACACCCTTTTGTGCCCCTATATAGTAGTTACACCCTTTTGTGCCCCTATATAGTAGTTACACCCTTCTGTGCCCCTATATAGTAGTTACACCCTTCTGTGCCCCTATAGTTTTAATGTGTCCCTTAATAAGTAGATATGCTCTGGGCCCCAGTATAGTAGTAAGGTCCCTATATAATATAGGACACTCTGTGCAGCCCCAATGTAGTATAGACCCCTTGTGTGCTGCCCTCAGTAGTATATACCCCTTGTGTGCTGCCCTCAGTAGTATATACCCCTTGTGTGCTGCCCTCAGTAGTATATACCCCTTGTGTGCTGCCCTCAGTAGTATATATCTCCCCCTGTGCTTCCCCCCGTAGTATATAGCCCCCTATGCACTTCCCCAAAAAGTATCTAGTCTCCCTGTGTGCTCTCCCCCTGTAGTATATAGCCCCCAGTGCTCCACCCCAGTAGTATATAGCCCCCTGTGCTCCCCACAGTGGTATATAGCCACCCTGTGCTTCCCCCCAGTGGTATATAGCCCCCCCCTGTGCTCCCCTCCTCCCCCCAGTGGTATATAGCCCCCCTGTGCTCCACCCAAGTGGTATATAGCCCCCCTGTGCTCCCCCCCCAGTGGTATATAGCCCCCCCCCTGTGCTCCCCTCCTCCCCCCAGTGGTATATAGCCCCCCTGTGCTCCACCCAAGTGGTATATAGCCCCCCTGTGCTCCCCTCCTCCCCCCAGTGGTATATAGCCCCCCTGTGCTCCACGCCAGTGGTATATAGCCCCCCTGTGCTCCCCTCCTCCAGTGGTATATAGCTCCCCCCCTTCATAGTATATAGCCCCCAGTGCTCCACCCCAGTAGTATATAGCCCCCTGTGCTCCCCACAGTGGTATACAGCCGCCCTGTGCTTCCCCCCCCCAGTGGTATATAGCCCTCCTGTGCTCCCCCAGTGGTATATAGCCCCCCCTGTGCTCCCCTCCTCCCCCCAGTGGTATATAGCCCCCCCTGTGTTCCCCTCCTCCCCCCAGTGGCATATAGCCCCCCTGTGTCCCCCTCCTGCCCCCAGTGGTATATAGCCCCCCTGTGCTCCACCCAAGTGGTATATAGCCCCCCTGTGCTCCCCTCCTCCCCCCAGTGGTATATAGCCTCCCTGTGCTCCACCCCAGTGGTATATAGCCCCCCTGTGCTCCACCCCAGTGGTATATAGCCCCCCTGTGCTCCACCCCAGTGGTATATAGCCCCCCTGTGCTCCACCCCAGTGGTATATAGCCCCCCTGTGCTCCACCCCAGTGGTATATAGCCCCCCTGTTCTCCACCCCAGTGGTATATAGCCCCCCTGTTCTCCACCCCAGTGGTATATAGCCCCCCTGTGCTCCACCCCAGTGGTATATAGCCCCCCTGTGCTCCACCCCAGTGGTATATAGCCCCCCTGTGCTCCACCCCAGTGGTATATAGCCCCCCTGTGCTCCACCCCAGTGGTATATAGCCCCCCTGTGCTCCACCCCAGTGGTATATAGCCCCCCTGTGCTCCACCCCAGTGGTATATAGCCCCCCTGTGCTCCACCCCAGTGGTATATAGCCCCCCTGTGCTCCACCCCAGTGGTATATAGCCCCCCTGTGCTCCACCCCAGTGGTATATAGCCCCCCTGTGCTCCACCCCAGTGGTATATAGCCCCCCTGTGCTCCACCCCAGTGGTATATAGCCCCCCTGTGCTCCACCCCAGTGGTATATAGCCCCCCTGTGCTCCCCTCCTCCAGTGGCATATAGCCCCCCTGTGCTCCCCTCCTCCAGTGGCATATAGCCCCCCTGTGCTCCCCTCCTCCAGTGGCATATAGCCCCCCTGTGCTCCCCTCCTCCAGTGGCATATAGCCCCCCTGTGCTCCCCTCCTCCAGTGGCATATAGCCCCCCTGTGCTCCCCTCCTCCAGTGGCATATAGCCCCCCTGTGCTCCCCTCCTCCAGTGGCATATAGCCCCCAGTGCTCCACCCCAGTAGTATATAGCCCCCTGTGCTCCCCACAGTGGTATATAGCCCCCTGTGCTCCCCACAGTGGTATATAGCTCTCCTGTGCTCCCCAGTGGTATATAGCCCTCCTGTGCTCCCCCCAGTGGTATATAGCCCCCACTGTGCTCCTCTCCTCCCCCAGTGGTATATACCCCAGTGCTCCACCCCAGTAGTATGTAGCCCCCTGTCCCCCCCCCCATGGTATATGGCCCCTTTTGCTCCTCCCCCCCTATGCTCCCCCCATAATGTATAGCCCCCCTGTGCTCCCCCTCCCATATAGTATATAACATAAAAAAAAAAAATCACTTATACTCACCTGGGTCCCCGCGTTCCTCTTCACTTTGCATCTTCTGGCTGGACCGCTGCGTTCACTAGAGGCCGCTCTCCCCTTCTCCTGGCGGCGACGTAAAGACGTCACTCGGCGCCGACGCTAGAAGGGGAGTGCGGCCTCTAGTGAACGCAGTGGTCACAAGAGTGACTGACAGGGAGAGAGCCAATGGCTCTCTCCCTGTCAGTGCTGCTGCTGCACGGTATCTATGAGCGCTCGTTTTACGAGCGCTCATAGCTACAGTGCAGAGCGCAGTAGCGATGGGGGGCCTCAGGGGGCGCCATCGGGATGGGTAAGTAGATTAATTACATACCCATGCGGATGGCGCTCCCCCCTGACAGGCCGGCGGCCGGAGCCCTGTGCGGCCGCATTGGTCGTGCACGTGCACCATTGGCCCTATGGTTAAAGCGGCCCTGGGTGGGGGGTGTGTGAGGGTAGATACATCACATAGATAAACCAGTGTAATAAAAAGGATTTGTGGTAAATGAGAGGTTATTTAGAAATCCAAGATTCTTGGTCAGTTCAGTCTTATCTGCGGAGTGTGTCCATGTAGTGGGTCATAAATCCAGGTGCCAGGTTTAGTCCATGTGTTAACGACTGGAATATTTTTATCAATTTGCGTTCCCACACTTTCCTCTCTCTGTCATTCTGGAAATGACCTTTAAGGGCCACAACCTTTAAATCTGTCATTCTATGGTCTGGTCCTGAAAAATGTAGGCCTACAGGGATGTTGAGACTTCTTTTTATTATGTGTCTCTGTAAATTTATTCTAGTCTTCTATTTCTGTTTTGTTTCCCCAATGTAAATCCCTGTGGGGCATCGTGTACATTTTATCATATAGACCACATTGGAGGATGTACATGAAAAAGCATCAGTGATTGTATAGTACTGATGTGTATTGGGGATGCGGATTGTGGCTGTTTGTAGTATGTGGGGACATGTGCTGCATTTTATGTTGTTACAAGGAGAGGTGCCAGTCTCTGTTGTTGTTAGAGCACTTTGTACAAGTAGGTTTCTTAAATTTAGGGAAACTGAGGTAACTCTGGGAAAATCTCCTTCAGTCTGTTGTCCCTCCGGAATATCGGCTGTAGTTGAGCAACAATCTTTTTTAGAATGTTTAATTGAGGGTTATAGGTGACGATTAACAGTACTCAGCTATTCTCCTCCTTTCGCTTATATTCCAGGAGGCTTTGTCTTAGAATTCTATAACCAATAGATGGTAGCCTTGTTTTAAGAATGTCTCCCTTAAAGGGAACCAATCACCTCAAAAACGCATATATAGCTTTTTAAATGTGCTGTTAGAGCCCACAGCACACTTTCCATACATGTTTCTATTTACTCCCTGCCTCCTCCGTGTAATCCATAAAGTAACTTTATAAAACTGGCGCCCGGTATCCAAATTACATCAGGTAAATTACATCACCTGGGCGGTGTTCGGCTAAATGGTAGTCACAGTCAGTCTGGGTCCCCTGGGCGCTCTTCGGCAGTAATCACGCCCCTCTGGGCGTGATTCAAATCACCCAGTAGCTCCGACGTCACTCGACAGCGCGCCGTGCACAACGTCGGCGCACCTATGTTCTTAAGCCGCCGCGCATGCGCAGTACAGCCGCTCCCATTCAGGCTGTACTGCGCCTGTGCAGAATAGCCTGGAACTCAGTGCGAGCCGGAGTTCGAGGCTATTCTGCACAGGCACAGTACAGCCTGAATGGGAGCGGCTGTACTGCGCATGTGCGGCGGCGTGCACGGCGCGCTCCCGAGTGACGTCGGAGCTACTGGGTGATTTGAATCAAGCCCAGAGGGGCGTGATTACCGCCGAAGAACGCCCAGGGGACCCGGACTGACTGTGACTACCATCTAGCCGAACACCGCCCAGGTGACTACCTGATGTAATTTGCATACCGGGCGCCAGTTTTATAAAGTTACTTTATGGATTACACGGGGGAGGCAGGGAGTATATAGAAACATGTATGGAAAGTGTGCTGTGGGCTCTAACAGCACATTTAAAAAGCTATATATGCATTTTTGAGGTGATTGGTTCCCTTTAAACATAATAGGTGTTGTTCTCTATCTTTATCATTGGAACAAATCTATATGTATTCCACGGCTTGGCTATAAATGATGGACTTCTTTGTGTGATGTGGAAGAAAACCGTTCAGTTTTAGGTATGCCGGGTGGCCTGTAGGTTTCTGTTGTTGTCCCAATACCAGAGATGATTGGTCTCCCTGGATTACCTTCTTTATGTATTTTTGGTAGAATGTAGTAAGTCCCCATTTTGGGAGTGTCATTTTGGTAATGTCACAACCCCACTCCCAGAGCTGTTCGGGCTGTGGCTGCTGGAGTGGATGATGGTAGAGGGATGCTCAGTGTCCCTCCAGTGCCCTGTGTCCCTTAGTGTCCCCCTGCCATCATCCTCTCCAGCAGCCACAGCCCGCACAGCTCTGGGAATCGGGTCGTGACATCACAATGTTATCCAGGAAGTGAAGCCCTGATGTAAGTAGTAAGTGCAGGGAAAAAGCCCTTTATGTGCATTTCCCATAATAAGTGTATATTGGTGATTTGTATAGGTTTTGAGGGGCTTTAATAAAATTTTTCGCCAGACTTCTCCTTTAATGGTGATATTCCTGTTAAGTTTTAGAGATTTTATAGCTTTCCTTTACTCTGTACTGAGGTTATGTGTTTGGTTGTGTGGTTTATCCAAAATGCCAGGTTTAACTTTCTTTCTAAAGCAGTCTATGTAGTAATCCAGAGTTTGATTGACAATCTTTTTTGTAGGTTCTTGTTCCATGTCAGTTTGAGTTAAGATCCATTCTGTCATTAAAAAACTCTTTTAATCACAATGTCAGTGACCCATAGTGTTTGTATGGGAGGGCTTGCGCGCCTCCATTCTCTGTCAATGTCATGCGAGCCCACCCATACAGACACTATGGGACACTGAGGCAGGCGGAATTCCGCGTTGGAGATCTCCACAGCGGAATTCTGCTGAATTTGCTCAGTGTGAACTGGCCCTTAGTAGAGTTTCTTATTCTTGTTAATTATAAGTTGATGTTATAGTTTGTTGTGGAAATTCCAAAGTATTTCCATTGTTGAGCAAAATGTAGGTATTGTTCTCTTCTTGCTGTAAAAAAAAAAAAAAAATTGAAGAGGTGATTCCTCAGACGTTCAGATATTCTGCATCACAGTTTCTGTGCAAAGTATTGTAGGCACACAGAGTTGGGTCCTTGTCCATGAGACCCTTGGGGGTTAAATTATCCTCCTGGCTTTGGAATAGGAAGATGTCACTTTTCAGTTTTTCAGTTGAGGCAGTTTCGTCAGACGGTTTTTAAGATCCATTTGTGTTTGGTACATTCACACTTCACATATAAAACCAAACCAAAACTAAAATTCTTTGATCAAAAGTATTTCCCACCACATTGATTTATCTGGCTAACACCTTACTATACTATTTTTTTCCCCAGGAATAGATTTGAAAAGAGTAGAAATCTCAGTCTTTCCTTTATGACCTGTTCTCTGTTTATAGTCCATTCCTGGCTTTGGCTCAAAAATCTGTTAGATAATTTGTTGGTGTGATAGGGCCCAAAGAATGCTTCAATTCCACCACATTGATCCTAGAAAAAAATCTTGCCAGATACACTCCAGTGTACTAATCAATCATCCTTACTCATATTTCCTTCAGTACAAGTGGATGGTGTTTGATCTGCACATCTTCCACCCCCTTCCAACTTCCTCCCTTCATCCCCCTGTCATGTCCCTCTGATAAAACACTAACAGAGATCTGGGATTTACCCTTATGAAGCTATACTTAATGTACGTATGTTTCACCCTACTGTACATTTATTTCTTTGAGTCCGATCTTCTGTAAATCGCTGCATGATTGTTGGATTTTATTTTTATCATATACTGAGACACTGATCTTTCATAATAACCTCATTTGAATTCTTCCTTCCTCACCATCTCCCTCCCCCTCCCTTTTTCCCCTAATGGACTGTTCCCTAGTTTGTTGTATGTAACAAAGTTTGTTGCCATCTCCACCCCCTGTTAGGTCAAGTTCACACTGAGCAAAAGAGTGGGAATTCCATGGCGGAACTCTCTGCCTGCCTCAGTTTAGCACAGTGTGTCTATGGGAGGGATTGCACACCTCAGCTTCCCTTGCTCTCCATTCAAAAAATTCACATGTCAATTCTTTGAGCGAAGATTGATGAAAATGGTGAAGAGTTCCGACACTTTTGCTCTGTGTGAACAGGCCCTAAGAGAATTAGAAGAAAATACTTAATAAAACTTTGTTTTAAAAAAATCTTTGGCCCTGTCTAAACATTGGATGTGTGGCCGATAAAAATGAATTGAAATGGCCACGCAATTGAGTCTTGTAAAGACTCTTCAAGCTAGCTTGCTGTCTCCTGGCTATCAACTTTCATAATACCAACCTCTCACTCCTGTCCCCATGACTTTGGTGCTGCACCATATCAGACTTAAGCCCCTATTACACGGGGCGAAGAGAGGGAGCAAGCAAACGCCGACCTGTCAGGTCAGTGCTCCCTTGCTCCACTCAAGCCGGCGCTATTACACATGTCGGCAGTGAGTGGGTAAGAGTTGGTGGTGCTTCCCGGGTCATTGCTAAATTTTCCTGGCAGCCCATGGAAGATAGAGGTGGTCTGCTGCCGCCGCTCCTATTGCAAGGGGTGACCACAGCATATCGCTGCTATCGTGATTTGTTTATTTTTTAACAACAAATTCAGATGATCGTTGTTTTCTATTACACAAGACAATCATCAGCCAATATCAGCAGAATATGGCCGACAATCACTTTGTGTAATAGGGGCTTTATTCCTCATGGCTACAGTTTTAAATGTGTGGTGCGGGCGTTTCGTTCATTATGCTCAGTGGGGTTCCCCACCAATCCAAAGTGATGGCATATACTAGAAAAATTCCATCACTTTATAAGGTGGAATTACCACTTTGAGTTATTTAGTCCATTCTTCAGCGGGGAGAGAGGAGACGTGTGAGTCTCCCACAGACTGCTATTATGACACTGAGGCTGGCGTGATTCCACGACGGAGAATTCCGCCATGGAATTCCACCATTTTTACTCTGTGTGAACTGGCCCTAACCAGGGAATTCCTAAACAAACTGCCTCTTGAGAGGAGCTCATTAGAATAGCTCCACCCTCCTTCTGGACCTTTCTCCTAGCTTGTGTAGTACACTAAGGCCCCATTCCCACTGAGCAAAGGTAGCGGAATTCCGTTAGCCTCCCGCTCATAATGGGAGTCTATGGGAGGCGCGCGCTCCTGCTCTGTACGCGCTGAAGAATGAACATGTTCATTCTTCAGCGCGTACAGAGCAGGAGCGCGCGCCTCCCATAGACTCCCATTATGAGCGGGAGGCTAACGACATTCCGCGGCGGACAATTCCGTTGCGGAATTTCGCTACGTTTGCTCTGAGGGAACGGGGCCTAAGAAGGCAGTTGATGTTACTATGGTAATTCCCTGAGTGTGATTTGTGTGTTTAGTTATGATGAACTATGCTGAAAAAGGACCGCGTCACTGAGATCCCTGCACCTGTAAAAGAAAAAAAAAAATCTTAGTTGGGGTTCACATCTTGGCATAGGGCTCCCAATGTTTTTGTACATGTTGTACCTGTGGTTTCCATTGGGCTGGTATGTGTCAGTATTGTGCAAAGTGATGGCATAGTATATTTGTTGAAAGAAAGCCATACTAGACTATTTAGATTTATGATTGACAGATTTTACTGTATTCAAAAGGAGATCAACCAAAACACTGCAGAGACACCATCACGTGTCTCAACGTCAGTGTATTCTAGAACATTGCCCCCTGAGGTCAACCAGCGTCCTTTTGCATGCACTTACTAGTCATTGCTCCCTAGCCAGAAACCTACTCCACATTGATGAGGGGCAAAACACCCGAAACAGCTGTCTGTGGATGGATACCTTGCTGAGGTGGTTTCCTTGACTGGAGAACGCCTTTGGCTTGGTTGTTCCTTCCCGGAGGGAAGGTCTGGCTAGTTCACTGACGTCGAGACATGTGATGGTGTCTCTGCAGTGTTCTTTTGCATATTTGATTTCCCAGGGGGCAATGTTCTAGAATACACTGACGTTGAGACACGTGATGGTGTCTCTGCGGTGTTTTGGTTGATCTCCCTGAGGTCAACCAGCGTCCTTTTGCATGCACTTACTAGTCATTGCTCCCACTAGCCAGAAACCTACTCCACACTGATGAGGGGCAAAACCCCAAAACAGCTGTCTGTGGATGGATACTTTGCTGAGGTGGTTTCCTTGACTGGAGAACGCCTTTGGCCTGGTTGTTCCTTCCCGGAGGGAAGGTCTGGCTAGTTCACTGACGTCGAGACATGTGATGGTGTCTCTGCAGTGTTCTTTTGCATAGCAGATTTTACTGTATGGCATCACAAGCATCCAGGTAAGGAGAAAAGCTATCTACAGAGCCACACTCCACAGCATCCCAGGGGAAGCTCTAATGATGAGACTGTCCATATATGGTCAGGTACATCATCAGAGTTTCCCTGGGGCTTCCTTCTGTGAGTGGGCAACTGTGAGAACTGCCATAGCCTTATTGCTGAGGTAAACAATGGTAGTCCTCTGTATTCTGTGGGGTCATCTAATTGACTAATATATATCTGTTTCTTCAATAAGAAGACCTCTAGGATTTGCTGGTTTCCAACACTTTCGCCAACCAGTGCCACTTGGCTTATGCCTGGTATTGCAGCACAGCTCAAGTGAATGTGACTGAGGTATAATACTATTCACAGGATGTTACTAGATGTTATAGGAAGGAAGCAGCAATGTCTTTCTAATTGTAGACAACCCCTTAAAGGGTGGGTTCACACTTAACGTATCTGTAAGTTTGCGGTGAAATGCGCTGCGGATACCTTCAAGGTCATTTCAATGAGATCACATGCTTTTGCTGTGAGTATGCAAAAGGCCATCCCCTAACCCCCCCCAACAGCCCGGTACATACATTACCAGTCCGCGCTCCTGCTTGCTTTGGGGTTCCCGTCATCTGGACGTCCCACTCAGCCAATCAGTGGCTGCGGCAGGGCAATGCACTGATTGCCAGATGATGGGTACCCCCAAAGCAAGCAGGAGCGCGGATTGGTAATGTATGTACCATGCTGTGTTTTACATACTTGCAGCGGGATCACGATTCTGCTGCAAGTATGTAATCTCATTGAAGTGACAGCACAAAATCCGCTGCTGATACGTTATGTTTGAACCCACCCTAAAGCTTCATGAACAAGACTGTTCTCCTTCCATTTGCTGGCTTCATTTCATAGACTGGACATGTGCCTATGAATGAGACTCACTTTATCATACTGAACTATGATGCAGAGAGCTCCTAACCTTAAAATGAGTCACCAGTGTAACCAGGCGGTAGGGAAAGCAAATTGTTTGCTGAGCTGTATAGCGGGAGGTATAACCTGTAGGAAGAGAGAGATTGTTATCCTGCTGTATAGAGTTCTAGTGAGACCACATCTGGAATACTGTGTCCAGTTCTGGAGACCTCACCTACAGAAAGATATTCATAAGATAGAACGGGTCCAAAATGCTACAAAAATGGTGGAGGGTGTCAAGCATAAAACGTATGAGGAAAGATTAAGGGATTTGAATCTGTATAGTCTGTAGGAATGAAGATAAAGGGGGGGGGCATGATCGAAACCTTTAGGTATACTAAAGGACACATTTTAAAAAAACTGAACTCAAGAACAAGGGACACATTCTGAGCTTAGTCAGAAGATCAGAAGCTACATGAAAAAAATATTACTTTACAGAAAGAGTAGTAGGTTCTTGGAACAAACTTCCAGCAGATTTGGTACATAAATCTACTACAGAATGTAAACATGCCTGGGATAAACATATATCTACCCTAAGGGCCCTATTCCACAGGAACGATATTCGGCCGATTATCGCTCCTTGGAATTTAGGGCCAGACCTAAAATCATCGTTCCCCCACCGGGCATCGCTCGGGTGGAATAGCGGTGCGCGGCGGGCGACCGACGATTTGAGAAGCATACATTACCTGTCCGGGCTTCTCCTCCGCTCTGTCCCGCGCACTCCGGCCTGTCAGCTTACGGAGCGCTCAGCCAATCACAGGCTGGGACCTCCGCGGCTGTGATTGGCTGAGTGGCCTGTCAGCTGACAGGCCACGCTGAAACTAGAGCGCGCAGGACCCGGGGAGGAAGACAGAGTGGAGCAGAAGACCTGATAGGTAATGTATGCTGCAAGGACATCGGTAACGATGTCCCTGCAGCCCTCGCTCAACGATCATCGGGCTGTGGAATAGGCCCAGTAAACGAGCGGCGATCTAGCAGATCTGCGATCGTTTACATTGTTGATCGGGCCCTGCTCGGCCCGTGGAATAGGGCCCTAAGATAATAAGAAAGGAAATACTTATAGGGCAAACTAGATGGATCAATTGGTCTTTTTCTGCTGACAATATTCTATGTTTATACAAAATTAATTGAGGTCCAATTCTGTTCTAATTTTATAATAAAATCCAATGTGTCACAGAAAAAATATTGGGTTAGACTAACAAACAACAGATAAACATTATTCAGCATTGCAAAAGGTAAAATTTTGCTCTGGCCGAGAAGGATCAAGACAGTCCTGATCATGAAAGGGTTAAAACCAAATTAAAAAGTACACTACAGGCAGGGGGAACATAATAAAGAACCTGTACTTACTGGTTCCTGTACCCTCACAGCGCTACCTAACTGGGCTCTTGGACCCCATCAGATGCCATCTTCTGCCCATTTCTTAGTAATCCACGACTGGTCGTGTAGTCAGTAACTACAGCAGTGTCCTACCCCCGACACTGACTAGCTGAGCAGGGCATCCGTCAGCCGAGTCGTGGCGAAGCAGGGCATGAGAAATGGAGAATCCCAGTTGGGGGTACAGGACCGGTAAGTATAATTTCTTTTTTCTGTACCCCCCACCCCTTGCTGCTCATTCTTTAATGAATAGGATTGGTGGTGGGAATTAAAAGAAAAATACAATATGTAATCCATGAGTTGCCGTTGGTTTGCTTTTGTGTTAAATACTCTTGAGAAAAAGCATCAGTGATTGTATAGCCCCGCTGTGTATTGGGGATGCAGATTGCGCTTGTTTGTAGTATGTGGGGACACGTGATGCATTTTCTGTTGTTGATGTCGGGGCACTTTTTACAAGAAGATTTCTTAAATTTAAGGGCTCTGTTTGTATGAAAGAAGAGGTAACTCTTCTTTAGGGTACAAACCCACTTGACGTATTTGCTGCGTGAATCGGTCTTAAAAATAAGCAGGCAAAACGCAGGTTGGCTTTATACGATTGTTCTGCGTTAAAATACGCAATTGCGTATTTTTGAAGCGTGAAGCTTGTTAGCAAAGCATCAGTTGTTAACAACCTGTGCGAAAAACGCATGTAGCTTCATGCTTCAAAAATACGCAATTGCGTATTTTAACACAGAACAATTGTATAAAGCCAACCTGCGTTTTGCCTGCTTATTTTTAAGACTGATTCACGCAGCAAATACGTCAAGTGGGTTTGTACCCTTAGAGGTAATCTTTTTTTAGAATGTTCATGTGGGGGTTATAGGTGACGACTAATGGTACACAGCTGTTCTCCTCCTTTTGCTTATATTTCAGGCTTTTTCTTTCTTTGGTTTGCTAAAATGCATTCCATCGGATTGTTTAGAATCTACAGAATGGCTGGCTGTTGATATCGAGACGAGGCCATCCAGAGATAAGAATGTCAAATTTACTTAGAGTTGGTGCTCTAGACAACATAACCCTTATAAATTGATAGTGTTATTTGTGTGAATTCCTAAGTGATGGTCTGTAATTTGTCGAGAGACTCCCTGATGGCATTTAGCCAGAAGTTTTGTTCAAAAGCCAATGATTCTGGTTCTATAATCAGACTTCATCCTGCTGCCCTTCTTTGAGGGTCTCACATGGCATTGTGTTTCTTTTTCTTTACTTTTGTTATACTGTAACCTCACTTCTAAATTAACCTTTCAACTACGATCACCATGAGAAAACAAATTTTTCTTTCCAGAATTCCATACCAGATGTATAAAATTGGTTTGCTATCATGCCCAGCAGCTTCACGTCTAGTGAAAGCCATGAGGATGTTCAATATGGACTAAGTAGCCGCATTCTTTTCTCCTTCGATGTTGGTTTTGCATCAGGGACTCTGGCTGCAACCATTGATTATCTGGTTTCTTAAAATTTTTTGCCTCTATGTACCAATATTCTGGTCGTCAACAGTGGGTCGGCCCACGAAAAGAAGAAAAAAGCCTGAGATAGACAAGAAGATGTGCACATCACACAGTAAAGAATATAAAATAGATAGAACCAACACTTAATACAGAAGATAAAATACTGATTAGGATTCATCTCACCCTCCAACTGGGTATACAGACAAACACCATGTAATGGTTTGCTGTCCCCACTCCCACCAAACAAAACAATACAATGAATGTCCGTAAAGGACCCCATATAGACACAATAATTGTTATAGATCTTGTGTGTTATTAGATTGTGTAAGGGAAAAGCTGAAAAAATAATTTATGTCCCTGGCCATACAAGAGTTGACGAGGGCAGGTCCATTTTATTCCTCTGGCACACTGTGTGAACAGTACAAGATCCTGAAGAAAATCCTGTCCTGTACTTAAAAATGATTTACAGCTTCTAGCAGCTTGTTCTTACTTTTCAGTCTGGATTTGCTTTATTTGTATATGGATTCTGTTTATTCTTCAATAATCTTTATTTTTTTTTCTTATTTTTGAAAGCTCTTTTAATATGTAAAGAGTTTTGACCTTAAAGGGGTTGTGTCATTAGTAAAACTAGATTTAATCTGATGTATTATGTGAAATTTAAAAACATTTCCGATGTACAAGCATATCTGATAATGTCCTGTTTTAAAGATATAGGCCCACTAAACTTACATAAGCCTGCATTGTTTTGAAACCCTATTGCCCTTGCTCAGTCTGTGTGGTGTACCCCCGGTGTGATGTTATTTAGGCGGAGCGGACGGTCACTTGCTAGGCGTTGTGGTGTGAAGGCCATTCTGTGGTGGATGGCCGAGATACAGCCGGACCTTGGAATGTTGTCACATGACGCCAGTGCCTGGTGGGCACACAGGTGTGATGGCACGCCTGCTTTTATTTGACAAGGCCGGTTGTACCCTTTTCCCTTGTGGTCAGTGTCCTGCCGGGTTGCTACTGGTTCCCTTGGGTTAGAGTGTTCACGGATGGCCAGAGTGGTGTAGTGACCCTCCCGGATAGTAGGACCTGCCACCCACAGAAAGGGGAGATTTTGTGCTGTGTCAGTAGTTTCCACGAATAATCAGAGTCTCCGGTTATAGTTAAGTCTGTTTACTATTTGTAAATGTGCAGCAGGTAATACAGGTTCAACAGTA
Source organism: Dendropsophus ebraccatus (assembly GCF_027789765.1). Lineage (NCBI taxonomy): Eukaryota > Metazoa > Chordata > Amphibia > Anura > Hylidae > Dendropsophus > Dendropsophus ebraccatus. The sequence goes on from NC_091454.1 coordinate 147,847,597, forward strand.
TAAGGTTCCTTTAGATAAAGTTTCTGAAACACTCTTTACAAAGTTCCAATAAACCCTTGACAATAGAACGACCAGATCTGTAGTTGAAGTGCAGTGTAGGAGATAGTTGGTTGAGTTGTATTGATTGATACAAGAGATAGAGTAGCAGAGAGGAGGATGCCATGAAAGTCTCAACCCATGTGGTACTGTGCTCTGCCGGGATGTTGGAGTATAAGGTAGAATACTGTAGAAGAAGAAGAATCAGAAGAATAAAAACAACACCTGTGCCCGTGTATTGACCTTTTGACTTTAGTCTTCAACCTTCTTAATGGGTGACACAGGCCCCAGACCTTTTTACCTGGGTTGAGTGAAATGCTGAGGTCTCCCTGCTGACACCTGTGCTGCGAGTTCCTGGGCTTACTGCAACTTTGCTCTGTCCAGATCAGTTCCTAGCTCTTTAGCTCTTTAGTGGATACTGTCCTGCTCTGTGACCTCTCCTTGTTTGAGGTTGTCTCTGGCTGGCATCCCCTAAAAGGAGTTTAACAGTGCATAGTGCTTTGGAGTGTAACTTGTGAAGAAGTTGGTAGCAGTGTGCTGTCTTGCGTCCTTCCCATGCGTGGTACTAGCTAAGACTGACTTGAGGTACAGGGACCTCCTTCCTCTACAACGTCCAGAACAAATATAACGTATTTCCTCCTTCACCCATGTGACTTACTTCCTCCCCAGCCTGTTAGGTGCGCTGTGAGTGGGTGAAAAAGTGCAATATAAGAAGAAAGAGAGGAGATGATAGGAAAGAAGAAAGCTAGACTCCTACTGGTCTACAGATTCAGTTGACACATAGAAAACAACAACCCTTTGCAATCCTTCAGTTGTGCAGTTTACATATACACATACATAATATAGTGCCATCTAATAGCGAACTTTAGTAATACTTTCATCACCATAATAACACAATGAGTACAGACTTTTGCGAAGGGTGTATATATATGCAACACCCCTAGTGGTACACCTCATGTGCGCTATATATAGAAATCGCTAGAGTAGTTATATAGATATACAGTATAACCTACATCAGTTTGTGTTGTATGTTAAATCTACCAAGCTTCTGAAAGCCACGTCCTTCCTGCTAAGCCTATTTCTCAGTGACATAGGGAACATAAAAATGGAAAATGGCATTGTAAAATTCCCTCTACAGTGCCTCTTTATACCCCGGGTTTCCAGTAATGTGGGGTTAGGAGAACTTCCATTAAAGGGGTGTTATTTCAGAGAGCTATCCCCTATCCTTGCCAATGTTAAAAACTGAGGACAAGCACCCAAACATGACAGAACATATAACAGAACATATGAGAAAAACTGTATTAACCTTATAATGGGGAAGACAGGACACCATGCTTAACTCCTTAGTGACCAGCCTATTTCGGACCTTAATGACCAAGCCATTTTCATACTTTTTTCATTGCCACCTTCCAAGAGTCGCAGTGTTTTATTTTTGCCCATGTAGCCATATGAGGTCTTTTTGAGGGTCAACTTATACTTTTCAATGCTGCCATTTTCAGATTTATAAAATGTATTGATTACTTTTTATTAACCCTTTTTTGGAGGGTAGAAAAAAATGTCATTTATGTTTATGTATATTTTTAATATAAAACTTATGCTATCCAGTGTATAGTAAAAATAGCATAATAAATCAGTTCTCTGGGTCACTACGGCTACTGTGATACCAAATTTGTTTAGGTTTCTTTTTTTTCTTTTTTTTAACTTTTACCACTTTGGCACAATAGAAACTATCTTCCTAACAAAACCCCACAAAAACTGTTGCCACATTGCATTTTTATCTTTTGGGCAAAAGAGCAAGTTTTGGGCTCATTTTTTGTGGAAAGATGTGTAGTTTTTATTGATACCAAATTTTACACACACACACACACACACACACACACTCACAACTTTTTGATCTCATTTATGACATCTTTTCTGAAGCGGATTGATAAAGTACAGCAATTCTGGTGATTTTTATTTATATATCTATATCATAAAAATCAAAGTCTGTCTGTCCTTCTGTCTGTCTGTCTGTCTGTCCTCTATAGACTTCCAAACGCCTGAACCGTTTGACCCCAAATTTGGCACACAGATACATTGGGTGCCCGGGATGGTTATTGCGAAGGTCCCGTCCCTGCCAGATGTACAGAAGGGGAGGGGGAGGGGAAAGAGAGGCGCCTCATAGAGATGAATGGGAAAATCTCCTCACTGCAAACACAGGTGATATAATTAACTGCAGCAGACAGGGCAGTTGGAGCCTTAGCAACCAATAGGATTACTGCTTTTATTTTCACAGGGAGCAATGGTTGCTAGGGAAGCTGCCTCACAACATCCACAGTAATAACTGGTAGACCCCCTACTCCATCTATACAGTACATGTATATGCAGGGCCCCCTACTCCATCTATACAGTACATGTATATACAGGACCCCCTACTCCATCTATATAGTACATGTATATACAGGGCCCCTACTCCATCTATACAGTACATGTATATACAGGGCCCCCTACTCCATCTATACAGTACATGTATATACAGGACCCCCTACTCCATCTATACAGTACATGTATATACAGGACCCCCTACTCCATCTATACAGTACATGTATATACAGGACCCCCTACTCCATCTATACAGTACATGTATATACAGGGCCCCCTACTCCATCTATACAGTACATGTATATACAGGACCCCCTACTCCATCTATACAGTACATGTATATACAGGGCACAACAGATATACCAAACTGTGACTGGGTAACACTGCTACACCAGATCTGACCAATACCGCCATACTGTGCTGGATAACACTGTCATACCAGACCTGACCAATACCGCCATACTGTGACTGGATAACACTGCCAGACCTGACCAATACCGCCATACTGTGACTGGATAACACCGCCACACCAGTCCTGACCAATACCGCCATACTGTGACTGGATAACACTGCCACACCAGACCTGACCAATACCGCCATACTGTGACTGGATAACACTGCCACACCAGACCTGACCAATACCGCCATACTGTGACTGGATAACACTGCCACACCAGACCTGACCAATACCGCCATACTGTGACTGGATAACACTGTCATACCAGACCTGACCAATACCGCCATACTGTGACTGGATAACACTGCCAGACCTTACCAATACCGGCAAACTGTGACTGGGTAACACCGCCACACCAGTCCTGACCAATACCACCATACTGTGACTGGATAACACCATCATATCAGACCTGACCGATACTGCCATACTGTGACTGGATAACACTGCTATACCAGACCTGACCAATACCACCATACCGTGACTGGATAACACCGCCACACCAGACCTGACCAATACCGCCATACTGTGACTGGATAACACTGCCACACCAGACCTGACCAATACCGCCATACTGTGACTGGATAACACTGCCACACCAGACCTGACCAATACCGCCATACTGTGACTGGATAACACTGTGTCGAGGTGCCTTCCCAAAGAAGGCCTACTGTTGTTGGCTGTTTCCTAATTGAGTTGGAGAATGGGTCCGGATCCCCTCTCCCACACCATGCACTTAGAATGAGGACACAGATTACGTATCTTGCAAACAAGTCTGGTGTGTTCTGCTATCTCTGAGAACCCACCTTTATTTATACAGGAAAAAACCAATGGATATGAATGTAAAATGCAAAGTCATACACTATGCAAGTCATCAACTTCAAAAGAACGAATAACTACAGATATGTTTTGACAGATATGGATATACAATAAGATTAAATGTTCAATTAAAAATTGTTTACATAAGGATGTTGATACATGAACATTTGTTATCTGCTTACAAAAATGTGAATAATAAAATAACATTTATTATCTGCTGGAAACAGATGGTGAAACAGCTGTATGTCCTTGAAGGTCAGTCATGTAGGAAAGTTCATTTAGAAAAGAATTTATTTTTCTTCTTATTTCTTTGGATGGATTAACTCATTCCTCTCAACTGTCATACCAGACCTGACCAATACCGCCATACTGTGACTGGATAACACTGTCATATAAGACCTGACCAATACCGCCATACTGTGACTGGATAACACTGCCATACCAGACCTGACCAATACCGCCATACTGTGACTGGATAACACTGCCATACCTGACCTGACCAATACCGGCAAACTGTGACTGGGTAACACCGCCACACCAGTCCTGACCAATACCACCATACTGTGACTGGATAACACCATCATATCAGACCTGACCGATACTGCCATACTGTGACTGGATAACACTGCTATACCAGACCTGACCAATACCACCATACCGTGACTGGATAACACCGCCACACCAGACCTGACCAATACCGCCATACTGTGACTGGATAACACCCCCATACCAGACATGACCAATACCGACACTCTGTGACTGAATAACACTGCCATACGGGTAAATACAACCCTGCAGGTATACAGGACACTACAGGTATACAGGACCCCAAAACTATACACTACAAGTGCACGGGACCTCCACAAAACTATATACTACAGGTATACAGGACCCCAAACTTTACACTACAGGTATACAGGACCCCAAAACTATATACTACAGGTATACAGGACCTTCACCAACTATATACTTCAGGTATACAGGACCTCCACCAACTATATACTACAGGTATACAGGACCCCAAACTATACACTACAGGTATACAGGACCCCAAAACTATACACTACAGGTATACAGGAACTCCACCAACTATATACTACAGGTATATAGGACCCCAAACTATACACTACAGGTATATAGGACCCCAAACTATACACTACAGGTATACAGGACCTCAAAACCATACACTACAGGTATACAGGACCTACACCAACTCTATACTACAGGTATACAGCACCTTCACCAACTCTATACTACAAGTATACAGGACCCCAAATATACTATAGGTATACAGGAACTCCACCAGCTATATACTACAGGTATATCGGACCCCAAACTATACACTACAGGTATACAGGACCTCCACCAACTCTATACTATAGTTATACAGGACCCTCAAACTATTTACTACAGGTATACAGGACCCCCGAACTATATACTACAGGTATACAAGACCTCCACCAATTATACACTACAGGTATCCAGGACCCTCAAACTATAAACTACAGGTATACAAGACCTCCACCAACTATACATTACAGGTATACAGCACCAACTATATACTACAGGTATACAGGACCCCCGAACTATACAGTATAGGTATACAGGACCTTCACCAACTGTACACTGCAGGTATACAGGACCTCCCTCAACTATACACTATAGGTATACAGCCCCCCCAACTATGCACTACAGATATGCGAGACCCCTAAAAACTATACATTGTGGGTATACAGAACCCCTCCAACTATGCACTACAGGTATACACTAATTCCACTGATTAACTCAGATGAAACAATACCTTTAGCTTGGCCTCCTGGGCACCTTAGAACAAATCTAATTAACACACTGACACTTTATACCCGGGCAGCGCCGGGTACATTTTCTAGTATATATATATCTATATCATAAAAATCAAAGTCTGTCTGTTTGTCTGTCCTCTATAGACTTCCAAACGCCTGAACCGTTTGACCACAAATTTGGCACACAGATACATTGGGTGCCCGGGAAGGTTTTAGCGAAGGTCCCGTCCCCGCCAGATGTACAGGAGGGGAGGGGGAGGGGGAAGAGCGCCCCATAGAGATGAATTGGAAAATCTCCTCACTGCAAACACAGGTGATATAATTAGCTGCAGCTTTGCCCAGAGGAAACGGCAGTTGGAGCCTTAGCAACCAATAGGATTACTACTTTCCTTTTCACAGGGAGCAATGGTTGCTAGGGCAGCTGCCTCACAACATCCACAGTACTGGTAGATCCCCTACTCCATTTATACATTACATGTATATACAGGGCCCCCTACTCCATCTATACATTACATGTATATACAGGGCCCCCTACTCCATCTATACAGTACATGTATACAGGACCCCTTACCATATCCATACAGTACATGTATACAGGACCCCCTACTCCATCTATACAGTACATGTATATACAGGGCACAACAGGTATACCAAACTGTGACTGGGTAACACTGCCACACCAGACTTGACCAATACCGCCATACTGTGCTGGATAGCACCGCCATACCAGACCTGACCAATACCGCCATACTGTGACTGGATAACACTGTCATACGAGACCTGACCAATACCACCACAATGTGACTGGATAACACTGCCATACCAGACCTGACCAATACAGCCATACTGTGCTGGATAACACTGTCATACCACACCTGACCAATACCACCATACCATGACTGGATAACACCGCCACACCAGACCTGACCAATTCGACCATACTGTGACTGGGTAACATTGTCATACCAGACCTGACCAATACCACCATACTATGACTGGAAATAACTGCTATACCAGACCTGACCAATACCGCCATACTGTAACTGGATAACACTGTCATACCACACCTGACCAATACCGCCATACTGTGACTGTATAACCGCCATACCAGACATGACCAATACCCCGACACACTGTGACTAAATAACACTGCCATACCAGACCTGACCAATACTGCCATACTATGACTGGAAAAAACTGCTATACCAGACCTGACCAATACCGCCATACTGTAACTGGATAACACTGTCATACCACACCTGACCAATACCGCCATACTGTGACTGGATAACACCGCTATACCAGACCTGACCAATACCGCCATACCTCCCTCAAAAAGACACCAGATTTTCTGGCAAGTCTGAACGGGAGGGTACTGCCCCTCTGCAAGCCCCTACGCACCAGACCATGGGTGCCTAATGGTAAATACGACCCTGCAGGTATACAGGACACTACAGGTATACAGGACCCCAAAACTATACACTACAGGTGCACGGGACCTCCACCAACTATATACTACAGGTATACAGGACCCCAAAACTATACATTACAGGTATACAGGACCTCCACTAACTATATACATCAGGTATACAGGACCTCCACCAACTATATAATTCAGGTATACAGGACCTCCACCAACTATATACTACAGGTATACAGGACCCCAAACTATACACTACAGGTATACAGGACCTCCACCAACTCTATACTACAGGTATACAGGACCCCAAAACTATACCCTACATGTATACAGGAACTCCACCAACTATATACTACAGGTATACAGCACCTTCACCAACTCTATACCACAGGTATACAGGACCCCAAAGCTATATACTACAGGTATACAGGAACTCCACCAACTATATACTACAGGTATATAGGACCCCACACTATACACTTCAGGTGCACGGGACCTCCACCAACTATATACTACAGGTATACAGGACCCCAAAACTATACCCTACATGTATACAGGAACTCCACCAACTATATACTACAGGTATACAGCACCTTCACCAACTCTATACCACAGGTATACAGGACCCCAAAGCTATATACTACAGGTATACAGGAACTCCACCAACTATATACTACAGGTATATAGGACCCCAAACTATACACTTCAGGTATACAGGACCTCCACCAACTCTATACTATAGTTATACAGGACCTTCAAACTGTGCACTACAGGTTTACCGGACCCCCGAACTATATACTACAGGTATACAAGACCTCCACCAATTATACACTACAGGTATTCAGGACCCTCAAACTATAAACTACAGGTATACAAGACCTCCACCAACTATACATTACAGGTATACAGCACCAACTATATACTAAAGGTATACAGGACCCCCGAACTATACAGTATAGGTATACAGGACCTTCACCAACTGTACACTGCATGTATACAAAACCTCCCTCAACTATACACTACAGGTATACAGCCCCCCCACTACACATTACAGGTATACAGGACCCCCCAACTATACACTATAGGTATACAGCCCCCCCAACTATGCACTACAGATATGCGAGACCCCTAAAAACTATACATTGTGGGTATACAGAACCCCTCCAACTATGCACTACAGGCATACACTAATTTCACTGATTAACTCAGATGAAACAATACCTTTAGCTTGGCCTCCTGGGCACCTTAGAACAAATCTAATTAACTTACTGACACTTTATACCCGGGCAGCGCCGGGTACATTTTCTAGTTAATGTATAGTTGATATAGTTTGGGTTGTTATAGACATGGCAATACTAAACATGTATAGGTTTTGTGTTGAGATCTTTTTATGTAATAGTTTATTGTATATCGGGAATGTAATGCATTTTTATTATTGGGGCAAGCTGTTATGTGTTTTAGTGCAAACTTTTTTTTTACTTTTACAATAGTGTACATTACTGTACACTAGTGTAATACTTAACAGTGATCTTTGATCACTGATGCAATACATTGTTACAATACTAGTGCAATGGGAAGGGGGCCATTCACAGACATAACATACATTACAAAGTTGTATAACTTTGTAATGTGTGTTATTCTGTGAATAATTTTTTATCGCCGGACAACCCCTTTAAGCTCTGACACCTCCTTACTCCTCTCCCATACCTGAACCTGTATCTCTTAAAAGGGAATGTGTCACCTAAATTTTCTTTTACTGATTAGAGTCAGATCCCAAAACTTGTTGTTTTACTGTAATCTGTTTCTAATTTATGACTTACATTTTTTTTTACTTTTCGTACATGGTTATGGGGGCTGCCATCTTACCTGAGCTGTTTTTAACTGCATTTACTGACATGCTTCACAGCAAGACTCATGGACATAGACAACAATATATTGTCTCCTTCAGATGAATGTAAAACATTACTAAGCACGCTTTGTGTCCTGTGATGTCATTCCTCAGGGAGCTGCTATTGTCGCCTTTATCTACTGGTGTCACATGTCGCTGCTATGCTGTACAGATCACTTTACAGCAGCCTCCCCTAACACAACAAACACAACATTCATTCAGATGAATAAGGGCCCTATTCCACCGGGCGATTATCGTTCGCATAATCGGTCAAATGACCGCTATTGCGAAAGACCTGTAAATGTTCATTAATTTCAATGGAATGATTAATGAAACGTTATTTATGATCGTATTTGCGTTAGTTTTTTCTTCGCTATTGCGTTTGTATCTACTGCGAACGACCAAACAACGTCTTATTCAATGCGAACGATTTGCGAAGGTTTTGCGAACGAGCAACAATAAAAATAGATCCAGGTCTTATAAAGCGATCAACGATTTCTCGTTCGGTCGTTAATCGTTAACTGCATTTCAACCGAACGATTATCGTTTAGATTCGAACGATTTAACGATAATCTGAACGATAATTGTCCGGTGGAATAGGGCCCTAAGACAGGCTTCTTGGCATGGTTAGTGACCTCTATTGAGGAGGGTGCTGCGTTTTTGTTTTTTTTTAAACATTCTTTATTTATAAAATGTTCTCATTTTACAAACACATGTATTCATAAAGCCAATAGTTAAAAACAGGAAGTATATATCTCCTAACGGGGGGGTGCTGCGTTTTGAGCAGTAGCTGTTGTGTGTACCTCTGTTATCTATATACTGGTGTCCCCTTTCACTGTACTCCTGTCTGTGTTGATAAGGAGGGCACTGCTGGGAAATGATTTGTACAGAATAGAACAGCTTAGTTTTTAGGCCCATGCCCAGAATTAAAATTGAAAGAATTAAGGACTGTTTTAAAATATTAATAGTAAAACAGAAAAAAAATCTTTAAACGAACGATTTTTCATTCTTTGAAAAGGATAAGGGTATGATCATCAGAGAATGATTTCTGCAAGTCTTCATTAGAACCAGGGCTGTGGAGTCGGTAGGCCACAGCTCCAACTCCGACTCTTGAATTTTTTCAGGGACCGACTTTGACTCCTGACTCTCTTCCATAAATGGCCAGTCAGACACCAGGGGAGTTATTTATCAAACTGGTGTGAAGTAGATCTGGCTCAGCAGCTTTTTCCTAATGTCCTACATGATCCTAAGGTGACTTCTGAGTGAATAAGGCAAAGATATAAAGCAGATTTTCCTCTGTGTGGAGGCAGCCAGTCTCCAGCCTCCATGTCCTGAACAACTCACTACTATACTAGATGGAGCAGGTGGTCTTTTCCTGCTGACAGTCTTCTATGTTTCTAACTAAATATTCACCACACACAACAGAACACTGCTAACAATTCCGGATCCCTGTGATATAGAGGGGTCAGCAATAATGATAGGGAGGTCAGCCTCAGGCCCAGATCTATCAGCTCTCTGTCAGCGTCCACGCTCTTTAATCATCACAGCCACACAAGAACTACCTGCTCAGCCAGTCAGTGACTGCAGCTGTGTCCCGCTTCACTCACTGATTGGCTGAGTGGGCATTTCTGAGTGGGGGGGTGACATCACGGGATCGGGAGCCTAGCTGGGAACAATGAGCTAAGGCACTGCACTGCAGGAGCACAAGGACGGCTAAATAGGACTTTTATGATCCCATGACTCCCTGTCCCCCTTCTTTTTTTTTTCCGCTGTTGCCCAGAATACCACTTTAATTTCTGCATCTCACGAACACACACAGCCTGCTGCAACCATAGCGCACATACAAACACACAGCCTGCTGCAACCATAGCGCACATACAAACACACACAGCCTGCTGCATCCATAGCATACACAAACACACATACAGCCTGCTGCAGCCGTAGCTCACACACACACACACACACACACACACAGCCTGCTGCAGCCATAGCTCACACACACAGCCTGCTGCAGCCATAGCGCGCGCACACACACAGCCTGCTGCAGCCATAGCACACTGAAAAAAAATCACACAATCTTCTCTCAAAGGGAAAAAACAAAATTGAGGACAGAGGTTACTGCTACACTACTTAGGATATCTTCACATTACACTGCTGCTCATATACAATCATGCAGCATCCAGGAAGAGAACAGCATAGATCTCCACACAATGCACTCTTTTAACTTATAAACTGCCAAAAAGTGACCATTATCTTTTCCCCAACCACCCTTATCTAATAGGGACAGTGCTTTAAATGTATGTGAGAGGTTTTTTTTTTTTTATTTATTTATTTTTTTTTTAAATAATGGGCTTAGATTGATACAACATAAGCGATATTGATGAGGAATTTTTATAATAATCTAAAAACTCAATTATAATTTTTTTTTTTTTTTTAAAGCTGGAGTCCGAGTTGGTATATTTTTTTCGACTTCAGCCAAAACTAGCTCCAATTCCAAGACTCCGACTCCATAGCCTTGGTTAAAAAACAGATTCTTTCTAAGAGCTTCCTGAACCAGCCATCTACTCCATTATTCTGGGCTTCTAGAGGTAGGTTCACACTATGGTATCTGCACAGATCGGTTTTAGTGGATTCCGTGGCTCATACCCATTCATGGTGGCGCGCATATCCACCGGCTCCATAGACACTATTCTATGGCTGGGCCGATTCTTCATTCCGTCGAAAGAATAGATATGTTGGTTCTTTCGGTGGAATCTGCATGGCCATAGAATGGTGTCTATGGCACGGGCGGATACGCGTGCCACCGTGAACAGGTACGATCTACGGAATCCAACGGAACAGTGCGGATTCCGTCTTGTGAACCTACCCTAACAGACCAAGCAACAATCTGAAGGTTGCTACAGCCAACGCTCCTACTTTACTGATAGTAGGAGCAAGTCATATAGACTTGCATTGTGATTCTGTACTCTGTTTCTTTGAGCTGAGTGGAGATAATGAAGCACAGCATGTGCATTTGTGCGCTTCTGCCCCTTATTCTTGTGATTGCTGAAAGACAAAGCACCTTAGCCTTAATGACAATTTCTGATATTGCGCTATGACAGTTTGAAGTTTGTTGAAGCATAGGTACTTTTTAACGAATACATGTTTTCAGGGTTTCCTCCACATGCTGACAAATGACTGACCTACCATGTGAGCTCACACTTACCTACTGTTTATTAGGGAACTATCAGCATGTTAGACAAATCTAACCTGCTGATAGCTCCCTATTGCGCAATTATATACGGATTGCTGAGGATGAAGGTATATCCCTTCATCCTCTGCGCCATTTCCGTGTAGTTCTTATGTAGTGCTTTGTCAGGTAAGACAGTCTGGAGCACAACCCTGCCCCTAGAGCGCTGATCCACGCCCGGCTGGCCCGCCCCTTGTAATTATTATCAGTAGAGTGTTTGATGTCCGTGCAGCCCTTGTTAAAAGATTATCGACATGTGCAATGGGCTTAGTAAACTAGCGCCAATCTAGCAGATTGGCGCTTGTTTACATTATTGATTGGGCTGTCTAATAGGACTCTTAGATTGCTCCCCAGCCAGAGCCAAGAGCACTACACTGAATCCAGTACTGTGCCCTTGCTTCATGACCACATTTTTTTTACAATAAAATCCAGAAACCCTGCACTTCCCGTGTACTTTGCTACTTGTGGTATGGCAGTCATACTGTTACAATTTGCAAACCGTTGAAGTTGTAGGGGTGTTTTATATATTTGTTTTATAATATAACCGTATTCCTTTGGATCACATAGACACACAGAGGTGGTGGTATTTATTTAGCATTCACTGTTTGTCTTCCTCGATTCCTTGACTAGATTAGACTTTTGTTTTGATTCCAAACTGTCATGGGATCCAACCTAAGTCCTGAGGGCATCACATCTTTCCAGACTTGTTAATGTGTGCCAGCAGACACTGTGCAAGTTCATGTACATGTCTATGTGCTCTTACTTTCTCTAATTAGCTAGCCAGAATTATTTATATTGGTCTTGTAGACTTGTTTTGCCCACTCTTAATCTTTGTTATGTGTTATATGTCATTGTTGCTGTCCTAGTAAGGTCATTCATGAGTGTCTTGCATAACATTGCTCTGCTGTTGGAGCAGATTTGAGAAGGTGTACATCATTCAGAGAAAAAAAATAGTTTTGTAACTATCCAAACAGCTTCTTTTTTTTCCTGTGTACTTTTTCTTTTTCTATTTTATAGATTACAGGCAATATTATGTTTGGGTAAATTTCACAAAGCAATGGTGATAACAAAAAGCCATTTCATCTAAAATATGTTATTGTATACCCATACTGTTCTTGCTAATACTTGAGAATGACTTTTGCAATTCTTTATTTATTAATTTGTTTTCTTTTTTCACAGGGAATGGCAATTGCCACACAAGAAGGACTTTAAGAGCGTTATCCACTTGTATTAGTAATGGCTGAAAAAAGACACTTTAGCAATGTGGATCATACGATGCACAATAAGTTATCCCGGTTGGATTTGACACCTCAGCGCTCTGCATCCTGTTTTGGGATTGCAACCCCGCAAGATGTGCAGGCATGCCAGAACTTCATGAGCTATCCTGTACCTGATTCTGAGGGGCACGGATCATCTAGTCCCTGGAGCTCTTCAGCAGCATATCTGCAGTATGCAAGCAGTGCCCTAAATGAACATTTGCAAACTAGGGAAGCTTCACTGAACTATCAAAGACCACAAGCTGACCGACAACATAACCGTTTGCAACTGCCAGATAATCCAAATAATCAGGTTTCAGTTCACCAGAGTGCTCCAGTGCATAGTTACCATATGGCATACCCACGTGCCTGCCCTCCAATTGCAATGCCCAGGCCTGTTTACAGGAGTGCCAGCAACATTATGGATGCAGCATATGGTTCAAGAGGTTTCCAATCTCTCGGTGTTTGTGTAGCATCTCAGTCACTATGTCCATCAGCTGTAGAATGGAGTTCATCTGCAAGATTTGCCCATTCATCTTCTCCTTTGTATGCCTCTGGAACAAAAAAGCACCTCTCTACCCCTAGCACTTACCCTGAGGCAGCTGGGAGCCAATCCTCTCGGTCCCAGGCCTTACAGGAGCAAACTCCCATTTATAGGCACAGGGCTGATATGAGTCTTGCAGTAGGTGTTTCTTCAACGAGTCCCCAGAAAGACCTTTTCACAGATGCCTGTCACTCTGTTGCACAACAAAATGTTCAGCTTCTCTATGCTGAAGGCAATGTACCTTTTGGAAGGCAAAGAACATCAGCCTTTACCACTCCCTCGCCACAACATAACAATAAACCAAGTAACTATCAGGGTAGCCTAGATCGTCGAATGGGACATTTGTATTCCAAAAATCATTACAGTAATGCAACAAACAGTGTCCACCAAGGATCCTCACCATTTTCTAGCAATAGTATGGACTTTACAGGATCTCCCCAGAATGTCAGGGCTAGTTCAGTTTATCCTAATCAATCGCAACACATACATTCCGGATATGTGAATGCAGAGTTAAGAGTGCAAATGTCTCATCTTGATGGACCTGTACAAGCAAGTGAGGGACCATTCCAAGTGAACCCAAGTACACACAAGACCATTACAGAGATTTCAGTGTGCTCACCTCAGCGTGATAAAAATTTGTGGGCACAATCTGGCCAGATGAATAGAGGTATTTGTGCGACACCTAGCAGAGTGGAAAAAGAAATGTTTGACTCAACCCCAAAAAATAGAAATTTGCAAGAAAGGACAGCCTATCAAGATCCATTTGCAAGACAGAGTGCCCATACGTCTATTGTTCAAAAATGTAACAGTTCCGTTATGACTCCAATTGTTTCCAGTCATGAACTTTTATCTGGTCAACATGCCAGCAGCCATTCAATTACTTTAGAAGCATCCTCGTTGCATAGCTCAATCCATTCTTTCGAAGACAGACTTACAGGTGTTCGAACAGTAGAAAACACTACCACAAGTCATAGCAGTAGATCACACCTAAATCTAGAACGTGCAGAATCCACTGCTCCTATTCCTTCCTCTGTTTCTGGGGTTGAAAGCCAGTATCAAATGAACTATAACAATGTGAAATCAGGACATGATACAGCTGCATTAGTGTCTCCAAACTGTGACCTTCCAGGTAGTTCCCAGGTAGTTTCTACTTCTGTCAGTGAGGATGTTAATAATGATAATCCAAAATCCCCACCAATGCCTGTTATTAATGATGTGTTTAGCCTTGCCCCATATCGTGCCTATTTAGAAGGAAAAGCCCCTCATCCTTTTCCTTTAAATCAAGAATCTGAAGTGGAAAACGTAGTATCTACTTCTCCTTTATTAAAACCTCCACTTTCTGACGATGGGATGAAAAACTCTAGTATAGTGAATGTTGACAATGCAAATAATGCAAAAGTTGAAAATGGAAATCGTGTGCAAAATGGAGAACAAGAAGTCTCTTTGCAAAATACAAGTGGGGAATCTGTGGTTCTAGATCTCAGTTTGAAAAAGTTACCCCAGACCAATCCCTATCCTGGTGGCCAGCAGGATTTTCCTTGCTATGGCAAAGATAACTTGCATATTATTGCTGCAGAAAGTTGCCCTAGTAAAGTTAAAAAACAATTTCAGGGTAAAGATGGCTTCATGTCTTCAGACAACAGCAGAATTGTCCACGTGAGTCAGGGAAGGCATTCTACTCAAGTCTCTAACATAATGGTTCAATCAAGTCAAGACAGACTGTCCTCCTCAGGCCCAGAGAATAGACTGTCAACTGCAAATGCACATAAACAGAGGCAAAACAATGTTCTCTCTCATGCCCCCAAAGCCTTTGCCTGGAAGCACCAGGACACTTGCCAGTCTCTGGTTGCAGAAACTCAAAATAATTTAAAGGAAAGATCTTTGTCCTATGCCACCAAGAGCTTTTCTAATAGACATCAGGAGAGTGACTATTCTCGAGATACTGAGAGATTGCTCAGCCAGCGCCAAAAAAGTTTCCTACCTCAGATGACTGAACACATACCAAAAGAACTTCAGAAGAATCGCCCAACTCAAGACTATAGAAGCAAATCTAATAACTTTCAGGACCATTACAAATCACATTATAACAAAAACCTGTCTTATCAGGCTCAGGATAATTCTTCTCGGGTACCTGAAAGCTTACCACAACAAGAACCTTCCAGAACTACAAGCCAGACCTTAAGGACTTTACCTACTCCAGTGCAACATCACAGTCACTCAGATCTTTCAGTCTTTGTGAATACCATGAAAACCCAAACCACTGTTTTGCCTGTTCTACTTGCTTCTCCTCCTGCTGTTTACTACACTAACACAATAGGGTTGCACACCTCACAATCACCATCTATAGAGAGACCTGTGCAGATTGCAAGAAATTCCCTTGAATCATGCCACTCTTTGTCTTCACCGTCGGGTTCTGAAAATGAAAGTAGTGGCTTCCAAAGTTCAAAATCATTCATGTTCCGGAAGTACAAAATGAAAAAGATGTCTTCGCCTGAAGAAGAGACACACAGAGTTGGTATTGACTCTACTTCCCAAAATGTGCCTAATCTGTTTTCATCTGATACAGTGCAGTCTCTGCCTCCTAGTGCTCCTGAATCTTCTCCAGCACTAGGGGAAGCTAATGTGTCATTGGCAAGTGTAGGTGAACCTTCTCTTAGTAGTTCTGGTAAACAGTTCTGTGATCTTCACCGCTCAGTGTACACAGCAATCACTAGTGCTGTTGCTAGATCTCCTTCCAACTTACTTGAGGACTGGCTATCAAAAACCAAGGAGGATGAGACAAGCAAGATACCTGTAAAGACTAAGAACAGTTTTAGGTCAAATGACCAGTCCTCAGACCTGCCAAGCCATGATATATGGCTTGCTTTTGATGGAGTTCCTTTAAGACTTCATAAGCTGCTTTCCCAGTTGGAAACATTCATGTTTACTCGGAGATGCCCATTTCCACATGTCATACGAGCAGGAGCAATCTTTATCCCTATCTATCTAGTAAAGGAAGTTTTATTTCCAGAGTTGTTGGGCCCTGCTGTCGATAAAATTTTGCAAAAGCACAAAGTAGAACTTCGCCCCACCACTTTATCTGAAGAAAAACTCCTCAGAGAGACCGAGCTAAAAGACTGTCCTTCCCGCATGTTAAAATTACTGGCCCTTAAACAGCTTCCTGATGTTTATCCAGACTTACTTTGTCTTTTTTGCAGACACACCATACAACAGGAGCTTGGTGAGTATAATTTCTCTGGTGTTTGTCTACAGTTGAATTAGCAACCAGTAAGAGAGTGCTTTTTGTAGCTTGGCTTGTTTAGTAGCAATACTCTTTTTTAAAGGGAACCAATCATGAGGATTTGGGGGTTCCGAGGTACATTAAGGATATAAAGAATTGCTCGTTTGGCATTTTCTCAGTATCCTTGGAAATGTAGTTTTATTCCCCCCGCACTAACTAGTCATGTGGGCATTGTCTCTCCCTCAACTCATGGTTCCTGGGCTGTAATCAGTCCCCTCCGCACTGTAATCCTGCCTCTCTGGGAGTGGTTCACACACACAGGGTCGGCGTTGGGGGGGGGGGGGAGGTAGGGCAATTGCTCAGGGGCCCCCCCTACAGCTGCCGTGGTTCCTGTGTGTCAGATGCAGGAACACACGGCAGCAGCTTGTTCCATGGCAAAGGGAGATCTACTGTAACTTATCCTGAACACAGGCTGAGGAGCTGCTGCTGGAGGCTATACTTACCTGCCCGCACTTCTGCTTGAGTCTCTGGGTCCCTGCTAACTGATGACTGCTCAGCCAATCACAGGCTGCAGCAGGACAGCACACTGGCTGAGTGCAGAGACCTGAAGACTCCTGGAGGAGCGTGACGAGGGAGTGCGGGAAGGTAGGGAGTTGCTGTTTATTATTTTTACCTGTAGTTAATAAGTTAAATATGGCGGTCACTAGATTCTCACAGCAGATATTCAGAATGCAGGACCAGAGTCCATAATGATACCAAGTATCCCAGCAGATTTGCTGAGAAACTTGCAGCATGAAATCCGTTGCTAACTTGTTACATGTGAACGTATCCTTAAGTGGACATTTACATGTACTATTTTTGCTGCAGATTTTACGCTATAGATTTCATGAACTATGCTGTGTAAATTAATGACCCCATTTAATTGGGGCCCCACTTTTAATTTTGCCCAGGGCCTCACTTAGCCTAAAACTGGCCCTGCTGCTACATCAATCAGAGGCAGGATTACTGCATGTTGGCAGTAATTACAGCTCAGGAACTGTGACTAGTTGAGGCTGCCCACAAGACTAGTTTGTGTTAATTTGCTTACAGCATAGGCAGTAATAAAACAACATTTTCGAGGAGACTGAATCCTAAATCCTCATGATTGGTTTCCTTTAACTTCCGCTTTTATGAAATTTCCCACTGAATGTTTGCATTCACACAATGCAGTTGCTTGGTACAGCCACAAAATTGCATTCAGAATTATTTCTTTACGAGTGGGTTCATATCATTTTAATAGCTATTGGGTAAATTAAAATTTTTATGCAACATGGAGAGAGATGGCTTACCACAAAGAGCTAACTGCAGAATGTGACTATGCATGAAAGGGGATCTCTTGTGTAACATTTTTTTTTTTTTTTTTACTAGTAGCCCTAAAATCTTCTAAATTACCTTTTGCCATGGTCTGTGGAATTCCAATATTCCAATTTAGTGCATATACAAAAATTTTCTGTAGTGTAAGTAACTCGAAAAGCTTAACTCTTGTTTAGGGTCTGAAAACACTCCCTCCTCCAAAGCCCAACGCTTCTCCATTTGCAAGGACCGATTTATTAGTTGCAGGAGCGTTTCTAGTGATGCTCTTGGCTGATAAAAGGATCATTCACACGTACAGGATCTGCAGCAGATTTGATGCTATGTTTAGTTATTTAGTTACATTTAATATCTGCAGCATCAAATCTGCTGCAGATCCTGTACCTGAGCTGCAAAACAGCACCCAAACTGAAGAGCAGGGGTAGTGCTGTTTCTGGATAACCCATTAAAGCAGTTGGGGGAAATCTATTGTGCCCAGCAGTTATTTTAGGTTAAAGTGGTTGTTCTTTAATACAATTACAGATTAAGGCCACATTCACATTACCATTTTTTTCTCTCCTTATTTGTTGTTTTGCATATTTACTACTCATCTCTCATTGTACAAGACTAGGGAATATATTAGCACTTTATATTATAATTCTTATAGAAGCTCTGTAGCATAGAAAGATTTTAGATTACGATAAAAAATGCCACTTTGCAGAACATTTCAGATATCTTTAGTAAATTGACCAAACACAGTAAAATAGTCTTTAATATACTTACCTTACTGTTGTTGTCACACTGCTTCTGTGCTGCCAGTCTGCTACTACTTGTAAAGTAGTATAGTCTACAGGGAAAATATCTTGCAGGACATTTGTGGCTAGCACAGCAGCATAGAACAGTATTAGAAATGCTGAGGTCAGTTATGTTTCTAATAAACTTTACTATTTTTTACTTGTATTTTAATTTAACTTTTCAAAATATTTTTCTTCCCCATGAGAAAACCCAGATAAAAAGTAACATTGTGACTCCCCAGAACACCTTTATAATGTACAATAGGATGCTAATACATAGGATATAATAACTGTGACTGTTGATATCGCTGTAGCAAGTATAGCCATGTGTACAGCGTTATGTAACTTTGCAATTGTGAACCTGAGAGTATCTATGAAATGCAACAAGACAAGTAAATGATAGCTAGATACAATGAGGGAGCCTGTCCCTGAGTATTATCTCATACTAAATGTGAGAGGGTCTCTGCTACTGCATTGTATTCTGTATGTGTAATTTTTGCATATAACTAGACCTCCCACCACTGTAGCAGCTTCTGTAATTCTACTTTCACAAGTTTCTTTTTACAGAACATTTTCCTTATTTAATAATTCACACCCAAAATTGAATGGGTTTTTATATTTAACCAGTTTTTTCTTTGTAATACCCTCTGATGTCTTTAGAGAAATGTAATGGTCATATGAGTTTTGACACACACACACACACACACCTCTATTATTAGTCAACCTTACATATTATTTAGTTTAATGTCGGCCTCTCGCTTTCAGTAACATCCATGGATAAAGGTCCTTTTCATGTGGTGTTCCTCCCATGTAGCCTGCTGCATGACACTGCTATAGCTTTTGCTAGGCTTGCTAGTGGACCTGGGTGTACAACTCCAGCTTTTTATCTTTGGCCAGGAATTCTTTTCTACCATCTCTTATTACTAACTAGGCTGTCGCTGTATTCACATCGGTATTGAAAACTCTGTTAAGAGCATCTGTCACAGATTTTTTTTGACAGGAAGAATAACATGGCATTCATCGCCATTCTTGTCAAAACCAAGGACAACATGACGGAACCTACTGGATTCCATTATATGTCAGCGGAGGCATCCAGCATTCTGTCATGTTTATTTTTTCTGCTGCTATGACAGACCAGAAAAGCTAAAATGACAAGACAGACGTGCAGAGATCTGTGACACCACATTTTGTGGGGGCTAAATAAATAAGAATAGTAATAGACCTCTAGTGCCTGGAGTTGTGTGCCCTGTGAATGACTGCAGGGGTTTTCCTGTCTTTCCTATTCTCTTTGGGCTCATGTCCCTAAACTTTATATCTTCCAGGTTCCCGCACACAGTCTGGGCTGCATACACTCAAGTACGTATGCGATCTTTGAAAATAACAATACTTAGGGGTTGTAGAAGTGTGTGTTTTTTTGTAAGTGCCAATGGGCACACATTAGTGTGTTTATTTGAATGTTTCTCTTATGTGCCGACTTACATTTTCGAAAATCAGATGGGTTCATACTACGAGACAGACTTGACATAGTATTTTTTTTTTCCCTTTCAGGCCCCCCCCCCCCCCCCCCCCTTTATCGATAGGCTTTACCCGGTATTGTAGCTCAGCCACATCTTTATGACTAGTCAGATGGACATATATATACGAAGGCATTCACTTATTAATTCTGGTTTGCTCAAATGTAAATTCCAAAGTGCTCTGTACTCAATAGGAAACCATTGGCAAAAACAAAATGCTTACATGTTTCAGAGCTTTATGTGAGAAGTTGGCGAAAAAAGACACTACTACCTTCTGACATTACGTTCCACTCTTTAGCTATTGTATAATGCAGCACCTCACATATACCTTCTGCTTACTATGCCTGTGTTGGTGTAGCATCAGCCAATAGCTGAAGAGCAGGAGGCTATGTAGGAGAAGGCCTTTAGGCTAGATCAACATTTACCACATTAGAGCGTATTTCATACTGCGAGTTTCGCAGTGAAATCTGCTGCGATACTGATTTCTATTAAAGTATATGGCATTCCATATTCCCACATCCTACTTAGCTCCCCACATGATGCTTACCCGTCCATGTTCAGCCAGTGTGCTCCCGCATGCTTCTCCAGGTTCCTGCTGACTGACTGCCCACTCAGCCAATTACTGGCTGCGGTGGGACGACGCAGTGATTGGCTGAGCGGGCTGTCAGCCAGCAGGGAACTGAAGAAGCATGTGGGAGCACACCGGTGGAACACGGACGGCTAAGCATGATGTGGGGAGCTAAGTAGTTAATTTTTACAAGCCTATAACATGATTTTCTCGCAGCAGAATTTAAATCCCTTGCGGGAATGGAAGGCCATATACTTCAATTGAAATCAGCATTGTAGTGGATTTCACTGTGAGAAACTCACAGTGAAAAAAATCGACTGTGATACGGTACGTGTTAATCTAGCCTTAGGGCCTGTTTACACAACGTAATCCTGCCTTCTATCAGTTTGATTGGGAGGGCCCGAGCGCCTCCACGCCTCTCCACCTAAAGGGGTTGTCCAGCGAAAATCTTTTTTTTTTTTTTTTTTTTTTTAAATCAACTGATGTCAGAAAGTTATATAGATTTGTAATTTACTTCTATAAAAAAAATCTTAAGTCTTCCCATACTTATTAGCTGCTTTCATGTCATGCAGGAAATGTTTTATTTTCAGTCTGACACAGTGCTCTCTGCTGCCATCTCTGGCCGAGACAGGAACTCTCCAGAAAAGGAGAGTTTTTTTTATGGGAATCCCTATAGAAAACCTCTCCTGCTCTGGACAGTTCCTGTCTCGGCCAGAGAGATTCTACATGGAATCTCGCACCGATTTCGTACTGTGAACGGGCCCTTACAGTGTACAGGCCACCTTGGAAATTGCAATTGAGGATACAGAGTGAGATAATTATTCTGCCTGTTGTTAAATGAGTGTTGAAATAATATAAGGCTCATGCTATATTTCTGACTAAGACTGGGTTCACACTGCACTTTTGAAGTCCGTTTAGCTGATTACTTTTAATGTACAGAAAAACATGGTCAACCACAAACCATTTTTTTAAATAATGGGATGGGACACTTTGTATGAGACCAGCCGTTCCGTGACAAGGCCGGGTCACGGAATGGCCGGTCTCAGAAAAGATTATCTTGGCTGGTGCTGCAGTACCGACTGGATGATCTTTACCGCCGATGCGCAGCTAGGGATCCACAGGATAGGCCATAAAGGCCATAAGTGTCCCCCAGATGCGGATCCTACCTCTGCAACCCACATATATCTTCAGATCAAAAGATCTCTGACCTGTTTGCGATTCCCATAGGTGGTCAAGAAACCGAAAACAACCAAAGCTTGTGAGTTACACTGTGTAACACCCAGGGACTTAAATGGGAGTTGCCCATACAGTGTAGTTAACAAGTTTAACACTGTTTAACACTACGTAATACGCAAGGAAATTTCTCCCCGCACCTTCACGACGGCACCACAAGAGTTAACTCATGCCCTAGGGACAGGAAAAGCACAAACACAAGATGTTAAAAGCCCCTCCCCTTCCCACAAGCACCAGTGCTTTTCCTGTCCCTGTAGAGCAGACACGAGAGGTGGGGGATCCTTGGTGAAGATGGGAAGATGCCCCTGTTTTGAAGATTTATTTTCCCCTTACTAGCAGGGATTGACTGGTGTTTAACCTCCTTCCTTCCCAGGGAGGCGGCTGGCTGATCTTCGGATCTGGGGTAAGCGATGGCCCGCTGGTTCTCCTCGCGCCATCCCTTACGTGGCGGGGGCGGCTATACTTTCTTATGGCTTCAGCTGCTTCCAGTGTACGGGAGGTACCTCTTGAAAATCTAGAAGTCACAGGGCCTGTCCTCTGCTTCTAGGTTTGAGCCTTCTACATTATCTGACTCAACTATTTGAATCCAGTAATTTATTTATAGGCTTATCTGCTCTGTCAGATTTGATACACAGAGTCTTGGGAATATTTACCATTTGATCTTACCTTCTCTCTGCCAGACTTTCACTGGGCATTGAGGTTACACAAGAGGTACGATCTATTGGAGATGAGTTATTTGCTGGTCGTTAGCAAGAGGAAGCTAGTTTTCCCTATTTAGGAGACTTCTCAGGCCCTCGTCACTGATGATTAACAAAACCTGGGAAGAATTGGATTTGAACACCCAGGTGGTTATAATCACCTTGCCATTTCTAGGCTCTTCAACTGATGCCATGAGGATTTGTACTAGTCTTATAGACTGTTACTTTGCTCTTGAGAGTAATCATGCTGCTACATGTGTTTTTGTGCAGTACATATGGGAATCAATCAGAGGCGACCGTTAAAATAAATAAATTAATAAATATATAGGTTCCCTCGGGAGCACATTATTGATCGTCTTTGCTTTTCAGCGATTCCTTTGCCTTCTTGGCTAATTCCTCAGCAGTGATGGTCCGTGTGGTTGCCAGGAATTGGGTTCTAGCTTTTCTGTCGAGTCCTGGGGCCCTCTGGGTTTTTCCACTTTTGGATTTTAGCCTTTGCCTTCTACTTCATCAGGGACCAGTTCCGTCTGGATCTGTCAAGATTCAAGATGTCAACCTGAATCCTGGGTCTAATGTTAAGGAGCAGAGGCCTCTCTGAGGCTGTGATTTCTACAGTCTAGAAGAATAGGAGGCCGTTCTCTTCTAGGATATATCTGAAGGTCTCAAGTTGGCCACTCTTAAGGTGCATGTTGCATCTGCTATTTATCATTATATCATATATCATCTGCTATTTATCATTATATTTTTCATGAATCATAGATGTGTTTAGAACTAATGAGCGCTTTTAAACAGGAATCCTAGTTTAAATGGACATTCCCTGTGGGATTTTAACATTGTACTTGAAGGCCTTAATCGTCTTCCTTCAAAACCTATTTTGGAGTACAGCCTCAAGTTCCTGTTCTACAAGCTATGTATCTCACATCATAGGATTTGAACAGACAGAAGGCCACCTTATCAGTGCTAGCACATCGCTGAAAGGACATCTTTTTCATGTCATCGGCATGGTCCTCCGGAATACAGCCCGCCATGACAAGAGCTTGCACCCTGATTGTTTTATACTGCGATGAACCAACATTTCTCTGCAGAACAAAAAGCCTGTGACCATAATCTTAGATAAGATTAATCAGAGACCCGCACACTGACTATCCGTGACCCTTACTGCCTTTTCCAGGGGGACAGAATAGTGTCATACCAATCCTGATTTGTTTCCACTGTGGTATTCTCTTTCGTTGTCTTATGACCATTCTGTAACAACTCCAAAGATGATTAAGGATGGAAATTTTATTCCTGAACCGTAGGGAAGCGGTAATATAGTTCCTGGAATCCTGTAACACCTGGAGGAAAATATCAGGTTGATCTTCAATCAATTCCAGAGAGAGAATATACTGAAGAGGTTCCAGCAGTTTCTAGCTTGTGGAATCAGGAATGCTGTATGGAAGCATAGGTATTGGAATTACCTTTACCTCTATTGATCAAGGCCCATTCATTCAGGGCTGCTTACACATCTTTAGATCACCTGGTCAACTATTGGCACACAGTTGGCAGTTTCAGCTCAGTGAAGACTTGGTTTTGGTAAGAAAGGTCTTCAGGCTGTGGCCCCGCCCTGAGGCAAATGGTTGGTATATCTCCTGTGGTGCCGTTGTGAAGGTGAGGGCAGAAAATATTATTAGTCTTACCGGTAAGACGTTTTCTCCGAAACCTTCACGACGGCACCAACATCCCTCCTTATATTGTATTGCTGAATATAATACTCACGTGGTGCTTAGAAATTATTGTAATGCACTGGTGCTAGTGGGAAGGGGAGGGGCTTTAAACCTCTTGTGTTTGTGCTTTTCCTGCCCCTGTGGTGCCGTCGTGAAGGTTTCGGAGAAAACGTCTTACCGGTAAAGCCCCTATTCCACGGCCCAACGTTGTCCGCGCTTGTTTGCCCCTCGTTCCTAGCTCGCTGCTGCCGCTATTACGTGCGGCAGCAGAGAGCTGGTGAGTCCGGGGGGGGGGGGGGGGGCAGAGAGCTGCAGGGGGGCTACTAGGGTGATTGCTAGATCGACTGGGCAGCCCATAGCATACAGCAGCGGTCTGCTGCCGCTGCTCCTATTCCTTGGAGCGACGGCAGCAGATCGTTTCTGTATGAGTTGTTTGTCTTTCACCATGTTTGAAAGACAAACAACGCAACGATCAGCCAACATGAACGATGTTGGCTGATCGTTGCCTTCTATTACACAGGACGATTATCGGCCGAATACGGACAATAATTGTTCTGTGGAATAGAGGCTTAAGACTAATACTATTTTCAAGTGGAGGCCGCACTCCACTTAGTTTAGCCTGTCACATTAACTCAACAAATTTCTCAAGCTCAATCCCTGTCCCCCAAAAGAATTGGCATGTTTGAAAAATTCAATGGAACAGGCGGACTTGCACTTAAAATTTTCTTGCGTATTCCATAGCGTGAACATACCCTCAAGGGGCAGTTTGCTGACATATTCCATAAAGATACTGTTGTAGACTACATCTGTCTGGTGCCATCTTTGGTTACTCAGCCTATTTAAAAATTCTGGAAAGATAGATAATTTTTTTTTTCTTGCACCAGTATGTGGTCTTTGTGCCATTGATTAAAGAGTAAGAGTAATTTTACACTGCAACTGTCCTGTAATAACACTCATCACAAATAATTGGTTTAGGGGATTATTGTTTTATTTTGATTGCTCAAAGAAACCAATATTATGACAGCTTTGATCTATTAACAGAGAACCCCTTTTCCATCATAGTCATTCCCTAATGGAAGCTGTAAATCTGTTAATATATGAAGTATACTTCTAACTAGATTATATACACAGCGACACTTCACAATTTTGCCGCCTAGAGGTACATTAAACAGTCAGAAGCAGAATGATTACCTGTTTGGCCTCTGGTCCCTGAGGGAGATTTACAGAACACTCTAGTTAATACAAAGATGACATCATACATATAAGATTAGATTACATCAATATGAATCCTTACAAAGGGGTTCATACAAAAATCATTAGTAGGATGTCAAATGGCTGGCCAAAGAAATTGTAGCTGTATCAAGCAAAGTTTGATTCTCTTTTTTATCTAAATTTTTTTTCTTCAAAATACAGGATGCTCTAGCTTTTTTTTAGCATTGTTCTTAAGGCTTTCTTGATAAGATGTGAAAAATTTCAATAATTTGTTATATAAATCAGCAATATACACTTGTTACGGGAAATGCTTATAAAGTGTTTTTTTTCCCTGCACTTACTACTGCATCAAGGTTTCACTTCCTGGATAAAATGGTGATGTCACGACCCGACTCCCAGAGCTGTGCGGGTTGTGGCTGCTGGAGAGGATGATGGCAGGGGGATGCTCAGTGTCCCTCCAGTGCCTTGTGTCCCTCCAGTGCCTTGTGTCCCTCAGTGTCCCCCTGCCATCATCCTCTCCAGCAGCCACAGCCCGCACAGCTCTGGGAGTCGGGTCGTCACATCACCATGTTAACCAGGAAGCCCTGATGCAGTAGTAAGTGCAGGAAAAAAAGCACTTTATAAGCATTTCCCGTAATAAGTGTATATTGGTGATTTGTATAACTTTTGGGGGGGCAATAAAATACTTTAATAAAAATTTTCGCCACAGGCAGGCTTAATCATCAGAGCGCCCAACACACTGATCAATGCTATGCCTATGGCATAGCAATGGTCAGTGTGTATAGTCTAATTGTATGTAAAAGTCCCCCAAGGGGACTTAACCCTTTAGTTACCGCCATGCTCCTTTTCACGGCGGACACTAATGGGCTTTATTCCGATGCGTACTCCTTTTAACGGCGGGCGCATCGGAATAAATAACCGCCCGGCGGCGGCTGCAGGACGGGGGATCAGCGGTCAGTGTGACCGCTGACACCTCCTGTAACTTCCCGGAGCAGAGGTTTCTCCGCTCCGGGCAGTTTAACCCGTTAAATGCCGCTGTCAAAGCATGACAGCGGCATCTAACGGGTTCCGGTGTGTACCGGACGTCGTCGCAGGTCCACTTATGTGATCGGAGGTCCCGTGGCGCCGTCCGGTCCCCCCTGACGTCTCCATGGTAACTCCAGGGGCCTAATGAAGGCCCCTGGGCTTAACATGGATAAGCCATCCTGCTGACAGGGGTGGCTGTGCTACTGCCTGTCAGCAGGATGGTCACATGATACAATACACTGTACTGCAGAAGCTCAGTCCCGGCCAGTCCCCGCACCGACTATCGCCGTTATTACCAGTATAATGATGGCCACCGGTAACTGGCACTGCATGCTTTCATCTCCTCTCACCGTTAATCCACAGTGAGCGGAGATGAATACATGTCCCCCCCCCTGTCCCCCCCGGAATAACCTTAGTGTTCACAGTGATTAATTCCTTAGGGTACAAACACATTTTCCGCATCGGCAACGAGTTTCTCGCTGCGTATTCGCAGCGAGACTCGCTGAGGATCACGGCCCTGTGTACTCGATGGCAGACAAAGTCGCAGCAGGGATGTACATCCCTGCTGCGAGTTTGTCCAAAGGCCGACCCGTTAACCCCCCGGCCATCGGAGACTATACATCACCTGGTCCTTCGCTGATTCCAGGCACGTCCCGCTCAGCCAATCAGTGCGCTGCCCCACCGCAGCACTGATTGGCTGAACGGGCAGGTGACGTATAGTCTCCGGCGGCCGGGGAGTTAGCGGGGTGAGCTGCGGACAAACTCGCAGCAGGGATGTACATCCCTGCTGCGACTTTGTCTGCCATTGAGTACACATGGCCGGGATCCTTAGCGAGTCTCACTGCGAATACGCAGCCAGAAACTCGCTGCGGATACAAGTGTGTTTGCACCCTTAAAAAAAGATCAAACTCTCATTCTCTCCACCACCAGAGGTGGCGGAGAGCATGGGGCAATGATCAGGGACTAGCCGATGTGGTCCTGGCACAAGTGATCAGCGGTATATACTATATACCACTGATCACTTGTTCCAAATGCTTCCGGTAAAAATCATTGGTGATGGGATAAAAAGTCAAGTGCCCCGGATTACCTGTAACCACCTCACATTACCTGTAACCACCCCAGATTACCTGTAACCACTCCGCATTACCTGTAACCATGCCAGATTACCTGTAACCACTCCGCATTACCTGTAACCACCCCAGATTACCTGTAACCACCCCAGATTATTCATAACTACTCCAGTTTACCTGTAACTGCTCAGATTGCCACAGGCTACCCATAACCACTACAGATTGCCCGTAACCACCCTAGATTGCCCGTCACTCCTCCCCCAGATTGCCCGTCACTCCTCCCCCAGATTGCCCGTCACTCCTCCCCCAGATTGCCCGTCACTCCTCCCCCAGATTGCCTGTGACCCCCCCCCCCCCCCCAGATTGCCCGTCACCACCCCAGATAGCCGGAGAACACCCCCAGATTGCCCATAAACACCCCAGATTGCCACACACTGCTCGTACCACCCCAGATTGCCCATAAACACCCCAGATAGCAAGTAAACACTCCCAGGTTGCCCGTCACCACCCCAGATTACCTGCAATCTCATTTAAAAAAAAATTTTTTAGCACCTGCGCTATTCTAATAACTGATACTAGCTGCGGTTTTGCACCAGCAAAATGATGCTCCTTTCCTTCTGAGCCCTGCTGTGTGCCCATACAGCGGTTTATGCCCACATATGGGGTACCGTTGTACTCAGGAGAACCTGCGTTACAAATTTTGCAGTGAATTTTCTCTCCTCTTTCTTGTGAAATTGAGAAATTTCAAACTAAACAAACATATTATTGAAAAAATTCATTTTTTTCATTTTTACTTTCTAATTTTGAATCCTTTCCTCTAATACCTGTGGGGTCAAAATGCTCACTGCACCCCAAGATGACTTCTTTGAGGGGTGCCCTTGTCAAAATGGGGTGACTTTTGGGGGGTTTCTCTTCTGCAGACACTACAGGGGCTCAGCAAACGCACCTGGTGCTCGGAAACTTCTTCAGAAAAATCTGCACTGCAAATGCTAATTGGCGCTCCTTCCGTTCTTAGCCCCGCTGTGTGCCCATACAGTGGTTTATGCTCACATATGGGGTACCGTTGTACTCAGGAGAACCTGTCTTACAGATTTTGGGGTGCGCTTTCTCTCCCTTTCCTTGTGAAGTTGAGAAATTTCAAACTAAACAAACATATTATTGGAAAAATTCTAGTTTTTCCTTTTTACTGTCTTAATTTTGAATATTTTCCTCTAATACCTGTGGGGTCAAAATGCTCACTGCACCCCAAGATGACTTCTTTGAGGGGTGCCCTTTCCAAAATGGGGTGACTTTTGGGGGGTTTCTCTTCTGCGGACACTACAGGGGCACTGCAAACGCACCTGGCGCTCGGAAACTTCTACAGCAAAATCTGCACTGAAAATGCTAATTGGCGCTCCCTTCCTTCTGAGCCCCTCTGTGTGCCCATACAGTTGTTTATGCCCACATATGGGGTACCTTTCTACTCGAAAGAACCTGCTTTACAGATTTTGGGGTGCCTCTTCTCTCCTGTTCCTTGTGAAATTAAGAAATTTCAAACTAAACATACATATTAATGGAAAAATTCTAGTTTTTCATTTTTACTGTCTAATTTTAAACACTTTCCTCTAATACCTGTGGGGTCAAAATGCTCACCACACCCCAAGATGTATTCTTTGAGGGGTTATCTTTCCAAAATGGGCTTACTTCTGGGGGGGGGTTCACTTCCCTGGCACTACAGGGGCACTGCAAACGCACCT
This sequence comes from Dendropsophus ebraccatus, assembly GCF_027789765.1. Taxonomy (NCBI): domain Eukaryota; kingdom Metazoa; phylum Chordata; class Amphibia; order Anura; family Hylidae; genus Dendropsophus; species Dendropsophus ebraccatus. Next base: position 147,877,509 of record NC_091454.1, read on the forward strand.
GGCGTCTGAAAACTTGTACAGCAAAATCTGCACTGAAAATGCTAATTGGCGCTCCTTCCCTTCTGAGCCCTTCTGTGTGCCCATACAGTGGTTTACGCCCCCATATGGGGTACCATTGTACTCAGGAGAACCTGCGTTACAAATTTTGGGGTGCTTTTTCTCTCCTGTTGCTTGTGAAAATGAGATACTTTAATCTGAACGAACCATATTATTTGAAAATTTCTATTTTCCATTTTTTTCCGGCCTATTTGTGAATACTTTCCTCCAGCCCCTGTAGGGTTAAAATGCTCATTATACCCCTAGATTAATTCTTTAAGGTGTCTAGTTTCCAAAATGGGGTCATTTATGGGGGTTTCAAGTATACAAGCCTCCTAAATCAACTTAAAAAAAGAACTGGTCCCTAAAAAAATTTGTAAATTTTTTTGGTAATTTGCTGATACATTTCTAAGCCCCGTAACACCGAAGAAAAGTAAAATATGTTTACGAAATTATGCCAGAATAAAGAGGACATATTGGTAATGTGACCTAGTAATTAATTTGTGATACATTTTTCTTTTCTTAGAAGGAGAAAATTTCAAAGTTTGTAAAGTGCAAATTTTTCAAATTTTTCATGATATTTTTATGTTTTTCACAAAAAACAGAAAAGATAGTGACCAAATTTTACCACTAATATAAAGTACCATATGTTACAAAAAAACAATCTCAGAATCGCTAGCATATGTTAAAGCATCACTGAGCTATAAGCGCATAAAGTGAGACAGTTCAGATTTTGAAAAATGAGCCTGGTTATTAAGGCTCAAATAGGCTTGGTCCCTAAGGGGTTAAAATGTGTAAAAAAAAAAAAAAAAAAAAAGTAAAAATGTCTTTATAAATACCCCAAAGGCCCTCCCCCAATAAAAGTTTAAATCACCCCTCTTTCCCATTTTATATAAATAAAACATATAAAAATAAACATATAATATACCGTAGCATGCATAATTGTCAGATCTATTAAAGTATGACAAGCGTCATCACTAACAGTGAAAGGCATAGACGAAAAGAGGGGAAAAAGTGCCAGGATTACATACATATATATATATATATATATATATATATTATATAATTTTTTTTTTTGTTATATATTATATGTAAAAAATTATTATAAAAAGTGATCAAAACGTCCGATCTTTACACATATGGTATTAATAAAAACTAGAGATCATGGCGGAAAAAAATGACACCCCATACAGCCCCGTAGGTGAAATAATAAAACCGTTATAAGCGTCACAATAGGCCCATTTTTATTAATAATTACAACAAAAAAAAAAATCATTAAAAATATATATATAACATTAGAAAATATGTGTAAACTTGCATATGGCTGTGTTCAGGCTGACCTATAGAATAATGGTATCATGTCACTTTTACCATATAGTGTATTACGTAGACACAGGAACACCCCCCCCCCCCAAAAGAAACCATATTGCATTCTTTTTTACGATTTCACCAGTTATATCTTCATAAATAATATTTTTGGGGTTCCATCATACATGTTATGGTAGAATGAAAGATGCGATTACAAAGTACAACTACTCCTGTAAAAAACAAGCCTTTACATGGCCTTGTAGATAGAAAACTGAAAGTGCTAGAGCTCTTAGAAGGGGAGGAGGAAAAAACAAAAACACAAAAATGAAAATTTGCGCGGTCCACTGGGTCATTTTGGGCCTGGTCCTCAAGGGGTTGTGAGAGCAAAAAAAAATAAAATATCCAGGACAGAGGGTTGTGCTGCTGTTAAACAAGTGACACTCACCCACCCTGGTCCAGAACAGGTGCCACACTGCCTCTCCATGTCTCGACACTACAGGAGCTGCCTGCTCAGCCAGTTAAGGGTCGCACTGGCTTCTTACCTGGCTGACCAGGCAGCTATAGTGGTGACGTCATGTCACAGGCAGCTCTGTTTGACCGGAATAGGTGACTGTCACTGCTTTATTGTGTTTACAGCACCCATCTGCTGCCCAGCATATTTTGCCCATACAACTCATTTATGTTTTGCTTATCTTAGTAATCAAATTATCTTAGTGTTTGTAACAGATTTAGTGAATTTCATGTTCTGTATTTTATGTGATTCAATTTTTTTAAGACTAAAGTAGATGTTTTGAGTGTGTGTGTGTGTGTTTGTGTATATATTTTATATATACATAAATACAAACACACACACACACACACACACACAGTAGGTACAGAAAGTATTCAGACACCTTTAAATTTTCACTCTGTGTCATTGCAGCAATTTGGTAAGTTCAAAAAAGATATTTTTTCCTCACTAATGTACACTCTGGACCCCATCTTGACAGAAAAAAAACAAATGTAGATATTTTTGCAAATTTATTAAACAAGAAAAACTGTAATATCGCATGGTCATAAGTGTTCAAACTCTTTGCTTAGTATTGAGTACAAGCTCCTTCTTTGAGCTAGTACAGCCATAAGTCATCTTATGAATGATGCAAAAAGTTTTTCACATCTGGATGTGGGAATCCTCTGCCATTCTTCCTTGCAGATGCTCTCCAGTTCCCTTAGGTTGGATGGTAAACGTTGGTGGACGACATATTCAAGTCTCTCCAGAGATGCTCAATTGGCTGGGCCAGTCAAGAATGGTCAAAGAGTTGTTCTGAAGCCACTGCTTTATTTTCTCTGTGTGTTTAGGGTCATTGTCTTGTTGGAGGATGAACCTTTTGTCCAGAGCACTCTGGAATTGGGTTTCCATCCAGGATATCTCTGTACATGGCCGCATTCATCTTTTTTTCAATTGCAACCAGTTGTCCTGTCCCTGCATCCGAACACCCCCCCCCCCCCCCCTTCCCCATAGGATGTTGTCGCGTCCATGTTTCACTGTTGGGATCATATTTGGCAGGTGATGAGCTGTGCCTGGTTTTCTCTAGACATACCCCTTAGAATTAACACCAAAAAGTTCAATCTTTGTCTCATTAGACCAGGGAATCTTATTTTTCATAGTCTGCGAGTCCTTATTGTGTTTTTGGCAAACTGTATGCGGACTTTCATGTGTCTTGTACTGAGGAAAAGCTTCTGTCGGCACACTCTGCCATAAAGCCCTGACTGGTGGAGGGCTGCAGTGACTTTGTGGTACTTTCTCCCATTTCTTTACTGCATCTCTGAAGCTCAAGGTGAAGATGAATGCGGCAGAGTACAGAGAGATCCTAGATAAAAACCTCTTCCAGAGTGCTCTGGACATCGGACTGGTCCCGAAGGTTCATCTTCCAACAAAACAATGACCCTAAGCACACAGATAAAATAGCAAAGCAGTGGCTTCAGAACAACTCAGACCATTCTTGACTGGCCCAGCCAGAGCCCTGACCTAAACCCAATTGAGCAACTCTGAAGAGACTTGAAAATGGCGTCCACCAACGTTCACCATCCAACATGAGGGAACTGGAGAGAATCTGCAAGGAAGAATAGCAGAGGATCCCCAAATCCAGGTGTGAAAAACTAGTTGCATCATTCCCAAGAAGACTGTGGCTGTACTAGCTCGAAAGGATGCTTCTACTCAATACTGAGCAAAGGGTCTGAACACTTATGACCATGTGATATTTCAGTTTATCTTGTTTGTTTAATAAATTTGCTAAATGTATTTACATTTCTGTTTTTTTTTCTGTCAAGATGGGGTGCAGAGTGGACATTAATGAGCAAAAAAATTAACTTACCAAATGTCTGCAGTGAAGCTAAGAGTGGTTGGGAGAGGGCATAGTTTGAAATAATTAGGAATCTGGGCAGGTTTTTGTTTTTTTTTGTTTTTTAGTTCCAGCCTGAAGCCATTTTTAAATATTGTGCCGGAAGAGGGATTCTGTGGAATTTCTCTCCAGTAAACATAACATACTTGCCTGGACGACAGGCGGACAGAGATTACATCATCTCGACATAGATCACTGAGACCTTAGGATCGGGATGTCTCTGGATAGACAAGGATGATGTGCACTGGGTCCCAAAAGGCAGTAGGGAGCAGTGCATTTAGAGACTGTCCTTGTCCTTGGGAGTTCAAGGAGGTGTTTGAGGTTGAAGTTATTCTAGATATCTGGTGGGTGTTCATGGGGAATAATGTTCACACAAAGTTTTTTCAGCTCTGTTTAAAATTATGTCCGTTATTTTGAGGCTAAAATAACGGACGTTATTCAGCTGTCTGGCCTTCCCAATGACTGGTGTTTGCACATTATTTTAGTTTGGGATTACTAATTGGCCTTTGGGTGTGACTTAATTGAAAAGTCCATTGAATTTAATAGTAAAAACAGAGAAAGAACGGTGACAAAAGAAAAACTGTGTGTGAACTAATAAAAAAACGTCTGCTGTTTGCAAAAGACGTCTGAAATCAATGATCATGTTCATTATTTTGATGTCCACGGCAAAAACGTCCGTTATTCAATGTGTTGTGTGCATTGGACGTCCCTCTTCCCATAGACTTCAATGCATTGCCATTGCAGTCAGTTAAATTGTGGCAAAACGGACGTTATTTTAATTATGAAAATTGTCCGTCTTTTCAATATTTTTGAGGTTGTGTGAACATAGCCTAAGAGTGAGAGGACCATTCTGAGAAAGGGGGTGGAATTTGGGCAGATAACATAGGGCAACCTTAGTCAGGGTTTGAGTAACATACGGGAGAGCCTGTTTATGGAGCCAGAGAACTTATGGAGGTTGAACGCTCAAGATAGCAATTTCAGATTTCCCCCTTAATAGCTATCTTATGATATAAGAGATTAGTGGTTCTGGTCAAAGTGGAGGCTGGGGAATAGTGCGAATTGGGGAGGGATAGGCCCCCATATTTCTTATGTCTGATTAGGACTTCACTTGGCGAGGCCTTGGGGCCGTTGCACCCACACAAGTGTTCTCAAGATCTTTTCCATCTTAATAAAAAATTTAAAAAAACTTTATTCTACCTATCCACAAGAAGTCCTTTTCATTTCTGTCTAAACAAGACAAATAGGCTCTGAAGTAGAGGGAGAAAGTTCAAATTAAGGGTAGCTTCCCACGTACTGGATCTGCAGCGGATTTCACGCTGCGAGTTTGCAGTGAAATCCGCTGCGGATCCTGTAGTGTGAAGCTTAATGGATCCCATACACGCAGCAGATCCGCTGCCTGTATGGGACCCGGCCCCTTTAACCGCCGGACGCCTGCAGCCTCGGCCCCGAGCATACATTACTTGCTCTGCGCCTCGGCTGTGTACGCTCCTGACTCCTAACCAGCCAATTGGTGCACGGCAGCATTCAGCTTCACACTACAGGATCTGCAGCGGATTTCGCTGCAAACTCGCAGCGTGAAATCCGCTGCGGATCTGATACATGTGAAGCTACCCTAAATTTATTTATTTTGAGGATCAGCAGGGACCAGAATCCACAGGTGTTTAAAGGTGTTAGGATGCCACACGAACAAGTGATTATTTCTCATCCGGTGAATTTCATTCAGCTTTAGAGCTTGCTCTTAGATATATTGATTTTGAAGTTGGTGTGATTATAATTTCGTATAATTCTTTTTCCCTCAGTGACATGTGTAGAGGTCATTTTACAGGGAGGGGGAGGCTAAGCTAAGAGCTTCAGCTATTGTTTTCTATATACTGGTGGTTCCTTTCACTTAACAGTTCCAGAACAACCCCTTTAACTTCTCATGACAATATATTAGAAGTTTTGATCAGTGGAGGTGTGAGTGCAGAGGTGCACTTAAATTGCCAGAACCAAGGGGTGAGGTGAAAGCGCTCAGCTGAGCACTATGCTCCTTAGTTTCTTGATCAGCTCAGCTCATCTCTTTTATGGTGCGTTTATACAGAGAGATTTCTCACAGATTTTTGAAGCCAAAGCCAGGAACAGACTATAAACAGAGAACAGGTCATAAAGGAAAGATTGAGATTTCTTCTCTTTTCAAATCCACTCCTGGCTTTGGCTTAAAAAATCTGTCAGATAAATCTCTGTAAACGCACCATCAAAGACAAGTTTGTACAGATACATGGACTTTCTGTGAGCCCATACACTGCTCACACCACAGAGCTCAGTTTAGTACTCCTGTCTCTGCCTTTTGGCATCTGCAGGGGTCTGAGCGCCCTGCCCCTCACCAATCAAAATGTGTCTGTGTTCTTTGAAATGATAGTAATATTTGATGCAAAATACTGACCATAATGCTGACTGGATATTTTATAAAGGTTCATTAGATATAATTAAACATGTACCTTCAGACATTTATTCAAGACATGCTATCTCTTTAAATATAGAATTTCCTTACCTTGATTTTAATATCTCTTGTTGCAATTTGACCCTCAGCTATACATTGGTAACCTGGCAAAATTGGCTCCCTAGATATACCTGCATGGAGAGCCAGGTGCATGTTTACTGTAGTGGCCAAAACAGTAAGCTAGTGACTCTGTTTAGGTCATAGCCCCCATGTACATTTGTTTTACCAAGGCTCAAAAGTGTGGAAAACAACACCTCCATTACTATTCAGTCTTGTGCCCGTAAAGGATTTACCAAAGTTCTAGTAAATAAGGGACATTTTTTCATTTAGATAGATTTAACCCCTTTGAGACACATGTACAACTCGTCCACTTGGGCTTTAAAGGGGTAGTGCGTCGCTAAGAAATTATTCACAAAAAAACACACATTACAAAGTTATACAACTTTGTAATGTATGTTATGTATGTGAATGGCCCCCTTCCCCGTGTTCCCGACCCCCGCCCATTGACCCGGAAGTGTAGTGCATTATACATACCTGTCTTTTGACAGTGATGTAATCTTTGGGAGGCTGGCTGACCCGCTCCTGCCGTCCCTCATGCCAGCCCCTCTCTGCCGCGTCATAACTGTGCTCAGCCGCGATTGGTTGAGCATAACTGTGCTCAGCCAATTGCGGCTGAGCACAGTTATGACGCGGCAGAGGGGGGCCGGCATGAGGGTCGGCCCGCCTCTCGAAGATTACATCACTGTCAGAACATGGCGGACGGGGGTCGACACGTATCAGGTATGTATAATGAACTACACTTCCGGGTCCACGGGCGGGGGTCGGGGAACACGGGGAAGGGGGCCATTCACATACATAACATACATTACAAAGTTGTATAACTTTGTAATGTTTGTTATTTTGTGAATAATTTCTTAGTGCTGCACTACCCCTTTAAGGATGGGTGCCATACTGTAGTGTATGACTGCGGATGTCCTGGATCTGATTCCTCCACCCAGTAAGGTCTTGAGATAACATTGGTCACCAGATCACACTGGGCAGCAGGCCCAATGAAGCATGCTGATAGGATGGTTTCAGGCAGAATTATAGCTCTAAAGGTTCTTTTACACTAGAAGATGAATTTCTTATTAATGGCATCTGTTGGAGCTCATTAACTTTTATTTTTACTGGCTAATTTTTGGGAGGGATTAGAAAGAATATTTTTTTCCAACCGTCCACATGATGCAAAGTTGTAGGTTCATAGGTACATTTGTTTGCCAGATCGTTGGCTAAGTAAAAGGGCCTCTAGACAGATGACTATGCTTGTCTTTGTATATGCATCATCCAGCGCTACAAAAACATGGCCATTTTCTTCCAGGGCAGCACCATTCTTGTCTCCAGTTCAGGTGTGGTTTGTAATTAAGCTCCAGTCACTTGAATGAAAACGAGTTACAAAACCTGCACTCAAACTGGAGAGAAGAGTGGTGCGGTCTCTGAAAGAAAGCGGCCATGTTTTTGTAGCGCTGGATAACCCCTTTAATACCAACCTCTTCCTTCCTATCTTGTAAACATTATAGTCTTTACTCCCAACAGACCCAATTTTGCCCCAGGATCCCCCCCCCCCCCCCCCCCCCAACACACACACACACACACACACCTTCTTTTTCTTAGTTTGGTTTCATTTCCATGTTTCACATTGATCTAATTTTATATCTAATTTTACAGGTGAAAGTACACAAAATCTAAGAAAAGAAGAGCTTGATGAATTCTCGAAGAGGGAACCAAACAGTGCCTCACCAAGGAAAGTCAAAAGTTCATTAATTCTAAAGCTACAGAGAGTTCGCAAACACTCTGGTATCCATGTTTATAAGACTCAGAATCCAAAGACTCCTCAGAAGAAGGACAAATTACAGAAGAGTCCAGTTTGTCGCAAGAAACCACACAAAGCACGCACTGTGTTTTCCTACAAAAAAAGAAGGCGTCGGTGTACAAATAAACGTTTCCCAAATCTAGTAGGGAAACGTATCCTGCACTTGTTTGATGATGGTGATCAAGAAGCCTGGTTCCCTGGTAAAGTGCTACGAGTGCATCGGCGTTCACGTAACCTCCGTGACACCCAGTTTGAGGTGTGGTATGATGATGAGCCAGGCACTCGCTACTTCTTAGAACTACTGCAGGACTATGAGAAAGGCTGGCTGCAACTGGATTGTTGAGCTGCTTCATGTAAAACAGTGGTCACACCGTAGCCCAGGCAGGCCTGGAGCATAGTTAAACATTTCTATTTAAAATATTTTGAAATTTCTTATTTTGTAAGGAATGTCTGAAAAAGCCATTGTGCCTGTTTTACATCTGTAACCTCCTTTCCTGGATCAAGGGTTACTTTTTATGTAAATTATTAACCAGGTATCCTGGATTTATAATGTATTGTGATAGTAAATTTTGTATTAAGAGGAAGTTTCCCTTTAATATACATGTGCCTTAACACACCTTTTTTTGTTTTTGTTTAGTATTTCTGCGTATATTATGATAGTATGTCATTGGTTATGTTTTCAGAAGATAATATAATGGTTTATACAGTTGTATTAAAGCTTACCCTTTGAACAGCATTACACATTGAAATGTACATACAATGTGGAGTAACTCTTGATATATGCTTTTTACTTGTGTTTTACTTCATTCATGTCCAGAGCTGCTTATAAAATTCTGATGGTTGCCCTAGTAAGAAGATTTACATATATTTGATTACATCTGATCAACCTGCCGATTTCAGAGGGACTAATCAACCATCCATTGTGTATGGACGTGCTCCCGCTCTTCCATGACGTGTAAAAGAAGGATCAAGCATGTTCCTCATACCCAATCTAATCCTTGGATCTCATGAGAGAGATAAGCTGCCATCAGAATTGTCCAGCAGCTGCTTATTTCTTCACTGATCCGAGAACACATGAACGTTTAGTTGAGTGTGCATTTTTTTTTTTTAGTGGGGGTCATGTGGAAAATCTTTTGGACAAAAAACAGTTTGGCTGCATTTTGGCAACCCTTACACTGTTACTTGAGCTTCCACTATGCATTTCACTATCGTAAGAAGATACCAACAGACTACTGAATTAAGCTATGGTTACGCTCAGATAAGAAAACCTCTTAGGACTCAAAATGAGTATTTGTAAAGATACTAAACTACTTATGAGGATTTAACAAAACAGTCCATCCAGTTAAGACTTATACACTCTTTGGGTCTAGTGTAGATTCTGAGGTGCGGTGCACCTCCTGTACTGACTGGCCCCTTTAATCCTTGCCGCCTTCTGTGCCACCACTCTGGTCCTTCTTAGCAGCCTTCTTTACATGACTGCAGTGATGTTATGCCTGTGTACCTATGTCATCATTGCAGCCAATCTGTGGCCTCTGCGGTATACTCTACAGGGCCAGTGATTGCATTTAAGGGGCTATTCAGCGCTACAAAAACATGGCCACTTTCCCCCTACTGTTGTCTCCAGTTTGGGTGAGGTTTTGAAACTCCGTTCCATTGAAGTAAATGGAGCTTAATTGCAAACCACTCCTGAACTGGAGACAACAGTAGAGGGAAAAGTGGCCATGTTTTTGTATAACCCTGGATAACCACTTTAAGCAGTGACCTAGGTATATGAGCCGAGCGGTCAGGTGGGGAACAGATGGGATGTAATTTTTTTTTTTTTTTAGCACAATGACCAGCTAAAAGAAAATTGTGAAATAGGTCAGACACCCCTTTTAAGGGTTAATTCAGAGGCCAGTTTACAAAAATGTAAATGTTGCCAGCAGTCTAAAAAATAGACAAAAACAAAAAACTTTATGGGTATATGCTTACTTAATGGGCATATGCTATTGGTTATTGTTCTAGCATTATGTATGATGTCGGTCATCTGTCAGCAGATAGTTTGGCTCATCAGGGTAGGCTTTCATTTTGGTACTTGAGAAATGGAATTTGTTATCTGGTTGCAAGGAACAACCAATGTCCTTTGCACTAGTTTTCCCTCCATAAGCACTACCTCAGTTATGCATATTCTAACTAATTTGCCACAGATTCTCCACTGAACATTACTATGTGTCCAAACCAGAATAAGATATAAAAATAATAATTGCATTCTCCTATGGGCCATTGATGGTTTTTATGTTTTAAGGATTATTTTTTTTATACAGTTGTATTTATACACAGGGCCAAATAATAGTGCACATTGCATTAAAATAAGAGTTAAATTGGACCTACCCTTGTCTGTATTTATTTGAAATGATAGCTGATATTTTTTTTAAGTATTGTCTGTAATGTGAAACTGTTGTAAATTATGTTTTTGTGGTTTACATGCATACTGTAGGGAACAACAAGTGACTTAAATAGTTAAAAACATTAAAAGAGAAATACATAACTATTAAGTTTGCGCTTCCTATTCTTTTCTATACATAAGGTTTGGGGTTCTGAGACAGTGTTTACACATGGATTTATCTGGCTGTATTTTCAACCTTTAAAAAAAAAAAATCTTAAAAAAAGCTAGATGTTATAGTAAAGGCTGGAAATACTGACCCACCAAAAACTGTTTTTTGTTTTGTAAAGTGACAAAGCAAGCACATGCCACATTGTTTTACAGCTGTAAAATTACATCTGTAAAGTTAATGTACCATTATGTGTGAACCAAGGGTCGTTTTGTGGTTTTATTTAATAAAACTTAAAGGGGTATCCCTCCCAAAATTACTTTTTGCATTAATACGCTGCCCACCCGTAACTTTCCAATATAAAGTTATTATGGATTCTGCACAGTTTTGCTGTTATCCAGCTGCATTCACCCCCACGGATTGCAGAGAATCATCAGACCTCAGTCCACACCGACACGCTCCCTGCTCCTGGCCCCCACCCTCCGTGTCGGCATCACGTGTCCTCAGTCCCAGCACAGTGAAGTGACTGAGAACACTGATGGGGTGGCTGCTGTTACAGAGGGAGACAGTGATCAGCGCAGCGATTACTCTCACTCCCTAACAGCAGCCACCCGCTCACCCCCTGTGTCCAGAGCCTCCCGGGCGCACAGTCCAGCACTCACCCGCAGCACACAGCCCCCCCCCCATCACCCGTGGCATCCCTCACTCATCCGCAGCATAGCCTCCGTACTCACCCGCGGCAAGCTCCGCCCCCCGCGATCGCCCACGGCAAGCTCCGCCCCCCGCAATCGCCCGCGACTAGCTCCGCCCCCGACAATCGCCCGCGACTAGCTCCGCCCCCCGCAATCGCCCGCGACTAGCTCCGCCCCCCGCAATCGCCCGCGGCAAGCTCCGCCCCCGCGATCGTCCGCGACATGCTCCACCCCTCGCAATCGCCCGCATCACCGCCAACTCAGCTCTGCTACACCGGCGTCCCCGCCAACTCAGCTCTGCTACACCGGCGTCCCCGCCAACTCAGCTCTGCTACACCGGCGTCCCCGCCAACGAGCTACATCGGCGTCCTCGCAAACTCAGCTTTGCTACACCGGCGTCCCCTCCAACTCAGCTCTGCTACACCGGCATCCGCAACTCAGCTCTGCTACATCGGCGTCCTCGCAAACTCAGCTCTGCTACACCGGCGTCCCCGCCAACTCAGCTCTGCTACACCGGCGTCCCCGCCAATTCAGCTCTACTACACCGGCGTCCCCGCCAATTCAGCTCTGCTACACCGGCGTCCCCGCCAACTCAGCTCTGCTACACCGGCATCCCCGCCAACTCAGCTCTGCTACACCGGCGTCCCCACCAACTCAGCTCTGCTACGACGTCACTTCCAACTCAGTTTTGCTACACCGACACAGCCATCTCAGCTCTGCTATACTGTCATCATCTCCTTCATTGTTTCAGCTCTGCTACTTCACCATCATCAGGCATAAGCATTGCATGATGGGAAATGTAGTTTCCTATCTTGGATATAGACCATGTTTTAGAAAAAGTTGTAACTCAGAAACGGCAGCAGCTAGAAAGATGGGAGACGTCTCAAAATACTCAGGGGGACTTGGTGAGTAAGACCAGCTAGGTTTGGGAGCATTTCATTTTTTTAGCTCTTGGGGGGAATACCCCTTTAAAAAGGCTGTTTGCCTTTTTTGTTTCTTATTTATTTTTTAAAAGTCTGTGTTTATGTCCCGAAAAACCAGGCAAAAAGCTATGTGAAAACATTGCCTTACAATTTAACAAACATTTAGAATATTTCAGAGTTTAAAGGTGTTGTCCCACCATTATCACTTAGGTGTTAAAGGGAACAGCTCTCTGCCTGTCAGCGCACTCAGCCGGATGATTGATGGAAGGAAGCCAATAACGGGCCTCTCTGCCTGTCAATCGTCCCCTCTGAGCACGCTGACAGTAAGAGATCAATGACTACACATGGGCGGGGAGCCGCCCAGATGACTGCCTCCCCGCCTCTCCCTGCTTCTGTCCCAGGTAATAAAACTTCTTTTTCTGCCGTATAAAGCTTCTGCTGCAGCCATGGCCGGTACGTGCCACAAGCTGCTTTAGAGCTTTAGGCCGCATTCACACGTAACATGTAACAGAGTTCTCCCCCTGCCCGGGCAGCATCTGTAATCAGATGCTGGGAGCGGGGAAACTGTATGCCTATGCACTGCGCTGTAGTGAAGCAGCCGTGCGGGTCTGTCATTACAGTACGGCGCATATGAATACAGTTCCCCCGCTCCCAGCATCTAATTACAGATGCTGCCCGGGCGGGGTAGGACTCCATTACATGCATTCCACGTCCGTGTTCAGTGCAGAACACGGAACGTGTGAATGCGGCTTTATACGGTGCTCTAGAGAAACCATATCAGTCCGATTGAGCTGATTGGTTCCTTTTATCGACCACAGCTCTCTGCTTTGAGTTGTGGCCAGGCTGTGACATCACTCAATGGTCGGGACTGGGGGTAGAGACTTTGGTTTGGTGGGTACACTCAATCGGCTTCTGTTTTTCCCTCTCGTGTCACAGATCTGGATTGCCCCTGGAGCCCTTTGTCATATCAGTGGAAGACACAAAGATGCAGAGCTGGTTCAGCTTAGCATTATTGTGTCTTGCCCTCATTCCCCTTGTGCCAATTTTTAAATAATTATACCTTGGGAAGTCAATGGAATCTCAGTGGGAGACCCAAAGATGCAATGATGGTTCAGCCTCTCAGCACTTGTCAGGTGCAATGTGAATACGGTGCTAAATGCCAAGGAATCGAGGCCCTCGTGAGTAGAGCCCAAGTATAAATGAACTGGAACTCTTAAGAACAAGTCTGGGATAAGAGGACGAGGGCTCTGTGAGGATCTGATACCAAATATTGGTTGCTTTTGTATATAATTGATAATGATTGAGGCTGGGTTCACACTACGTATATTTCAGTCAGTATTGTGGTCCTCGTATTGCAACCAAAACCGGGAGTGGATTAAAAACACAGAAAGGCTCTGTCCACACAATGTTGAAATTGAGTGGATGGCCGCCATATAACAGTAAATAACGGCCATTATTTCAAATATAATAACAGCAGTTGTTTTAAAATAACAGCAAATATTTGCCATTAAATGACGGCCATCCACTCAATTACAACATTGTGTGAACAGATCTTTTCTGTGTTTTTAATCCACTCCTGGTTTTGGTTGCAATATGAGGACCACAATACTGACTGAAATATACGTAGTGTGAACCCAGCTTCAATGTATTGATACAAATCACAGGCTATGTATAATGCAAGTGTCAAAGGCATCTTAGAGTGTATTTAAATTCTTACATGCAAAACTTTGGCTACATACCAATAACTTGGACATAAACTATGGCAATTGGAAGTTACCGAACTACAGATGAATTATGGTTTATTTGACCTAAGTAATAGTTTTGCGAACCTAAATAACCTAGGTCATTTCGGTGAGAGAAACAAAAAACAATCTTGCATATATAATACCTTTTATTAGCTAACGAAACTAAAACAATGATATGGTTAAAATTAAAACAATGGCATTGCGAGCTTGCAAAGTACAAAGAGTCCTACTTCAGGTATGATATGACAATGAAGAAACGCATATGTGTGTGTAAATTACATGTAAAGGATGTATACAGCCAGCTCTGTACATTGTTTACATCTAGTGTGTTGGTACTACTCCAATCAGCTATTGCTCTCACTACATTCCTAAACCCATACAGTTGCTTGGGGTTTATTTTGTGGTAGAAAAGTTTGTTTTTATTAGTACAGTTTTTGGTTATAACTTTTTTTTGATGACCTTTTTTTTTCCTCAAGCCACTGGCACATCTGAAGGCCTTCATAAGATCCCAGGTTACCATGGAAACCCATTGGCACCCACATCGGCGCCAAATGAATACTGGAAACTCTGCTGTTACAATTTGACCATGACACAAGGGTTTACACGGACAGGAATGAAGGTTTATCCAGTCCTGACATTTAGGCTGCATTCACACGTCTCGTGTTCTGTCTGTGAAACACGGACATTGAATGCAAGTCCTGGAATGTTTAGCCAGATGGCATGATGTATCAACATCATGCCAGCAGCGGGGAAACTCTCTGAATCACAGCAACACTATAATGACAGAGCCACAGCGATTCAAAAAGGTTCCCCACTGCCAGGCACTGTGTATTCCTGTAGATAACTTACCCCTTACCATTCACTAAAAAGTCTAATCCAAACTTTGATAAATATTCCCGTACTATTAGCTTTCCTCCACCAATTTGTCCGAAGTTTTGATTGATGGTAGTGCTAAGACTCCCACCAACTGCAAATGAGCATGGATTTATAGAACCACAGCCTTTATTATAAATCTATACACCACTCACTCACTATGACACATCAGAAGATTGTTAAAATCACAGGACAATAAAACTTTTATACTACTTATATTTGAACTGCTCCAACAATTTACTGCTACAATTGTTTACTTCACCCTCATATATAGTTCTGCTTTACATTACTTATTTAACACACAAGTTCTTTGTCCATATGTGACTCTTTAGACATTGGGGGACATTTAGAGTATTCATCTGTTCTTTACCCAGCCAAATAGGACTAATTTAACAAACTCATAAATTTATGAATAGAATATTCACAAAAAAAATTGCACAGGCATATTTACCTGGTACTGACCAGAAGTAAGCCTGCACCAGTTTGTGCGACTTTTTAAAAAGTTGAAAATTATAAATTTTGCACAAATCCCGGACATGTCAAACTGTTCGGATTCTGCAATGCTCTTAAAACCCAAACATTTGGCATTTGATTCCCCATGACTGCAGAAGTTATATGTTGCCCAAGGGAGTCCTGGAAACCATGGATATGTGGCTGTAGCCATATTTTTCAGGACTCCCTAGGGTGATATCCTGTAGCTTCAGGGAATCAAATGCTAAGTGTTCGGGTTCGGAGAATGTTGCTGAACCCAACAGTTTGACAAATCTGCTCAACACTATGCCATACTATTAAATGCTATTCATTTAATTTGGTTTGGTAATATATATTTGTTAGGTAAGTATAACTGTGCCGTCTATGAGCCAGATCAAACAAAATGTTTTCATGATGCAACCTCAATTTCCCATGGCACTTTATGTACAATTTAAAAATATTGTATAAAGTACAAAGATAATCTAAAGGGTATAATTATTATCTAAGAGGAACAATAACACAGGGAAGGGGGGGGGACAGCTATAATCATCTTTTTAAGGCAGCAGGAACACAGAATACAACATGTTGCTAAAAATACAAGACAACACTAGAGAGAAAACAAGATGTTTGTTTTACATCATGTTGGCTCATAATACTGTCCCATAATGTGTAAAAATGTTACATGCCCTAAGCTGCAATAAACACAGGAATTGTTTTGTCAGAGTTTGTACACCAATAATTAGTTGTAGAAAAATTGAAAAAGAACAACAGTCTGACACAGGGCCGGATTAAGGTGGGTGGAGGCCCTGGGCAAAAATTTTGTTGGGAGCCCCCCCATTTTTTTTTTTTCCAAATGGCTACTTACTGTAGCAGACTTAGCACCTACCCCTCCTCACTCCTGGCTGTGTGGCTCAGCATCCTCCTCTGTTTTGCATGTGATGGTCACTACAGGCTGCAGTCCAGAGGAAGATGCCAGGCCCTAGAGACAGGATGGGGAGGGGTGTATTCCCACTCGGGGTGTGTTCCCACTTTGTGTTTATGTTAATAATGCAATGCGAGAACACAGCACTTCAGTATTTTCTGTGCTCTCTTGCTCCCTGTGTTAGCCCCCACAGCAGCATATGCAGATGTGAATCGCTGAAGGAACCTGGACTTGCAAGTCTAAGTCCCATCTGCAGTTCCCAACCATGTACACTACCTGAAGCAGTAAGGAGCAACCAGAAAGTACTTAAAGGCTGTGTAGAATATATAGCGGATATGGTACATGTGAACGTACCATAAGGATTAAAATACACAGCTGTGTGCAGCCCATGATATGGCATATATAGCCTGTGTGCAGCATATGACATACATAGGATATACACCATATGCTGCACACAGGCTATATACCATACACTGCTCTCAGGCTATATATCATATGCTGCACACAGGCTATATATTATCCACTGCTCTCAGGCTATACTGTATATCATATGCTGCACACAGACTATATACAGTATATACCATGTGCTGCACACAGGCTATATGTCATATACTGCACACAGAATATATACAGTATATACCATATGCTGCACACAGACTATATACAGTATATACCATATGCTGCACACAGGCTATATGTCATATGCTGCACACAGACTATATACAGTATATACCATATGCTGCACACAGGCTATATCTCATACACTGCTCTCAGGCTATATATCATATGCTGCACACAGACTATATATCATCCACTGCTCTCAGGCTATATATCATACACTGCACACAGACTATATACAGTATATACCATATGCTGCACACAGACTATATACAGTATATACCATATGCTGCACACAGACTATATACAGTACATACCATATGCTGCACACAAACTATATACAGTATATACCATATGCTGCACACAGACTATATACAGTATATACTATATGCTGCACACAGGCTATATACAGTATATACCATATGCTGCACACAGGCTATATACAGTATATACCACATGCTGCACACAGGCTATATACAGTATATACCACATGCTGCACACAGACTATATACAGTATATACCATATGCTGCACACAGGCTATATACAGTACATACCATATGCTGCACACAGACTATATACACTATATACCATATGCTGCACACAGGCTATATACAGTATATACCACATGCTGCACACAGACTATATACAGTACATACCACATGCTGCACACAGACTATATACAGTATATACCACATGCTGCACACAGACTGTATACAGTATATACCATATGCTGCACACAGACTATATACAGTATATACCATATGCTGCACACAGACTATATACAGTATATACTATATGCTGGACACAGACTATATACAGTATATACCATACACTGCACACAGACTATATACAGTATATACCATACACTGCACACAGACTATATACAGTATATACCATATGCTGCACACAGACTACAGAATTATTATTTCATGCAGTTTTGCCACAATTTCAGCTGATACAGTAAAACGCTGCTATTAAAAAGCAGCGTGTGTATTATGGCAAAGAGCAATATTTCCCTTTTCACTTCAGGGTTCCCTAACAAATAGTTTTCTACAAAAAAACAAAGAAACATGTAATTCAGTGACTCACTGAATGTAGGTATAGTAATAATGTCCCCTGAGCCCACATATAGTAATAATATCTCCTGTTGTGCCTCCATATAGTAATAAAGTCCTCATGTTGTGCCCACCTATAGTAATATTGCCCCCTGCTGTGCCATCATATAGTAATAATGTCCAGTCCTGCTGTGCCCCCTGCTGTAATGTGCCCCCATAGTATATACCCCCTGCTCTAATGTGCCTCCATAGTATATGGCCCATGCTCTGATATGTGTCCCCATACATAGTATATACCCCTGTTCTGATATGTGTCTCCATACATAGTATATACCCCCTGCTCTGATATGTGCCCCCATAGTATATGCCCCCTGCTGTAATGTCCCCTTACATAGTATATGCCCCCTGCTCTGATATGTGTCCCCATACATAGTATATACCCCCTGCTCTAATGTGCCCCCATAGTATATACCACCTTCTCGAATGTGCCCCCATAGTATATGCCTCCTGCTCTGATATGTGACCCCATACATAGTACAGTATATGCCCCCTGCTGTAATGTCCCCATACATAGTATATACCCCCTGCTCTGATATGTGTCCCCATACATAGTATATACCCCATGCTGTAATGTCCTCCATAGTATATATACCCCTGCTGTAATGTCCTCCATAGTATATATACCACTGCTGTAATGTCCCCCATGGTATATATACCCCTGCTGTAATGTCCTCCATAGTAAATATACCCCATTCACTCATACTCACCTGATCTGGGCGGGGGATGGGTCTTCTCTCTTCTCTCCTGGTTCCTTCAGCCTGGCAGCCGCTGTGACAGATCGTCCAGCAGGCTCTGTGACGTCACCTCCCTGCTGCAGCTGGAGAAATCAGGTTTCCTACCACTTGAGGTCCCGTCGGCACGCTGTCCTCTCCTCAGTGAGGTCAGAGGGGAGTGGGGGGTCGCAGCAGGAGAGTGTTGTTCGGGACCTTCCAGGAAGCCTCTATCAGGGGGAAGTCTGAGGAGCCTGCCGGGCGGGTGATGTGTCAACACACAGTTAACCCTACACCCAGGCCTGTATTTAGAGTTCATGCTGCCCTAGGCACTTTGCATGCTGAGGCCCCCCCCCCTTCCCCTCGGCACTGACAGGTTACCTGCATGGTGTATACTGGGTGCTGGGTGCTGGAGGCCGGCACTCCAGCAACCAGTACTACTGAGCGCCACCCCCGCCTGGCAGTAGTACTAGGTACTGGGGTGCCGCTTTGCTTGATGCCCGCTCTTCTCATCAAACAGACGTGATGGAGGAAGGAAGGAGGCCAGGGACTTAATTTGGGGACCGCTTCTGTCCAGTGTCGGACTGGGGCACCTGGGGCCCACCAGTATAGAACCAGTGAAACGTGACATGCTGACCCGCTCCTTTCCTGGATTCATCTGTATCTGTGACAAATCCCTTGTAAATAACATTTTCAGTCGAACTAAAACTCAGGGTATGCTGGGAGTTGTAGTCTCTGAATAAATCACTGTGTGCAGAGTGTCCTGGTGGCTGCAGTCTGTGGGTGACTACCATCAGCCCTGAAGTTCCAGCAATACATCTGTCTACAGTTATGAGAGGATTGTACTGCTGTACTACAACTCCCAGCATATCCTGAGGGCTGCAGACTGTCAGTACATGCTGGGAGTTGTAGTGCCTGCAGCTGTTGTAGTTGGGTCCTATACACTGGATGCTTTGTGGCAGATCAGAATACATAGATCTGTGGGGGCTCAGTGTAGGGAAGTGACCCCAGAACAGCACTAATATGGGACAGAACAAAAACATCTCCCCCTATCCCCTACTAGTGATGTTCTAGGGTCACTTCCCTACACTGAGCCCCCACAGATCTATGTATACTTATATGCCACAAAGCATCCAGTGTATAATGCACCTAGGACCCAACTACAGCAGCTGCAGGCACTACAACTCCCAGCATATCCTGAGGGCTGCAGACTGTTCTGGGAGTTGTAGTGCCTGCAGCTGTTGTAGTTGGGTCCTGGAGGCGTTGTGGGAGATCAGAATACATAGATCTGTGGGGGCTCAGTGTAGGGAAGTGACCCCAGAACATCACTAATAGGGGATAGAACAAAAACATCTCCCCCTATCCCCTATTAGTGATGTTCTGGGGTCACTTTCCTGCACTGAGCCCCCACAGATCTATGTATTCTTATATGCCACAAAGCATCCAGTGTATAATGCACCCAGGACCCAACTACAACAGCTGCAGGCACTACAACTCCCAGCATTTACTGACAGTCTGCAGCCCTCAGCATACGCTGGGAGTTGTAGTGCCTGCAGCTCTTGTAGTTGGGTCCTAGTTTAAAAATTTGCGCTAGTGTACTGTAGTGACCCCAGGGCTGTGTCAGTACACTACCGCAAACGATACACTGACCCATTAAGACCCCAATGATACACAGGCTCTGCACACTATAGAAGTGATTATAGTGCAGTTACTAATGACTCACAGGTGACGTCTTCTCCTATTGCCGTCGCTCACACTTCGCTTTCTTCTCCATCTGGAGCAGCCATCATGAAGACTTCTCCGACCACAACTCATCTGCAGCGGGCAGCTGGGGGTGACTGGGGAAGGGAGGCAGCTGGGGGTGACTGGGGAAGGGAGGCAGCTGGTGGTGACTGGGGAAGGGAGGCAGGGATAGCAGCTGGGGCAACAGGGGGAGGGGAAGAAGCTGGGGGGCAGGGAGAGCAGCTGGGGCGAGCGGGGGAGGGGGAGAACCTGGGGAACAGGGGGAGCAGCTGGGGCAACCAGGGTAGGGGGAGAACCTGGGGAACAGGGGGAGCAGCTGGGGTGACAGGGGGAGAAGATGGGAGGGCAGCTGGGGTTGCAGGGGGAGGGGGAGAAGCTGGGGTGACAGGGGGAGAAGATGGGAGGGCGGCTGGGGTTGCAGGGGGAGAAGATGGGAGGGCAGCTGGGGTTGCAGGAGGAGAAGATGGGGGGCGGCTGGGGTTGCAGGGGGAGAAGATGGGGGGCGGCTGGGGTTGCAGGGTGAGAAGATGGGAGGGCAGCTGGGGTTGCAGGGGGAGAAGATGGGAGGGCAGCTGGGGTTGCAGGGGGAGAAGATGGGGGCGGCTGGGGTTGCAGGGGGAGAATATGGGGGGCGGCTGGGGTTGCAGGGGGAGAAGATGGGAGGGCGGCTGGGGTTGCAGGGGGAGAAGATGGGGGGCGGCTGGGGTTGCAGGGGGAGAAGATGGTAGGGCAGCTGGGGTTGCAGGGGGAGAAGATGGGAGGGCGGCTGGGGTTGCAGTGGGAGAAGATGGGGGCGGCTGGGGTTGCAGGGGGAGAAGATGGGGGGCGGCTGGGGTTGCAGGGGGAGAAGATGGGAGGGCGGCTGGGGTTGCAGGGGGAGAAGATGGGGGGCGGCTGGGGTTGCAGGGGGAGAAGATGGGAGGGCGGCTGGGGTTGCAGGGGGAGAAGATGGGGGGGCGGCTGGGGTTGCAGGGGGAGAAGATGGGAGGGCGGCTGGGGTTGCAGGGGCAGAAGATCGGGGGGCTGGGAGAGAAGATCGGGGTAAGCTGGGGTGGCAGGGGGAGAGAATGGGTGGGGGCAGCTGAGGTGACAGGCAGGGAGGGAAGAGGGAGCGGTCGGGGGGCTGAGGGATCAGCTGGGTGAAAGGGGGACCAGCTGGGGGTACGGGGGATTAGCCGGCTGGCAGGGGGACCAGCCGGGGGATCAGCAGGGCGGCAGGTACAGAGGCAGGCTGGAAAGGTCTCCCCCATGCAGGGCCGGCGTGAGCTTCCTGTACAGACAGGCCGGAAGCTCACAGTGCAGCCCCGCGATGCCCGAACTTCTTCCCTGCTCAGCAGCGTGCGTGTGACGTCATCACGCCGCTGCCAAACAGGAGAGAGGTTCCGGCATCGCGGGGCTGCACTGTGAGCTTCCGGCCTGTCTGTACCGGAAGCTCACGCCGGCCCTGCATGGGGGAGACCTTTCCAGCCTGCCTCTGTACCTGCCTGATCCCCCGGCCGACTCACTGCCCCCCCAAACCGCCCGGGGCGGCGGAGGGGTTTAAAAAAAAAAAAAAAAGCTCCAGAACTCCCCTTCCGGGTTTCAGCTGGTGGGGACCCCCTAGTGGTGGAGGCCAAGGGGTACGTGCCCCTTGTGCCCCCCCTTTAATCCGGCCGTGGTCTGACACTGGTAATAGCATTTTAAAATGGCCACTGTCATTGCAAACACATCTGTAAATTTACCAGAAATTACCTCTTACCCCAGAAAGAAAAAGCTCTCAATCCTTAGCCACTAGATGTCTCTTCCTTCTGTGCAATCTTCTGTACACAGCCTGTTATCAGGCTAGGTATGTCTCTAGTAAGACCTCATTCTCACAATCCGTGCCGCCATGACCAGAGGAGAATCGCGGCAGGGATCCCTTAATAGACGTGCTCCCACCCGGCAGCAGAGATGACAGGTGGGCATAATGTGCGCTCCTGTCATTGTATCTGATAACTACTCACCTACTCCCCCAGTGCCGGCCGGCTTACACACACTCACCAGAAGTGGCTTGGACTACGATGGTTCGTGCTGGCCCCAAGGAGAAGAAGGCAGCGAAGTCCATGCCACTTCTGGCATAAGATCTGTAATGTGTAATGGTGCAAAATCGGTGCTGCGATCCGCACTAGGACATGTCTTATTTTTTTGAGGTGGGGGTCACAGCACAGATCGTGTGAATGGCTGCATTCACTTGAATGGTTTCTAAACTTGTCCGTGTTCGTGGACAATTTTACGGGGCGTGTGGATGCAGCTGGTTCCTGTTGCATTCTGTTTCTGTCTGTTTGACGTCTGTGTTTTTTTTTTTACTTTATGAACAGAAAACAGGACGTATTAACAGGATGAAAAACATGGTGTGAACTTCAAATTCAACAGAATATAGAGAATCAATATAAATAAATTACATGCCAAGCGAAAATTTGAAAGAATTTTTGCATGAGCACTTCGCTTTCTCATTACACTACAAAACACGTATAGGTCAATTTGAAATTTAGGTTGTGAGCCCCCCTCCCCCATTGGGACACAGACTATTGGAAGTAATAACAAGCTCGGCACAGCACATTTTCCTTCTTTAGCATTGATGATAATGAGATTAAACTCCTGAATGTCCACATGTGGGTGAAATGGCATACAATGGCAGAGCTACACATAAACTTTGACAAATAATCAGCAGACGCTTAGATTGGGGCTACATGGTGATTCCAGGTCGCGTAACTAGGAACCACTGTATTGCAGTGTCTGGTCGAGCGACTTTTCTTGCTAGAGGCATAATGCTGCTTACAGGCAGAAGAGTAAATGCCAGGGTGGGAAGCCAAACAAAGCACAGCATTTAACTGTATGCTGTTCCTGATTAGAAGTCCATGAAGTTAAAGGGCCAGACGCAGCACCAGCCGGCACTTGCCCGAGTGCTGACACTGGCCCAGGCTGGCTAGTTGCGCATCCGGAATTCAAACCAGATTTGGGATGTGCATCCAGAGCAGTTCAGAGATCCAGATGCTCCTATAAGGTTCTATGGGGCATTTGTGATGGAATTCAGGACAAAAAAAGAACAGGACTTATGATTTTCTGACCTATTTTCAGGCATGGACACCCTTCAGGAAAAATCTTAAAAGGTATTTGTGCTTGACAAAAAAAAAAATAAAAAAAAATGTGGGTCTGTAAATCTATCCTGATTTTTATGGCAATCTGAATAGATTTTCATGATATGCATGGGGCCTTAGGTTTAAATATTCATTCATTATATTTCTCACTGTACCAGCTGAAATTCATTATAATACACATGGTAAACCCTAAAATTCATTACATTATATATCATAGCGATTGAAATTCATTATGATACCTACTGTGCCCCCTGAAATTCATTATAATATACACTGTGTCCCCTAACATTTATTATAATATACACTGTGTCCCCTAACATTTATTATAATATACACTGGGTCCCTTGACACTCATTATAATATACACTTACACACATTTAAATTTTTTCTGTGTCAGTGATGGTTTTCTATCTGTGTCCCAGTGGGACAAAACTGCAATATTTAAGCACAGCTGCTGAGAAAAGTAAAGCCTGTGCACACAACAGGGTAAAACCCTACATAAACAATGAAGAAGGAACGGCACACTTTTCAGCACTTGCAGTGATGAAGTATTACCACTAGAAATTAGTGTAACCTGAGCATGCTTGGGCCCACCCAAACCTGAGTGTGCAGAGTTTTATTAGCAGTGGCTGCAAAAGTTGGATGCAGCACTAAGGCTGCCTAGAAAACATGAATACAGCCATAGGTTGCTGGACTGCATCCAACTTCATTAGTCACCGCTATTGAAATGCTGCATGGTTCAGGCGGACTCGGGCTCATCTCTAATCACCACCATACACAGAAATATATTACCAATGACACCCTGCATAGTGCCTAAATAATACCTCCACACCACAACCACTATTGTTACGACCACAGACCATATAGACCCTATAAGAAATTAAAGTGCAGTTACATCCAGTGACTCACTGGGGGCACCTTCTCTGATCAGAGTTTCCTACTTTCCCTTTTCTTCTTCATCCAGCCCAGATGGTTTCTTCCAGCCACAACCTAAAGGGGTGCTCCAGCATGGGGGCACTTTCTGGGGGGGACCGGGGAGGAGGTGGCTGAAATAAAAGACGTCCACTCACCTCCCCGGTCCCCGGTTCCCGGCCGCTTCCTGGTGTCTGACGCCGCCCGAGACGCTACGTCTCAGGGCCGCTCAGCCATTTAGTGAAGGAGGCGGGATCCGAGAGGACTTAAAACGGATCCCGCCTCATTCACTGAGTGGCTGAGCGGCCCTGAGACGTAGCGTCTCGGTCGGCGTCAGACATCAGGAAGCGGCCGGGAACCGGGGACCGGAGCACCGCGATGAGTGACCCGCCGCTGGAACCGGGGAGGTGAGTGGACGTCTTTTATTTCAGCCACCTCCTCCCCGGTCCCCCCCAAAAAGTGCCACCACACTGGATAACCCCTTAACTCTGCAAAACCTGTCAGCCAAACATTTTAGGCTTAACAATCTTTCATCTCCCAGCTTTCCCCTTACAAAACACCTCAGATTGTTAATAATGCCTGCTTTGGGGTCTTGCACAGTAAAATTGGTAGGTAAGTGGGTTGGAGAGGGGAGGTAGCCATCCCCCAACTATATATATATTTTTTATTTATTTATTTTTCCCACCTTAGTGCCTCTTTAATTCAGGAAGACAGGGATTGCAAATCTCAAGCATGTGAAGAAAGAATGGAATGAAGGAAGCTCTGTATATGAGGGTGATGTAGAATCCCTCCATGGCGCACACAGGTTGTGTGGCTAGCACTATTTCAGTACAGTTTGTACATAATAGGTTTGGGTGCATAAGAATCTCATATGGACCTTGTTGCTACAGAGGTTTTTTTTTATGCATGAGAACTAATCTCCAATACAGTTTACAATACAATATATTAGGATTCTACAGATGCTTTAATTAAAGGGAACAAATCACCTAAAAACGTTATATGAGTACAGTATGTCCACACTAAGGAATCCCGGCGGATCACCCGCCGCACATTCCGCAGTTTGCCCCCAACCCCCCGCCACCCGCAAACCTACTCATTCTTCAGGCAGATGGCAGAATTTGGCAAGCCATAGAATGAAGCCTAGGGGACCAGCAAAGATGCGCACGACAGGTGATCCGCTGGGATTCTGTAGTGTGGACATACCCTAATGCTCTTAATCCATCCTAATACACCCCTAACACACTTTCCAAACAGACATCTATAGCATGGCTGCCTGTCAGGTATACCCCACTTTCTGCGCTTTATGTTAATAGACTCCATCTAGTCATCTAGGCATTTCTGCAGGCAGGGGCGTAACTAGAAGTGTCTGGGCCCCATAGCAAACTTTTGATTGCCCAGCCAAACCCCACAACCCGCCCCCCACCCCCCCCCCCCCCCCCGTCGCCAAGTGTAGTCCTAAACTTATGTTACATAGTTATGAAAAACAGGAGGAGTATTATAGCACCAACATATAAGGAGCAAACATTTCTATACATATCACTGTCACACTGACCAAATCCTGTATACCGAAACCGATATTACTAATAATACCTGTATACAAGGGACAACTATCACCGCCACACCCTGACAGCTGCCATTACCACCATACTAATACTGACCAAATCCAGTATAATGGATGAGATGAGAGAAATAATACTGTACAAATGGTGGTAAATGCTTTTGATCAAACTATTTTTGGAGTAATACCTTTACTGGCCCCCCAAAAAATTGTAGGCCAGTAAAGGTATCACTCCTAAAAGTTTGATCAAAAGTATTTACCACCATATGTATTATTTATCTTAGTATACTGGATTTAGTCAGTATTAGTATGGTGGTAATAGTTTCCCCTTGTATACAGGTATTATTAGTAATATTGGTCTCGGTGTACAGGATTTGGTCAGTGTGAAAGTGATATATATATATGTATAGTAATTATATGTTAATGGATTTTTCTGGCTAAAACGGTACTATACTGTTTTCTTCCTAGACAAATAATACAAACAATACCAATTTACAAGTAAATATTACCACCACATACTGACTAATACCACCACTGCTACTAAATATAATCCACTGTACAAAGACCAATATCACCTCATACAGTGACCATATAGCAGCAGATATCAGCTCTACAATGACTCACAGGGAGGGTCTTCTCCAATCAGAGCTGCTCTCTTTGACTCTTCCTCTCCATCCGGCCTGGGCCATTATGAGGACTTCTCTCAGTCACAAGTTGTCCCCGTATGATCTGCCAGACAAACATTTTAGGCTCCTCACGCATGCCCTATCATTATCCTTCACATTTATAGTGCCCCATCTGTGCCTTCATATAGTGGTTAGTTGCGCATCCATATAGTAGTTAGACTCTTCTGTGCCCCTATATAGTAGTCTAGCCCCTCTCTGGGCATCTCTATAGTAGTTAGGCCTCCCTGTGCAGCTCCCATGTAGTAAGAGGCCCCTCGATGCAGTCAGGGCTGGCCTTAAGGTAGATGGTGCCCTATGCAAAACTTTTTTTCGGCGCCCCCTCCGCTAAGACTACCCTCAAGGTGACATAAAGCTCCTACAGCCTTCCACTCCTCCAGACGACATCCAACACCCATCACCTGACCCTCCCAGCCATACACACAACTACTACCCCCACCAGCCATACACACAAGTACTCACCCAGCAGCCATACACACAAATACTACTACCCCCTCCAGCCATACAAACAACTACTACTTCCCCCTCCAGCCATACACACAACTACTACCTCCCCCAGCCATGGAGTAGTTGTGTGTATGGCTCGAGGGGGAAGTAGTATCCAGTTCACACATATGCACACCTACACATTGAATATACATTATATAACAGAACACACACTACAAACACATTATATAACAGCACCCCCCCCCATACACATTATGTAGTACACACAAATACAATGTCACACATATTTAAACACACATTATGCATATATAAACCTCCAGTACATACACACCTACACATTGACTGTACATTTTATATACATATACTTACATACATCTAGCTGGCAGCTGGTTGTGGATAATACAGCGGCTGATGTCTGGGCCCCTTCCTCGACCAAGCAATGCTATTGAAGGGGCGGTATATATATAGATAGATAGATAGACCAGTTTTACCAATAATAACAGTATATAGAAGGAAATACGCTGTGTGTAAAGTAGATGAAGACAGCACTCACCCGGTATCAGACAGCTCACTTTATTCCATAAATCGCTGGTGGCAGGGAGGGAGAGATGAGGACGCGCACTGGGACGGCCGTTTCGGGGACACGCCCCCTTTGTCGACCAGGTAATGACGCCATGTGGTGGGAGGTGTGCTATATACACAGGTAACGTGCACGTGATCAGGGAAAAAAATGTGTGTTAAACAATAAACAAAGACATTTACACAAATACACTGAAATCGTTCCGCTCGTTGAGACCGAGCGGGCCCGTAGCGTTGAGTCGGGAGATCCAGAGAGACTCTTTTCTCAAAAGTGTCTGATGCTTGTCAGCTCCCTCTGGTACGGAATTTACTCTCTCTAGTCCGAGAAACTTCAAGTTCCTAGTATCGCCTTGATGGGCAGTCCGTACATGTTCTATAAGGCGTGGAACGCCTTTACCTGACCTTACAGAGTAGGCATGTTCTTTAAACCTTACCCATAGGGGTCTTTTGGTTTTACCTATGTAGTATGCCCCACAGCTGCAGACTATTGCATATACTACAAAGGAGGATTTACAAGTGATAAAATCCCTGATCATACATTCATGACCTCCTAAACGAATGAAAGACACGTTTAACAATTGAGTACAATATTTGCATTGACCACATTTTCTGTTGCCTTGGGGCAGTGTTCTAGACAGCCAATCAGCATTTTTTGTATGTGAATTGGGGTTATTTAGGTAGTCAGCTATTGTTTTGTTTTTCCTATAGGAGACACATGGTTTCCTCTCCGCAGTTTCTCTGAGGTCGGGGTCTGACTCCAAAAGGTGCCAGTGTTTTTTAATGGCCTCCTGAATGGCTAAATTGTTAGGGGAATTCTGAAAAATAAAATTAAATCTCCTATCCAGGGATTTTTGTTTAGCTGTATGTGACAGAAGGTTGTCCCTACTCTGTATGCTGGCCCTGTGGCGTGCTTCTTTTACAAGAGTGTCAGGGTATCCTCTTTCAGCAAATCTCCTCTCCATCTCGGCAGCCTGTATATGAAATGAATCATCTGTAGAGTTTACCCTGCGCAGGCGCAGCATCTGACCATATGGAATTGCTTATGGTCAGATGCTGCGCCTGCGCAGGGTAAACTCTACAGATGATTCATTTCATATACAGGCTGCCGAGATGGAGAGATTTGCTGAAAGAGGATACCCTGACACTCTTGTAAAAGAAGCACGCCACAGGGCCAGCATACAGAGTAGGGACAACCTTCTGTCACATACAGCTAAACAAAAATCCCTGGATAGGAGATTTAATTTTATTTTTCAGAATTCCCCTAACAATTTAGCCATTCAGGAGGCCATTAAAAAACACTGGCACCTTTTGGAGTCAGACCCCGACCTCAGAGAAACTGCGGAGAGGAAACCATGTGTCTCCTATAGGAAAAACAAAACAATAGCTGACTACCTAAATAACCCCAATTCACATACAAAAAATGCTGATTGGCTGTCTAGAACACTGCCCCAAGGCAACAGAAAATGTGGTCAATGCAAATATTGTACTCAATTGTTAAACGTGTCTTTCATTCGTTTAGGAGGTCATGAATGTATGATCAGGGATTTTATCACTTGTAAATCCTCCTTTGTAGTATATGCAATAGTCTGCAGCTGTGGGGCATACTACATAGGTAAAACCAAAAGACCCCTATGGGTAAGGTTTAAAGAACATGCCTACTCTGTAAGGTCAGGTAAAGGCGTTCCACGCCTTATAGAACATGTACGGACTGCCCATCAAGGCGATACTAGGAACTTGAAGTTTCTCGGACTAGAGAGAGTAAATTCCGTACCAGAGGGAGCTGACAAGCATCAGACACTTTTGAGAAAAGAGTCTCTCTGGATCTCCCGACTCAACGCTACGGGCCCGCTCGGTCTCAACGAGCGGAACGATTTCAGTGTATTTGTGTAAATGTCTTTGTTTATTGTTTAACACACATTTTTTTCCCTGATCACGTGCACGTTACCTGTGTATATAGCACACCTCCCACCACATGGCGTCATTACCTGGTCGACAAAGGGGGCGTGTCCCCGAAACGGCCGTCCCAGTGCGCGTCCTCATCTCTCCCTCCCTGCCACCAGCGATTTATGGAATAAAGTGAGCTGTCTGATACCGGGTGAGTGCTGTCTTCATCTACTTTACACACAGCGTATTCCTCCTTCATCGTCTTGCACCCCCGGCGCCCAGCCGTGTACATCGCGGTGTATCCTGCATACTCACGTCCGTGGGTCCATAGACACTGGAGCATTGTTTGGTGGTGCGGGTCAGCTGTTTCTCCTCTTCGCAATATAGAAGGAAATATTATCACCATACATATTACCGCTATACTGTTACTGACCAAATCCTGTATACTGAGACCAATATATACCAATAATACCAGTATACAAGGGGGAAATATTACCGCCACACCACAACCACTACTATCACCACCATATTGTTACTGAGCAAATTCAGTATACTAAATCCAATAAAACACAGTACCAGATAACAAGTAACAAATAACACCACCATATACTGACTAACACCACCGCTGCTACTGACTAATACCACCACATACTAACACCATCGCTGCTACCGACTAATACCACCACATACTAACACCACCCCTGCTACTGAATAAAATCCACTGTACAGAGATCACTATCACCTCATTCAGTCATAAAGAGGTAGAGTAAGCCTTACACAGGTTCTGTACACCATATACATTACAGTGCAGTTATATAAAGTGACTCACAGGGGACATCTTCTATGATCAGAGTTGTTCAGTTTTCCCTATATATGGCCCCATGTGCATCTCCTTGAGAACTCCCCTCTATGAAGTCCCCCTATAGTATATAGTCCCCCTCTCTGTAGCCCTCCCTTATTCCTTCTGTCCTGGGACATTATGAGAACTTCTTCGAGCCACGCATCCACAGAATCTGCCAGACAAACATATTAGACTCCTAAATCCGGCACCATCCTCATCTCTATACTAACTGCACATCTGTATAGGCCCCTTTACACCCTCATTTAGTGAGTAGGCTGACTCTATGTGACCCCCTTATAGTATATGCCCCCCTCTGTGTAGCCACCTTATAGATGGCCCCTTGTTCAGTTTTCCCTATATACGGCCCCATGTGCATCTCTTTGAGAACTCCCCTCTATGTAGTCCCCCTATAGTATATGGCCCCCCTCTCTGTAGCCCTCCCTTATAGATGGTCCCCTCTTTGTAGTCCCTCTTACAAATGCCTCCCTATGTTGTCCCCTCTGCCCCTCTTACAAATGGCCCCCCTGGGTTGCCCTCCTTAAAAATGGCCCCCTTGTTGTCCATTGCCCTATAGATGGCCCCCGTATTGTCACCCTTACGGATGGCCCCCTTATGTTTTCCCCCTTATAGATAGCCCGCTTATGTTGTCCCCCCTTATAGATTGCCCCCTCTTATAGATAGCCCCCTTATGTTGTCCCCCCTATAGATTGACCCCTTATGTTGTCCCCCTTATAGATTTCCCCCTTATATTGTCCCCCTTATAGATAGCCCCCTTATGCTGTCCCCCCTTAGAGATTTCCCCCTTATGTTGTCTGTCCCCTTAGAGATTGCCCCCTTATGTTGTCTGTCCCCTTATAGATTGCCCCCTTATGTTGTCTGCCCCCTTATAGATTGCCCCCCTTATGTTGTCTGCCCCCTTATAGATTGCCCCCCTTATGTTGTCTTCCCCCTAATAGATTGCCCCACTTATGTTGTATGCCCCCTTATGTTGTCTACCCCTTTATGTTGTCTGCCCCCTTATGTTGTCTGCCCTTCTTATGTTGTCTGCCCCCTTATAGATTGCCCCCTTATGTTGTCTGCCCCCCTTATGTTGCCTGACCCCTTATAGATTGCCCCCCTTATGTTGTCTGCCCCTTATAGATTGCCCCCTTATGTTGTCTGCCCCCTTATAGATTGCCCCCTTATGTTGTCTGCCCCCTTACAGATTGCCCCCCCTTATGTTGTCCCCCCCTTATAGATTGTCCCTGGCTTCCGGCACCAGTATGTCCTTGTGCCGGAAGTACAAGGCCGCCAGCTGACGCTGAGGTCACTGATGCGTGCTCTGCTGGAAAATCCCCAGGGTGGGCGCATCAGCCGTAGGCATTCTGTCCTATCAATCTTGTGACCGCAAGCAGCGGTCACAAGATTGATAGGACAGTAAGCGGCACATATGGGGAGAGGAGACAGGGGGGAGCCCGGGAGGAACAGCCACAGGAGGAGGGTGCCAGGCGGCCAGCCAGGGGAGCGCTCTGCCTGAGCTCCCCCCAGCTGGCTGGGAGTGATGCACAGGTTGCTCACTCCAAAGGCCGGCCCTGGGTGCAGTCACCATATAGTAAGGCTGGCCCCATCTGTCCCTAAACGTACTATATACCACTCAAACCAGCCTATCTATAGGTCCTCTGTCAAGCTTCTGTAGTTTATCCCCCTTCTGGGCATCCTCTGTAATATAGTAGGCCCCTCTGTGCAGTGTAGCCCCCCCCCTTGTCCAACCTCTGTGTAGTATAGCCCCTCTGTGCTGTAGAGCTCCATTTGTACTATAGCCCCCTTTGTAATAAAGCCCCCCTGTAGTATAGCACACCCCCTTTGAAATAAAGCCCCCCCCTCTGTAGTAAAGCACCCCCCCCCCCTTTGAAATTAAGCCTCCCCCTGTAGTATAGCACACCTTTTGAAATTAAGCCTCCACTTTGTAATAAATCCCCCCTCCCTCGTCCAGGCTCTGTCCCCCATAGTGAAAGTTAAAGAAAAAATGACTCACCTCTCACCGGCTCCCAGCAGCTTCCAGTGGCGCCCTCTCCCAGCGCCTGGAAGTGATCTGGCGTCTGGTGCGCAACGTTCCCTCTAGCTGTGCGTGTGTATTAAAGACATACAAAGAGCTAAAGGTCACGCTTGCCCAGGGATCTGGCATTTGAATGCCAGATCCCCAGGGTGGCTCTTCTTCAGCTGCGGTCCAGCGGCAGCGCTACATAGCCACCAGAGCTGTGTAGATCTCAGCTGTAAGAGCTTACCAGGAGCGCGCACAGTGAAGGAGCAGCACCCGGGCGGCCTGCTCGGCCACTGAGTACTGAAAGGGATGTCAGGGGGCCCAGGTCCAGTCTATTACAAGATCGGTCCTCCGGCCCCCAAATGCGGTGGGCCCCGTAGCAACGGCTACTGTTGCTACGGCGGTAGTTCCGCCACTGTCTGCAGTCCAACGCTGAATCACTGATAACTGCAGAGAGCAGGCAGTCTGGGGTTCGTCAGCAGAGCTGGACAGATATAAATCACAGCCCTAACAGCATGGCTGATTGTGGGACGTCCTTCATTTTGGTGCCAAAACATGACTGTTTTATGCTAATGTATATCATGTATAACACATTGGAAGATGTACATGAAAAAATCTCAGTGATTATGAAGTTATACAGTATATCAGGAATATTTGCCATCTCATGGATTTTTCTGTCTAGCACAGCACCACACTATTTACTGCTATGATATATATTGAAAGTGCATAACAGCCATCTAGTGGAAAGTTTCTATTACTACAAGAATGGTTTCTACGTTACTTTTGCAGTGACCAAATATAAAATGTTATCTTCAGTTAGCTACAATGCTTTTTGTTTGTGGCATTTTCTGTCTCTTGATGTTTTTGGGTCAGTGGCAGTATTTTAAAAAAATGTGAGGATATTCCTCTGTGAATGTTAGTGCACAAAATGCTGCAGATTTTACCTTATGGGAATACATGGGAAAAAAAGATGCACACAATTTAACAGAAAGGATGACATTTATCTTAATTTGTGCAAATGATAAATTCCTCCCAAAGTCTTGAAACGTTGCCATGTAGTTACTGGCTGAATATTTTATGTTTTTAAAAATATATTTGAATACTGTGGAGCCAATAACCGGCAATTCACAGTAAGCGGGGGTTCACGTAATGGATCTGCAGCGGATTTTTACGCTGCGAGTTTGCAGGGAAATCTGCTGTGGATCTCTTCACTGTCACTTTCAATACAATTACATACTTGCAGCGGAATTGTCATCCCATTGTAAGTATGTAAAAGGCAGCCCCCTTAACCCCCTGCAGCCCCGTACATACCAGGGCAATGCACTGGCTGAGCAGGACGTCTAGATGCCGGGAGCCCCCGAAGCAAGCCAGAGCACAGACCGGTAATATATAGACCAGTGTAGCAGGTCAGATTAACCCCTACCCAAATTATACCCGTGTATAGTTTGGGCTAGTCCAGAGTATACCCCAGGCAGGGCCGGATTAAGGTTGGTGGAGGCCCTGGGCGACAATTTTGTTTGGGGCCTCTCATTCCCCCCCCCCCCCCCCAAAAAAAAAAAATATATATACAGCCATCCATACAAATTTGCTGCCTTACTGTGGGGTATTTATAATGTTCATAAACATTATACACGGCTGTGACACCGAGCTCTTCATGAATTGCAGTGAAAATGTTTGTAGATGTTTCATTTCTTTCTAATTCAATGTTGAAAACCGTCAGTTTTCATTTAATTTCATGCGGGGCCCCTCTCTGTTTATTATCAGTGTGAGATCAGTGGTCCAAAGTCAATTTTATTTTTAAATCATAATTTTGTGTTTTTACTTTGATGCCCATTTTTATGCCAACCGTGGGCTCCTTTTGGCCATATTTATCACCAATCCCCTCAGGGCAGCTCACTTACAAGCAGGTAATGAATAGTATACATTTTCTGTAAGAATAATGGCTAAAACAGGAAAAATAAAAATCCTCTGAATAAGAAACTGCTGAATTAGAAACCAACTTCAGCCTGGCTAATCTAGATATATAATCTAGCTATATAACAGCAACATGGCAGACATCATGTGGTAATGGGGACAGAGGCTATTTGTCCAGCAGTACGGCAATACTGTGCACTGTGCCACTGAAGGGGTATTGGGTCTCACCACAAAATGTGGGCATTGTTGTGGAAGCTGGGGGGGGGGGCATTAAGGGGGCAATGTATAGAGTAGCAGACCTGTATGTGTGTGAGCATTAATAAAAGATATGTATGTGTAACAGGCAGGTGTGTGCACACATACACACACATACACACACAGACATACACACACACACACACACACACAGAGCAGAGTATCCCATCCTGCAGCTGCCCTGGTTTCCTGTCTCCAAGCCATATTAAAGTCCTCACAGGGAGAAGCAGGAGTCACAGGACACACAGGCTGCTGCAGCCATGGTTAGCAGCAAACAGTGAGGATACACAACACTCTGTGTGAGGTTGTGTATCCTCTACTGTTTGCTTTTTTTTCCCAAAAACCCTACTTCCGTGTTTGGGCTGGTGGAGGCCCCCTAGTGGTGGAGGCCCTAGGGCACGTGCCCCTGGTACCCTCCCTTTAATCCCGCCCTGACCTCAGGGTATAAAATAACCAAGGCCAGAGTATACCCTGGGGTATAAAATAGCCTAGGCCAAACTATACCCCTCCAGGCCAGAATATACCCAGGGGGGAAAATAGCCTAGGCCAAACTATAGCCATCCAGGCCAGAATATATCCATGTCAAACCAGGCCACAGGATACCCTGGGGGATAAACTCTATCCCTGGGGGTGTAAAACAGCCTAGGCCAAGCTATATCCCTCCAGGCCATAAAATTATTACCTCACTGGTTTTCTCACCCCTTACCAAGGCCACAGTATGCCCCAGGGCATAAATTTTCATATCCATGGGTGTAATATAGCTTAGGCCATACAATAAACCTGGGTATAGTCTAGCCCAGCCCACAGTATACCCCAGGGGGATAAACTCTATATTTGGGGGTGTAAGACAGTCAAGGCCAGACTATATCCCTATAATTTGTTGAAAAGTGTGCAGATCTTTTTTTTTAATAATACTCGGATACACAGCTGCTTCCTCTTGTTGGGAAATATAGTACAGCTTACATTGAACTGAGAGTAGATAGTGCTGTCCCATCAGTGCATTATCTGGACTATTTTTTTGAGCAGGAGGAGGTTTTTATGGGCTACGCAAAATTTCACGATTGTTGCGCAAAAATCATCATTAGACACAAGAGCCTTGATACATCTGCACTGCATTTTTTGCAGTCTGTTTTTTTTTATCCTTTTTTTAGGTCAACCAGCGTCCTTTTGCATGCACTTACTAGTCATTGCTCCCACTAGCCAGAAACCTACTTCACACTGATGAGGGGCAAAACCCCCGAAACAGCTGTCTGTGGATGGATACCTTGCTGAGGTGGTTTCCTTGACTGGAGAACGCCTTTGGCTCGGTTGTTCCTTCCCGGAGGGAAGGTCTGGCTAGTTCACTGACGTCGAGACATGTGATGGTGTCTCTGCTGTGTTCTTTTGCATATTTGATTTCCCAGGGGGCAATGTTCTAGAATACACTGACGTTGAGACACGTGATGGTGTCTCTGCGGTGTTTTGGTTGGTCTGCCTGAGGTCAACCAGCGTCCTTTTGCATGCACTTACTAGTCATTGCTCCCACTAGCCAGAAACCTACTCCACACTGATGAGGGGCAAACCCCCCGAAACAGCTGTCTGTGAATGGATACCTTGCTGAGGTGGTTTCCTTAACTGGAGAACGCCTTTGGCTTGGTTGTTCCTTCCCGGAGGGAAGGTCTGGCTAGTTCACTGACGTCGAGACGTGATGGTGTCTCTGCAGTGTTCTTTTGCATATTTGATTTCCCATACTTATCAGCTGCCGTATGTCATGCAGGAAATGTTGTTTTATTTTCAGTCTGACACAGTGCTCTCTGCTGACATCTCTGGCCGAGACAGGATTTTTGCTGGACAACCCCTTTAAAGGGGTTATCCAGCGCTACAATAACATGGCCACTTTCCCCCCTACTGTTGTCTCCAGTTCAGGTGTGGTTTGCAACTAAGCTCCATTTACTTCATTGGAACTGAGTTTCAAAACCCCACCCAAACTGGAGACAACAGTAGGGGGAAATTGGACATGTTTTTGTAGTGCTGGATAACCCTTTTAATGTCAATTCTTTTACCGGATTCTGCTAGAGGAATCCTGTAGAAGTCAATTCTACCTAAAATCCACTAGCATTCTGCTCAAATTGTGCCAGAGTTGAATAGGCGAAGAATTTCAAGCAGAAAACTTTCCTCTTCAATTCCTCACCTATTCCTCTGTGTGCACATACCCTAAGGGAAGACATCACCCAACTTTTCCAGCTGAGGCAGATACCCGACAGATCACCTGTCACCAGAATTTTTTTCATCTAGCAATTATGGGACATGGATGATCTGAATCAAGGATAAGGTTGATTTGTCGACAAAGTCACTTCAAGTTTCTGACAAAATGAAATGCGCAGAACATAGGTTTCTGTCACATTATATAGTCTTATCTCTTGCGGGCACTAGGCTTTATTTCTGCTCTCGTTACCCCTTACAATTTAACCACACAGCCATAAGAAATGTAGTCTTTTGACCTATAACATACTTTCTCAATAGCTATAATTATTATATTTATTCCATGTCTTGCCTTTATAAGCTTCTCAACCATTAGGTTGGTCGCAATCATATAAGTTTAATAGGCACATAGCTATTCTATGGATATATTTTAGTATGATATATATGTGGGTTATTAATATTTCTAACATCACCATGCTGGTAGCGGGGGTGGTTCTGAGTGGATATATATATATATATATATATATATATATATATATATATATATATATGATGTATAACTGCATTGCTAGGCAGGTAGCTGTACAGTACCACCCAGGCTTCCTAGATTTCTAAACAGCTAGTCTTCATATTTATATGTATGCACTACTAGGGAGGATAGCCATTCAGGTGCCTGGAAAAGCTGCCAGGTACAGAAAAACAAGATCTGAGGGTACAAACACACGCAGCAGATATGCAGCAGATTTGGTGGTGCAGATTTTATGCTGTGTTCAGTTATTAAGATCTAATCTGCTGTGTATTTGCTGCGTATCGCAGCAGTAAATACTCAGCGTATATGCCGTGTGTGTTTGTACCCTAAGGGTATAAACCCACACACCGTATATGCAGCGTATTTACTGCTGCGATACGCAGCAAACTCGCAGCAAAATCGCAGCAAAATCGCAGCAGATTAGATCTAAATAACTGAACACAGCATCAAATCTGTACCAACAAATCTGCTGCGTATTTGTTGCATATCTGCTGCATATACGGTGTGTGGGTTTATACCCTAAATGAAAAGAAGAATTTCTACCTGTGACCCAGACACAATGTGCTGCACCCGAATCCCAATGTTCCTAGAAGTGCGCAGTTCACATGGTATCATGTGAATGAAAATGGTGCAAATTATGACTTAAAATGATGTCAATGTGAAATGGTGCAGTTACTTGTCCACGCCAAATTTATGATGGTGCATGCGCCATTTTAATAAATTTGGCACAGCAAAAAACAGCTCTAAGGGTACAAACACACACAGCAGATACGCAGGAGA
The DNA here is from genome assembly GCF_027789765.1 of Dendropsophus ebraccatus. NCBI lineage: Eukaryota > Metazoa > Chordata > Amphibia > Anura > Hylidae > Dendropsophus > Dendropsophus ebraccatus. Next base: position 147,915,605 of record NC_091454.1, read on the forward strand.
TACGCAGCAGATTTGGTGGTGCAGATTTGATGCTGTGTTCAGTTATTTAGATCTAATCTGCTGCGTATCTGCTGCGTATTTGCTGCGTATCGCAGCAGTAAATACGCAGCGTATATGCCGTGTGTGTTTGTACCCTTAAGGCAAAAGGAAAAATATAGACAATTTCCAATTTTAATGAATTCCTGCAGTCTCGACAGCACCTCATCAAGCAGCTGAGTGGAGCTGCACCTGAATCTTATCAAGTCATCCTGCAGGCAGTGGAGATAAACCCTGCTTCAGAAAGTAGTCTAGTTTCACAGGTAGCCAGTGTTTGCTGGTCAGGTGCTTTCTTATTCTCTGTTGCCAGCAGTACCCAATGGTTTAGATCATCTGGATGTAACTGGTATAAGGTATGTGAACATGATGCTGGTTTCTTGTTGCCACATTTATACATGAATGTCCTATACTTATCTGCTTGCAGTAGAGGTTATTTATTTTGGCCTCCTATTGTTCTGGCTTGAAGGATTTGTTTTTTTCTTTTATTATTATTCTGGATTTCAGTTGCCTAACAATTAGTTCTACTTTAGTATACTGGGAATGATATATTAGACTTGTCTAGGTTTGCCATGTTTATGTGCTGTATTAGGATGTTTGGACATAGAAGAGATGAGAACCTTTGCTCTGCATCCACTTTGTCAGGGTGAAGCACCACCTACAGATTCCCTCTTGCTCTCTGGTGTGCTCATCCTTAGGCTGGGTTCACACACAGAGTATATTTCTGGCAGTATTTGGTCCTCACAGCAACCAAAACCAGGAGTGGATTAAGAACACAAAGGCGATGTTCACACAATGTTGAAATTGAGTGGATGGCCGCCATATAACGGTAAATAACTGCCATTATTTCAATATAACAGCCGTTTTAAAATAACAGCAAATATTTGCCATTAAATGGCGGCCATCCACTCAATTACAACCAGTGGCGTAGCTACCATAGAGGCAGGGAAGGCGGTTGCTATGGGGCCCATGGAGGGAGGGGGCCCAGGGAAGATAAGAGCCTCCTGTGTCCTTTTGCTTAACCCCTTATTTACTGCACTGTATAAGTGACCCAGTGTTCTCTAACATGCTGCAAAACAAAAAAGGGTTAATACAGAAGACAATAACTCTCTGCCTGGCTACTCTGATAACCTCTGTTCTCTGAGGTCAGGGGTTATCAGTGCAGGAGTAGCAGAGCTAATTGTCTTCTGTATTAACCCTTTTTTCTGTTACAACATGTTAGAGAACACTGGGTCACTTACACACTGCAGTAAATAAAGGGTTAAGCAAAAGGTAGTCTGCTCCTGCACCTATGTATATAACCATAGGCCTCAAGAAAAATTTTTTTGGGCCACATCAGTGTGTGTGTGTGTGTGTGTGTGTGTATGTATATATGTGTGTGTATATATATATATATATATATATATATATATATATATATATATATGCGCCCATACAGTGTTTTTTTTTTTTTTTTTTTTTTTTTTTTTTTTTTTTTGCTATGGGGTCCCATGAATCCTAGCTACCCCCCTGATTACAACATTGTGTGAACAGATCCTTTCTGTGCTTTCAATCCACTCCTGGTTTTGGTTGCTATGAGGACCAAATACTGCCTGAAATATAATGTGTGTGAACCCAGCCTTAGGGTGCCTTCACACGTACCGTATCACTGCATTTTTGGTGCGATTTTTACATGCGTGTTTTGATTTTCACATGATTTTCATGTGAAAATCAAAACTTGCATGTAAAAAAACGCAGAGTTAAAAATGCAGCGATACGGTATGTGCGAAGCTACCCTTAGGCTGCATTTGCACATTACGTGTTTTTCACAGAACACAGACGTGGAATGTCTGTAACGGACTCTCCCCTGCTGTGGCAGCATCTGTAATTATATGCTGAGAGCGGTGGAACTGTTCAGATATGCACCGCGCTGTAATGACAGAGCTGCGCGGCTCATATCTGTAAAGTTCCCCCGCTCCCAGCATCTAACTACAGAAGCTGCCTGGGTGGGGGGGGGGGGGGGGGGGGAGTCTGTTACAGGCATTACGTGAGAATTCAGCCTTACATTCTTTTTGGGGGTAGGGGTAAACTCCCCTGTCCTATGGTGATCAGCTGATTGCTGGGCTAGTGGTGCAGAGAGTCTGAGGCAAAGTGATTGAAGACTACTATAGAGTACATTGGCTTAGCAGTTGTCACGTTTTTTTTTTTTTTGTTTTTTTTTTCCTTGTACAATTTTTAAAGGTTGTCACCATGTGACCTTGTGACTGTGTGTAATACATAAGGAGGATCACTAATCTCAGCAGTTTTTTTTTTTTTTTTTTTTTTTGTATACCTTTTAGTAGCTTGCATGTTTTTAGGTATATTAAAGTGACTGTACCACCAGGCCTAGGCTGTAGCACTGGAGGTCAACTCACCCTTAGTGGGAAGGAACTCCAGCCCCTCCATGACGTGACTCCATTAGAATCAATGGAACCCGAACCCTATCATAGAGGGGCTAGGGTTTCCTCCCACTAAGGGTGGGTCGGCCCGCCTCCAGTGCTTCAGCTTGGGCCTGGTGGTACAGTCACTTTAACCTCTTATCATATGTACAGTGCTGTTGGTTTAAGAGTACACCATGTTAGTGGCATCTTGCTTTATGCAGGAAAATGTACCCATATATCCCGTTCAGCTTGCAGAGGCTAGAAAAGTCATTTTAACATCTCTGGGTGCTTTCTGGCAGGATCTTGTGTTAAAAAAAAAAAAAAAAAAAAAGGCTAAAGGTCATTACACCTTATACTCTTGTTGTCCGTACCTGTTGCTTACGGTGGAGTCGGGTGTTTGGGGCTCTCCTGACAGATCAGTCAAAATATGGTTACTACTATACGGAACGATAATCTGCCCTATCTGGCCGATTATTCCGTGTAATAAAGACAGCAATCAGCCAATGATCGTTGTCGTCAGCTGATCGTTGATATAGGTTCTGACCTATAATCATTGGGTGCCGACCGCACACCGCTACGTGTAATAGCAGTGCACGACTGACGATATGCAAAGATGAATACATACCTATCCAGGTTGCAGGGCTCCTCTCTGAGCTTCTCCCCGGGTCCCGCGCTCCGGCTTCACAGCGACCTGTCTCAGCTGACAGGCTGCTCAGCCAGTCACAGGCCGGGACCGCCGTGGCCAGTGATTGGCTGAGCGGCCTGTCAGCTAAGACAAGCCGCTGTGAAGCTGGAGCACGCGGGACCCAGGGAGAAGCACAGAGGAAGAGGAGCCCTGCAACCTGGATAGGTATGTATGCAGTTAAAACAAAGGGTGCAAGGACATTGGTAACTATGTCCCTACAGCCCTTGTTAAACGATTATCGGCCTGTGTAATAGGCCCAGTAAACAAGCCCCGATCTAGCAGATCGGCACTTGTTTAGAGGTATTATCGGGCCCCCATCGGCATGGGTTGAGTGTGATGGAAAATTATTGCCTGACCTCTTTTTGAAAAGTCTTGGACAACCCCTTTCATTTGCAAACCATACCAAATATGGAGACATGTTGTTCGGTTTCTGAAAGAAAGTGGACATGTTCTTGTTATCCTGGATAACCCCTTTTATTTATTCTATATGCATTTTAGTCCCTTATATAATGTGAATATGTATTTTAGTTTGTCTAATGGTGATGATCACCTTAAAAAATATCAAATATTGAGCGCCAACATTACACTTACTCCAAGAAGATTCCCCCCGGTGGGTCACCTGATGTAACTGCAGTGTAATTACTTGTGCTGTCTGGAGACTGGGATCACTACTCCATGGAGCTTATTGGTCTGTGTTTTATTCAGTATTTGTTGATCATCTGTCACGGTGTGGTAGTAATGGTACTGGTTATGATGTGGCACAATTACTTGTCCTGTATAGTGGTAAGATTGATATTTAGTAACATTATGATTGTTTAGTCACTGCAGTAATGTGTTGTCCTTTATGCAGATTTTTATTTACTTTTTTAAATCCTAAAACTGTCGAAAAATCTTGCTTGTGCTCATGATGAGTGGTGATGCATACTGTGTTAATCGCCCCTTGTGGTCTATGTGGGGCACAATACTGTACCTCGTTAAAGGGGTAGTTCAGCTAAAAAAATTCAACTGGTGCCAGAGAATACCAGAAGTAAATTACAAATCTCTGGCCCTTTCTAACACCAGTTCATAAATTATTTATTTATTTTTTTTTTTTTTGTGTGCTGAACTAGCCATTTGAGGTTTCTATGGCTGCATTCCCACGTTCTGTGTTCCTGATGGAACACGGACGTGGAATGCCAGTACCGAAGTCCGCCCCCCCCCCCGGTGCCCAGACAGCATCTGTAACTAGATGCTGGGAGCGGGGGAACAGTATTCATAAGCGCCGCGCTGTAACAAAGCAACCGCGAGGTGCTGTTACTACGGCGCTTATAAATACAGTTCCCCCGCTCCCAGCATCTAATTACAGATGCTGTCCAGGCGTGGGGGGACTCCATGTTGCGTCAGGAACACGGAACATGGGAATGCAGCCTTAGGCTGCCATGACAAATCTATTACAGCCAGACAGGCTTTACTATGGCCCTTCTCTTACAAAGTTTTGAGCATTGCTAGTAACTCTACCATTGAGGACACTCAATCTACCTGTGCAGGGGCGTAGCTAGGATTCTAGGGGCCCCATGGCAAAAATTTTTAAGGGGCTTCCTCCCCTACGCACAACACAAAGCACTGCATATATAATATACACATACAGTATATGCTCTGTGATGTGGCCAAAAAAAAAAATCTCTTGTGGCCAGAGGCAGAATCCTGGCTGCAGCCACAAGTGACTGGCAAAGCAGAGAGCCAATGGCTGCTTGCTATGACAGTCCACTGCTGTTTTTACCTATAACTGCCCATTAGGAGCTTATAATTACATAGGTGCAGGAGCAGACTACCTTCTGCTTAACCCCTTATGTACTGCAGTGTGTAAGTGACCCAATGTTCAGAAGACAAGATGTTTTACTGCTCGTGCGCGGAGAACCCCTGACCTCTGCACAGAGCTCTGCACATTTTCCTTTCCTATTTGATCGCGGCAGGTGGAGAAAAGAGGTCGGGGGTTATCAGTGCAGTAAACACTGCTTCACTTACACACTGCAGTACGTAAGGGGTTAAGCAGGACACACGCTCTTACATTCTCCCGCTACATGGGCCCCATAGCATCTGTCTACCCTGCCTCTATGGTAGCTACACCACTGTACCTGTGTAAAAAGATCAATCTGGCTCTGAATGAGCAAACCCTCTTGGATTTTTTTTTTTTTCTGTTCAGTCTTTTAAAAGCATCATTGGCTACACTCAGCCCGGTGTAAACAGATGATTTGTGGGTAACAGTTATGCATTGAATGGGCTGCATGAGCAATGCAGCAATTGTATTAGTTGCCTCGTAAGGGTTATGTTCACACTGAGTAAATGTGGCAGAATTCCGCCTGCCTCAGTGTGCCATAGCCTGTCTGAGAGGGCTCGCACGCTGCAGAATTCCGCCACAATTACTCAGTGTGAACATACCCTTAAAGTGTAATTTGCAGACCGTGATGCGCAGTCTGAAAGCGGACTATATTTCAGGGGCTGAACTCTTGATCTCTTATGAAACTCTCCAAAACAGCTAAACTACTTTGCTCCTGAACTGGCACTGCTGTGTCAACACAGTAGTATGGACACACTTTCGGTGGTACCAGCATCATAATCATGAGAGTTCCATAATAAATCAAAAGTTCAGTCTTTGACATACAGGATTTTGACAGTAAAGCCACCAAAGAATGATAGTTACTCTAATGCACAGTGGCAATTGCAGAATTGGGTTCACAGCTGCAGCAGGAGTGCCAATATAAAAGGGTCCAAACTGAGTGCTAATAAGTGTTTTGCTTTAATAAATACCCTTTGCTTTTGAAGAAATGTCATTAATCCTGCATGGTGAACAAAATAAAAAACACAGCCAGAATTTTGTCACGTTTCAGAAAAACTCTGTGCATAAAGGGTCCGCTGTAACTCACATTCCAAACTGCTTACACTGATTAAGGAGCTACATGACATCTTTCATATATCCAGCTGTGCTATCAGAATGCAGAAAATGCTTTTATTCTGTGGTATAAATAGTCACAGGCTTTCCCAAGCTCCTGATCTGCTGCAAGCTAGAAAACCTCCTCTCCTCCTTCCTGTTTGATTGACACCTGGAAACTGGGTCCCAAGCAGGCTCATGTATAGGAGAGGGATTAAGGAGGAGTAAGGGCTAATGTACATAGAAACCTGTCCATGCACAGACGTGTTTTGTGGACTGGATCTCAGAGCTCCAAGCATCATTAATTTTGAATTTGGGAGCTCAAATACTGTTTGAAAGTTCACAGTAGTGTACGGACACAGCCGCGCGACTCAGTACACTACTTTTCAGAAACGATAACGGTGTCTGAGGTACCGACATCATAATTAATCATAATACTGGGAGCTCCAAGGTCCTATCCACAGAACACGTACGTGCACAGACACTTTTCTGCAGAAGTTTGCATTAGCTCTTACAGCTTGTTGCATTTCAGGAGCTCTGGAAAGCCTTTGACTCTTTGTACTATGATTATGTTTCTATGTTGTGGAAGCACAGACTGATTTATGAAAGGTACTGTGTGTCTCTTGGCCCAAAATGCAAACTAACCGTATCCGCAGTTTAGAATGTGGCTAGCAGCTGACAGATTCCCTATAAATAAGTTGTAGGGGTCAAAATGTCAATTGAAAGCATTTTTAAGAAGGCTTACATTTTTTTTGAAAGCAGTAAAGCATGGTTATCCCTGTGATCTCGCCTGCATAATAAAGATAACATGTCAGTTATACTGCAAAGTAAATGGCATATAAAGAGAATTGTTATTGGTGTAAGAGGATTAACTATCTATTTTTTTTCTTATTTTAGTGTCTTTGCAAATTCAGTGAAATGTGGAGTTTCTACAATAGACAGACAAAGCAGAAAGCTGGCAAATGGCAAAATGAGCTTTTTGGATGGAGCAGTGTGTCCTGGACTTGGGCAACAATAAAGTGTGTTTGGGTGCAAAGCTTGCTACTTTTCTGTCTTGACTGCTCCTGTGCGCCAACAGAGTCTCCAGTATTTGACTCCATGACCCATGTTGAATCGTTACGTGCAAAACCTAATTTTCCAGTACTAAAGAAAATATCTCATTCTCATCAAATACAGCATTCTCAGATGCCTGTTTGGAAACTTGAAGTATTGAGAAATGTGTTAAAGGCCTTAAAGGCACATGCCATGATGGATGAGCGGACCATTACATTAAGGTCCCCCAAACCTTATAAGCAGGGTAAGCTATTTAAGAGAGACTTGGACAATTTATCAGAATTTGCCCTCACTGTTACAAAAATGCTTAGACAAATACTACATCAAACCAAATCTGATGCCAGCAGCAATACAAGAAGTTTAAGTTTTCCAGAAGAGCTTTTAAAAAGTGGTCTTTTAAATGACACTTTAAATCTACTAACAAACCCAAAGACTATTTTGCATCCTGATCTACTTGAGACACAGACACCACCCTTTAAATGGGGCCCTGTGTTTGGGACACAGACACCACCCATTGGATGGGGCCCTATTCTTGAGACGCAGACGCCATTGACCAAGTGGAGCCATTTGCTTGAGAAGCAGACACAACCCTCTGAGTGGAGCTCTCTCCTTGAGACTGAGACGCCACTGTCCAATGTGAGCCCTCTGCTTGAGACGCAAACATTACTACCCAATGTAAGCCCTTTGCTTGAGACACAGACACCACCCTTCGAATGGGGGCCTGTGTTTGAGACGCAGACACCACCCATTGGGTGGGGCCCTATTCTTGAGACGCAGACGCCATTGCCCAGGTGGAGCCATTTGCTTAAAAAGACACAACCCTCTGAGTTGAGCTCTCTCCTTGAGACTGAGACGCCACTGTCCAATGTTAGCCCTCTACTTGAGATGCAGACACCTCTCTACAATTGGAGCCCTCCGCTTGAGACACAAACATTACTACCCAAATGGAGCCCTCTGTCTGAGATGCCACTGCCACCCTCCAATTGGGGTCCACTGCCTGAGATGCAGACATTACCTGAAGGGGGTCTTTTGGCTGAAACACAGACATCAGTCTCCAAGTGGGGCCCTATTCCTAAAACGCACATGTCCTCTCTTAATTGGGGTCCTTTGTCTGAGACACAGACATCACCACCTGTCAAGCTGGACAATGTTGTGTCAGATATGCACCCTTCCTTGGACACCAAAACATTTCCTGCAGTAGAAGGCCAAATGCTGTCAACCCCAAGGGATACCACATTTGACAAGCCTGAAGATATGTCCTCCATTGGCTCATTAAATAAGCAAGAACCAGCAGCCGCCTCTTATGGTAAAATTTCAGTTCAGTCAGGAAGCACACTGCACACAACTCAGGGTTTTCCATACAGTACTGGAGAACCTTCTACGGATAGTCCTTTCCCAATCACAGAGAGAACAAACGTCCTAAATGAAAACAGTTCCTACCAGTCAAGTACATCTGTCCTAAACAGTTTGGGTTATGCAAACAATGAACTTGAAAGTCCCAGTTCTGATCTGAAAACTGTTAACCAGTATGGTGCTAGTCATGAGCCAACCACTGAAAACGTTAATTTGTTAGATACAACTAAACAGCCTAATCCTAAAACTTCCACCTTTATTGACCTGTTAATATCTAGTCCTGAAACCTCTATTATGGGTCTGCAACATGGTGCTGTGCCAGGGACTAGAATATCCCCAACAAATTCAGCTTTGACTGGTTCCGCAGAGTTTGTAAACGCACAACTGTATTCCCAAAATTCAGAGCCCTTATTACCTGCTGTATTCTATGATTCACAAGATGAATTCAACTCCTTTTTCCTAAAGCAAGAGGATGATTGGGATTTGGCATCCGTTACTCCACAGACCTGGGATATTGTTGACTCCTCTTCTACCAAAAGAAATCTGGAACCCAACATTTCATTAAACACAGATAATGTTAATACATCCCATATGACTACACAAAGAATGTGGAGTTCGTCTGTAGTGGATGACACTCCTTTAGTAAATACTATTCTGCCTGCCTCAAAAAATAATCAAACAGAACATGACAGGAGTTTGAAGTGGCAAGGAAATACACTGGGAACCTTTTCTGCCTCCACTTGGCCACCTCAAACCATGAGCACTGCAGAGGCGAGTCTTTCTGTCAGTCGGGAGTCTACTCGTCAAACAGACTTTAATACCCTTTCAAGTGTTACTTCATCATCCTACGAGGTAAAAGATACAGCATGTGTACTGCAAATCGATGACCCCGCAAACACTCAAACCCCTAAATCAGAAACCTCAAGATTGCCTACTGTATACAAAACAATTGGCTATGAAAGTGATACAACTGGGGCTCCAAATAGTGGGATCACTCTTCCAGAGAGTACATCTATGGCTGAATTAGGCTTACAGAGCACTGTAATGCCTCCTTTTGCATTTACCAATATGATAAATGGAAATGATAAAATAAACCAAAGTGCCTTTAACCTGACCAGTACGTTAAGTTCTACAATATCTTTTAAACAGTTCAAAAAGCCTTCGACGTCCTGGTCTCCAAATGGTGGAAGCACGCTTGCTGAGAGTACATCTGTTGCTAAATTAGACTTACAGAGCACTTTAAAGCCTTCTTTTGGAAACACTTCATCTACCAATATGACTGAAAATGATAACCTATACCAAGGTACCTTTAACCTGACCAGTACGTTGAGTTCTACAATGTCTTTTAAACAGGTCACTAAGCCTTTGACACCTGAGACTCCCAATGGTGGAAGCACACTTAGTGAGAGTACATCTACAGCTGAATTAGACTTACAGAGCACTGTAATTCCTCCTTTTGCATTTAACGATATGATGAATGAAAATGGTCAAGTAAACCAAAGTACCTCTAACCTGACAACTACAAAACGTTCTACAATATCTTCTACACAGGTCAATAAGCATTTAACACCTGTCACTTCTCTGCGGATATTCAATACTTCCCAGCAGTTCAATTCTACAGTTCAGTCTGTGCAAAATATTCAGACCTCTAAAACCACCCTTTTAAGCACAGTAGCAAACAAAGTATCTCCAAGTGTTAATGGTACAGGACGTCAAGCTCCTACTTTCCAAAAACTCTTTAATGTGTCACTGCCTGTTAGCACAGGGTCGTCCCATGATCCTACAACCATACCTGCTGCGTTACGAAGAACTACTTCAGCAAAGGCCTTCACTCTCCATCCATCAGCAGAGAAGCCTTTTGTCAGCAAAATACTCTCTACTAGAGATCCTGTGAGTGCTCAACAGGTCATAAGTAGTTCCAAGCAGTCACGAACTGCCACAGGCATGGTTACCAACACTTATACTAAACTGAATATTGGTCCCTTTTCTAGTACACCCTTTAAGACCCAGACTGCTTCCAGCACAAAGTCCATGAAACATGTAATTACGTCTGGGTCTGCCCCATCAACAGAGTCAATTAAAGTTACTTTGGCAAATACCACTTCAGCTTTTAAAGTGGCACCTGCCCCTAAAGTATGGATTTCCCCAACAGATCTGCCTCTCAAGCCTTTCACAGCAACCAGGGTTGTCCCTGTGCCAACCGTGCCCTTAAACTTTCAACTTGATGGTGTTGTGTTTAATGAGCAGCTTAATAACCGTACAAGTATGCAACACAGAACTCTGGAGAGGGAAGTAAAGCTAGTGGTAAGTGTTTTCATTTAATGTGCTGGCACATATTATATATTTCATGCAATCTGCAGTCAGGGGTCCAAGAGCTGGAGGGCTTAGCAGCCCTGAAGCCATCATTTTTGGGTCCCTCTCCTGCCATGTCATCCCTTCTGCCACTCAGATTTATTTACTTCATTGAACTTGTATAACAAAGTAACTTCATTAAATTAAATGTGGTATGTGTACATTTTATTATAAAATTTCATGTCCCTGCAAAATTATCAGGATTTTAATCAACTGACTACGCTGTTACATTACAGACAAACATTTCCTTGAAAGAGGTAAGGGATTTGATCAAATCCCTGTCTTTCTTCAGTGAAATAATGAAAAATAATGTATCGGCATGGTCATTTCATAATTTCCTGGGATTTGATAAAATACCTGGATTCTATCATTTCCCTGCAATAAATAATATATGCACAAAGACTATGCACATGTCAATGTTCTAGGAACATTAAAGTGATTCTGTCACTTGCCTTACGCTTCATTTCATTGGTGGACAGTATCACTTAGGTGGGGCTTCACAATAGTTGGACCCTCTCTCCTGCAGCGAATAGGGTGGTGATACCACATTAAAAAAGTTATACTTACCTGTTCCTGTAGTATAGTGTCACCAACTCGCTGTCACCCTCTGGTCTTCAGTTTCTCTTTGCTTCATGTGTCACAAAAACCTGTCAGGAACTCCCCTCTTGGTTACTAAAATGTCCTGCCTGGGTCACTGTCAGTTGCAGGATCTCTGGAATTACTGGAGGCCAGTGGGGGTCTGTGAGTGGTGTCATTGCACTGCTGGGGCACAAAGACAGGTAAGTATAGTTGCTTTATTATGTTACCACCCCCTCCCGCCTGCCCTGGATTTTTAATGTTCGCCTACTTTTAAAGGGAAACCAACATAATTTATTGTGTAAAATGTTCTGGTGCAGTGATTCCTACCATATATTGTCTCCATCCCTCCAAAAATTTAGTTTTATATATTAATGTGCTGTATGCAAATCGGGGCTAACTAAGAGTGTGCTTTATCTCTTCTAACTAGTCATATTCCCAGGCTGTAATAGCCCCTCTCTGTGCTGTAATTGCACCTTTCTGGGTGTCCTATTTTGTAGTAGCCTCCAGGGCTGGGAATCCTCCCCAGAGACGCAATATTACAGTGCAAAGGGAATTGGCACTACCCACATGACTGGTCAGCACTGACTTACATTGTCCTGTACCTGATGTAACTAAAAGCTGTTTAAGTGTTCTGACCCCATTGATTATTAGAAGTGCGTCTCTTCTCATCTTGCTCAGTAGACTTTACTATAGAAAACACCGCATATGATACCGCATATGATACTATCATATAAAAGGTTGATACAACAATGCCTAAACTACGTGGATTAGCCACTTGCTCAGTGATGGGAAACGAAGTGTGGTTAGTAACAGAACATGCTTAGATTGGGTCAGTTACTTGTGGGGTACCATAGGGGTCCTATAAGGCCATGTTAAATATAATTATGAATAACCTTGTAGAGGGATTGCGCAATAAAATACAGCACTGACGTGTAAAAACAATTGTGAATTTTAACTTTTTTTTTTTTTTTTTTTATTACAGATGGGCAAAACATTCTCTGCTAAATATCCTAATTATATTGACACCGAAATAAAAGCATTTTTGTAAGTAATGTATTAGTATTTACTGTATAATATGTTCCTATTTTACTGCCATAGCAGCCTCCAGGCCAGGTGGGGATTGGAAGTGTAAAAATGGTGGTGATCCACTGTTTCACCAGCTGATGTGTTAATGTGCCAAAATGAGAATCTTTTTTTTTTTTTTTCCGTTATAGTTAATGAAACCTGAAACTGCTGGTGGCTTTTTTTCCCCCTATTATGCTGTCTGGGTAAAGTGGCAAATCATTTCATAATGGACACCATAGCTATCAGGTTCTGCAGTGTTTCACAGCTATGGCGTCCTGCATTATGGATGTACAATAAAGCCGTGAATTTTAATAGTGGCACAAAGTACAGCACTTTTCCCTATAACGAAGTATCACTGAAGGCTGCCCAGTTTGCTTTTAGGCTGGGAGCCATGATGACTATTTTCCCTCAATGGTTGTGTGCCATTCCTGCAAACATTATTGCTAAGGCAGACTGATTGCAAGATCAGTGTCAGTTTTAAAAGTGCAGCATGCCTTGGGTGTGTTATGTCCATTAGGTGCCATTTTTTCCTAACAGACCTGCATGTGTGTTTTTTTTTTTTTTTTTTTTTTTTTTTTCCTCTCATGATTATAAAAAAAATTGTATTTGTATGTAATTTGTTTTTTGTTTTTGCTGGTTCCACATAGAAAAATACAACCAGGAATGCATGTACTATTATGGAAACTCCTCAATCTGCATAAAATGCAGAAGGAGCCCACACAAAATAACTGCTGTTTTCAAAGGAGTATTTTTGGCTCATTCTCCCACAGCTCCTTTTGGTCCCCTACGGTCTGTCTTTTTCCACAGCTTCCAAGACGAGAGGTTTGGGCAGCACATGCCCTTCTTGGATGGGTGATTGGCTGAGCAGTCTGAGTATTAGTTGCTCACACTCAATGTCAGATGGTCGTCATAATTTGACTTCATCAGGGCACCAAGGTTGTGACTGGCTTTAAATATTTTATATTCCTTTTGGCTTTAAATATTTTATATTCCTTTTGGCTTCCTTTTGTATTCTGTATTGACACCTATTTCCTCTTTTTAGGAACGGCTCTGTTGTTGTTCAGAGCAATATTGTGTTTCAGAACAAAATCAACTTGCCAAGTAGCTCTGATGTTGTTCGGACTGTCTTGAGTGATGTAACAAGAACAAATTTTTTTGGGTGGTCTATTAATGGCTCAACTGTGGAATCAAATGGTTTGTGTAATTTAATTTAGCTTTAACAAACTGTTTTTGCCATAAATGTGGGCTTTGTACTTAAAATGTAATGGTAAGAAGCCATCATGACTGTTGTATTTCGATTGATGAACCCTGCATCAAGGTTTTTAGCTGCTCGCACCCTTCCTTGTTTGAATGTGTTCCTTTTTGTCTAATGTCTCTTTAAAAACTTTTGCCTGTGTTTTTTTTTTTTTTTTTTTAGTGGCATTTTAAGGGGTTTTCAGATTTATACCTATTTGTCCCAGGATAGGGGAAAAGAAAGATTGTAGGGGGGTTCAACCTTCATGTGTCCCCCCCCCCCCCCCCCCCCCCCCCAACTCTCGTTTTGAATAGAAAGACTGGTGCTGCACATTGTTCTTTATGGAGCTGCTGGGGAGAGCCGGGTAAAGGCTTCAGCAGTCAAGTGTTGCTGTAGCCAGATTAGTTTAGAAGCTATTTTTAAATTACCTGTTATCTGCAGTTGTTAAAGGACAATTCTGAGCAGGGTGATTTAATATATATATTAAGTGCAGGGGAAGCTAAAATAACGTTCTCTCTGACCCAGCTCCAACGCTGTTACTGATGCTCTGGTCACTTCCTTGTTAGAGAGAGGACATGGTATGTGATGTGTTAGGCTCACTTAGCCAATCAGCAGCCTTAACAGGGTCCTGTCTCGGCCGCCTGACGCATGATGTCCCAGGTCCCTGATTAGGCAGGGGGTCAAGGGACGTCACGCGTGGTGGGGCCAGAGTGGCGATATGCGGCATCAGCACTGAAGCTGCAAAGGTGGGTGCATGTGATTTCTTCTGGCCTCCCCGTCACTTTTACAAGACACTGCCATGCCTGGAGTTGTCTTTTTTTAAATAAGAAAAGTCTTTCAGGCTGTTTGTTCTCAGCAAAGCTGACCTGGGTCATTTGAATGTCCAGTGCTTATAATTCGTTTTATTCACTGTTCAAATTTAAAGCCGTTACTTTGGTGCTTTGATGGAATAGAAATGGGGGGGGGGGGGGACCTTTAGGCATATGATATTGTTAAACTGATGTCTGAGTTACATTCTTGGAAATACTCAACGCAGAATGCAAAATATACTGCGGAAAATACTGTGGATAGCCTCAGATTTCTGCAGTGTATCTTGACATTTGGAACTAAGTTTTTAGATGTAATATAGACCTATTTTAATGGGACTATCCTGCATCTCTAGTGCTCATTTCTGGGATAATTAAGATGTCTGGTGTATTTAAAGGTAAATTGACAGCACATATGTACATATAAGTGATGGGTATAAATAAACATTTTTGTTTAACTTTTTATATTGATCCAGTTTCGTGTTTTTTTTTTTTTTTTTTTTTTTTTTTTTTTTTGTAAACTTTTTATTTTTGGGGCTCATTGTCAGAGCTGTGTCTGACACTGCTGGTGCCCACTCGGTCTCCATTCTGCCCCACCGTCTCACTAAATTGATAGCCAGTTCATCTTTGGCTGTGCAGATTTCCATGTATTGGAAGATGAGCTGGCCATCAGTCTTTCTGTAAAGGGGTGGGGTGGGCACCAGCAGTGCAGACACTTCTGGTGTTAGGAGAGCAACATATAGGTACAAACAGTTCTTTAAATTGCCACTGTCCTTTAAAAAATGTCTTTGCAAAAATCAATAGTACAGGCGATTTTTAAGAATTTAATTTTGTAATTGGGTTTATTAGCTCAAAATGCATTTTTATCATGAAATTTGTAATTTGAACCTCCCCCCCCCCCCCCCCCCCGTCTTCATTTTTCTCTATGGAGACAGGAGAGATGAGGAACCAAAACAGTACAACAGAGTTAATTTACAGCTGCATGACCAGGCTCTCTCCTCTGACATCAGCACTGTCCTCCTAAATAGGAGCTTTCAGCGACTCCCTGTGTTGTAATCCTTTCTCTGCTCTCTATTGCTGATGACTAATCTCCCTCCTTCCTCCTCTCCCCTCTCTATAGCTCAGTCAGGATCCAACTGATGTAAAACAGTAGATTTCCTGATTCTGAGCAGTGGATGACAGGAGAGGAAGGGGGGACCTGGGAAAAATCTTAAATGCAGATAATGGCATGTTTGCCCAATAAACCCAATTACAAAGTTTCTTAAAATCGCCTGGACTATTGATCTCTTCAAAAAAAAATTTAATGTGACACTTTAATAATTCATAACTGTCATCACTTTTATGTACTATATGCAGTTCCCCTTTTTAAATGCACAAAAAGCTGCAATTGATGTATTCCCATTGACATTTTCTAGCATTTATTTTGGTGATTAGGCAAATGAAAAACATGTTAGAAGATTCTAACCCGTTATGTTCCCAAAGTGCACAGGAATCTGAGAATGAAGATAATTTTCTCATCTTCAATGCTGTTTTTGCTAAATCTTCAGTCTAATGGGCAAATTGGTGCACTGATCTGGTCCAGCCATCATGAATATTCATTGGCACGGTGATGAGACCTGGACGGATACCACTGCAGAGCACTACTTTAGTATTTATGGGGGGTGGGATAGATCGGTGCGTAGAAGATGGTAGCCCCACCCCCAGTGTCCCAGACACTGGGGTAAGAAAATTACCTTCATTCTCAGCAGGTCCATGCGCCATTGGAACCTAACAGCTGATGAATCTTCTAGCCTTTTGTTTCCCTTTAATATGTGCCATAATGCATACAAAAAACTGAACAAGGTCTCTACTAAGCACACACTGTTGCCTTAGAGGTTAACTAGAAATATTACAAAGTTGTCTGTTTTTGCCACCCCCCCCCCCCCCTTTAGGATACACAAAGTCTAATTTGGAGTTGGAGGTTCTGCCAATCTCTCTTCTGGTTCTGCGTGCTGGGTATATTGCAATAAGCCAAAAAAATCAGGAAAAGGAGAGTTTCCTGGACAATCTGCAGAAATGGGTAGGGTGGGAATCTCATTTTGTAAATGGCATTTTTTTTTTTTTTGTTAATACATGTATAATAATGAATCTGCCTGCTTGTTTTTGTATAGTAGTCCCTAAAGCTACAATTTGAGATGAAAACTGTAGGTTAAAAATGTAGTTTACCTGTGCTAGGTAAGGGTAAGTGCACACTACGGAATTGCGATGGAAAACACTTTGCAGATTTCGCAGCTGCATGCATTTCTGCCCGTGCCATAGACTCCATTCTATGCACGGGCGGATTCCACCTTCTGACTAAAGAACTGACATGTCAAGTCTTTCGGCGGGACGGGGAAATCTGTCCGGCCATAGAATAGTCTATGGCACGGATGGAGTCTGCGAGTCACCATTCCGTAGTGTTAACATACCCTGTTGAGTGGCATTACATGATGTACTAGTGATGTGCATACACTGATTAAGTGTTTTTACCTGTAAAGAGCCCATATTTGGTTGGGTCTTCCAGAATGTCACATACAAATTGGCATGGTCTGTTACCTTGTATATTCAATGTGGTATTAAATTATGGCAGCACAGGAAAGATCTTTGCATCAAGGTCCTTTTTAGGTTACAAGATTTTACATAATCTTCTAAAAACTCAAAATCCTGGTTAAAACTATATACTTCTAGAAACATAGAAGATTGACGACAGAAAAAGACCACTGGGTCCATCTAGTCTGCCCTTTAGTATTTCCATTCTTATCTTAGGATAGATATGTTTATCCCAGACAAGTTTACATTCAGTTATTGTAGATTTACCAACCACATCTGCTGGAAGTTTGTTCCAAGTATCTACTACTTTCAGTAAAGTAATATTTTCTTACGTTGCTTCTGATCTTTCCAACTAACCTCTCACTGTTTCCTCTTGTTCTTGAGCTCAGTTTTTTACTAAACACTTCCTCCTGAACCTTTAGTCCTTTAACATATTTCATGTCTCCTCTTTGGCGTGAATTCTACCAAAGAGAGTCATACGCCAATTCTCCTCCTCTCCCGAGTATGGGTCAGCTGGGCGCAGGTCCAATAAGTTAATAAAAAAAAAATCTTGCCATAAGGTAAAATTACGTTTATTAACCAGACACACCGTGTTTCGAGACTGGTCTGGTCTCTCTATCAAGTGACACATGATAAAGAGACCAGACCGGTCTTGAAACGCATTATCTGGTTAACATTTTACCTTATGGTAAAATTTCATTTATTCATTGGACCTGCGCCCCGCTGACCCATACTCTTGAGAGGAGGAGAATTGGCGTATGCTTGTTCCTATGAGGACTATATGGGAGTGGCAGCGGTTCTGATTGCACGTTTACTCAAGAGTTGTGCCTTGAAGTTGGCACAACTCTACTAGGTGAGAACCTCCAATACTGATGAACCTAGGTTACCTATCAGTTTTATGCTATGGAGCGCTGTCTTTTATTCTGTTTAAATAGACAGTAACAGAGAAACTGAAACAGATTTTCTTTTTTTTTTTTTTTCCCCCCTCCACAGGTGTTTAATGCAATTAAAATATCGTTCCCAATCACCAATGTCTCCATTTTTCACATTCGGTAAGCTGTTACTGATCAAAGCCTCAAGGAATAAGAAATCAACGCATGTAGGGTGCTGCACATCAAAAATGTATTAGGTGTTCGTTGGCTAAACTTTGCCCAGTAGTGAATAGCAAAGATGTTTTTTGAATTGTGGCCCGGTTCCCTAGTATGGCGCTGTTCTATTCACGGGTGCTGGGCTTGGGGTGAAGTGCTGGAGGCATAGAAATGCAGACAATTGGTTCCACACCCCAAAAATAAATTATTCTGCTGTTTCTGAATGTTTGTCTGTTTTACATGTTATTCAGAATGTGATATAACTTACTCTGTACAGTAATGAAGAGGGTGGGAAACACAAGGGCTGAAAGACTGCAGGGAGCATGATGGAATGAGCAGGGTATATGTGGGCACATACATGCAGCACTCACTGTCCGGGGAGAGAGGGGTTACAGCTATAGAGATTACCTCCACAGTCCTGTCACCTGATGCAAGCCCCAGCCTGAAGTGGATCTGCTATGATTTGGAAGGTGAGGGAGACTTCCTGGGTCAGAGTTCAGTGCTGTAGACCACACTATGCAGACCATGCCCCTCCTCCACTCGCGCTCCCACCCAAAATTGCTGACTGTTTTGTGCTTTACAATACACTTCAAATCAGTAACTCAAGAATCTACAATTTTGATGACACTGCTAAATAGCAGCTGACTGTGTCCAATCAGATTTAATTTGTGTACTACTTCAGTGAAATCTAGTTATTACTAGTTTTGTTTGTTTTTTTTGTGGTGTTTTTTGCAGGGATATTTTTGGAGATCTACAAGTAAAAGGTAACCTTTATTTGAAGTCTACAGTCCATACAAATGAGCAGTCTTTGATGACCTTGCTACTGCCCCTTGTGAACAGATCTGTGGACCTTAGCTCCATTCAAGTGAATGGTTAGTATTGTGAATTAAACTGTGTATTATGGCTTTGTTTAAAAGGAGAGAAAAAAGGCCAGTTGTGTGTCTTATGCTTTTATAGGTGTCGGCAATGAAGTGAAAGTTCATTCCATAAATTTTCGAGTTACTAATAAACAGTTTGTTTTAAATCTATTGGATATGTCATCGTCTGAATCCCAGCTGCTTAGTAAAGACCTCTCAGGCGTGGTGAGTCCGAACATGTGATATAGAACATTGCTGGTTGTCTTCTCCCACCTCCTTTTTCCAACCATTTTGGCACATCACTGTGTCTAAACATGTCTAGATTTTTTTTCTATATCGTATCCTAATACAGGATAACTTATGTTTTTAGGTCCAGGCTGTGTTATATGACAGCAGTCCTCTTCAGGTGGTGATGCGTGAATTCAAGTAAGTTTCTAAACTTTCAACAATAAGGTTAGGTTAGAAAAATCATGAAACATATAATGTAATTCAGAAGGCAAGGGTTCAAGATGGGATGACTTGTGTAGTGATGCTCACCTGCTGCACAGACAGTTGCATGAAACGGTAAACTGCCATCTGGTGCCCTTCCATGGATCGGATCATAGGTATTGGTTTACAGAAGTAGAATACCAGAAGGAATGTGGATACACAGGCGCTGAGCAGCAATGGGAATTCTGATCAGCATCAGATGTACTTTGGCTTCAGGGAGGTCAATGAGCCATGGGACCACAATGTATGTATTGGGTAGACGATGCGTTTCAAGGGATATCCCTCTTTGTCAGGTCCAAAGATCAAACCTGCGTCTAATGAATAGGGTTATCCTTTGAAACCGTGTACCCAATAAATACATTACTTAAGTTTCTCCCATGGTTCATTAACCTCTCTCTGAAGACAAATTCCTTGTTAATGCTCCTATATATCTGAATATTGCAATGTTTCTCTGGAATGCTTCATGCAGGTTAACTTTTTTTTTTTTTAGGAGTGGCTCTGTAATCTGCAGAGGAGACCTTGTGTATCAGCTTCCGGCACCTGGTAGTGGGGAGGTACTCAGACTCTTACTTAAAACTCTAGGATCTGATGGCACTTTGGGATCTTCAACATATAAAGTGGATTTTAAATCTGTAACTATAGGAGGTAAGACTGTGAAACTGTTATGCCTTATTCACATATCCTGTAATCTACGGATCCGTGTTTCCATACTTCTAGTGCACATTGATGTCTACTGGGCTATTAACACGTTCAGTGGGTTACAAGGACACAAACCAATCCTGAAATAAGACCTAGTGTGGAGCCAGATTGTTTTGCGGATTCTTTCATTGATTTCTATGGGATCTGCTATTTTCTGCGGGTTGTAGCCTTAAAGGCATCCGTATTTCCATAAAATAAGGATGTCATTAGTCACATGTTTAAAGGTTGTGTTTGTAGTGCAGCCGTATTTCCATTTACAGATGCCAAATTCATAATTGGATAGCGGGAGGAATTTATGGACGTGAGAAAATACTTGGGTATATTGACAATGTATATTGTGGGAGACTCAAAAGGCCCTTCAAAACAGGCCTGTGAACCCTGCCTTAATGGATACAAAGAGCTTGGTGGTGTTGGTAGTATTTTCTTTTTTATGTGAGGTATCAGACAAATGTATTTAAATATGGTCAACTTATGCTGCGTTTACACGAAACGATTATCGTGCAATAGCGATTGAATTCTAACGATAATCGTACGTGTAAACGCAGCAAACGATCGAACAACGAGCGAGAAATTGTTCATTTTGATCTTTTTAACTTCTTAAAATCCTCGTGCGTCAAAAATTCGCAGATCGTTCCGTGTAAACACTTGTCGCGCGAAAGTCCGGCAGCCCGGCCCCCCGCTCATCCGCAGCCCCTGCGGCGGCTCAATCGCCTCCCCGGCTATGAGCATACGTTACCTGCTCTGCGTAGCAGGTGTTCAAAATCCCCGGGAATTTCAAACTGCTCCTCTTCAGCCAATCAGTGCTGAAGAGGAGCACTGATGGGCTGAAGAGGAGCCGTTTGAAAATTCCCAGCTCCCCTTTTCAGCCAATCAATGAACTGAAGAGGGGAGCCGGGGATTTCGAACACCTGCTACGCAGAGCGGGTAAGGTATGCTTGCGGCGGGGGTGGCGATCGAGCCGGCGCAGGTGGCTGCGGATGATTTGGGGGCCGGCCTGCGGGTGCGCGATCTTAAAACATCGCAAAGCAATTTTTCCGTATGATATATCGTACCGTCTAAACGCTGATCGTTATGAAAAAAATCGTTACTCCAACATCATTAATCGTACGATCGGGCCAATTATCGTTTCGTGTAAACGTAGCAATAATGAAGAACATAGAGCTAGGCTTTGACACAAAACTAGACTCTTGTGTGATTTGAGAATTTTATTTTATTTTTTTGCAGTATTTACTATAAACTGTAAGATCTCCCAATCCAGCAGCAACTACTCCCGCCTTGGTGTAGCGTCTGGTCACTGGGCGAAATGACTTTTTATAAGTTGTTGTGAATGTACTGATAACTTGCGTGTCACACTCATATATGTAACTTTACATAACCTCTTCTTTTCTTTTTTTTTTTTTTTTTTTGTTTCTTGTTTCAATTAGATTCCAGTCCTGGACCTTCCTATGAGTATATTGATTTCCCTGGATTTGGTGTAGCAATAATTGTGATGTGTGGACTCTGCATCCTGATAGTCCCCATTATTTTCTTTGTGGTATGTCATATATATATTTTTTTTTCTTGCCTGCATGTAAGACTTTCATGCATTGCTATTAAAGCTCAGTGACCAGCTTTCACTCCATGGCCAGAAACAAAATGGGTACATAGAAATCCACTTTAACAGCTATGTAGCACACAACCTCATCCAAATTTACTTTTATCTAGCCCTGTTTTTAAAATGGCCAAGACTGTGGCCATATTTCAGCACTTTGTGATCCACATATACCTGATGGTAAAATAGGGAGACAGCCTTTAAAAGCTCAATGGAATATTTTTTTTCTTTTTGATACTTGTAAAAATAGAAATGGCTTAACATCCTCCAATTTGTCTTTTTTCTCTATTGTATTTTCTTGATCCCTCTAGTCCTTTGTTGACACTAACTTAGCTGGCTTCATATATTAAGTTGTTGTACGTCTTCTACCACTCCTCTCGATAACCTGGATATTTATCATACTTGATGGGATGGGTCAAGTTTTGGTTTTGTCCTGTTTGTGTACATAACAAACTGATTTTCTTCCAGTGTCACAAAACCAGAATGCTTGGCCGTAGAAAAAAGGCCACTATTCAGAGGAGGCATGATGTTGATGAACGGAGTCATCATCTTGAGATGGATAACAGAGCATTTAGAGCCTCCATTGAGCAAGTAAGTGGATTTCACAACCTAAGGCTATGTTCACACTGTTAGTAACGAAGTAATCGTGGCTGTTGGAGAGTTGCAACAACGGCCGTGATTACTATGGTACTTGCACAGTGCTGTATCTGAGGGAATCCCGCCCATAGTGTATACACATAGTATACACTCTGGCTGGGATCCCTAGCGGCGCTACAAAAAAACTAAAATGTCAGTTTTGTGTGGCCACTATTCACTGAATTCGAATGAAGGTGCACACTAATGCGCCCACATCCGATTTTAGCGGCAGTGAAGATCATCCGGCCGCTACCATCTTTGACACGGCTGTCACTGAACGGGTCACGGAACGGCCAGTGTCTTACTATGTGTGAACATAACGTAAATATCTGTATACTTTGATGATTTTTATCATGCACAGCATATAGTAAGGGCTTTAAAGCGACTCAGTACAAGCTGTTTGGGGTGGGGGGCAGACTGTGGGTACAATCATATAGCTGCTTTTAATAAAGGATCTGTCCTGGGGGCTATCTGGCAGTGCAAGCAGTTTTGGGGGGTCAGATTGTTGGTACAGAGTCTCTTTTAATAAGTTTAATAGGGTTTGAGACTACCACTTTTAAGAGGAGAAAAACATTGCTTGCTTTCCTTTCTACAGTTTTCCATAAATTTCATGAGTAGTGTATACTCATTTTTATGCTTACTTTGCCTTGGGGAATGAGTTTGTATAAGCTATATACTGTACATTAATTATAATTTTCTCTTCCTTCATAGTCTTAATGTTGACTACTTGCCCAGTGATTTTGGACTGGGACACTCAGATAACTAAAGAGAGAAGCAGCCATGATGCTCACTGGACGTGGTAGTGAGATGGAGCTGTGCTTTTACCAGGCAGTGTCAGCTGGCTCTGTATCTGCTTTACACATGGTGAATGTGGTGTCTGGACTTGTGTATTTTAACTGATACTTTCTGCTTGGGCTCCTCCTCATGATGATGAGGCCTTTAAGAGGAGGGAACATTCCTTTATTCAGTGTGTTGTGTGTGTGTTTTTTTTTTTTTTTTTTTTTTTTTTTTTCCCCCCCTTCTGAACTGGCAAAGACTAAAATAAAGTTATCCTCTGGAGCTATGGTACTGACAAATTCATTCCTTAAGCCAACACACTGGGAGAAACTTTCTAATGTTCAT
This sequence comes from Dendropsophus ebraccatus, assembly GCF_027789765.1. Classification (NCBI taxonomy): domain Eukaryota; kingdom Metazoa; phylum Chordata; class Amphibia; order Anura; family Hylidae; genus Dendropsophus; species Dendropsophus ebraccatus. The sequence goes on from NC_091454.1 coordinate 147,939,122, forward strand.
AGGTATTCACTTTTTTCCTTTTTTAAGCAGTTTTGATTTATGTTGAATGTTTGTACAACTTTTGTCATGTCTAATACTGATCAAATTTGAAGAGGAGTTTAATAAAAAAATGAAATGTATTGTTTGTTCTTTGCCTACATGCAGAAGCTTTATAATTGCTTACATTATAAAATCACAAGATTACGGCAAATCCATTCACTGTATGAAATCACATCTAAATTGATTCCATAGTGACTTGCTGTGTCATCTTATTGTAATAAGGTATTACCTGCTGGCTTGAATGTTGGAAATAAATTTATCATGCAATTAAATATACAGGTTCACTGTTAAATATTGCTCAACATAAGGGAATCTGGACCACTAAGCTGAAAGTCTTTACAAGTTACCATCTCTCCTCATTGAGATTATAGTATAAGCTCTCTTGGCTCCATTGTTATATAAAACACTTACAAAGATACGCATCTGAAAAGATTGTAGAATAAAGGGCTGTTTCAGGGTTGGAGAAAGCAGTTTATTGCAAAAAAAAGCACCACGTCTGTCCTTGGGTGGTATAAATGGTGAGTGCCTTCCACAATTCCTTTTCCATATCATGTACCAAAGGCTGTCTTTTCAATAGAAGTGAGCACAAATTCATATCCGTAGTACTATAGTCTGTGGTTGCAGACAATGGAGAAAACATTTTTCTAGTAGTGCCAGTGACTGTTCCTGTGACATGCTATATTTCCGGAGAAAGCTACCATCTCTTTGGAAGCCTTGACAATGCTTTTATTAGCAGGGGTTTGATCATCTTTAAATCCTATCAGCTTGGTATCAATGGGGCTGAAAAGCTATTTATAAGATATATTCATATTTGTTATATATTCTTGTCTGTGCTAGACCCTTTTTAAATGAGAGTTGTTTTGTTTTTCTTTACATAAAATCCAGGCTATATGGAAAGCTTTTTAGGTTTTAAGCTAGAGCGGCACTGTGGGGGAATTTACTTATAGCAGTGTGTCATATGCCATTCTAAGTAAATGCACGTGTGTTAGATTAAGGCATGACCCTTTTTAATAAATTAAATCTGACTGTGCAGCAGCCTTGGAAATCTACCCTATATATAAGCTGGTATAAATTATAGTAGGTGCAGAGGGTTGTGCAAGCCCTGTCCCCTTTCACACAATTCCCTGTTCACATTTGCACAGTTCTCTTTGCCTTGGGTGTCAGTGGAGGGGATGCTGCACGGTTTCATTACATGATTCAAAGAGGAATCATGGGGAAGCGGTAGTACCACCGTCTGGCATGCCTCATCGCTCCCTCTTTCCCGGTGGCTGGCTTCCCATCTTTGCTGGTCACACAGACACCATACACCAGAGGAGTAGTGTACGCATGCTGATTTGGTTTCCCCCCCCCCCCCCCAAATGCTAATGCTTTTTTTTTTTTTTTTTTTTTTTTTTTTTTATAAATTGCCTAGTCTGACAGCAGCCTTATGGTGCATTTACACAGGCAGATTTATCTCAGATTTTTGAAGCCAAAGACAGGAACAGACCATAAACAGGGAACGGGTCAAAAAGGAAAGACTGAGCTTTCTCCTTTTCTCAAATCCATTCCTGACTTTGGCTTCCAAAATCTTGTCAGATAAATCTGCCTGTGTAAACGCACCATAAGTCTTTGCTTGTTGTAATCAATGTACAAGTGGCTTTAAAATTCAGTTTTAACTTTCAGTTTTAATTATACCAAAACCAAAGACACAATCTGGTAGTGGAGGTATTTCTGTAGCAAACAAATATTATGCAAAACTTATACATGGCATCATTTCTTCCTGATGTCTTTTAGCGACAAAACATGTTGAAGGGGTGTAGCTAGGATTCATGGGGCCCCATAGCAAAAAACTGCCCCTACCCCCCCCCCCCCACTGCTAAACACAGACAATGTCGCACATATACACACAAAGGCACCATAAACATATATACAGATACGCCACTGACATATACACATATTTACACTGTAATGTGATTACACTAGTACTGATGTATACACCATGAGTAGACTGTACACAGGGAAATCATCTGATTGTAATAAGAAATATTCAACCAGCAATAAAAGAAAATACAGCAGATATTAATGGTGGGTTCTTTTATTAGAGCCCAACATTAATAGAAGCTGCGGCAGAACATCTTTGGGAGCAAACCTGTCAATCACTTGAGACGCTACTGACATACACAAACACACACACACCAGTGTTACAGACACTGATATACACCAGTGTTACAGACTAATTTATATATATCATGTATAGAGCCGCAGATACAGACATACTAACATATACTCACAGCTACATACATACACTCACTGACACAAATACACAGCACTTACAGCTCCCAGGCTTCCCTCCTTCTGTAGTCAGGGCTGATCTCCACATAGAAGTATTCAGGACCTTTGGGTCATGTGATCATAAGGTCCTTCATCCCCTCTCCTGTTGCGTGCTGGACCTGGCAGGTCCTGCTCCTCTATTCCTCTCCTTTTGATGTGCAGCCCGCTCACCCGGAACTACAGTGAGGGGGCTGAACAGTGCAGCGGTGGGTCCCTCTTCCTCTCTGGATCCCTGGGAGAGCGGGGTGCAGTGGTCTGCTGTCAGTGGGATACAGTACCTACCATGAAGGCAGAGCAGGCTTCCTCAGGCCCCCTTCCTGCAGGGGCCCCATAGCAGTCGCCTTCCCTGACTTCATGGTAGCTACGTCACTGGAAGGGTTACATATACAGTTTTTAGATAGATTGTCAGGATGAGATGTTTCCCAGTGCTGCAGCCTGGGTACTCTGGGGGACAGTAGTTTAGGACCAGTGATTGATATTACTCGCCTGACATTGCATTTAAACTTCTATACTGCTTCTACTAGTCACTACTTATAAGTTATATTTTAGGGGTGAGATTACTGCAATAATAAGCAATTCATTCACACAGTTGTCTCGAGTGGCAAAAGCTAAAATCTGGTACTTAACAGACCATGTGCTGTGTGGTATACCTATGGGTCCATATAAGAACGATGCAGGGATGCCATATGCTGGTAAATGAGATTTTCGCTTTAGGGTAGAGTATTTCTGTAATACTGCACCTTATGGAACACACTACAATTTTTTTTTACTGTCTGGTTAAAATAGAATTTGGAATTGGTTGTATATAACATGAGGCAAAGAGGTACAGTGGGGCCCATACACCCAAGTTGTATGGCACTGTATTAAGGCCAAGTGAATAAACAAGGACCAAAAGAGAAAGGAGCTGCTGCACCTCACACCTATGGCTGACACTAATGCCTCTCGGCTACATTTAAAAACCAACGCCAGGATGTTGGTATATAATTTGATCAAACCATATTGCCTCATGTACCACGTGCAGGTCCCCTGGTTCACCTGAGTCCCTACACTAAACCAACACTGTCGGTCAGTGACCGCCAACCCCCGCTGTACATTGATGTGATCAAGGGCTTTCCCTGAAACATGTAGGCCTATGTTTTTAACCTTTTTTTTTGGAACTTTTATATGCCAAAATAAAGAACTGTTACTTTTTGGAAGCTGTGGATCTTCTCCTCTTCACTACATTGTTAATACTGGGACGTGGTCAGCTTTTGATCCACCTGCTTCTGTCTGGATACCTGCCTTCATACAACAAGTCATTTGCGGTGAGCTGATTTACTTTGTATATATTAGACAACATACACACCCAACTTTGCTGTCACCACCCTATCTGTTATGTTACTGGGGAGACAGGAAAAAGTGCTCCACTCGCAAGCAGACACACCCTTGTAGTAGAGTAAGGCTAGTATTACACGGCCCAATAACTAAACAAGCGCCGATTGGGCCTATTACGCGGCCTGATAATCATTTAACAAGGGCTGCAGGGACATAGTTACTGATGTCCTTGCAGCCCTTGTTTAAACTGTACATTACCTATCCATGCTCTAGGGCTTCTCTTTTGCTTTGCTTCTCCCTGGGTTCCGTGCGCTTCAGCTTCAGAGCCAGTGATTGGATGAGCGGCCTGTCACCTCAGTAAGGCCACTCTGAAGCTGGAGCGCAGGACCTGGGAAGAAGCATAGTGCAAGAGGAGCCCTGCAGCTGGATAGGTGATGTATTGTTCTTAGCAGTGCGCAGCCGGCAGCTGATGATATGCAATTACACGAAGCGTCTGACAATTATAGGTCTAAAACTATAGCAACGGTCAGCCGATGACAAAGATCACGTGTGTTTATAACACGGAACGATAATTGGATGGATAGGGCCGATTATTGTTCCATGTAATAATACCCTGATGTACAACATACGATCTCACACGCACTCTTCATGGAGCTTACTAAGTTCGTTTTAGTGTACAAGACAAACCATCAAACTTTAAGATTTAATGCATAAAAATGAACAGTAATTTGGTTACAAAAAGATGGATAACAAAAGACATACAGTTCAGCCAGGTAACCACGCACTGCAATACTTATGTGCACCCTCCACACTCCCGAACTCCACCAGTCCGGTAAAGCAAACAATTGTATACAATAAATGTGAAGGAAAGTGATTTTCTCACCACGTAGCTGCATGAGGAAGGAGGAGTCTGATCCTCCGAAACGTCCGCGAGGAGGACGTACTTGGGCGTCTGAATGTGAGAGTCACATCAGCTGTGAGCAAGTTATGTTTTGTATGCTGCATCTATCTAATACAAGAAAATAAAAAAGAATTCTTAAGTCAAGCCGACTCTGTTAGTATATTGCTCCGTAGTGTTGGAGCTAAGGGGGTTTCATTACCCGAAGATTGCAGCTACGTGGTGAGAAAATCACTTTCCTTCACATATATTATAACAAAAGACATACAGAACACAGCAAACAATGAAAATAAAAAGGATAAAATAAGAAAGTTTAGATATTTAGATGTGGTGTAAAGGTTCTTCCTTCCCAGGGGAAACACTGAACATGTGAATGCAGCCTTAGCCTCAAGGGACATCACCTGACATCTATCACTCTGCCCCTATGGGCAGAGCTTCAGCCACCCACCCCTGAGCCATCAAGGGAACACACCTGAAAATATCCAGAAGATACTTTCCCAGGTGTCCCAGCCCTTCTTCATAATTCATATCTCCCCATTCTGATTCCTGGCATTTCGAATATTATATGCCCCGGACATTCAAAACATATCCCTTATGTGATGATGATGCTAGATAGACCAGCCATATTTGGATTCCCTGCAATGTCCTTGTCGTATCCAACGCTATGAGATTGGTTCTATGCCTATATGTTTTATTTGGAGCGAGTTATTGAAGATTCCATATTCCTACTTCTTTTCTTAAAGAGAATCCCCCCCCCCCCCCCCCGTTGATAACAGAGTTATCAGGCCTGGCTTTAGAGGTGCGATCTCAACAATCTAGCTACAATCTAATGCACCATTTCCTTTGGAGCTCCATGCCTATTGCCCCTTGCAGAGAGCCTTTTGGCCTTTTTCACAGGATAAACAGACGGCCTGACTCTAAGCTAATCAATAATTGCTTATCAATAACTTGAATCAGCCCTGGTCCTGCACAAAAACTATTATACTCCATATATGACATATACATTGCAAAAATACATATAAAAGCACATAACATATAATATCACTTTACATATTCGTGACTAAAGACAAGGTTGTCCATATTCCTCACAAGAATATATATAATCTGCTTGTTTTTAAAACCTTATGAGCTTTAAAACATATGAGCTTCACATGGTGTCATCTTTTACCTATCTGACCTTTCATCCAGTCATCATATAGGGTAAGAAATCCTAGTGGTACACTTGTATGGTTTAAAGCTAGCCATACAATTTGCTATTTTTTTCTGGATGTGATAATTGTGAGTTATAAATTAAACTGCTTCTAATGTTTGAAACACAAGTAGAGATTATTCTATCCTGTACTCGGGGAGGGAAATAGGACATGTCCTGATCATCGCAGATCTTCAAAAGATATCTCACGATGTATTGAAAGCTAAGTTTAAGAAATGCTTAGGTTTTAGTATATCTTTTATACTTATAATACAATGGTAACAGTATTAGAGCAAGTGATGAGTTCTTAAGGTTAAGAAGAATGCAGCAGGACTTGTATGTATTACAAATCCAACCTCCCCCAAGCCCCCCCCCCCAATCTATAATCATTTGAAGGAGAAAAGGCAGTGAGGTTTTCCTGTAATTGAAAGTGTTTGTAAGGGATTCTACTATGGTGATGGAACTGGAAATGATGGTGGTAAATACTGGAAGAAATATTGTTAATTTCCAAAACTGACTCTCTTAAAATGCCAGAAGATACATCTTATCATTCATTTATCAAATTTACACACATTCTGTAAAAGGGGAAAATGTCCCAAAAGAGTCATCTGATAAATTCTTCCATGAAAGTCGCTTGTTGAAAGCAATGATTCTTGCGTCCTTGAACAACTTGGTTGAAGCTGGTGGGTGTTGTGCAGAACATCTTAACCAAGAGATGATTGTGTCTTCTATGGTTTATTTCTAAGAAGTTTAACGGTTTAAATCATATGAGTGAATCTAGAAAATGGATGTAATAAAAAAACAAAAAACAAAAACAAATGTGACCTCACAAGTTTTCTTTATTTAATCCTATATAATCTTATAGGCCATTTATAGAGTTTAAGCAAAGCAGCCCTATGGAACTATTTCTGGGGAAGTTTTTTTTCTGAATTGGTTTATCAAATCCCCAGTGATGAACTCAAAGAATAAATGATCCCTCCAAAAGGTGGTGCCTGAGAGCTGCTTTGTATATTCTTCCCAAATAATGCAAAGAAAATCAACATACACTGCTCAAAAAATAAAGGGAACACTTAAACACTATATAACTCCAAGTCAATCGCACCTTTATGAAATCACCATGTCCAGTTATGAAGCAACACTGATGGTGAATCAATTTCTCCTGGTTTTGTGCAAATGGAACAATTAACATGTAGAAATGATCTGCAAATAGCAATACAACCCCTATAAAGGAGAGATTCTGCAGGTGGTGACCACAGACCATTTTTCTGTTCTCATCCCTTACGGCTGTTGTTTTGGTCACTTTTGCATTTTGTCATTGCTCTCACCCATAGAGGTAACATGAGGCGGTGTCAACCCAGAGAAGGTGCTCAGGTAGTGCAACTCATCCAGGATGGCACATTAATGTGAGCTGTGGCAAAAATATTATCTGTGTCTGTCAGCAGTGTGCAGAGCATGGAGCAGATACGAGGAGACAGGCCAATACACCAGAGGATGTGGAGGGGGCTGTAGGAGGGCAACAACCCAGCAGCAGGACCGCTACCAGAGCGCCAGAGCGCTGTAAAATGACTTCCAGCAGGCCAATAATATCCATGTGTCTACACAAAGTGTCAGAAACCGACTCCATGAGGGTGGAATAAGTGCACAACTTCCACAAGTCTGCATTGTGCTTACAGCACAACACTGTACAGGCGATTGGCATTTATCAGACAACACCAAGATTAGCAGATTCAACATTGGTGCCCTGTGTTGTTCACAGATGAGAGCAGGTTCACACTGAGCACATGAGACAGATGTGGCAGAGCTTGGAGATGCCATGGAGAGCGATCTGCTGCCTGCAACATCTTTTAGCATGACCAGTTTGGCAGTGGGTCAGTTATGGTTTGGGGTGGCATTTCTTTGGAGGGCCACACAGCCTTCCATGTGCTCGGCAGAGGTAGCCTGACTGTCATTAGGGACCGAGATGAGATCAGACCCCATGTGAAACCATAAGCTGGTGCGGTTGGCCCTGGTTTCCTCCTAATGCAGGACAATGCTAGACCTCATGTGGCTGAAGTGTAACAGCAGTTACTGCAAGATGGAGGCATTGAAACTATGGACTGGCCCGCCCGTTCCCCAGATCTGAATCCGACTGGGCACATCTGGGAATTCATGTCTTGCTCCATTCACCAACATTGCATCACAGGCTGTCCAGGAGTTGGTGGATGCTTTAGTCCAGGTCTGGGAGGAGATCCCTCAGGAGACTATTCTCCACCTCATCAGCAGCATGCCCAGGTGTTGTAGGGAGGTCATACAGGCACATGGAGGCCACACAAAATACTGAGCCTCATTTTGACTTGTTTTAAGGACATTACATTGAAGTTGGATCAGCCTGTAGTGTGTGTTTCCACTTTAATTTTGTGTGTGACTCCAAATTCAGGCCTCCAATGGTTAATAAATTTGATTTCCATTGATGATTTTTGTGTGATTTTGTTGTCAGCACATTCAACTTTGTACAGAACCAAGTATTCAAGGAGAATATTTAATTAATTAATTAATTAATTAATTAATTCATTCATTCATTCAGATCTAGGATGTGGTATTTAAGTGTTCCCTTTATTTTTTTTGAGCAGTGTAGATTAAAGGAGAAGTCCGATTTATAAAGTCCTGCAGCCAGCAGGGGCTCCCTTTCCTGCGGTGAGCTGTATGACTGGCCGTGAGACCCCTGTCAGGCTCTGGAATCTCCAACGCTGAAACTTGGCAACTCAGCTGATGGACTGGCTACTCAGCCAGTCAGTGATTGGGGCTGGAGGCCATCAGCCAGTCCTTCCATCCCCGGGTCATGACATCATCGGGAGAGGCAAGTTAGTACCTGTAATCGATTTCCCCCCTGCCGGCTGCAGGATTTTTTAAAGCGACTCTGTACCCACAATCTGAGCCCCCCCCCCCCAAACCACTTGTACCTTCAGATAGCTGCTTTTAATGCAAGATCTGTCCTGCGGTCCGTGATGCAGTTATTGTGCTAAAAATTTACTTTTAAACTGGCAGCCCCGTGCCCTACGTGAGTGGCCTGGATTGTGTATGCATTAGGTTGGCACAACCTCTCTGTCCCTCCTCCCCACCCTCCTTATCATTAGGAATGCTCCAGGCAGATCGCCTACTATTCCCCACCTGTTTAGCCCGGCACATGGGATGGATCGTTAAGGACCTGTGCAATGTTCAGCATGGAGAGAATGTTCCACTGGCATTCCTAATTATGAAGAGGGTGGGGAGGAGGGACGGAGGGGTGGTGCAAAGTTAGGGCACAGATACTCCCGTAGGACACGGTGTTGTAAGTTTAAAAGTTGTTTTTTGGACAATAACTACATCACCTGCCAAATAGACCGCAGGACAGATCTTGGATTAAAAGCAGCTATCTGAAGGTACAAGTGGTTTTGGGGGGTCAGATTGTGGGTACAGAGTCGCTAAACTTCTCCTTTAACAACTTCTGTGCTCCCACCAGTCATAAGGTGTATTATCACTTTTGGGGGAAATATAATTCTAAGGCCATGTGCACATGGGCAATATTCATGCCTGTGTGCAGAGCTGTGCCATAGTGCTCTCAAATTATTAGGCAGTGTCAATGGAAACTTAAGTGTAACTTTTTTTTTTTTTAAAGGGACATGTGACTACTTCTCTGTGTTGCTCCCTTTCTTCAGTGAAGTCAATGGGAGTGGGGTTTTCAAAGGTGACAAAGCATTCAAGTTTTAAAACAGATATTGGCACAGCTTACCCTACATGCCAAAAACCATGTGGCTATAGGCTGCATAAAATGCCCAAAATTCAAACACAAACTCTACACAAATTTTCTAGTGCTGTAAATTAGACCTTGGTTAAACACCTAGAACTAGACGTAAATATGTTCTTACCTTGTAATTAGTTAAGCCTGAGCCAAAATTACCTCCATGATGACGTTCATACGGGGTTTTAAGAGAGCAAGCATTGGAAAGTTTCTGGCACAAATCTGTTCTTAAAACCTTACAATTTGAAAGAAGAGATTTGGTTATCCTTCATTTGAAACTGCTGTGTGAAAGCATTTATACATGTTGCCATACAATAACAATCTACAAAGCTGACTGATGAGCGCATTGCAGAGATAATGAAGTGCTTTACTTTATTACTGTAAATTCCTTTACCTCTATTCATGACTATGATGGCCAACACATAAAAATAGCACATTTGTACTTTACTGTATGTACTGTATGTGGTACACATCTGAATTTACCAGCTTTGCTTCATGACACAATTTCTTCAAAGCTACCTTTAGTATTAAAGGAGTTGTCAACTGTTAGAAAAACATGGCCACTTTCTTCCAGAGCATGACTTTTGTATCCAGTTCGGCCAGTGGCCATGTTTTTCTAACACTGGATGACCCCTTAAGGACTTTGATGTCTCTTATATTGGGTTCTATTCTAAAATTTTACCTACAGAAGTATCTAGGTTATGTTTAAGTGTGTGTCTCTAAGATTACCCTGGATTTTGGTTTCTGCTTACTCAAAATGAAATTTCTAACTACTTGTCTTTTCCATGCCCAGTGTAACATGTGAAGCGTGTGAAGAATATGAATAATATTGTACAGAAAAGCAGGATGTTCTTAGTTGCTGTCTGGTTTAATCTTTATACAAGCAGTCTTGAAAATTAATCTTAGTTAGCCATTAAAGGGCCTGCCCCATCAGGATAACCCAAGTGTGTGTTTTTCTTTAACGAGTCACTGTCGTATTTTTTTTTGCAGAAATCAATAGTCCAGGCGATTTTAAGAAACTTTGTAATTGGGTTTATTAGCCAAATATGCCATTATCTGCCTTTTTCCAGCCCCCCCCCCCACCCATCCTTCCTCTTTTCCATCCACTGCAAAAAATCAGGAAATTGTGACTTGTTGCATCAGACGTACCCAGTCTGTTCTGGAGACGGGGAGGAGGAAGGAGGGAGTTAGCCGACAGCAGAAAGCAGATAACAGAGGATTACAGGCACAGAGCTGGGTGACAGCTGTAATCAGAGCTCAGAGAGGTCAGTGGTGACTGTCAGAGGAGATAACGGGTGAGTTATTTGTAGATTAACTCTTTGTTGTCCTGTTTTGGTGTTTTATTTAGTTCTCTCCATAGGAAAACAATGAAGACAGGGGGAGAGCTTCAAACTGCTTTTTCATGATAAAAATGCATTTTTCGGCTAATAAACCCAATTACAAAGTTTCTTAAAATCGCCTGGACTATTGATTTCTGCAAAAAAAAAAAAAAAAATCACCACAGTGACACTTTAACAAAAAGGCAAAGACTTTCTTTAGAATTGTAGTCAGAATTATTCATATAATCACCCCTAGTAAAACACTGATTCTTTTTCCTAAAAAAATGTGGGATGAATACAGTTCAATGTTCAGGTCACTATGCATAAACTACTTTTCAGACAAATACGCCAATTCTACCAATACTGTACATATTGAAACTCACCAGTAATATGACCAGGGGAATAGCCAATATGAGCAAGATACACATGACAATAATTGCTACTGCATAACCTGGGAAGGAACTTTCAGAAGGAGAAGAGACTGGTATTTGAGGATTTGTATCTGAAATAAAAATTAAAAGGTATCAATGAATGCGTGATCAGCTATGTATGTTAAAAATAAAAGCTGTGGTCAGTAGAATTACAGTTAAACTGAACCCGTCAGGTCCCAGGTGCAACACAAACTGGCCCCAGTACCTGCATTACAATTCTATTCTCCTTTATTCTGTGTAATACCACAAACAAAAACAAAAAACAAAGGCAGAGGTGTGATGTACATACTGCACATGTGCAAGATATACCAGTGATATTTTCCTATACCTATACCTCAATTAAAAAGGATTTCTCAATCGAACATGAGTGTTGTGTGGTGTTGTGTTTGCTTCTCAGTCAGCTGTAAAATGCTTAGGTTAGGACTGCAACTTTCTGCATTTCCTAGGAGGTCACCAATTGTAGCAGATAAGGTACTCTAACAACTCAAACAGGGAGAGATCAATTGATCAAGGTTGGTGGGGTGGGGAGAAGCTGCCAGGGACTGCTGTGATGACTCATGGTTCAGCCAGCATAAAAGTGACGGCATGTTCATGCTAAAGGATATGGTGAACAATAAATTAGTAAGTTCTGTTTTACTTTGACTTTCCAGCCTATATCACAACTTATATAAATATAAAACAATGGGGGAAATTTATCAAGGGCTTTGTGCCTATATTAGGTGAATAATTGGATTTTCGCCCGCTTTGGTCTAACTTCTATTTATTAACCAGTATTCAGAAGGCAAATATTTTTTTGATGCAACTTTTTTTTAGTCTTCCTGTTTTCAGTATTCACCCAAAAATTCACATAATCCGGCATTTGCGCCTAATTTATTATTTGCAACTTTTTTTAAAAAAAGTCACACAAACTGGTAAATGACTACTCTACATCTGGTCAGTATCGAATAAATTCGGTTGTGAATTTTTTTGCAAATATTTTAAGGAATTTACAAATTTATGTAAACTTTGTTAGCCCTATTCGACTGGGTAAAAAAACAGACCAAACACTCTGAAGAAAAATTGCATGTTTTAGACTCTAGTAAATGGGCCCAATATGTTGAAAAGGTTTGGGTGCTTCATAGTTATATGGTCAGCCAAAAACATTTTCAGTTTAAAATGATTTCAAATTATCTGTAGACTGGACAATGATTAAATTTTAATTCCCTTTTAAAGAGAATATCTTGTATTTTAAGTTAATTGAGGAAGGGTCTCCACCTCAATTTATTTGCTAAACTACATTATTTTGTTATGCAGAGTCCATATGATGAAGTATCCATCAAATGGATGCCATAATTGTTTAAATCACCTCCTTTCCCACTTTATACATAAAACACATAAAAATATTAATATAAGTAAACATATTATACATTGCAGAATGCGTAATTGTCCGATAAAATAAAACAATATTGTTCCCACACACAAAAAATTATGCCCCATATAGCCGGGTAGGTGAAAGAAATGAAAGCATAAAAACAGTCATAACAGGGTCATTCTAATCAAACCTATTTGCAAAAAATAAAGTTATACTGTTAAAAAAAAAAAGTAAAACATTAGTAAAGCTATATAAACGGCACATCGCTGTATTCAGACTGACCTATAGAATAAAGATATCATGTCAGTTTTACAGTAAAATACATTACTTAAACACAGAAACACCCCAGAATTGCATTCCCCCCCAAGTTCACCCTATAAATAATATTTTGGGGGTTTTGTCATTAATTTTTTGGTAGATTAAAAGGGCGCCATTACAAAGTAAACATGTTCCTGAAAAAAACAAGCCTTACACGTTTCTGTTGATGGGAAAAGTCTACTAATCTATCTATTACTCACACAGAGACTGAGGATCTAAATCGAGATTTTTATTTGCAAGAAGATTCCTGCTGTTTGTTATCATTTGAGAGAGTTGAGGATATGATGTAGTTCCAGGAGTAAAAGATGTTTCTACTGTGCTGATTACTGATCCTTCTCTGTAAAAGAGAGAGATGTAAAATAAAACAAAATGCAAATTTTAACAAGATGTTCTCTTACAAGTTACAATACTTCATAGATTTTGTCATTGTAAATGGCATACGACAAGTTAAAGGCATATAATATAGACATAACCAATATCTACCCCAGGGGGAAGGGTAAGGTCCAAAACTCACCTATTCTGGTATAATGTATCTGTCTGATGTATCTGATTTTTGCCTCTGAGAGATAGCAACTAGGGACGAGCACAGTAGGAATGAAGGGAAGCTTCTCCCAGTTTCCCAAGCCTGGATCCAGCTTTTCATGGCACCCGGAGCAGCACTGACTTCAAAGCAAACAGCCTAACAAGCTGTTGGCCAATTGTAACAAAGCGCTTTGCTTCATTTCTACTGTAAATTCGTTCATCCCTAATAGCAGCCAATCAAGTCTCAGCTATAATTTCTCAAATGGGCTGTGATTGGCTATGTGTCAGACACATTTTGAATTGATTGTTAAATCTGAGCCAAGTGTATAGATGTAGGACATCTAGAACAATAACGTGGATAATGGCGAAAATTCAGCTGATTTAAACCACATAATTGTTATTCCTTGGCATGTCGTTTTCATATTTTTAATATGTGAATTTGAAGGAATAAATAATAATTGTACTACTGAATAACTGCTGGTTCCTACCATCTACTGTGCAAAGATATTGTTTGATGTATTTAGAAAGCATGAAAACTGATGGTACTGTATGTAAAATACAAGATTGAGTAACCACTGCATTAAAAAAAAAATTGAAATTAAATATGACAATGGTTTTTATTTTTCTGTTCCACTCTGCACTGCACACAGTGATTGGGGATTAGCATCCCCAATGTTTTTTAAGTAGTAGTTATATTTCAGCACTGGGTTAGACATATGAGGAAAATCTAAAGTCCATCATAATGTTCCAATATGCACAATGTGGTAGAGGCTAGACCTCCATTGGCAATGGAATAACATTTTCCTCCTGGTGCATAAAACTTTTTAATAAGATATCAAAAACATTAAGGGCCCCAATAACCAAATCTTGAGAAAAAAAATCAATAACTTGCTTGTATGAATGTGTCCTACTGGTGATTGGCTGCTCCATAGGTAGAAACAACATGGCACGGTAGCAATATATGACAGCAAACCAAGCCAATAAGTTTTTAAAACAAAGTATCGATAGATCATACTTGCAGGTACTTACTGAAATGATAGCACAACTATTTGTTTGACATTCTGTAAAATACTAGAAAGCTGAAAAAAATAAGAATATAAGGATTAAAAAAATAGAAGAAATTATTATTATTATTATTATTTATTAATATTATTATTATTATTATTTGGGTTTTTAATTGTCCAAATGAAACAATGTAATATACTCTACTAGTTAGATAGACAGGCAGGCAGGCATGCAACTTAGAATTGTCCGGCATAGAACTGTGTCTGTCTATTTTGTCCTACAGCTGAATTGTCGTAGGACAGTTTATTGTGTTCTGCGTCTGTTAAAAAGGAAAAAACAAACAAACAAAAAACACCTCTTACATATCGCCTGCTGGCATACGTAAAATTTCAGATATACACAGTGTACGCCAGGCTGTTTGATTTCCCCCTTTCTACCATTTCTCCCATAGGCAACATGATTTAAAGGAGAGCATGAAAATGTTTAATTTTTTCCCATTAACTTTAATGGGGTTCGATATTTAATCAAATAGTTTGACATTGAGGTCTGTTGTAATCGAATTTCGAGCTTTAAAATATTTCACTATTTGCTCATCTCTAATAAAGACTACCAATTCTTAAAAGCTGTTCCAGTGTGGTTAAAAAATTCATTTATTACTAGGGTTGTACAGCAAACAGCTATACTTACCTACTCAGGTCCTTCTAATGTTTATTTGCTTGCAGTCTACAAGAGCTCAAAGCAAAGCCTACACATTAGCTGAAGTTCTGAGAAGCCAGGTCCTGCTTAGAGCACCCATTTCTGAAGCAGGCAGGAAAGGCTGGTGGCAGGGGGGCCAGAAGCAGACAAACAGAAGCTGCAGTGAGATCTGTTGAGCATCAAGTGTAGGTAGCTTTTTTTGTTTTGTACAACCCCAGCAATATATATATATATATATATATATATATATATATATATATATATATATAATATATTTATTTATTTATTTATTTTAACCACACTTGAATACCCCTTTAAAGCTTTGATGTCCCTTTAAAAAGGGAAAAAATATTGAACAAATTAAAAAATTAAATGTATGAAATGTATATTGGCAACCCCACAATACAGAATTTGTAGCATGTGGTTTTAAAAACTCTGAAAAGGAATTCTACAACATGAAAAAAATGGCATGTTACTTGTTCTTATTGGATGGCCAGAACATAGATTAACCCTAATTCCATGTCTAAAACTGCAGCAAAGTCTATAGCATACAGAAAATACAGCAATGCCCATAGCATACATATACTGAGTGTATGCCGTCATGTGCATGGGGCCTAAATATTCTACACCTAATAAACAATCTGTTATCTTACCACTTGTGTAATATTGCTCTCCAAATCCCTGAACGTTTTACTTTTTCTGTCCTTTAGGTCCGAAGTGTAAACTTGATTGGTAAATCTTGGCTTTATTATAAATGCATCAACAAATGGTTTAATGCCTAGAAAAACAACAAAAAAGTTAGTAAATTATCCAATATACCAATAGAGCATGTTACATAGTCCTTCACAGTTTTTTAGGTGTTGTTAGGTCAGTGTGGTTACTTATATTTTACTTTGTTATGCTGCATTTACACGGAACGATTATCGTGCAAATTCACACGATAACGATCGAATTCGAACGATAATCGTACGTGTAAACGCTGCGAATGATCAAACGACGAACGAGAAATTGTTAATTTTGATCTTACAACATGTTCTAATGCTGTGTTTACACGATACGATAATTGGTCCGATCATATGATTAACGATGTCTGAGTAACGATTTTTTTTCATAACGGTCAGCGTTTAGACGGTACCATATATCGTACGGAAATTCGTTTTGCAATCATTTAAGCCTATCTCACACATTGGTTAAATCGGCAAACGACTGTTTACACTGAACGATCTGCAAATTTTTTGCGAACGACGATTTTAGAACATGTTGTAAGATCAAAATGAACGATTTCTCGTTCGTCGTTCGATCGTTTGCAGCATTTACACGTATCGTTCGAATTCAATCGTTATCGTGCGAATTTGAACGATAATCATTCGTGTAAACGCAGCATAAAATCGTTGTTCGCAAAAAATTCGCAGATTGTTCAGTGTAAACAGTTGTTCGCCGATTTTAACCAATGTGTGAGATAGGCTTAAGCGATCGCAAAACGAATTTCCGTACGATATATCGTACGTCTAAACGCTGACAGTTATGAAAAAAATCGTTACTCCAACATCGTTAATCGTACGATCGGGCCAATTATCGTTTCGTGTAAACGCAGCAATACTCTTTGTATTATTTTTTAGTTACTTTCTCTTTGAAGTGAGTGAGTATGGTCTGCTACTATCTGAATTTGAACAATGGCTGCAGCTGCAGTGAGGCCTCTTATGCATGTTATGTCAGATTGGTCAGGTGCTTTACAGTGGAGCGTTTTGTGCAGCCCATTAAAATGTACCTGTCATGACGCCCACTGCCGGATCAGCAGCAAATTCCTCTGTTAATCCAAAAGTTCAGGTCTCTTATGGTTCAGTGAGACCATAATGAACGTGTAGTATAATTGTGAAGCCAGAGGTCCCTGCATGTGTGATCATTTTGTCTACACGCTGGTCTCTGCATTTACTATTAACTGACTTACCATTAACTGACCAACTTGCTATGCGCGTGATGTTGGTCAGACCAGTATTTTTCAGAAGAGAATTCAGCACTGAAGAACTGTCCACATTCATTGTATAATTCAGCTTATACTGAATAACCATAGCTGCTGATCCATCAACATTCCTAAAAGAGGGAGAAATAACAAAGAATGTAAGTACAACACATTCATACTTAAAGTGTACCTGTCCCGTCAGGACCACGCAGAGTAGGCTAAAAAATCCTGCAGGTGTGTGGTCCTCCTCTGTTGTGGGCGTAGGACAGAATTTAAATGTCATTTTTCAGAAATCAGAATACAAGCTATTTAAAAAGAATTCTGTAATAGGTTTTATAAAGCAAAAGAGTTTCCTTCTGTACTCAAAAAGCTGTTTTCCTACCTCCCCCCTCACTTCAGAAGAAGCAGGATTTCTGTGTCCATTATGCTTTATGGAGAGGGGAGGGGGTGAGTGAGCACGGAGGGGAGACAAACAGCCCTGCAAAACACTACATCCTGCAATCTTCTCTCACCAAGCTCCCAGATAATACCGGAACTTTCTGACCTATGAATCCAGTGATTTATGTGCCCAGACAGGCTCTAAACGGGTGGGCTGCTTTGCTAATCTCCCTGCTCACTCATCCCCCTTGACTTCTCCCCCTTCCATAGGTTATAATGGACTCAACAAACCTGTCTTCATGTTGCTCCTCTGAAATGAAGGCAGTTTTGCCTGATAATAAGCAGATAGGAAGTGAGTGGGAAGGCTGGGTAACAGCTTTTTGAGTACAGAAAGAAGCTTTTTGCGTAATAAAACCTATTAAAGAGTTTCTTAAAGTCGCTTATACTTTTGATTTCTTAAAAAAAAGAAAGTTAAATGACAGTTAAACTTTAAATATATTTTTGCAACAATGTGTTGGTGGTTCCCAATTAATTTACACAATTTCACAAAAATATACCTACCTTTCTCCCTCCCTCAGTGGCAGCTGATGTCCCAGAGCCAGGTCTCGCTGTACAGTGCCTCTTATGTTTGTGGTCAGTTAGCGATATGACCTGTTTAGCCAATTAGCAGTTGAGTTTAGAAACTGCTGTGGCTCCTGATTGGCAGAGCAGGCAAGCATGTGCTGACGTCACACACAAGAAGTACTGTAAAGGAAGCAACTTCCGAAGAACAGCAGTGGCAGGGGAAGATAGCAAAGGTAGATGTTTTTTTTCCACTATGCTGACCACATTTTTACAAGAAATATAAGTCAGAATACCTCTAAGTAGATTAAAATTTGACAGACTTTACAGTTACCCCCCCCCCCATCTAAAATAGCACATTGAAAACTAAGAACCAAGAAGAAAAGGAAAACGTTCTTTAAAGTTTTTTAACACACACCTTTGGGGATCTACTAACATTCACCTCTAGGTTTGAGCGTTACAAGAAAAAGAGATTTATTAAACTGGTATAAAGTAGAATTGTCTTAGTTGCCCCTAGCAACCAATCAGATTCCATTTTTCCTTCCTCACAGATTCTTTGAAAAATGAAAGGTGGAATCTGATTGGTTGCTAGGGACAACTAAGACAATTCTGCTTCACACCAGATACACCAGTGGCAGAACAACTAGCAATGTTGATATTAAGTCCCTCATTTCCCGTCAAATCACTTGTTCGCCAAATCCAATTACAATATGAAATACAATTTTGAGTCTGATCATTAACATTCTGTACAGCTTTAATGCCATTAGAAGGTCATACTTGAAGGACAGTGCTGGTGGATCTTGTAAACCGTTGCTGTAGTAATCCTTTAGTGCTGGTGTTAGCTGGAAAAAACAACAACAGTGGAGAAGATGTATAAGCAGATGTTAACACTTTGGTCTTTAGGGTACAAACACACACACACCGTATATGCAGCGTATTTACTGCTGCGATACGCAGCAAATACGCAGCAGATTAGATCTAAATTAGGGATGGTCTGAACCTGCCGAGGTTCGGGTTTGTATGAACCCGAACGCTCGGCAGCAGATTCCCGCTGTCTGCCCGCTCCGTGGAGCGGGCGGATCCAGCGGGAGTAACGCCTGGAAAACTGGGATACAGCCTATGGCTATGGCTGTATCCCAGTTTTCCAGGCGTTACTCCCGCTGGATCCGCCCGCTCCACAGAGCGGGCAGACAGCGGGAATCATTGCCGAGGGTTCGGGTTCGAACCCGGTTCGGACCATCCCTAATCTAAATAACTGAACACAGCATCAAATCTGCACCATCAAATCTGCTGCAGATCTGCTGCGTATTTGCTGCATATACGGTGTGTGTGTTTGTACCCTTATACTGTTTAATGACAATGCATATTTTTTGTATCCACTGGGCATGTGCATTTATTTGTGCATACAGAATGCAGCATTTTTATTTATCTAAAGGAAGAAAAATACATTTTCAGTATGTTGCTTTCAGATTGCAGGTGGGTTATGTTGAATATTAGTAGTAAAGTCATCTATAAACTACATAAAGCTGATCATATATACCTGTACAAAACTAATGAAAAAAACTATACATTATAGTGGAGGCCACACATAATACTGAGCCTCATTTTGACTTGTTTTAAGGAAATTACATCAAAGTTGGATCAGCCTGTAGTATGTTTTTCCACTGTAATTTTGTGTGTAACTCCAAATCAAGGCCTCCAATGGTTAAAAAAATTGAATTCCATTGAATATTTGTGTGTGATTTTGTTGTCAGCGCATTCAACTTTGTACATAACAAAGTATTCAATGAGAATATTTCATTCATTCGGATCTAGGATGTGTTACTTGAGTGTTCCCTTTATTTTTTTTTCAAACAGTGTATATAAATCTGCTCAGCTCCTTCTGCTCTATAACACAATGTTTATAGCTTAGGGAGCATTTTCAATGTGATGGGTTCCCTTTAAGCATTTTGTACATACCAAGCTCAAGACTTTACTTTGTAGTGCAATGAAATCAGGTGAGGAAGCATCGGATAGGCTTGAATTGTAGTCCTGAAGGAGTGTGAATGTCACTTGAACACCCACTGCAAAATTAGCACACACAAAGCTCAGTGACATTATAGAATTCTTGACTGTAGAAGACATTCACTTTTAATTAATAGGACACCCAAAACAACAGCAACAACAACTATGTTCTCTGTAAAGTTATATAGATGTATCCCATAATGTCCCTCTTTTGGTATGTTTAAATGAGTTGAGTGCTGTACTTGCTGTGACAGGACAAGGCAGTGATTGGCTGAGCGGGCTGTCAGTGTGGGGACCCACAAAAAAACAACAAAAAAACAACATCTATGTTCTCTGTAAAGTTATATAGCTGTATCCCCTAATGTCCCTCTTTTGGCATGTTCTTAACCAGTTATGTTCTCAGGTTACAGGAAACCAGATTTTTGGACTCCAAAAAAGGGGCTAGCTTAGCCTAACCACATATTACAGCATATTAAGGAACTACTTCTTAGGGTAAGAGCTACCCTGAACCTCTTCTCAATATAGCTAAGCTGGGCTGTGATTGGTTGCTAAGGGCAAACCTGACATTTTGTTTGAATATCAACCATTGTTTCATAATCTGTATTGCTTCAGCACTTTTTCCTCTTATGCCCAGCTCTCCATCCATTTAATTGTTGTCTATGGTTGATTCCCTGTTGTCCTCTGTCCTCTATGGGCCCTTTTAGAGGGCCTGATGCACAGCCATTTTTGGCTGCAAATAAGCGCCAATCAGCGAGATCAGAAGTTCCTTTGCAAGGCCTTTACTCAACATTGGGCAATCAGGCCACACAAAGATCACTGTATCGTTTGTGTGACCATTAACATTAATTGTTATTGGACGCGCATCTTCTAATTACATCGAGACTTGTGGGGCTAATAACAATAAATTATATGGCTGCAGAAAAACCTAAGTAGCAGAACGGTCATCAGAGATGATTGGCCTTTGTAAAAGGGCCTTATGTCTCTGTGCCTTATGGGGCCTATACACCTTCCATAACTGTTGGCTGAACGTTCATTTGAAGCAGTTAGTGAACTTCTTTAGTCCATATGACTTGTCTGTCCCAGTGCACAGTACTTTTCCTACCCTATTTTTAGCTGGGGTTAACCACCATTTTGCTTCCTTTTGTAGCCTCTACCCCTTCCTACAGCCATTTTACAACCATTTTGTTTTGAATGCAGCCGCTGGTATGGCATGTAACTTGCAGCTCTATTCCTTCTCCAAGAAGCTGCCAAAATGAGCCGAGTGCTGTACTTGTGGTGGGTGTGTAGTGTTGTGGTGGGACAGGGCAGTGATTGGCTGAGTGGGCTGTCAGTGTGTGGACCCAGAAAAGCATGGGGGAGTGTGTCGGTGGAAAGTGAACTGGTAAGCATGGTGTCAGGAGCTAAGGGTCCATTTACACAGAAAGATTATCTGATAGATTATTTGCCAAAGATTTGAAGCAAAAGCCAGGAATGGATTTGAAAAGGAGAAATCTCAGGCTTTTCTTTATGACCAGATCTCTGTTTATAGTCTGTTTCTGGCTTTGGCTTCAACTCTTCCGCAAATAATCTGTCAGATAATCTTTCTGTGTAAATGGACCCTAAGTAGTTAGCATTAGTCTCACAGCTAAATTTAAAGCACCGAGGGAATGTAATGCCATAGACCCAGTGGCGTAGCTACTATCCGAAGGCAGGGAAGGCGACTGCTATGGGGCCCTTACTAGAAGGGGGCCCCAGAAAGCCATGCTCTGCCTTCATGTTAGGTATGCCACTGACAGCCGACCACCGCAGGAAGAAGGACCCGCCACTGTACTCTTCAGCCCACTCACTGTAGTGCAGGGTGAGCGGACTGCACATCAGAAGGAGAGGGACAGAGGAGCAGGACTTCCCAGGTCCTGTACGCACAGAAGGAGAGGGATGAAGGACCTTATCACATGACTCAAAGGTCCTCAATACCTCTGTGGAAGGATGGGCGTGACGTAATCAAAGGTCCTTTACACCTCCTTCTGGACACTCCATTCTAGTTTCTACCCTGGAGCTGAAAGTGCTGTGTATGTGTGTCCACACTGAACCTACCACTAAAAGAAAATGCTGCAGATAATATTTCTGGTTCTTATTACACTTGGGGGATGATTTCCCTGTATATGGTCTATTCATTGTGTATATGTTATCACTAGTGTTATCACATTCCAGTGTAAATGTGTATATGTCAGTGGTGTATTTGTATATATATAAATGGTGCCTCTGTGTGTATATATGTGCGTCATTCTGTGTGTTTGAGAGTTGTCTATCTATGGGGTATGTGGGGACGTACAGGATTCAGGGGGCCCCATACATTTTTTTGCTATGGGGCCTCATGAATCCTAGCTACGCCCCTGCATAGACCTTAACCAAAATCAGCAATGCAGTGGATTGCACTTCAAATCTCATACGATAAAAGCTTCTGCGATATGGTATCTGTACATAGCACTTAAAGAAAAGCAATACTAATCCAGGTCCAGTCTCCTGAAAGTAGCTTTTTAGTCTTGTGCTAGTTAAAAAAAGAAAGTAAACTCAAGTGGGGAGATTTCATTTGCAAAATGAAAGGTGAAATCTGGTTGCTAGGGGGGAACTGAGCCAGTTTCACTTTACACCATGTTTGATAACTCTCCCCCCAAAAGTCTGTCATTTGCACGCTCATGAAGCTTTGACACTCTGTACAGGTCGTGACTTCCTGTGTTTAGTCTCTTTTTTAAAACCAGCACTATAAAGACTATAAGACTATAAAGCTGCCTTCAGGAGACTGGACCTGTATACAAGTATTATAACAAAACAAACAAACAAAAAATTATGTAAATTTCAAACATCTTTTACATCACATTCCCTGTTTATTTAGATTTTGAAGGTTTTAAAGACACTTTAAGCCCTTCAAAAGGTTATACTCTAAAATGATATTTTTGGAAATAATTACTATTGTAATATTAATTTTAAACCTTCATATTGATTATCACATAGGTGGTAAGAGATATTTTTCTTCTTGATGATTGTTGGTATTTTTCCTTGTATTACCTTTAGGATCCAGTACTAAGAGATCTAGAATGAGGCCCCTGTTTCTGAATGTCCCTTCATTAGTTATCATCTGCTGAATTACAGCTGACTGGTTTGTTGCGTTACTTTGAAAATAAAGGTCAATTGAGACGATGACAGTCAGGGAAGCAAAACTGCAGATTAAACAAATGAAATGAAGGTATAAGTGATTATCTCAATAATAAGACAATTGTAATAGCAAGCATAGAAACCACATGAGTATACAAATGGTATAAACTTCTGCCACATGTACTGTTTCTGTGCAGAATGCCGTCCAACAGTCTTAAATTAGACGGCATCCACATTCACCCCACTGGATTCACTAAGAAGTGCATGACTCTTATGGAGCGTTTACACAGAGAGATTTATCTGGCAGATTTTTTAAGCCAAAGCCAGGAATGTATTTGAAAAGAGGATAGATCCCAGTCTTTTCTTTATGACCTTTTCTCTGTTTATAGTCTGTTCCTGGCTTTGGCTTCAAAGATCTGTCAGATAAATCTTTCTGTGTAAATACACCTTTAGGTAGACCCAGCAGGGCCTGTGGCTTCCCAGAAATTTCTGCTAGCAGGTGAAAATCATGGTAAATCAGGTGCAGGAGAAGCCCATGCCTCCTCCTTGCCCCATCACATAAGCAGGGGTTACAGCTGGTGTATGCAATGAAGAATCTGCGCCAGCTGCATGGTGTACAGCAGGGGCTCAACCTTCATAAATGTCCCCCTTCAGGTTTTTAAAAACGTTGGTACCAGCTCATATTTTAAGCTTTAACAACTGTTATTCTTTCTATAAATCATCTAGGTTGCAAACATACTTTCAGACTTTTTTTTTCATTTCAGGTTTCTTTCCTGAAATTTTTTCTTTTACATTTTTTTCTCCTATTTGCTGCTCCTTTTTGTTCTCTAGCAACTATGTGTCTCAAAATATAAATTATCCTGTCTAGGTTGACTTATTGTGGTAGTCTTAAGCCTATATTGACGGTTTCTGTTATGTTTTTCTTTTAGTTTGCATTTAATCTGACTTGAAAACACAATCTCTATAAAATGTTTAAATAAAGTATAGTTAAAAAAGATAAAAAACAATATATATATATATATGTCTGTCTATACATTTGTGGCAATAAAAGGTAACTAAAATTGCAACTTTTTGGCGCATAAACAGCTTGCAACACCATGCAGCTGCCAACAAAAGTTCAGGTTGCTGTTTAAACATCCTAAGTGTCAGAGTCATCTGTGCATTAGCCCTATTCTTCTCAATAGGAATTGTGCGGGTTTGTTCAGATGCATAACACCCAGTGACTAGACATTCTACACTTCTGAAAAGTGCATAGAATTAGATACTTTGAAACCTGACAGTAAATATTACAGAACAAAATTATTACATAAAAACTGTCCACAGAGTTAGTAAATAATCACAAATATCTCAAAAAACAGCTACTTACGAGAAGCTGGTTACTACTGGCTCTACCAGCTGCTGACCAAATATATCTTTAAACTGAGAAGAAAAAAAAAGGATTGAACAATCAGGCTTTCATATATGTCAAATTCGGGTCAAATCATTTACAGCACATTTGTCTACTCTGATCCCCCAGGACTGTCATTTGACAGCACCCAGTCCCCACTGCTCATTGTTTTCTCTGATGTTAAGACAATGCTGGAAATGTCCACTGAGCCAGTAACTTCTTGGAGTGTTGACACTAAAGATGAGCGAACCTCGAGCATGCTCGAGTCGATCCGAACCCAAACTTTCGGTATTTGATTAGCGGTGGCTGCTGAAGTTGGATAAAGCCCTAAGGCTATGTGGAAATCATGGATATAGTCAT
The DNA here is from genome assembly GCF_027789765.1 of Dendropsophus ebraccatus. Classification (NCBI taxonomy): domain Eukaryota; kingdom Metazoa; phylum Chordata; class Amphibia; order Anura; family Hylidae; genus Dendropsophus; species Dendropsophus ebraccatus. Next base: position 147,964,053 of record NC_091454.1, read on the forward strand.
TGGCTGTATCCATGTTTTCCAGACAACCTTAGAGCTTTATCCAAGTTCAGCAGCCCCCGCTAATCAAATGCCGAACGTTGGGGTTCGGATCGACTCGAACCCGAACCGGTTCGCTCATCTCTAGTTGACACGTTAGAAGAGTTGATGAGCTGCCGGGATTGGGTGCATTCAGATGGCAGTGCCACTGGATTAGAATGGGTCATTATGTTGTTTTTATTTTATGTTTTAGGTATCACTGTCATTCTGTCTAAAAATCCATTCACACCTACAGGATCTGCAGCAGATTTGATGTGTTTAAGTCATTTAGATACAATAATATCTGCAGCTTCTGAAATCTGCTGCAGATCCTGTACTAGTGAATGGACCCTTAAACATACAGTATTTATGCTTTAGCAATGTAGATGACAAAACAGAGATGACTGGATACTCATTTTGCATTCTTATGTACTGTAAGTAATACTATAAATCCTATTTCTGTAATAGAAAAGTTAGTACTGATCTGAACTAACCCCGACTCTGTTACTACATATAAATGTAAAGACTCACTGTCACGCAGGAAAGGGATTCTATAGTAAGGCTGTGGTCACAATGCGTTTTTGGAGTCTGTTTAACTGATCTATTTTTAAATGATTACAGAAAAACATTGTCAACAACATTTTTTGTGTATGCTAAAAAATAAAACTGATCCGTTTCAATGCGTCTTTTTTATAATGTAATATCAATTTTAAAATGGATCCAAAAGATTGGCACACAGATGGCATTTATTTTTGCATCAGTTTTTCCCTACATAAAACTAAAACTAAAAGCAGTATGAACCTAGCCTAAGCCTACAGAGCAATTTTTTAAGTGAGAAATGTCTCTGTTCCTATGAGATTGTGGAGACTGGAAGTTTTTTTATTTTTTTTAAAGAAAATAATTCTGTATCAACTTTAAATACAATGTATTACCTACTTATAGAACAGAGGAACTGCCATACCCCCCCACTTCTCTTTTGTAGAAGTCAGGTTTTATATATTATCAAATATCCTTTCTGGACAAGTTTTGCTCTATCCACAATATTCAAGGGATATGACAAAACTAACAGACTGCAGTGGGTCAGACTGCTGTTTGGTACAGGGAGAGATCTATTAAGACCAGCGAGGCAGAAGAAAGGGGACCACCAAATGACTAATGGTTAAGGCAGCATCAAAATAATGACAGGCTGACTGTCTGACTTCACTGACCGACTGACTGACTGGTTGCTTTTGGCAAACCTTCAATTTTTTTTTATACTAGTTGTTGGCCAATCATTGACTTGCAGAGAGTCTACTTTCAATAGGAAGCAGCAAAGATCAAGCTCACTTCCTCCCTGAACGTCTTTGTAAATTTTCACACCATTAGGGTGCCTTCACACCTACCGGATCCACAGCGGATCTCACTTCTGCGAATTCGAAGCGAGAACTGCTGCGGATCCAGTATCAATTCACCCCTATGATAGCACATATTCGCAGCGGGATTAACATCCCGCTGTGAATATGTGCTTTAACTCCCTGGTGCCCGCAGCCCCGCCATCGCATCCCCCATCCCCGGCGGCGGCACATCTCCCCATCCCGGCCACATCCCCCATCAGCCCATCTCCGGCCCGCCGCCGCGAGCATACATTACCTGCTCGGCAGCGCGGCTGCAGTGAGGCTCCCGGCTCCGGTCCCGCTCAGCTGATCTGAGCGGGACCGGAGCCGGCAGCCTCACTGCAGCCGCGCCGCCGAGCAGGTACTGTATGCTCTCGGTGGCGGGCTGGGGGTGGGCTGATGGGGGGATGCGCTGGGGATGCGACGGCGGGGCTGCGGGCACCAGGGAGTTAAAGCACATATTCACAGCGGGATGTCAATCCCGCTGCGAATATATGCTCTCATAGGGGTGAACTGATACCGGATCCGCAGCGATTCTCGCTTCGAATCCGCAGAAGTGAGATCCGCTGTGGATCTGGTAGGTGTGAAGGCACCCTTAAACATTTTTCTTACAAGAAACACTTACAGAATTTTCTACTCTTTGGCTGTAGTCTTGAAAGACAGCGCTGGATTTTGTTAATAGATCTTGTGATGGAGATATGTTGTTCAGGATTCCCAGAGGGGGGCTGATGGTGTTAAATGTTAGAGACTTTCCTACAAAAGAATGCATCGAATCAAGCTATATATTTCATGCAAACTCACACAGAAGACATGATTTCACTGAACAACTAATAAAACACATTGTAAGAGTATTGGAAGTATATGGTTAAAGGAGTACTACAGCAAAAACTTTTTCCCAGTAATTGAAACACATTGCAAAGATTATCGTTTGAAAAATCGTTATATCGTTCGAATATAAGCTATGATCGTTCTGTGTAATTGCAGGCAACGATCGAAAAATCGTTCATATGTCGTTGCTCGTTGATTTAGATCTGAACCTAAAATTACCGTTAATCGTTCGCTAATCATTGGATGTAATTCCACATTTGTTCGCTCAAGTTCCGCATTTTTTCACTAATCGTTCAGTGTAATAGCACATTGCCCATTATTTTCCTGAGATCAGAAGGAATAAACAATCATAGTAACGATCGTAATAACGATTGTATCTAACGACAATCGTTCTGTGTAATATGGTGAAAGATTTCAGGTTAACGATAAACAATCTCGTTTGCGATCGTTTATCGTTAGTCATTAATCATTAAAAATCGCTCTGTGTAATAGGACCCTATCTTTTCCCCCCTCAACCCCCCACCAGGAAGTGAAGTAAACTAATTTTTTTCTAATGACTGTTGACCCCAGGCTGCTCTGTGAAGCCATTTTGTGAAAATGACATCATCAAGAGGGAGGCGGGTCTAAGTCCTGTTAAGCCAGCCTCTGTCAGATGACTCAGGTTACTCAGCTCTGATTGGCTGAACAAGATGTAAGCCATATAACAGTTTTACAGAGTCAGTTAGACATCACAAGAGACAAAGTGCATCATGGGAAAACCCAAACCAGGAAAAAAAAAAAAAAAAAAAATGAAGCCACCAACTGGAGCCTAAGAGACCTGCAAACAGCGGGAAATTCCAACTGAGACAGAGGGATGGTAAGTGTAAAAACTATGTTTATGATTGATTTTTTTTAAATCAGTGCCGGAGTACCCCTTTAACTCTTTAATATGGAAGCTGATGCCTCTAAAGCCACATTCACAATATAATTTACAACACAATGAAAGTCACTGGTTTATTGTGTAATTCTATACTCATATTTTGTGCTGGAGGCTCAGTTTGGATCATAATTCCATTTAATTTGAAAGCAGGAGTAGCTCTGCATTATTATTTGCATTAGAAATGGAAGCCATTACACATATATAATCAAGATCAAAATAGTGGGGCTTCACAAAGCTTTACTGCAGATTTTAAAAGCTATCTGTCATGAAGAAATCCCTGTGCAGATTGGCATGCAGCCGCAGCTGGTACAGGGAGATTGAATCCCCCTGAATATTTCTCCCACTGATAGAGTTCTGTGCACAAACCCCATTAATTAGAATAGGGCTCATGCATGGAACGCCTATACAGGACAACACCTCTTTCAAGAGTCAGCTACAACTGCACATTAATCTGCACAGGGATTTCTTTGTGACAGACCCATTTTTTTTAGCAAGTGCTGGGGAGGGGGGGAATAAAATAAATAAAATGCTCTTACCTCCCTCACTCCATCACTGGTGACTGCATACTTGGTCTGAGTGGGTGATGTGTGAGGTCCACTCAGCCAGTCAGCGGCCATAGTCAGGTCCCGCCTTGGGCACTAACTGGCTGAGTGGACCTCACACGTCACAATCTGGGATTTCGCTCAGCCCAGGAAGCAGCCGGGGACCGGAGTGGCGGAATGATGCCATCAGTGCTGAGGAAAGAGCATTTTATTTCTTTTATCCTACCCTCCCCAGCACTTGTTAAAAAATGGTTCTGACCGGACTACTTCTTTAGTACAGAAAAATCTAAATATCTGGAGGCAGATTCCTAATTATTTTGTGTCAGTGTAGATTCAAAAAACTACAATCCAAGATGAATCTACTTTTATTACTTTGGCTTATTTTAATGATGCAACCCCTGCCCCCAACCCCCATGTACAGGCATACATCTTTTAAAAGTTATGGGGTTTTTTTTTACACATTCATTTGAGAAAGAAGTCTATGTCTTGAACATAATATTTTTTTTTTTGTTAGCTTCTAAAATACATCGGTCCTTTTTGATACAAAAATATTTACCATAACAAGGATTTTTCCGGGTAACACATTAAGGGTACAAACCTACTTGACGTATTTACTGCGTGAATCAGTTTTAAAAATAAGCAGGCAAAACGCAGGTTGGCTTTATACGATTGTTCTGCATTAAAATACGCAATTGCGTATTTTTGAAGCGTGAAGCTACATGCGTTTTTCACACAGGTTGTTAACAACTGATGCTTTGCTAACAACAAGCTTCACGCTTCAAAAATACGCAATTGTGTATTTTAATGCAGAACAATCGTATAAAGCCAACCTGCGTTTTGCTTCCTATTTTTTAAGACTGATTCACGCAGCAAATACGTCAAGTGGGTTTGTACCCTAAAACATTATTTGTTACTATATAATATGTATAAAAGGTGTTAGGGGCTCTGTAGAGTTGGTTAAAAGTATTTTTTTTCCCACTTACCTTGAACTTTAAGTGAGCTTGGCACTATGGTGAATTGGACATTCTGTCTGGATTTTATAAAGTTACTCAGAGTTGTATCTGCATCAAACCAAAGAACAGTGGTAACGGGAAAGACTATACTGGCATGAGTCCAACCCATGACATTCCTGCACATAGATATAATAAAGAGGTGTCAAAATAGCTTGAAACATATTTTTTCATATATTTCATTTCTAACATTTTCTCTACAGCAAAAAGACCAATATAGAAATATTGTTTATGTAAACCCTACAGGGTAATTCCAGACAAAATGCACAATTCCTGCAATAGTTTATTATTTAGTGTGAATGTTATGTATGAATTGCACAGGTCTTCCGGCCAACATGGCGTTACCTGTGTGTAATGTCATTTAAGGAACACACTTTAAACATGACTAGTAGGTGGTATAACTAAATAGTGTAGAATACTGCAACATTCTATCCAGCTGGACTCCATAGAAAATGTCCTAACATGGGGCACTATGTAAGATGTATAGCTATACTTTGGATGTATACTTTAGGGACCCCCCCCACACACACTCTTTACTCCGATTTACAGTAGTATGAGCATTGCTATCACTGTGTGAGATTAGCCTTAGCTGGGACTGGTAGATTCCTGAAAGGAGAACTATATAGCTTTTATTTGTACAATACTCTGTCAACAACATTATCCAAATTAGAAGAGCACCTAATGACACATCCATTATAGAAATACCAATAGAAATCTTTATCTCTATAATGAATAACTCATCTTGGTTATTGACTAATAACTGTTTTTATGACTTAATGTGTCAATGGAGATATACTGTATGAAGTAGTGGGTGATGTGACGCCCAGTCCTTGAAGCATGATCGCCTGACATTTTCCTACTTACGTGAAGGTGGTAGTTGGATTTGCTGCTGTTGTAACGTTTGGAAGCATTAATAATGTACTATTCACCTGGGGAGTAAAATAGAAATACAATATAAAAAGGCAAATCGTTTTTTTATTAGTATTCACTGAATACTATACTAGACACAAAGATTGTGGCGCTTCTAATGTAAAAATAAAAATAAAATAAATAAAAAAACTTAAAGAAAGTGTGAATATGTACCATTACTAATCACGATTTTTGGTTATCTGGGGTAATAATCTCATTGCTTTATAAATTCATTTTTATCCCCAAGAAACTGAACATACCCAGCTGTTTGCTTGATTTATAAGAACTTGTTGGGTTGATTCATTATATGGTTTCTTAATGAGGAAGTTCACTGAGACATTGAGTGGTCCAAGGTTAGCCAGTGTAGCACCTATAAAATAGAAAAGAAGAATTATAAAAATAGATAGCTATTTAATTAGGTTTCATATGAGCATACCACAATAACATTTAAGCTGTCATCTTACTAGATTTACTAGGTTAGAAAATATTGGTCAGATTGACAACATTGTATAGAATGGTCACTACTCATCCTCTACTTAACAATATGCTACAAGTGACTGTGTACCCACAATCTGCCCCCCCCCCCAAACCGCTTGTACCTTTGGATAGCTGCTTTTAATCAAGATCTGCCCTGGCGTCCGTTCGGCAGGTGAATATCTGTGCCCTAACTTTGCATCACCCGTCCGTCCCTCCTCCCCACCCTCTTCATTATTAGGAATGCCACTGGAACATTTTCTCTTGTCTTAACATTGCACAGGTGCCTTAACGATCCAGTCCATGTTCAGTATTCACACAGCTCACAGCTGAGGAATAGGAGACAATCTGCTTGGAGCATTCCTAATGATGAGGAGGGCGGGGAGGAGGGACAGAGAGGTTGTGCCAGCCCAATGCATACACAATCTAAGCCCCGGCCGTTGGGCACGGGCTGCAAGTTTAAAAGTTGTTTTTTAGGACAATAACTGCATCACCTGCCGAACGGACCTCAGGACAGATCTTGGATTAAAAGTAGCTATCCGAAGGTACAAGTGGTTTTGGGGGGGTCAGATTGTGGGTACAGAAACAAATATATACAGAATCCACATCATGTATAGTCACCCTATACAGAAATTAAAGCAACTCTGTACCCACAATCTGACCCTCCCAAACCGCTTGTACCTGCTTTTAATCCAAGATCTGTCCTGGAGTCCGTTCGGCAGGTGATGCAGTTATTTTAATAAAAAAACAACTTTTAAACTTGCAGCCCTGTGTCAAATTGGGGTGGCTTACAGTGTCTATGCCCTAGGCTTGCACCGCCTCTCTGTCCCGCCTCCCTACCCTCTTCATCATTAGGAATGTCCCAAAAACAATTTCTGCTATTCATCACCTGTGTGAACACTGCACATGAGCTGGATCATTAAGGCACCTTTACAGTGTTCACACAGGTGATGAATAGGAAAAATCCTGCCTGGGGCATTCCTAGTAATCAGGAGGGCGAGGAGGAGGGAAGGAGGTGCGTTGCAATCCTAAAGCATACACACTCTAGGCCATGCCAATTTGACACAGGGCTACAAGTTTAAAGGTTGTTTTTAGGACAATAATTGCATCACCTGCCGAACGGAGCCGTCAAATAGGATGTATTCATTCTGCCTTACTCACCATTTGACTTGATGCTGTCAGCTGAGACTTGTAGGATCCCCATACTACTATTGCCCTGGAGGCTACTGACCAGGGCTCGTACAGTATTGTCATAAGAAGGGGCTGGAGTTGTTGAATTTTGAAATTGAAGCTGAGTTTCAGAAACCACAGATCCTTGCCTGTAAAAATAAGACAATATTAAACTATGGCTACTAGGTAATTGCATTTACCTTGTTCTGCATAATGGATCAGATACAAATATCCCTGGTGCAGCTATGGGTAGCTAAATTTACTTTTCGTTTGGTCACTTTTTCAATTTGAAAGCAGGGAGAAGGTCCAACTTCTTGGTGTAAACTTGCATATCATCAGTTGCAACTTTTGGGCACCGTTTACATTAAACTTGGAATAACACACTTCATGGGCTATTGTGTATAAGAACCGCACTTTACTGTATCACAATGTAAAATTAATAAAGTGATCTGTAAAATGTTTTGCTAAATTAAACATTTTAAACTTGTTTCCTTACCTGAATCCTGTGACAATGACATTCTTAAAATTAGGAAATTTTTGTTTGTAAATATTTGTCAGCTGAAAAGATACAAAAAAATAAGTTACAGTTACAGTTTTCTATTGCAGACAAAAGAAAGGCTTATTATTTTTAGGGTATGTATTTCTGCAATTGTTTCTGAGCATGTGCGCCCAGTGAGCACGTAGATCATCTTGTCATCTTGTATGGTTTAAAAGTCTTTATGTCTAACATATTTTTTAAGTTTTTTGGTGTTTTGTTTTTCCATTTTACTATTTGTATTATAAAACATTCCTGAAATCTTTTAGTACTAATTCTGGCCACTAGAGGTAATACTAATAACTTGGAGCCTGCTGGAAAATGATCTGTACAGCATTAGGCTATGTTCACACAACATATGTTTTTGTAAAAGTACGGCCGTTGTTGCAATTGGCAACAACGGCCATGCTTTGTACAAAAAGACACGCTGCATGTTCTTCTATGGGATCCCGGCAGGAGCGTATACACATAGTATATGCTCCGGCCGGGATCCCAATCGGCGCTGCAAAGAACTGACATTTCAGTTTTCTGCAGCTGCTATTCAGTGAATAGCGGCTGTAGAAAACCCTGCCAGTGCACACTGTGGAGCAAGTGGCTGCAGCCGCTTGCTTCACAGTGTGCTACAGGGAGTACTGATGCAGGCGCGCGCGCGCGCTGATGAGCCTGCATCAGAACTCTACAGCCATAAAGATCATCCGGCCGGTACTGCGGTTATGGAACAGCCGGTACAATACGCGTGTAAACATGGCCTTACAGTGAAATGTGACACCAGTAGATAGAGAAGAAAATAAGAGCTCAGTCTCAGAGGTAACAGAAGGTTTGGAGATGTTCATTGTATCTATGTCCATGAGTAGTGATGAATGAACTTGTTGAACATTTGGTTTTATCCGAACCTGAACATTCAGCATTTAAATCCAGGTGGCTGGAGAAGTCAGTAGGGATTCATCCAACTTCTCTGGGAGTCAAATGCCGAACATTTTAGTCGGGACAAACTAGAACTTCAGGTTTGCTTATCACTATCCATGTTGCCTGCCGTAAAGCCTATCTCTAGTTGCTGCTGAAATAGCTCAGGAAGGATGGCTGCCCCAAATGAATGTACATAATTAAAAAAAAATTAAAGAATGGCAAATAGAAACAGACTAGAAAAAAATATGTGAGTATACAGCTCTGATCACTAAAATAATAATAATAAATAAAATCTAGGTGACGCATTACCTTTAAGTAGACATGCACGTTGAAGTACATTTTGAACATCAGATGGCAGCAGGCTTTGTCAATAAACATTACATCTCTTGACCATTGTCTTATAATGAGTTTCAAGGGGTTATCCAGGATTAGAAAAAGGCACAGTAACTTTCTCGCAAAAACAGCACCACCCCTGTCCTCGGGTTGTGTGTAATATTTTCACCACGCTACAAACTTCACAGGAGCTGAGCTGCAAAAACCACACCCAAACAGGAAAGAAAAGGTGCTGTCACTGGAATAAAGTGGCCACGGCCGTTTCTAGAGGCTAGTGGGCTGGGTGACCGCATGGGGCGCCGACAGCTCAAGGGCGCTGGTGGCACCCCGTGGACGCCGGCCTGATCATCTGCCCTGGGCGCCCCATCACCTGGCCTGTCTGCTTGCAGCTACGCCACAGCTCCCCTGGACTGCGTTCAGCGCCTGTCAGGCCGCCGCCCCCTCACACATCTCCCTTTAGCAGCCACAGTGACGTTATATCACTGCGCCTGCTGGAGGGAGAAGATGCGTGCGGGTGCGGCGACAGCCTGCTCCTCACAGGCTGGAGGAGAAAAGGGGACAGGGACCCGCTGTATGTATTAAGGTGAGTATAATGTTTTTTTGTTTTTTTGTGTGTGTCTTTTTGGCAGTGCACGTGGGGGGGGATTATTAATATGGGAAGAGCACTGGGGGGGGTTATTAATATGGGGAGAGGAACAAAGGGGGTATTATTATATGGGTGAGCACAGGGGGGATTATTATATGGGAAGAGCACAAGGGGGATTATTATATGGGAAGGGGGGAGCACAGGGGGGATTATTATATGGGGGAGCACAGGGGGGATTATTATATGGGAAGAGCACAAGGGGGATTATTAATATGGGGAGGGGGGCACAGGTGGGATTATTATATGGGAAGAGCACAAGGGGGATTATTAATATGGGGAGGGGGGCACAGGTGGGATTATTATATGGGGGAGCACAGGGGGGATTATTAATATGGGGGGAGGAGCACAGGGGGTATTATTATATGGGGAGCACAGGGGGATTATTATATGGGAAGAGCACAAGGGGGATTATTATATGGGAAGGGGGGAACACAGGTGGGATTATTATATGGGGGAGCACAGGGGGGATTATTATATGGGGGAGCACAAGGGTGATTATCAATATGGGGAGGGGAGGGGGATTATTAATATGGGGAGAGCACAGGGGGGATTATTAATATGGGGAGAGCACAGGTGGGAGTATTACTATGGGGGAGCACAGGGGGGTTATTAATATGGGGAGAGCACAGGGGGGATTATGGGGAAAGCATAGGGGGATTAATATATGGGAAGAGCACAAGGGAGATTATTATATGGGAAGGGGGAGCACAGGGGGGATTATGATATAGGGGAGCACAGGGGGGAAATTTTTATGGGAACAGCACAATAATAATAATTAATAAGGGGAGGGGGAGCACAGGGGGGATTAGTAATATAGGGAGGGGGGAGCACAGGGGGGATTATTAATATGGGGAGAGCACAGGGGGGATTATTACTATGAAGAGAGAGCACAGGGGGATTTTTTACTATGGGGGAGCACAGGGGGGATTATTACTATGGGGGGCAGGCAGAGCACAGGGGGGATATTACTATGGGGATAGAGCACAGGAGGGATTATTACTATGGGGATAGAGCACAGGGGGGGTTATTAGTATGGGGACAGCACAGGGGGGGATTATTACTATGCCGGATGCAGCAAAGGGGGGGGGGTTATTACTATTCGGGGCACTGCACAGTGGGCATTATTACTATATGAAGCAGGAGACGTTATTACTATATGGGGGCACAGCAGGAGACATTATTACTATATAGGGGCACAGCAGGGGATGTTACATACAGGGGACAACCCACATACAGTACCTTCTGACTGTACTGAACATGACACAAAAAAGTGGAGCCTAAAATGTTTGTCTGGCAGGTTCAGAAGAGACGAATTGTTGCTGTAAGAAATCATGGTGGTCTGAGCCAGAAGGAGAGGAAAAGGAAAGTGACGCCTCAGAACAAAGAAGACGTAACCTGTGAGTGACTGAATTACTTTTTTTTTTGCCCCAATACACACACTGCTTCTTCCTAATAACAACCCGCCCCGGCTTTCAGCAAGATTCGCCCTGTAGTTCAAAAGACCTAGAAACGGCCCTGAAAGGGCCATCTTTTTCTAATTCCGGACAACGTTTTTAAATACTTGATGTATTTTAATAATTTGGTGCTTTGTCCAGAGAGATTACTCTCCCATTAACTCTCTACTGTCTACTTTGCCCATAGCAGCAAATCATAGCTCAGCCTTCATTTCTCTGTTTGCTGTGGTAAAATAAAATCTAAGCTCTATTTGGTTGTTATAGGCAAAACAGACAGTTTCTGTCTCAGACAGAACCCCTTTAAGAGAAAAGATATGTTGTTAAATTTGGTTTCAAGACTGTTTTACACACTTCATTTCTGTCCCTTTAGTATTACAGTAATTTAATCTATGGGATAACCCCTTTAAGAGAAAAGATATGTTGTTAAATTTGGTTTCAAGACAGTTTTACACACTTCATTTCTGTCCCTTTAGTATTACAGTAATTTAATCTATTCTACATTTCACAAGTCAATTTTGTCTGTCAGTTTTGACAGCGGCATCTGAATGGTTAAATGGCTGGAACAGGGTATCACTCTTTTCCAGCTATTAGTGGTGGCCCCTAGTCAGGGCTGTATTAACAGCTGCTGCTGCCCTAGGCACTAAACCTCAAGACGCCCCATCTTCACGCACCTATTGACGATACCAGACCTGACCAATACCACCATACCCCCCACCCCCCTGGAAAAGACACCAGATTTACTGGTAAGTCTGAACGGAAGGAGGGAAACAAAACATTTAAACAAAAAAATCTTTTTTCTGTCCCCCTGCAAGGTGCTGCCCTAGGCACTGGACCACGGGTGCCTAGTGGTAAATACGGCCCTGCCCCTAGCTTCTGATAGCAGTCTCCATACAATTTTGACGCACCAGGGCAAGCATACCTGGTTAATATATAATATTTATTTTGTTATCGGGGCCCTATCTGTGGTATGTGTGGAAGCAGAGACAGAAAATATAGGAGTCATAGTGTACTCTAAGGCCCAGATGTATCAAAGGGTGTAAATTATACACTGGTGTACACTGCCCACAGCAACCAATCACAGATCCTTTTTCATTTTACCAGAGCTGAAAGCTGAGCTGTGATTGGTTGCTATGGGCAGTTTAAACCAGTGTATATTTTATATATTATCAAATTTGCTGATGAATGCACTGTGATTATCTCTCCCGGCATACTATTCTGGCAACCTCCTCAGTACAACCTATAACATGCAGGCATTTTGTTATTTCATGTGGTAAAGAAGGCAGTATAGTATAAAGCAGTATAAAGTACCTTGGAAATTTGAATATGAGGTACCAGGGCAAAAAATGGACTGGTATGTACATAGTACGTGTTCCTAGTAAACCCATCTTTCTCAGTCATGCTACTTTACACTTAAGGAGGATGTACCACCAGTGCACGGGAACCGGGCCTTGGTCCAGAAAACAGACCGCGGCACTGACTTCCCCGTGCCGGCGCCGTTCGATCCGTGGCTTCAGGTTAAAGAGGATGTACCTGGTGGTACATCCTCTTTAAGAGGAAGTTGAAGGGTGTCTAACATTGAAGCTTTTACCAACTTTCAGAAAAGGTGTGCCAAATCCTTGTATATAGTAATTAATGAATCACCAATCTCAATTTTAATGAGCAGAGATATAGGAACAGGCAAATAACCACAACTGACTTACTATACTAGTAAGAACATTCTTTTTAATAGAAACTGTAGAAATTGTTAGTATTTGTATGGTCACCACAAACTTTCTTACCTCAGTCTCCACATTAGCTTTAAGATTAAGAAATCCTGGAGCAGATGTGTTCTTTAAATCATCAGTGAAGATTTGATTAACAATCTTAAACTCCAAAGGGACAGCCACAATAGATAGGATGGTGGTTGGTTGTAAAGTTGTTGTGCTAATGCTAGTTGTTGGTGTACTTTGTAATGAATTTGAGTTATTTGTAACCAATGAGGTTTTGTTGCTGGATGATAATGTAGTCAAAGATAAAGTTGTATTTAATCGAGTTTGGGATGTCGTTGATGTGTTGGATGCTTGCAATGCTCGTGATGTTGATACAGGTGAACTTGTTGATAAGACTGAAGTATTTGATCGCGATGAAGTTGACAGAGATGTTGTAATGTTGGATCTAGTTGATGCAGTTTGGGATGTCGTTGATGTGTTGGATGCTTGCAATGCTCGTGATGTTGATACAGGTGAACTTGTTGATAAGACTGAAGTATTTGATCGCGATGAAGTTGACAGAGATGTTGTAATGTTGGATCTAGTTGATGCAGTTTGGGATGTCGTTGATGTGTTGGATGCTTGCAATGCTCGTGATGTTGATACAGGTGAACTTGTTGATAAGACTGAAGTATTTGATCGCGATGAAGTTGACAGAGATGTTGTAATGTTGGATCTAGTTGATGCAGTTTGGGATGTCGTTGATGTGTTGGATGCTTGCAATGCTCGTGATGTTGATACAGGTGAACTTGTTGATAAGACTGAAGTATTTGATCGCGATGAAGTTGACAGAGATGTTGTAATGTTGGATCTAGTTGATGCAGTTTGGGATGTCGTTGATGTGTTGGATGCTTGCAATGCTCGTGATGTTGATACAGGTGAACTTGTTGATAAGACTGAAGTATTTGATCGCGATGAAGTTGACAGAGATGTTGTAATGTTGGATCTAGTTGATGCAGTTTGGGATGTCGTTGATGTGTTGGATGCTTGCAATGCTCGTGATGTTGATACAGGTGAACTTGTTGATAAGACTGAAGTGTTTGATCGCGATGAAGTTGACAGAGATGTTGTAATGTTGGATCTAGTTGATGCAGTTTGGGATGTCGTTGATGTGTTGGATGCTTGCAATGCTTTTGATGTTGATAAAGGTGAACTTGTTGATAAGACTGAAGTATTTGACCGTGATGAAGTTGACAGAGATGTTGTAATGTTGGATCTAGTTGATGTAGTTTGGAATGGTGTTGATGGTGTTGATGTGTTGGATGTTTGCAATGCTCGTGATGTTGATACAATTGAACTTGTTGATAAGACTGATGTTTTCGATGGTGTTGGAGTTGGCAGAGGTGTTGTAATGTTGGATCTAGTTGATGTAGTTTGGGATGGTGTTGATGAGTTGTTTGCTTGGATTGCTTTTGATGTTGACACAGTTGAACTCATTGATAAGACTGAAGTGTTTGGTGGCAATGAGGTTGTCGGAGTTTGTGCTATGATGCTATTTGCTGTTGACACTGTAAGTAAAATGAATATCACATTAATAATAATGCATTTGAATAAACTTTGTTGTAATCTACAAGGCATGAATGAAGTTGACCAAACAACTCTTGAAAGTCGTGTCATATTCATATGGCAGGTGGAAAATGTTTATTCCAACATACAGTAGCTATGGGTAGAAAATTCTCAACTTTGGATGGACAAGCTGTATGGATCAATGCAACATTTGAAATATTTTTATATAAGTTGTACTAGGTTTAACCATAATTGGTCATTAAAATGTACAGTATATCTTCACTTCCAAAAGGGTATATAAGGCCAGTGATTTAGGTGGTTGGGGGGGGGGGGGGGTTGCTCAATTTAACATCTACAAGGAGCTTCCATGCCGGACATCTGAGAGCCATCTACCCCCACCTCAGGAATTCACCCAAAGTGGTCCTTTGTTTCTTCAGTATACTTCTACCACTATTGGACACACCAATAACTTAAAAACTCTGAAACATTTATGAGCCTTTTGTAGGACTCCTGCATTCTTCTTATTGTTGTCCTGCTCATATAATTTTTGTGCCCATTTTTTAGAAGATTTAAATCCACCATATGTTGCTTACAAGAGATTGGAACCTTTATTCTGAGTAACTTGATATTGTCCTACAACTACAAACTCGTGCTGACCCTTTTCTAACAATTATACTCATGCTCTTTAAACTTCTAAATAAATTGGACGATAGATATTTACAGAACTGTTATTTCTTTTAGTATTTTTATAAAAATCGTTCTTTATTAAACAGAATTAAATACTCCAAAACAGAAAATAAGAGAAGCTGAGGTTCTGAAATTTTCACTTCCTTTAGCATCGGTTTTGAGCTCAAGAGAACATAATAGATCTGTTGACAAACCCATCATAATACTTATTTTATTGGTTACTAACTGAAAAATGCTGCTCACATAAATATTCTTCTCCCTTAAAACTTGTACTTGTGTTATGGACTTACCTGACCACATTCCTGCGCTGTCCTGTTTACTCCCCCACCCACCACATGGACAGTAGGTTGGATTGTATTAACAGCCGGCATCCTATCAGAGTTCAGAGGCATGCTTTCCTGACCTCAGTTTATAATCTGATTTTGTACCATGCTTCTGAATATGTTTCTGACCTCAGCTAGTTTTATGGTTCTCATTTAGTCCTGAATGTGCTCTCACGACCCTGGCATATTATCTGACTTTGCTTCTGGTTCTTACTCGTGGCCAATAGACTCCCAGTTGTTGCTGATTCGGACTGCTGACTATTTCCCATTTCACTTTCTTCAATGAGAAGAGACCAGACCGGTCTCAAAACATCTTGTATCATATGTTTTATTAATTTTTTAAAAAATATTCGTTATTGATTCCTGGCTTCCTGGACCTGCGCCCGGCATCCTGTTGTTGGAATTGAGGAGTTTGTCTACTGGCCCTGCAAATAGCAGCATATGGTCGGCACCCAGTTCGAGTCTGCCACCTAGGCCATCATGTCCAAGTAGGCAGGGGACAGTGGGCTAGTTTCAGTTAAGGCTCACTGTTCCCCTGACATGACAACTTGGTAGAACCTTTCACGATCCCTGGCACATGAGGTTGAATACATATGCAGATAGCATTTTTGTATATGTTTATTTTTAAAGGTTTAAAAAAACATTTATTTTACTTACCAACTAGTAGCAGCAGCAGTAGAAAAGGTGGCCTCCATAAATTCATTGCTGAAGATATGATGTTAAGTTTGCAGAGCCTAAGAATACAGATTGAACATGTATGCTATAACTATATTTACATTTGCAGGAAAAAATATGTAGTGCTTGAAAAGTGTGCCCCTTTAACAGTGACTTCCATTTAAGAGAAAGTTTAACCCTTACACCCTCCCTTTATAAGCGACTTTGGTCCCGTCCCTTTAAGGGCTAATTTGGTGCTGTCTCTTTAAGAGTGACGTATGTACATCCCTTTAAGAGCTAATTTAGCCCTGGCCCTTTAGAAGCAAATTTGGTACTATCCCTTTAAAGGAGAAGTCTGGCAAAAAATTTTATTAAAGTATTGTATTGCCCCCAAAAAGTTATACAAATCCCCAATATACACTTATTATGGGAAATGCTTATAATGTGTTTTTTTTCCCCTGCACTTACTACTGCATCAAGGCTTCACTTCCTGGATAACATGGTGAAGTCACGACCCGACTCCCAGAGCTGTGTGGGCCGTGGCTGCTGGAGAGGATGATGGCAGGGGGACAACTGAGGGACACAGGGCACTGGAGGGACACTAAGCATCCCTCTGCCATCATCCTCCAGCAGCCACAGCCCGCACAGCTCTGGGAGTTGGGGTCGTGACATCACCATTTTATCCAGGAAGTGAAGCCTTGATGCAGGAGTAAGTGCAGGGAAAAAAGCACTTTATGTGCATTTCCCGTTATAAGTGTATATTGGTGATTTGTATAACTTTTGGGGGACAATACAATACTTTAATAAAAATTTTCACCGGACTTCTCCTTTAACCCTTTAAGGACGGGGCCCATTTTCGTTTTTACGTTTTCGGTTTTTCCTCCTTGTGTTTAAAAGGTCATAGCACTTGCATTTTTCCACCTAGAAACCCACATGACCCCTTATTTTTTGCGTCACTAATTGTACTTTGCAATTACAGGCTGAATTTTTGCATAAAGTACACTGTGAAACCAGAAAAAAATTCAAAGTGTGGTGAAATTGAAAAAAAAAACGCATTTCTTTTATTTGGGGGAAATGTGTTTTTACGCCATTCGCCTGGGGTAAAACTGACTTATTATGCATGTTCCTCAAGTCGTTACGATTAAAACGATATATAACATGTATAACTTATATTGTATCTGATGGCCTGTAAAAAATTCAAACCGTTGTTAACCAATATAGGTTCCTTAAATCGCTCCATTCCCAGGCTTATAGCGCTTTTATCCTTTGGTCTATGGGGGCTGTGCGAGTGTCATTTTTTGCGCCATGATGTGATCTTTCTATCGGTACCTTGATTGCCCATATACGTCTTTTTGATCGCTTTTTTATTAAATTTTTCTGGATTTGATGCGACCAAAAATGCGCAATTTTGCACTTTGGGATTTTTTTGCGCTGACGCCGTTTACCGTACGAGATCAGGAATGTGAATAATTAATAGTTCGGGCGATTACGCACGCGGCGATAGCAAACATGTTTATTTATTTATTTGTTTACTTTTATTTATAACCTGGGAAAAGGGGGGTGATTCAGACTTTTATTAGGGGAGGGGGCTTTTTACTATTAACAACACTTTATTTTTTTTTTTACACATATACTAGAAGCCCCCCTGGGGGACTTCTAGTATATACACTGTGATCTCTCATTGAGATCTCTGCAGCATAGATATGCTGCAGAGATCCATGAGATCGGCACTCGTTTGCTTTTGGCTGCTGCAGCCGAAAACGAACGAGTGCCGAGCCGAGGACGGTGCCATCTTGGACGCGTCCCCGGCCGGCATCAGTAACGGAGATCGCTCCTCCGGGACAAGGTCCCGGAGGAGCGATCTCCCCCACTAGACCCCAGGGAAACGTTGCCTCCAGTAATCGGAGGCAGCTGTCAACTTTGACAGCTGCCTCCGATTAGCTAATTAGCGGGCACGGCGATCAGACCGTGCCCGCTAATAGCATCGGTCCCGGGCTACTCGCGGCACCCCGGATCGCGGCACTTCAAAGCGGGGCCGCCGCGCGGCCCCGCTTTGAAGTGCAAGTGAGGACATATGACGTAGGGGTACGTCATATGTCCTTAAGAGGTTAAGAGCAATTTTGGTAGCGTCCCTTTAAGAGCACCTTTGGTACTGTATTTTTAAGAGCGGTTTTGGTGTCGTAATTTTAAGAGCAGCTTTTGTAGCACCCCTTTAAGAGCAAATTTGGTACTGTCCCTTAAAAAGTGGCTTTGGTACAGTCCCTTTAAAGGGAACCAATCACACAAAAATTGGCCATAAAGCTAAGGAAACGTGCAGGTACATCAGCCAGCATGCTTCCTAACCATCCCTCTGTCCCCTCCGTCCCCTGTACATAGAGCCCGCAAAGTTAGTTTAATAGTCTCCCGCGCTCTATGTAAATTACCATGCAAGTAGTCACTGGGTCCTGGGCCGGCTCCGGCGCTGTAATCACGCCCCTCTGGGCGTGTTGGAAAGCGGCGCCTGGTGACGTCACTCGGGGGGGCCGGCATTGCACGTCGGCCACGCCGACGTCTTTACTATGCTGCGTTTGCGCAGTACAGTGGCTGAAGCCGCTGCTGTACTACGCCGCGCAGGCGCAGTACAGCAGCGTCTTATCTGGCTGCACTGTGCATGCATAGCATAGTAAAGACGTCGGCGTGGCCGACGTGCAATGCCGCCCCCCCCGAGTGACGTCACCAGGCGCCGCTTTCCAACACGCCCAGAGGGGCGTGATTACAGTGCTGGAGCCGGCCCAGGACCCAGTGACTACTTGAAGAAGCCCCCGTCCACCGTGACTACTTGACCAGCCACCCTCCCACCGTGACTACTTGCATGGTAATGTACATAGAGCTCGGGAGACTATTAAACTAACTTTGTGGGCTCTATGTACATGGGACTGAGGGTACAGGGGGATGTTTAGGAAGCGTGCTGACTTATGTACCTGCACGCTTCCTTAGCTTTATGGCTAATTTTTGTGTGATTGGTTCCCTTTAAGAGCAAATTTGATGCCAACCCTTTAAAAATGACTTTGGTGCCTTTAAGAACACATTTGGTACCATCCCAACTCCTTAACAGTAACACCCACTTCTCGTTTACCATGACAATCTTGTGGAAATCTGTATTTATGTCAGTGAGGCAAAATTAATAAGGACCTTCCATCTTCCTCCTTTATCAGACCTATATTCTCATTGAACCAACGCACAGGATATCAGAACCAGTTCCAAGCCGATCGTCATCTTTAATAATATGTCTAAAATGTTGTGCACACAGCACAACAATAGAAGGTGAGTGCTTTGCAAGTTACGTCGGCAACCAGTCCCTGGTAAAGGCAGATAGAATATGCCCTTGTCTTCTGCTCCCCCCCCCCCCCCCCACACACACAGTTTTTCCTGTAGAACCTGGTGGATGACTGTGATGACTTACAGTATTCATGTGTAATTCAGCTGAATACCCACCAGATGGCAACTTTTGACTCACCCTGAATGTAACACGTCTTTGTACCTTTGTACAGTGTTCATTTTTTTTCTATTGAGCCCATGATGTTGTGTTCTCACTGCAATACCTCACATATCATGAGATTATTAATGACCTGTTAAAGAATTTAACATGTTATACAACTTTGTAATGTATGTTATGTCTGTGAATGGCCCCCTTCCCCATGTCCCACCACCCTCACCCATGTACCCGGAAGTGTGGTGCGCTATACTCACCTGTCACGTGCTGACACCAGTCTCCGATCTTCAGCGAGTGACGTCTTCTTCGGGCGGCCGGCGAACAGCTCTGACTGTCCCGAATGCCGGCCACCCTCTGCAGCGTCATCCGATGCTCAGCCGCGATTGGCTGAGCATAACTGTGCTCAGCCAATCGCGGCTGAGCACAGTTGTGACGCGGCAGAGGGGGGACGGGCGGCAGCGACTCGGCCGTCCGTCCGAAGATGACGTTTGCCACAGGATGGTGGACGGCCCTCGACACGCATCAGGTAATGTATAATGCACCACACTTCCAGGTACATGGGTGGGGGTGGTGGGACACGGGGAACGGGGCGATTCACAGACATAACATACATTACAAAGTTGTATAACTTTGTAATGTGTGTTATTCTGTGAATAATTTCTGAGCGCCGCACTACCCCTTTAATACATCACCACAGTTCTCAAATCTGACCTTACTCTGGTCTCACTTTATGTGGCAATGCACTTGTGATGCTTTAACTTATCTATGTGATTCGTAAGTAGTTCTTTTTAGACATCTTGTTCTTTATGTTAGTGGTAAATTTTAGTCGATACAAGATTACTATTTTTTTTATTTGAAATTTTATGCGTGTTATAAGAATAATCATGCCACCTAAATGAATTAAAAATTCTTAATTACAATATGTCTACTTTACTTTGGCATCATTTGGTAAGGGCCCTTTTCCTTTTTAGAATTTGAGAAGGCCCAGACATTTACAAGATATTTTTCAAGTTTTCTTGATTATTTCCAAAACCAATTTTTTTAAGGGACCAGATGATAACTGAAGTGGATTTGACAGACCTGTATTGTAGAAATTGATTGACAATCGCTACTCTCAGGTCACATCACTGGGGTAATTAACACTATTGAGCATGTCAATCTACGACATAAATTCATATACAATCTCCTCTGGATGATAGAATTATGCTAGGTTACTCACATAGGTTCCCTCTACCCCAATATCTCATAACTATTCGCTGCCACCACCTATACTTATCAGGCAATAGGGGCCTATTATGGATATCTCTCTATATCCCAATACCCAAACTAAACCCATTATAACACAGTATTACAACTAAATAGAACCCAATGGTAATGCTTTCTCTCTTCTGAAATATAAGTTTTATAAGACTACAAGAAAGTATCTATTCATTTTTAAAGTTTAATATACAATAGTGCAGTGCAATATAAATAGGATATTGTCAGATAAAACTAAAAGATTACAAAAAGTACAAACATAAAAACAAACAATGCAAACAGTTATAAAAGAAAAGGAATAAACAGTATTAAAGCTTACTGCTGATCAGAAGTAGTATCCTGGCTGTGGGGTACAGCAGAGAAACAGGCAAGTGTGATGTGGATCCACCAAAGACTGATACTGCTCCCTGTTTGTGCAGAGATTTTAAGCACAAATTGTCCCTCCATAATTCTGGCAGGTGGTGTCACTGAGAGGAGGCTGGTCACATGGTAATGAGGGGCACTCCTCTTTTCTGAATTTACCCTGTGGTGTATCAGTCCCACAACAATAACCAGTTTAGAGGATAGGGACCTTCTAGAATTATGACATACCTGTCAATCATCCAGGCATATCCCAAACAACCATTTCATATCAAACACCACTGCATATGGTCCACGTTATCAGAGAATATCTAATATCACCTGGTTGCTGTGGGCATATTGCCATGATTTTGACATATGTATGGCGGTGACTTTCTCCAATAATAAATACCGAGTTTGGTCACTCCAATCATGAATTATTGTGGGGTTTCCTTTGATATAACATTTCCCCTTTGAACTCTTGTTCTATCTTAATCGAGTCATAGTTAGCTCAGGAATATGGGTGAGGGTCAGAGGTGGGAATCTTTGTCCCTAGTGTAAGGGTGAATATCATCTCAGTGTCACACAGTGGTTACAGTGGTTAGAAACAGGTCAATTAATAACTCCCCTTGTCACTGGGCTGCCTGTAATATTACACCACATTAATCACCCCATTTGAGAAGCTGCACCCCTCAAACAATTCACAAAAGGATATACAAATTTTATTAACCCAGTTTAAAGATTTCTAATATTCTATTTAAATTATTTTTTTTCTGTTTCACAGCAGGTATTAACAGAAACATTGGTACAGTAACTTAATATTTTTTTACTCTGATTCTGCAGTTTTTAAAAATATCCCATGTGTGTCCCTAGTGTGCTCCTTGCCTCGCACATAGGCCTCAGTAAAGGAGCACCCTGTGGATTTTAGGGGGCAGGGCGTCTATTTATTAGGGTGCTTTTCATGCATCATGTTGGGTTTGCAAAGGAATTTAGGTACCAAAGCATAACAAATCCCACCCCCCCCCCCAAAAAAAAAAAGATGCCTTTGTGTTCACTACACCTCTCAAGGAATTTATAAAGAGTGTAGAATTTCTCACCACACAGATATATCATACAATTGATTTAAGTTAGGTCGTAAAAATTAAAGATGTAATTTTTTCAGCAGTACAGCAGTAGCCCTTATATGACCATATACTGCAGTTTGGGCTGCATACACAGTTTTTAGGACACCATATGCATTTGCAGTGCCCTTGTGGTACTAGCACAGTGAAAACCAAGAAGTCACCCTATTTTGGAAACTACACCGCCTCAAAGGGCTCACCTAGGGGTATAATAGAGTATTTAGACCCCACAGGTGTTTGAGGAGTTATTTGCATTAGGGTGTGAAAATGAAAATTCTAATTTTTTCTAATAATATGTACATATAGCTCAAAATGACTGCTTTTCAAATGAAACATAGTTTGATAGTTTGATTCCCCCCCCCCCCCCCACTTTGGGGATTAAAAGTTGCAATTCTTAGATTCTGGTATAGTTATACAGCAGTACATCACTACTGCTGTATACTAGACCTGTCAGTTTTGTCAGTTTTTGTCAGTTTAAGCCTGTGAAACCCAGCCTGGGGCTTACAGGATGCTGTACCCACGCAGGCTAGAGGTCAGGATCTTACCCCCAGCTGCTAGGAAGCCATTGGGACCAACACAATGTGTAAAAAATATGTACATGTACTGTGTTGTCCATCAGGTGATAGGACATTGTTCACTACCGATTTTTTGTGATTGTCTTTTGTGCATATTCCCCCTTAACCTGTATTGCACTGAAGATTCCTTAAAGCGGCACTATCAGCAGGTTCTGCTGATTGAACCTGCTGATATGCCACAAAAGCCCTTTACCTTAGCAGTTGATAGCTGTTATAACTGCTCTTCTGCCCCTCTGCACTCTTTATAAATTTGCTAATTGCCCCTATGCAAATATGGGGCTTAAGAGCCTTTGGGGCATCACTTTAAGTAAAGTGTTATTCTGTTCAAGTACTGGTTAGGTGCTCATTTTTGCTCTTCACCTGCACCCACATACCCTGTGCTACCTTTACTAAGGCTAGTGCTAGTATACTGGGGATGGGCATCACCACCCCTGGCCACTGAGACAAGCTCCTAGTTGGTACCCCTATACCTAGTTCACTGCTAACAACACCTAGCAACCCCGGGTTATGGCAACAGGAGCAAGGAAGTCTATTATATCATCAGTCTATTAGATTTATGTATCTGCTTGCCGACAACAGAGGATTGTACTGGCGAGTTCTGGTCATATAGTCAATAAATATAGTTTGTAACTATGTAACCGTGGGAGCGAGTACTTGTTGTTACAGCATACCGCATTTTTTTAGCAATAGATAGATAGTTTGTAGCCCCACCCTGGGGCTCATAGGATGCTGTACCCACAAAGGCTAGAGGTCATGATCTGACCTCCAGCTAAGAGGAAGTCATTGGGACCAATGCACTCTCATTGCGGGGGTCCTGATGGGCGACAGGAAGAGTCACCTTAGGGTTACAGTGAAAATGCTAATCGCTGCATCTATAGGGTTAAGGTGCAGAGACCAGCGCCAGCATGGGTCTTGGCAGTTGCAGCAGGTCCCTGGCTGTGATTGACATCTCCATCGTTACATATGGTTAACACCAGAGCCATAGAGCTACGCCAATGACTCCAATATATATTTACTATTATATACATACACCTGTTCAATGAATGTGTTTTTTTTTCCATGTCTCTTGTTTACTATGCATGCAATCTAAACTACCAGCAGCATGTTGTAAGAGCAAAGCAACATGATAAAAAGTTTTAGATACAGATAAACTGAATAGGTCATCTAGGCTTAACACATATAAATAAATAATGTAGATATTAAAATAATATTTATTAATAATAAAATAAAGATAGTAAATGACAACAATAGGTGATCACCAGATATAAATATATAGTAATACCATATGCAGGGATCAGAAAACTCATGCCAAGGTGAATTTATTTACAGTGTGGTTATTTACACTTTTTTTTATCAGCAGCTTTATCAGTAAAAAAGGATGGTGAGAGTCAGATGCGCATATGGTAGGGGACACCCAGGTACCTTATTACTTGCACAGTCTTTTTATAAACATCAATAGGCAAAGAGGTTATCATAAGTAAGGTGTTCCTAGTGCTGTGGTTTTCACCCAGGGGCTGCACATTCCTTCCAAGGTCTCTTGCTCAACGTGTTTCCTGTGTATAATAGTCATAATCGTCAGGAGCCGGAAATGCATTGAGCAAGAACCCTTGGAAGGAATGTGCAGCCCCTGGGTGAGAACCACAGCACAAGAAACACCTGACTTATGGTAACATCTGTGCAAGTAATATTAAGCATTACACAAGGTACCTGGGTGTCCCCTACCATATGCGCATCTGACTCTCACCATCCTGCAAATGGCTGCTTTTTGTACTTATGAAGCTGCATATAAAAAAAAAAAAATAACCACACTGCAAATAAATTCTTGCATATGATTTTCAGTTCTTATATAAAAACCGTTTCAATTTATATTACATTGAATCTATATAGTAATACCATTTGTAACATGCATGTGACATAAAAAGAAAAAAACTGAATAAAGATAAAAAATTAAGAAAAAGTGAAAATGGAAAAATAGCAAAAAGAAAAAAATTTGAAAAAAAAATACTATTAAGTTAAAGTAAAACAATAAATAAAATAAAAATGCAAATAAAAAATAAAAAAAAGAAGTAAAAAATTGAAAAAGATAGTAGTAAAAATTTCTGGGAATATCTAAAATACAATTTTCTATAGATGGGAATAAGGCTAATAAAATCAGAGTAGTATAATGCTGATATTGAATAATATAACATCTTGTAAAGTGAATTGCTTGATTAGCTGTACAGCATTAATTTGTTGAATGTAGATGACTACTTGTCGACAATATAATGATTGCACTGGGAAGGCTTAATAATGTAACATGAGTAGCTGTACAGGGTTAGATCGTCAGTCTCTTAGATCTATGTATCTGCTTGCCAACAACAGAGGATTGTACTGGTGAGTTCTGGTCATATAGTCAATGAATCATATTTTGTAACTATGTAACCGTGGGAGCGAGTGCTTGTTGTTACAAAATACATTTTTGTAGCAATAGTTAGATAGTTTGTAGCCCCAGCCTGGGGCTCACAGGATGCTGTACCCACGCAGGCTAGAGGTCATGATCTAACCGCCAGCTGATAGAAAACCATTGGGACCAACGCAATCGCATTGTGGGGGTCCCAATGGGTGTCAGGGGAATCACCCACCCTCTGTTAACCTTAGCAGCATGGATCTTGGCAGCCATAGCAGGTCCCTGGCTGTGATTGACATCTGGACATTAGCTTCTGAGCTAATGCTACATACAGTTAACGCCAGAGCCCCAGGGCTATGCTGCTGTACGTGAAGGGGTTGAAGGAATAATAGATTACTTTGTTATATGCTTACATACAGTATGTACAATGAATGTGTATTCCTCTCCTGTCATTTCCAACCCCATGACAATCCCGCTGCGAGTATGTAATCATATTGGAAAGGACTGGAAAGATATCCGCAGTGTGATATCCGGAGCAGATACTGTATGTTACGTGTGAATCTAGCCTTAACACTTTTTTTCCCCCACAAAACCATGGGTCAATCTGCTCAGCTGCTCTTGTTTACCTGATATTGGTAGGTTAAATCTGATTTACATAGTGACAGCTTCCCTTTCGTTTAATTTTACAATACATTTAGCACATTTCTGGTGGTTCTTATGACAGAAATTACATTTTACACCATAACCTATTTTATAATTACATATATTGTGAACATTTTCCCTATACAGAGCCAACACACAGGTTCTTGTGGGACCACCTGCACCTGCACTCATGAGCATCTGTCATTTTACAATAAAAGAAATCTTTAAAGTAAAAAAACAAAACAAAAAAAAAACCCATCTGTTTTTTGTTAGGCTATATAACATAACTGACATGTTATTTTTATTCTGCGGGTCTTTATGGATATAGAGATACTTAATTTATATAGTTATTGTTAAGTTTTACCACTTGTAAAAAAATTTTACTTTTTTTTTAAAGAAATAAAAATGCTTTGCATCTCTGTATTACTCTGTGCATGTTTTCATGTACAGTAGGTATATATTTTTATTTTATGTATAAGCTATAGAGACAGGTATCACTGGTCTGCACTGGTCAAAGTCTACCCACAACATTGTGTTTAAATGTCTTTAGTGTATGTGTTGATTTTAAGGGATATTTTGGGAATCATGGATTCAATAAACTTTTTTTTATTAATGATAAACTTTTTGTGGTATTATTGCAACAAGGGGTTCATTTAGTTTTTTCAGTACTGTGCACCAGGCAGGGTTAATTGTGCTGCAACTGCGGTGAGATAAATTTTCTTTGTATGCTTATTATGTCTTAACAGCCTCAAAATGTTATTGTGTGCATGCAATCATTTTCAACCTTTTATTACATTACTTTTTAAAAAGAGCTAAAAAAATGCTAAAGGAACGGCATGACGGATAGAATTATCGGCAGTTCTGTGTTGGGAAAGAATGCAGAGGGGAAGGATAGGGTTACTATTCTTCTATAGGTGTAGTGATTTCGCGGCCACGTCATCAGCTGCTCAGCCGCAATTGGCTGAGCACAGTTATGCTCAGCCAATCGCGGCTGAGCTTCGGATGACGCTGCAGAGGGCGACCGGCACTCGGGAAGATCCGCCGGCCTCCCGAAGAAGACGTCACTGCTGAGGATCGGAGACCGTGGTCGGCACGTGACAGGTAATGTATAGCGCACCATACTTCCGGGTACACGGGTGGGGGTGGTGGGACACGGGGAAGGGGGCCATTCACAGACATAACATACATTACAAAGTTGTATAACTTTGTAATGTGTGTTATTCTGTGAATAATTTTTTATCGCCGGACAACCCCTTTAATAATTCATAACTACAATATGTCTATTTTACTTTGGCATCAATTGGTAAGAGCCCACTTTTTGAAGGGAACAGATGATATCTGAAGTGGATTTCAGAGACCTGTATTGTAGAAACCCACATATGATGATTGTTACTCTCAGGTCACGTCACTGGCGCGATTAACACTATTGAGCCTGTCAAGGAATTACTTCCTTGTAGTCCTTTTAAAGTTTAATATATGATGCAATGCAGTGCAATACAAAAAAAGTTAAAAAAACTAAAATATTCAAAAAAATACATACATACAAACAAACAAACAAACAATGCAAACAAGTATAAAAGAAAAGGGATAAACAGAATATTTTTGTGCAGGGATTTTAAGCACAAATATTCCCTCCAAAATTCTAGCAGGTGAGGTCACTGAGAGGAGGCTGGTCACATGGTAATGAGGGGCACTCTTCTTTTCTGAATTTACCCTGTGGTGTATAAATCCCACAAAATAACCAGTTTAGAGAATATGGACCTCCTAGAAATTTGACATACTTGTCAATCATCCAGGCATATCCCAAACAACGATTTGTTGTAATGAATTATGGTGGGGTTTCCTTTGATAAAATATTTCCCTTTTAAACTGTTCTATCTTAATCAAGTCATAGTTAGCTCAGGGATATGGGTGAGGGTCACAGGTGGGAATCTTTGTCCCTAGTGTAGGGGTGATCATCCCACAGTGGTTACAGAAGATGCAGCGTCTTTAACCCCTTCAAGACTGAGCCCATTGGCGCCCGGATGTCTGGGTCAGATTAATGCAATGTTCCTCCCCACCTTCTAAGAGCCATAGCGCTTTTCTTTTTCTACCTGCAGGGCTGGTTGGGGTGTCATTTTTTGCGCCATAATCTCTAGTTTTTATTAATATCATATTGGTGTAACAGAAAAATATTGAGCGCTTTTTAATAATTTTTTTCTGATATATCATTTTAAAAAATCAGCAATCCTGCTGTTCTTTTTTTCCGTTTACACTATTCACCATGCGGGAACAATAATGTAATATTTTAATAGATTGGACAATTCCGCACACTACCATATATATTATGTTGTTTTATTTTTATAATGGGCAATGAGGTATATTAAACTTTTATTGGCGGGGGTTTATAAGGTTTTTTTTTCCATACTTTTGAAAACTTTTTTTATTACACTTTTTTTTAACACTTGTTTTCACTTTAAAACATGCAATAAATAGATTGCATATACTGATCTATGCTGTGCCATAGCTAGCATATATCAGTGTTATCAGCAATCTGTGCATATGTATGTATGTACTGTATGTGTGTATGTATGTGTGCTCCTCAACTTGCACATAGGCCTCAGATGTAAAGGAGCACCCTGTGGATTTTGGGGGGTGTCTATAAATTAGGGTGCTTTTTATGCATCATGCTGGGTTTGCGAAGGAATTTAGTTACCAAAACATAACAAATCCCCCCCCCCCCCAAAAAAAAGATGCCTTTGTGGAGACTTTACCTCTCAAGGAATTTATCTAGAGAGTAGTGAACTTCTGACCCCACAAATATATCATACAATTAATTTAAATTAGGTCCTAAAAATTAAAGATGTAGTTATTTTTTCCAATTATATATACTTTTCATTTTATATTTTCTCAGTTTCACAAGACACACAGAGGAATGTACATCCAATATGTGACCATTTACTGCAGTTTGGGCTGACAGCAGTGCTCAGTAGGGGGTAGAAGGGGAAGAGTGCCATCTTGCATATTAAGCACAAGTTTTCCATACATAGTTTTTGGACACCATATGAATTTGTAGTTTTGCACAATAAAAACACCCAAAGTGGTTATCCCAGGACTACATTTACTACTCATCCACAGGGCTGTTAATAAATAATCAATGGGTGTCTGACTGATCACAAGTACGGGGGTCCTGAGTGCCCGTGTATGAGTGAAATGGTGATTGTGTATGCAAACCACACACATTCAAGCTCTAGGCGTCTGACTGGATGATAGTGGATAAGATAATAAAATATGGAATATGGTGCTCTGCTGACTTAAGTAGTCCCATAGTGTGTGAATGAATCCATGGTTCAGTGTGGATTCTGCTATTCCAGTTAGGACCTCAATATTTATGATTGATTAGTGTCGGACCCCCATTAATCGCTTAAATCAATCCTCTGAAATCGACAAATTGTAGTGTTTATAACCCTGTAAAAAATCCTAATAACAGTGTAAAAAATATTGTGTTTTTGTACCTCCATATTCTGCCAGTCAACTTTTTTTTATTTGTCAGTTTATGAAGGTATGTGTGGGGTTATCTTTTACAGAATTACGGTAGTTTTTATTGGTACCATCTTGGTCTACATATGGCATTTACATCAGCGCTTATCACATTTTATAGGGAGACATGGTAAAATAAGTCTTGTGTGATAACTCCACCCCACCCCCCCTTAGGAAATTTAAAGCTGCGATTGTTGGTATAGTTATATAGCAGTACATCACTACTGCTGACTACCTGTCAGTTTTGACACTGACAGTTTAAGCCTGTGAAACCCAGCCTGAGGCTTACAGGATGCTGTACCCACGCAGGCTAGAGGTCAGGATCTAACCTGCAGCTGCCAACAAACCATTGGGACCAACACAATCAGATTTTTTGCATTTTTTTGTTCCCTTCTATTTTTGTGATTGTCTTTTGCACCTCCACGTCCCGGAAACATACTGTACGCTACGGCTTGCTTCAGGGGCTCCCGGCAGTCATCCAATCAGTGCGCTGCCCCGCTGCAACGCACTGATTGGCTGACCACCAGGAGATGCCCGGCTTTGAGTGTGTCAGCCCATTGAAGTGAATGGGCCAGTATCCGCAGTGGATTTTGCTACTAATTCACATAGAGAATTCTGCTCCGGATACATTACGTGTGAATGTAACCTTAACCTGTATTGCACTAAAGATTCCTTAAGTAAAGTGTTACAACCACAAGTAGGGGACAGCGCTCATCCGAGGGTATACAAAAGGAGGAGTAGGAAAGGGACTTACCCGGTGTATTTGGGTATGGGGAAGTTCCCCCTAATCCCACTACACCAGTATCCAAGAACACGATGTATCCCCGATCTCTGTTACATGTAACATTCACAAGGAGGGCGCTCAGCAATACCCGAGAAGGAGAGTCCACCCCGGTATATATATGGGAGAGAGTAAAATACAAAAAATGCAGCGCTCAGAGATGGGGACTATAGGAGCATAAGGAATGAAACCGTTAACACGGCATAAAGCACTCACTTCACAGTGGGGGAAAGGCTGATGACATTAAGCCAGACCCCCTCCAGGACGCTTGTAGATATTAAAACGTCAGTGTATTCCACCTTTGTCACTCCAAAGATTCCGTTTATTAATGGTACTGGCAACGCGTTTCAGTGGGCTACCACCCACCTTTATCAAGCCAACAGATAACAAACAACAAGTAGTATTTATACAGTGCATGTACTTACATCATCAAATGGTGTTCGATCATATCCCGCGCCAAACCGGAAATGGCGCTACTCGCTAGCGCTCCGGCTTGGCCGGATGTGACGTATCGCAATCCTTCACACCGGAAGGACCTTGCGTTTCACTAGTGCGTTCCAATAATACCGGAAGTAACTCCGGATAAGATGGATGCGATTCACGTGCGTTCCACCAAACATAACTTCGTATGTAAATAGGAAACTATTATAAATTACTATACTAACAATAATCAGAAGCATGTTAATATATATACATACAAAAGATTAAAATAAAAATAAAAATGTATCTATGGCTTTCTATTATAAAGACCGAGAATCATAATCAGGCTAAAAGATACAAAATCTCTACGGGGTATGCTGTTCTCACAACTACACATGCTACCCCATAAAATATTATAATAAAAAATATAAAGTAAATAAATAGTATAAATATATAAATAATGACCCTCATGGTAATAATATAAACACACTAAATAAATATATATAGTTCTATCAAAGTGTCCTATGTGCGAATTTAATGAATTAAAATACCTGTTCTAGAGACTCATTCAATCCATGGGGGTTCAATGTATTAAGTCGGAAGATCCAAAACATTTCTTTGTGACACAAGCTTTTGTAGTCTTCCTGTAGGATTCTCTCTATAGGAGTAATGCGTAATAATTTAGAATCGCTATTATGATGTTCTAAGAAGTGTCGTGAGACACTATGTAACTGATATCCATGATATCCATGCACTCCTCCTGGTAAGACCCACATGACCGCAATTAGCAGGAGACACCTGAGTGCTCATGGTTTTAATCCCTCCTGTCTGTCCCATTCTATCTGTGATAGCTATGGTGAGTGCAATACCTTATCCAGACTTGTGCTGTTTGGGGGCAGCTTCCTCCACCGGCGGTGCTGGCTGGGTTTTGGTGTGGCATTTTTGGGTCTGGTCCTGTGGCATGGGGGTTGCAGGGCCGTTCCATGGCCTCCCTTCCCTGACTGTGCACGCCTGCGGGGGTGGTGGTCACTGACCGGCACAGTGTGGACTTAGTGTAGGGACCCATGTGTATCAGATACCTGCACGAGGTACATGGGGCAGTGTGGCTTGATCAATTCACATACAGAATTCTGATGTTTTTATGCAGCCGAGAGGTACTAGTATCAGCCATAGGTGTGAGGTGCAGCACTCTTTTTCTTACCTGAACCGTATTTTGTTTCTCTCTTTTCTCCGTGTTTTGCACTCCTCCTGGTAAGACCCACATGACCGCAATTAGCAGGAGACACCTGAGTGCTCATGGTTTTAATCCCTCCTGTCTGTCCCATTCTATCTGTGATAGCTATGGTGAGTGCAATACCTTATCCAGACTTGTGCTGTTTGGGGGCAGCTTCCTCCGCCGGCGGTGCTGGCTGGGTTTTGGTGTGGCATTTTTGGGTCTGGTCCTGTGGCATGGGGGTTGCAGGGCCGTTCCATGGCCTCCCTTCCCTGACTGTGCAACGCCTGCGGGGGTGGTGGTCACTGACCGGCACAGTGTGGACTTAGTGTAGGGACCCATGTGTATCAGATACCTGCACGAGGTACATGGGGCAGTGTGGCTTGATCAATTCACATACAGAATTCTGATGTTTTTTATGCAGCCGAGAGGTACTAGTATCAGCCATAGGTGTGAGGTGCAGCACTCTTTTTCTTACCTGAACCGTATTTTGTTTCTCTCTTTTCTCCGTGTTTTGCACTCCTCCTGGTAAGACCCACATGACCGCAATTAGCAGGAGACACCTGAGTGCTCATGGTTTTAATCCCTCCTGTCTGTCCCATTCTATCTGTGATAGCTATGGTGAGTGCAATACCTTATCCAGACTTGTGCTGTTTGGGGGCAGCTTCCTCCGCCGGCGGTGCTGGCTGGGTTTTGGTGTGGCATTTTTGGGTCTGGTCCTGTGGCATGGGGGTTGCAGGGGCCGTTCCATGGCCTCCCTTCCCTGACTGTGCACGCCTGCGGGGGTGGTGGTCACTGACCGGCACAGTGTGGACTTAGTGTAGGGACCCATGTGTATCAGATACCTGCACGAGGTACATGGGGCAGTGTGGCTTGATCAATTCACATACAGAATTCTGATGTTTTT
The DNA here is from genome assembly GCF_027789765.1 of Dendropsophus ebraccatus. NCBI lineage: Eukaryota > Metazoa > Chordata > Amphibia > Anura > Hylidae > Dendropsophus > Dendropsophus ebraccatus. The sequence continues at coordinate 147,996,717 of NC_091454.1, forward strand.
TATGCAGCCGAGAGGTACTAGTATCAGCCATAGGTGTGAGGTGCAGCACTCATTTTCTTACCTGAACCGTATTTTGTTTCTCTCTTTTCTCCGTGTTTTGCACTCCTCCTGGTAAGACCCACATGACCGCAATTAGCAGGAGACACCTGAGTGCTCATGGTTTTAATCCCTCCTGTCTGTCCCATTCTATCTGTGATAGCTATGGTGAGTGCAATACCTTATCCAGACTTGTGCTGTTTGGGGGCAGCTTCCTCCGCCGGCGGTGCTGGCTGGGTTTTGGTGTGGCATTTTTGGGTCTGGTCCTGTGGCATGGGGGTTGCAGGGCCGTTCCATGGCCTCCCTTCCCTGACTGTGCACGCCTGCGGGGGTGGTGGTCACTGACCGGCACAGTGTGGACTTAGTGTAGGGACCCATGTGTATCAGATACCTGCACGAGGTACATGGGGCAGTGTGGCTTGATCAATTCACATACAGAATTCTGATGTTTTTTATGCAGCCGAGAGGTACTAGTATCAGCCATAGGTGTGAGGTGCAGCACTCTTTTTCTTACCTGAACCATAAATATATAAATAATGACCCTCATGGTAATAATATAAACACACTAAATAAATATATATAGTTCTATCAAAGTGTCCTATGTGCGAATTTAATGAATTAACATACCTGTTCTAGAGACTCATTCAATCCATGGGGGTTCAATGTATTAAGTCGGAAGATCCAAAACATTTCTTTGTGACACAAGCTTTTGTAGTCTTCCTGTGGGATTCTCTCTATAGGAGTAATGCGTAATAATTTAGAATCGCTATTATGATGTTCTAAGAAGTGTCGTGAGACACTATGTAACTGATATCCATGGTTTATATTAAACCTATGTTTATTAAGACGTTGTCTTAAGGTGTCTTAATAAACATAGGTTTAATATAAACCATGGATATCAGTTACATAGTGTCTCACGACACTTCTTAGAACATCATAATAGCGATTCTAAATTATTACGCATTACTCCTATAGAGAGAATCCCACAGGAAGCCTACAAAAGCTTGTGTCACAAAGAAATGTTTTGGATCTTCCGACTTAATACATTGAACCCCCATGGATTGAATGAGTCTCTAGAACAGGTATTTTAATTCATTAAATTCGCACATAGGACACTTTGATAGAACTATATATATTTATTTAGTGTGTTTATATTATTACCATGAGGGTCATTATTTATATATTTATACTATTTATTTACTTTATATTTTTTATTATAATATTTTATGGGGTAGCATGTGTAGTTGTGAGAACAGCATACCCCGTAGAGATTTTGTATCTTTTAGCCTGATTATGATTCTCGGTCTTTATAATAGATAGCCATAGATACATTTTTATTTTTATTTTAATCTTTTGTATGTATATATATTAACATGCTTCTGATTATTGTTAGTATAGTAATTTATAATAGTTTCCTATTTACATACGAAGTTATGTTTGGTGGAACGCACGTGAATCGCATCCATCTTATCCGGAGTTACTTCCGGTATTATTGGAACGCACTAGTGAAACGCAAGGTCCTTCCGGTGTGAAGGATTGCGATACGTCACATCCGGCCAAGCCGGAGCGCTAGCGAGTAGCGTCATTTCCAGTTTGGCGCGGGATATGATCGAACACCATTTGATGATGTAAGTACATGCACTGTATAAATACTACTTGTTGTTTGTTATCTGTTGGCTTGATAAAGGTGGGTGGTAGCCCACTGAAACGCGTTGCCAGTACCATTAATAAACTGAATCTTTGGAGTGACAAAGGTGGAATACACTGACGTTTTAATATCTACAAGCGTCCTGGAGGGGGTCTGGCTTAATGTCATCAGCCTTTCCCCCACTGTGAAGTGAGTGCTTTATGCCATGTTAACGGTTTCATTCCTTATGCTCCTATAGTCCCCATCTCTGAGCGCTGCATTTTTTGTATTTTACTCTCTCCCTTAAGTAAAGTGTTATCCTGGTTAAGTGCTGGTTTAATACTGGTTAAGTGCTCATTTTTGCTCTGCACCTTTACCTGCACCCACACACCCAGTGCTACCTTTACAAAGGCTATGGTAGGAATACCTGGGGGTAGGCATCACCACTCCTGGCCACTGTGACAAGTGCCTAGCTGGTACCACTGTACTTAACCCACTGCTAACAACTCCTAGCAACCCCGGGTTACAGCAGCAGGAGCAAGGAAGCCCTCTGCTACTAGTCCTGCCACTCAACACTTCCTGTGCAAAGCAGAGCAGTGCTGTGATCCACAACCTTTGGCTCTCCAGGCTGCAGAACTACAACCTCCATCATGTCCTGCTGAAAGTTCATATGGGATTTGTATTTTAGCAACAACTGGAGAGCCAGCCAGGAAACATTAATAAGAGTGGGCAAAGGCAGTGGCACAGCACATTCTGGTGTCTTTTTAAAGGGTGGGTGGGGTGGTATGGTGGTATTGGTCAGGTCTGGTATGGCAGTGTTATCTAGTCACAATATGATTGTATTGTTCAGGTCTGGTGTGGCGATGTTATCCAGTCACAGTATGGGGGTATTGGTCAGGTCTGGTGTTGGTGTGGTGGTGTTATCCAGTCACAGTATGGCGGTATTAGTCAGGTTTGGTGTGGCAGTGTTAAATGTGACGCCTGGAGCTATTACCTACCAATCTACCAATCCAGTGGGGAGAATTTCTTCAGACAATATGCAGACTGCTTTACTTATTTATTACCAGGATTATTGGCAATAGGCCTATATGCATTACGCCCAAGAAAATCACAATGCTAATTGGGGAGTAAAGATGTAGCGTATTCAGGTTTAGTGCCTAGAGCAGCAGTAGCTGTTAATACGGCCCTGCAAATGATCATTCGGCTGTCAGTTATGTCTCCTGCCTACCGCCCATCCTCAATCATAGCCCATCACGGCCCCTTTACGGCCAACCCCTATCACCATTACTATTATCTGTCAGTGGTTGTTCTGCATGACCCCATACACCTTAGATTGATGGTTGTAGGTGTATGGGGACCGTAAGAGATGACAATGACAAAGTACATTAGAGGGGGCAGTGGCACAACACATTAGAGAGGACATTGGTCCAGCTACATTATTATTTGTAGCCTAAATTAAGAAACCAAACCCTTAACTCAAAGAAAATGCATATGCTTCTCTTTTGAGATCTATTTTTGGCTACAATTATTGCAAAAGCTGTGCCATAGACTATATTGAACAATGCTGGGTTCATACATTGTGAATTTAATGCAACTTTTTGGTTCAAAAGCATTTTAACCTCTTCAGGACCAAGAATGTAAGTGTACATCCTTTTTTGCTGTGTGTTCCCGCTTAAGGATGTACAGTTACATTTTGGGATGAAACGCAATCCCGCGGTGGGACACCAGATGGGACACCAAAAGACACAGACAAATTCTGTGGGGCTCATCTCAAGGGCCTTAAAATTAATGTTTGTTGGGTTCACCATACTTTTTGCCAATGCTCCTCTGAATTGGTTTTGATTCTTTTGGTGCCTTCTGCCCTCTCTGGATGCTGTATTTGACACTTGGGTCTTCAAGGTTGAGGGAGTACACTGGTTTGCCAGGGCTACCACACATGCCCTCTCTTAGATCCCCTTTTAAAGGATTAAAAGTGTGTTCATTCGAATCCCATGGCCTCTTATGAAGACTGTATTGTTATTACTTCGTCACTATCTACAATAAATGAGGCTCTCATGCACAATTACATCAGGGTGTGGGCATGGCATTGGCATTTGTCATTTCATCTTTGAATTAGAATCCTGCTATTTTAGGAGGATCCTTGTGTTGTCCATCTCAAACCATTTTATTTCTGGATACAAAAAATTAACTGTTGGTCACTGCTCCTCCCAAAGTTGGAATTGATTAATTCTGGTGTCTCCTGCCTTCCTTGGATTTAGTAGCTGTTTCTAAGGCAGAGACTGTCAGGTTGGTAGAGGCTACTCTGTCGGCTGTTTTTTTTTTAATTTTTTTTATTTCAAATTAATTCAAATTCAATTAAAAGTTTAATAATTTTTGGAGGGCTCACCTCAAGGGCCAATAAATAAATTGTCGGAGAGTTCATCGAAATTACCTCTTACTCTATTTTGGAGGGCTCACCTCAAGGGCCTCTAACTCCATTTTTAGAGGGCTCACCTCTAGGGCTTCTAACTCCATTTTTGGAGGGATCACCTCAAGTGGGACCTCAATTTGGGACTCACACCCCTTTATGTGTAATGAAGGGTGTCTGAAAGTGCCAGATGACTTTCAAGATTTAAAGAGGTTGTGTATGACCACATCACACATACATACATACACACACGCACACACACAATGACAGTTAGCGGTGGGTGCGGTTTAATTACCCCCTTGCCATCTGTAGTTGTCATTTAAAGAGGTGCATGAAAATTTTTCTTTGACTTAAAATTTGTCTCTCTGTCCATGCTAATGTAAAGGAAAGAAGGTTTCCTGGTGTTTTTTAAACTTTACATAGAGGTTAGATTGTGTTTGGAGTGTATTGTTTAGAGACTGTGGTAGTGGCGTAATACTGGGACTTGGGCATGTTAGATGCACACAGACATGCTTCCCCTGCTGTCCCAGTTGCATTCAAGAGGTGTGTGCATCAATTTCTGAGGCCTCATTCTGGACTTGGAAACCTAAATTTTACCACTTAGAGGTCACAAAGAAACAAGCATTTTCTCCTATAGACTTTAATGGGGTTAGATATTCATTCGAATAGCTGAACATTGCGGTCTGTCCGAATTGAATTTTGAGCTTTTGAATATTTCACTACTCGCTCATCTCTATTCGTGAACAAAGTATATAAGTTAGAAGCAATAGCTAGCAGCATACAGCTGATGATCACAACCTGAGGTCGACCGTAGGCCAGCTTTAACAATACTGTATATTTATTTATTCTTTGTATAAACACAGTGAATTAAGAGTTCATTTTGAAACTAAGTATTCTGCCACAATATAGCTAATTGTATCAACAACTCTAGGACTTGAATACTGCAGTGTACTGTTTCACAGCATGCTCGGCAGACAGAGGTGTATAGGTCTCACACACACACACACACTGTCAAGCATTTAAATTGACTGTATTTGTGCTTCTGTTTTAATTCTAATTTGGTATTTAGGTCATGGTTGAACATTGCAAGGTGCAGCTGCACTCCTAGACGGTTATAAATACCAAGGTGAAGAGTATATAATACAAATTCAAGGGTATTGAGTCATTAAAGGGGAAATTCGGGCAAAATAATTTTAAGATTGCAGTTGAAAATTATGTTTCCCATAATAAGTGTCCATTAGTAATTTTCATAACTTTTGTTGGGCAATAACATATCTCAAAATTATTTTGCCCAGACTTTCCTTTTAATTTTAAAATCCACAGTTTTTTTCCCAATTCACTTGCTCTTTTAATTTAATTAATTAAAAGCTAAGTTTTAAATTAATTAGTTGGTCTCCTATGACGCGTCCACATGCGTGCATGTGTGCTGTAATAAAAACATCAGCGCATCGGCGTGAGGGAAGGCCCACCTCTTAATGATGTCATGGCAACACAGCTCTTTGAACTACACCCAGAGGAGTGTGATTTTGGCGGTGAGTTAACAAGGATGGACAGGTAGAGGAAGCTAAAGATCGACTGTAGTCTCCATTCCTGAAACTGTGCATGGACCGAGGTTCCCTATAGAATCTTACACATGTCAAAATATCCTGTGGTCCTTAGTAAGACCTGTGTCGGCTCTGTATATCATTAAACATCTACTGCGGGTCCTATCCGTGCATGTACGCTGTTATGAAAATGTTGGCGTAGCGATGGAGGAAAGGCCTGCCTCTCAATGGAAATCACAGATGCAACACCTCGTATGGGTGTGCAATAACCACGGTCCAAATACGTGTTAATTATATTTAATTTCCCAGAATCAAGTATAAAATCTAACTTTTATTAGATATGCATTAAAAGTAAAAAATGTATTAAAACAAGTGTTCTACACATATGAAATAGGCACTTCACAACAGATCTAGGGTGTTGACCCTCTGATAGACTGGTATACTTAGGGATAGATTAGCCCAAATGTATAAAGATGAAATCAGACTTCAGAAAAAATTGCGATAAACAAGTATCTCTGTCTCAATCCAAGTCTCTACGCGTTTCACCCAGATATGTCCCTGGGATCATCAGGAGACCTTCACAAAACACAGTGGTTACTTTTTAGAGATTATATAGAATTGTTGTGTTTAAATAAATAGAAAAATCAGATGAATATAGAGTAGGGTAGGAGACAAGTGGGGATATGTAGTGTGTATACTTTGTGTGTGCGTTGGGTGTTCACCCTGGCCCGGCCTCTGACAAGCACTTGGAGCGACAGGTCAGGATAACCCCAAGTTTTGTCGATGCCTGAGACGATTGGTCTCCCCTGTAATGGATGCAGACCCTTGTGTACCTTTGGCAAGGCATAGAACGTCTGGGCAGGAGAAAAAGAAATTCGTTTTTGTCAATCAAGTTGTCCTTAAGAGCCCCTTCTAGTAACGTTTTAAGTTTCCTCATGAAAGTATCAGTCGGGTCCCTAAACAAAACCGTGTAACAGTCCCTGTTATTGAGCATGGAATAACACATTATCCTATATTTCTGGTGATCTAGAATCACCAGGTTGCCACCAGGTGAACACCCGACGCACACACAGAGTATACACACTATATATATCCCCACTTGTCTCCTACCCTACTCTATATTCATCTGATTTTTCTATTTATTTAAACACAACAATTCTATATAATCTCTAAACAGTAACCATTGTGTTTTGTGAAGGTCTCCTGATGATCCCAGGGACATATCTGGGTGAAACGCGTAGAGACTTGGGTTGAGACAGAGATACTTGTTTATCGCAATTTTTTCTGAAGTCTGGTTTCATCTATACATTTGGGCTAATCTATCCCTAAGTATACCAGTCTATCAGAGGGTCAACACCCTAGATCTGTTGTGAAGTGCCTATTTCATATGTGTAGAACACTTGTTTTAATACATTTTTTTACTTTTAATGCATATCTAATAAAAGTTAGATTTTATACGTGATCCTGCCTCTCAATGACATCATGGCAACACAGTGCTTTCAATCATGCCCAGAGGGGTATGATTACAGCGCTGAAACGCCCAAGGGACTATTTAAAGGACAACTCCCACAAAAATTTTTTTTTGCTCATTTAACACACATTACAAAGTTATATAACTTTGTAATGTGGTTAAATACCCGGTCTGGCCCCCTTCCCCCACTTTCGGACCCCCGACCCCCCACCCCGGAAGTTAAAGAATGTATACATTACCTATTACGATCGTCACGGTCCTCTTCTCCGGGGCGGCATCTGGTGACGACGACGTCAGAGCCGAGGGGCGGTCCGGGTCTTCTTCCTCCTCGGCGTCTTCATGCAAAGTGAATGGGGATGAAAAGGCTGCTGGTGCACATGCGCACCAGCAGCCTTTTCATTGGCTGGAGCGCATCACATGGCTTCCAGCTTGCTCAGCCCTGATTGGCTGAGCTTGCTGGAAGCCATGTGATGCGCTCCAGCCAATGAAAAGGCTGCCGGTGCGCAAGCGCACTGGCAGCCTTTTCCATCCCCTGGACCCGGAAGTCGGAGACATCGCTGGATGGCGGACGGCGGCGACGGAGAGGCGGACGGCGGGCGAATCGAGTGGCGATCGTCACCGGAGAGATGGTGAGTATGGTGTCTGTGTGTGTCTGTGTTTTGTTTTTTTTTGGGGTCCCGCGGGAGTTGTCCTTTAAGGGTGGGACAATGCCCAGATCACTCGTTGGGACTTATGTACTTAAATCGCTTTACAAAAGTAAGTTTACAGATTATACATTGCATGTTTATGTTCACACATTTTTTTTACTGATTCCTTTTAACTTGGAATTTAATGCAAAATAATGGCCGTTATTTCTTTAGCCTTAGCATACATTCTAAGAATTCTTTTGTGTCTTTCTGGAACTTTTTTGTCTACTGAGTCACAGGGTCTCTTTGAAACTTGCAAAACTGGTTTCGGTGTAAATCATGACATAACAGACACAGGAAGTGGCCTCCTTCTGCCCATCAGGTGAGTGGGGCTTTCTTCTCTACCATACACTGAGTGCGTAAATGATAAATTCCTGCCCCCCCCGTTTTTCCCTATATTCCTTTTCGGCAGTAGTAAATTTTTAATGTTTAAAAACTGTATTTCACACACTGCATTTCACACAATGTATTGAACAACAGTCATTGTTTGTTATGGCCGTCGAAACTGATCATGTCAATTATTTCTGCCCATTGTCCGTAGACTTCAATGCAATTTGCATTTTAAATAGACGTTGTTTTTAGAATTAAACAATGGCCGTTGTTCAATGCAGTATCAGTCTGCCATCTGCCTTCATGTAATGTGTTTTAATCTTGTAATGTTCTTGTTTGTTACCCCGGTCGCCTGTATAGTGCTCTGGAATTAAGTGCGCTTTATAATAATAATAATAATAATGCAGTGCTAACAGCGGCCTTTGTCCACCATAGACTTCAATGCAGTGCATTATTGTAAGACAAGAACTGCTATTGTTTTAATCGCAAACAACGACCTTTCTTGTCTTAACCTCTTAAGGACGGAGCCAATTTTCGTTTTTGCTTTTTCGTTTTTTCCTCCTTGTGCTTAAAAGGCCATAGCACTTGCATTTTTCCACCTAGAAACCCACATGAGCCCTTATTTTTTGCGTCACTAATTGTACTTTGCAATGACAGGCTGGATTTTTGCATAAAGTACACTGCGAAACCAGCAAAAAATTCAATGTGTGGTGAAATTGAACAAAAAAACACATTTTTTTTATTTAGGGGTTTTTTGTTTTTACGCCATTCGCCCTGGGGTAAAACTGACTTGTTATGCATGTTCCTCAAGTCGTTACACAACGATATATAACATGTATAACTTTCATTGTATCTGATGGCCTGTAAAAAAATCAAACCATTGTTAACAAATATATGTTCCTTAAAATCGCACTATTCCCAGGCTTATAGCGCTTTTATCCTTTGGCCTATGGGGCTGTTTCAGGTGTCATTTTTTGAGTCATGATCTTTTCTTTCTATCGGTACCTTGATTGCGCAAATACGACTTTTTGATCGCTTTTTATTACATTTTTTCTGGATTTGGTGCAACCAAAAATGCGCAATTTTGCACTTTGAGATTTTTTTGCGTTTACGCCATTTACCGTGTGAAATCAGGAATGTGATTAATTAATAGTTCGGGCGATTACGCACGCAGTGATAGCAAACATGTTTATTTATTTATTTATTTACTTTTATTTATAACACGGGGAAAGGGGGGTGATTCTGACTTTTATTAGGGAGGGGGCTTTTTTACACATATACTAGAAGCCCCCCTGGGGGACTTTTAGTATAAGTATACTGATCTCTCATTGAGATCTTTGCTGTATACTTATACAGCAAAGATCAATGAGATTGGCACCCGGATGCTTTCGGCTGCTGCAGCCGAAAGCATCCGAGTGCCGAGTGGGAATCAGCGCCATTTTGGCGAAGACACCCGGCCAGTAAACATGTGTGGATCGCTCGTTGTCCCGGAGGAGCGATCCACCCCACTAGACACCAGGGAAGTGCTGCACACAGTGATCGGATGCAGCTGTCAACTTTGACAGCTGCATCTGATTACTGAATTAGCGGGCACGGCAATCGGACCATGCCTGCTAATAGTCGTGGCCCCGGGCTACACGCATCACCCGGGGCCACGGCAGTTCAGAGCGGGGACGCCGCGCGGCCCCACTCTGAACACCTCTACCAGTACGTCATGCGCTTAAAAAGTACACTGTGTGAACATAGCCTTACAATGCAGATGCTGACAAGCTGATCATTATACGCTTCCCTAATTGAGCTCCAACAATTCACTGGGACAGTTATCTGCATTAGATTACTGTACTGATATAAAGACTACTAGCATGCAAATCATCTGACAAACTGTGACAATGTTCCAGAAAAAACACAATGGGAAATGTCAGCTAGGGAAGGCAAACAGAATGAACAGTGCAGCTTTGTGGAGTATAATACAGGCTGCACTAAGTGACAGCACTTTTTTATGTATATTATATGAACTATCACATTTTATTAGTATGTACCATATAAAGACACAATCAACAATCAGGATTAGAAATTTGAGAAGTGCTGAACAGAATTACAGAAAAAGAAAACATTTGGCTGTGTTTCCATTATTACACCTACGCCAGAGTTCAGCTGCAATGTCCAGAAGAAAATACACATGAAATTAATAGAGATGAGCTACATCACCCTGACGGCACACTGGGTCAATGTTGTGGAGGCAGGAGCGGGTGTCACCTAGGGACGGGCAACCTGCTTCCCCCACCCAAGATTTCGAGCCCTGGTTCTGTCAGGGTTTCCGCAACCTTTACAGACAGCTCAAAGAACCCCTCCTCCTCCTTGTGGTGGTGTGGTCTTCTGAAATCACTTCTCATAAATTATAAAACATCTTTAACAAAGTGGGCAAAATAGAAAGCTTTTAACAGCGACCAAAACTGCGCTTAACATTGTTACACAGTGTACACTTCCAAACACGCAAAGTGCAATTGACAAAACTTCAATAAAATCTGTGGTAAAAAAAAAATTAAATGCAGAAATTTCCAGGGAAGGTAATTTTTTTTTACTGTGGGTACTGTATCCAAGTTCGCAGAGAAGCGGTGAGTCAGTTGATGCCGGAATGTTACCTTAACTTCAAAAAGTAGTGAGGGGGATGTCATGTCCTGGCCCTGTTCAGTCTAATAACTTAAAAAGACGCAAGTTATTGAGTTATTTGTGGCTGACAGGATGCAGTCGCTGACTTCTGCTCCATCTTCTCTGACCTGTAAATGGTGTTTCCGCATAGTTTATTTATTTATTTTTTATTTAGTACCCTTGGTTGAGCCTTCCATAAATTGAATTTGAGTCCCTTTAGGTCAACTCTCCAAAAATTTGAATTGACTGCACTGGGTTGAGGCCTGGGAAAAATTGAATTTGAGTCCCTTTAGGTCAACTCTCGAAACATTGAAATGGACACCCCTGGGTTGAGTCTTGTGTTTTCCCTAAAAAATGTTTTTATTAATGGCCCATTAAGCCAGTGGTTGACAAGGAGGAAATGACCTGAACCATGCACTTCATACACTTCGTATTGGAAATGTATCAGAGCTTGAGAACACACATGGCACTTTTTTGCTGCTTTCCACCCTTACAGATACAAAATCTGGGTTAATCCAGTGGCTGTTCATTTTGATAAACGTCAGCCTGTCAGAACTGTCAGTTGACAGGCAACTGAGCTTATAATGCCCCGGGCTGCATTGAATACTGTCTCAGAGAGAACACTGGTGGCAGGGCAGGCCAGCACCTCCTAGGAATAGAGGTACAGTTCCAGCCACGTGTTAAGCTTGGACACCCTTTCATTGTAGGGAGAAGAGGAATCGGGGAGGACAGGGTTATGGTTGGCCAGGTACTCACACAACACTTGTCTGTTCTCCCTCCTGCTCCCAATGGGCCCCACAGTGGTCGAATTTTGCTAAAGGGATGCCATGAAAATGTCCCAAACCTTTAAGAGTGTTCCCTTATGACTGTGGAGTGGAGTGCACTATAATTAAATTTTTCTATATATACTCTATATACAGCTATATACACTACACCTCAAGTCTTCTTTCTGCCGCCAGGCCACAGTTGAAGGCTACATGGCTAAATACGGTATACAGCTAGTATACAGGTATAAGGCTGTATACTAGGCGTACACTCTATATCTCTGTTTTTCTTTATGCCGACAGGCCAGAAGTGACAGGCGTTGAACCCAGGGGCGTAGCTAGGATTCATGTTGAATGTTTGTACAACTTTGTCATGTCTAATCCTGATCAAATTGAAATTAAAAATTGAAATGTATTGTGTGTTCCTTGCCTAGGTGCAGTAGCTTTATAATGTTTCTTTACAGTATAAACTCACATGACATATGTTCACTGTATGAAAACACATCAAGCAATCTTCTCATCAGCCCATCATCTCCTCATGCAGTCTGTTTAGCTTTCGGCTCTTCCTATCTGTCCACCTATCTGTGGCCACGCCACACTAGTATGTGAGCAAACTTGTTACTCAAAGATTCACAGTTCTACTTTCAGCAACACTTTAGTTACACAAAGATTTATCAGTTAAGTCATTGGTATAGTGTATCTTTTTACCTAGGAGACAGGCTCCGGAGTGCTGGCAATTTACTTTCTGACTGCAGTCAATTACTCTTCCACCACAAGACTCCTGCGATCCCTTCCCAGAGACAACATTCATCTGAGCGGTAAGCCACCAGCACGCCCCAGTAGTGTGATGGAACTTTTAGGCCCTATTCACACATCCCGTTTCTGTCCGCAGTTGCGGATCCGCAGAAAAATAGGACCAATGTATTTCAATGGACCCATACAGACATCCGTGTTGTGTACTGGGCTGCAATCCGTTCCGCAAAAAAAAAAGGACAGGCCCTAGTACGGACAGTAACTGACACACCCAATACAACTCTATAGGGTCCGTATTTACGGATGCAATATTGATGCAATACGGATGAAAATTTGCGAATTGCTTACGGATTCAAAATTGCGGATTGGAAAATATACTGACGTGTGAATAGACCCTTAGTTATTTATGGACACGTTACATTGTAGAGTTGTTATGGACTATTTTGGACTATACTAACTATTATATTTCGCTGATCCTGACTGATAACTAGTGTTGTCCATTTTTTGTATTATATTGGAGATTTTTTATTATTATTTTTATTATTTCTATTATCATCATCCTTATTACATTGCATAGCCAATTGTCACTACTATTTAATCTATATTTGATATAGTATACTCTCTCCTTTAGGATCTTCCTACCGTTGCTTATCGTTCTTTTACCTGTGGTGAACAGGGTCACACGTTTTAGAGATACTCAAAACACATCAAAACTGATTACATAGTGACTTGCTCTATAGAACATGCTACAATTTGTTACTGTCTGTATAAAATGGAATATGATGAAAGAACTGGCTTTATATAACGTGAGGCAAAGAGGCACAGCGGGGCCCATACACCCAAGTTGTATGGCGCTGTATTAAGGCCATGTGAATAAACACTTAGGCTTTATTCACAAGTTCAGTAATTTTTTCTGGTCCCTAAATACGACCCGTACAATCCGCTAGAAATTACATATTGGACATCCGTATTGCATCCGTATTTCCGTAAATCCGTTTTTTTTTTTGTTTTTTTTTACCGACTGAACAATACTAGTTAATAAAGTTGAGTAGGTTAAAAAAAATAACTAGCACCAGTATGCCCAACCCCTTATAAAAGTCACAAAATCGCATGTCAGCCATTTTACTTTGCCATTTCTGGTTTGCTTTACTGTGAGACAGTTCTGTTATTAGTTAATTCTCTTTCTATTTGCAGGCACCTGTGCTTCTGCAGCTCCTTCTTCCTGGTTGTGGTTGCTTAGTAACACAACATTATAACCTATGAGTCATCCGGATTTTTTTACGAAAATACGGATGCCAAACAGGTCACAATCCGTAAAAAATAGTGGATCCCATTGATTTCTATGAGAGCATCCGTAAAAAAAAATCTGGGTCTGCACTAGGGCATGTCCTTTTTTTCAGCATTGGTTTGCATCCTTGTAATCTACTGATGTGTGAATAGCCCAATAGACATCAATGTGCACTAACTCGGATACAGAAATACGGATCCGTAAATTACTGAACGTGTGAATAAGGCCTTAGGCTGGTTTCTAACTCTCTGTGACTTGCTTTGTCACATCTTATATAATCCCCACACGTTCCTGGTTCAAAGTGAACCAGGAACAGAGAGAAGATGGGGTGCCACCAACAAAATCCCCACGCATTTCGTCTGCCCAAATGGACTTCCTCAGGAGTTCCTTGGTGGCACCCCATCTTCTCCCTGTTCCTGGGTTACTTTGGTGATAGCCTTATATATTACTTTGGTTTCACTTTATATGCACCATTATTCTTTTGTATTATTTATTTGACTTAATATTTACAGGATATACTCTTGATACACTATTGTCATTTATTGTTTGGGTAAGGACCTAGATAAGTATTATATTGGAACAGGGTGTATGCTCTATCTGCATAGGGGTGCCATTATGGATGACACTAGACCTTATGTCTCCATAGTTAGTCAGTTTAAGTGTTTTTAATTTTGCAACTGTTTCGATTTTTTTGTACCTGTGGGAATAAAGTACTTTTATATTTAACATATAGAATACTTCTCTGGTACGCTAATTTACCTTATGGCATTTTTGGTGTTTGGTTTTTGTACAATTATTTATATGCCGGTTGTTCAGCACCCAATCTTATTTTCTGGTTTGGGCATGCCCTTGACACTTTTTTGAGCCAAAAAAGCCAAATACCAGTTTGGATGTTTTTTATTGACTTTTCTTTTTAAAGTGCCTAGTCTGACAGCACCCCCAGTGTTTATGTTTAACCCCTTCAAGACCAAGCCTATTTGGGCCTTAATGACCAGGCTCATTTTTCAAAATCTGAGCTGTCTCACTTTATGCGCTTATAGCTCAGTGATGTTTTAACGTATGCTAGCGATTCTGAGATTGTTTTTTCATCACATATGGTACTTTATATTAGTGGAAAAATTTGGTCACTAATTTGTGTGTTTTTTGTGAAAAACATAAAAATATCATGAAAAATTAAAAAAATAGCATTTTATGAACTTTGAAATTCTCTGCTTCTAAAAAAAGAAAGTCGTATCACATAGATTAGTTACTAAGTCACATTACCAATATGTCCTCTTTATTCTGGCTTCATTTCATAAACATATTTTACTTTTTTAGGGTGTTACAGGACTTAGAAATTTATCAGCAAATTACCCCATTTTCGTGAAAGTTTCCAAAACTAATTTTTTTAGGGACCAGTTCTTTTTTTAAGTTGATTTAGGAGGGTTGTATACTGGAAACCCCCATAAGTGACCCCATTTTGGAAACTAGACACCTTAAAGAATTAATCTAGGGGTATAATGAGCATTTTAACCCTATAGGGGCTGGAGGAAAGTATTTACCATTAGGCCGTAAAAAAATGAAAAATTAAAATTTTCTAATAATATATACGTTTAGATTAAAGTTTCTCATTTTCAAAAGGAACATGAGAGAAAAAGCGCTGCAAAATTTGTAATGCAGGTTCTCTTGAGTACTACGGTACCCCATATGTGGGCGTAAACCACTGTATGGGCACACAGCAGGGCTCAGAAGGGAAGGAGCGCCAATTAGCTTTTCCTCTGCAGATTTTGCTGAAGAAGTTTCCGAGCGCCAGGTGCGTTTGCAGAGCCTCTGTAGTGTCAGCAGAGAGAAAAAAAAACATAAGTCACCCCATTTTGGAAAGTACACCCCTCAAAGAATTTATCTTGGGGTAGGATGAGCACTTTGACCCCACAGGTGTTAGAGGATAGTATTCAAAATTAGACAGTAAAAATTAAAAACTCAAATTTTTCCAATAATATGTTCGTTTTGTTTGAAATTTCTCAATTTCACAAGGAACAAGAGAAAAAAAGTACCCCAAAATTTGTAACGCAGGTTCTCCTGAGTAAAAAGGTACCTCATATGTGGGCATAAACCACTGCATGGGCACACAGCGGGCTCAGAAGGAAGGGAGCGCCAATTAGCTTTTTCAATGCAGATTTTGCTGAAGAAGTTTCTGAGCGCCAGGTGCGTTTGCAGGGTCCCTGTAGAGCCAGCGGAGTAAAATCTCACCATAAGTCATCCCATTTTGGAAAGTGCACCCCTCAAAGAATTCATTTTGTGGTGTGATGAGCATTTTGACAACACAGGTATTAGAGGAAAGTATTCAAAAGTAGACAATAAAAATGAAAAACTCACATTTTTCCAATAATATGTTCCTTTTGTTTGAAATTTCTCAATTTCACGAGGAAAAAAAGGAGAAAATTCACCACAATATATGTAACGCAGGTTTTCCTGAGTAGAACGGTACCCCATATGTGGGCATAAACCACTGTATGGGCACACAGCCGGGCTCAGAAGGGAAGGAGCGCCAATTAGCATTTTCCGTGATGATTTTTCTGAAGAAGTTTCTGAGCGCCGGGTGCGTTTGCAGTGCCCCTGTAATGTCTACAGAATAGAACCCCCACCCCCAAAAGTCACCCCATTTTGGAAAGTACACCCCTCAAATAATTCATCTTGGGGTAGGATGAGCATTTTGACCCCACAGGTATTAGAGGAAAGTATTCAAAATTGGCCAGTAATAATGAAAAACTCAATTTTTTTCCAATAATATGTTGGTTTAGTTTGAAATTTCAAAATTTCACAAGGAACAGGAGAAAAAGTGTACCCCGAAATCTGTAACAAAGGTTCTCCTGAGTACAACGGTACCCCATATGTGGGTATAAACCACTGTATGGGCACACAGCGGGGCTCAGAAGGGAAGGAGCGCCAATTTGCTGGAGCAAAACCGCAGCTAGTAATAGTTATTAGAATAGTACAGTTACTAAAATAAAATTAAAAAAAATAAGATTACAGGTAATGTGGGGTGGTTACGGACAGTCTGGGGTGGTTCCGGGTAATCTGGTTAGAGGCAACCTGGGGTGGTTACAAGAAACTTGGGATAGTTACAGGCAACCTGGGGTGGTTAGAGGCAACCAGGGGTGGTTACGGGCAACGTGGGGTGGATACGGACAACCTGCTGTGGTTACAGACAATCTAGGGTGGTTACAGGCAATCTGCTGTGGTTACGGTAAAAATGGGGTGGTTACAGGCAACGTGGGGTGGTTACGGAAAATCTGGGGTGGTTACGGATAATCTGAGGTGGGTACCTGTAATCTGGCGTGGTTAAGGGCAATCTGGAGGGGGTCATTGGCAATTTGTGGTGGTTAGAGGCAAGGTGCGGTTGTCAGTGGCAAGGTGCGGTGGTCAGAGGCAAGATGCGGTGGTCAGAGGCAAGATGCGGTGGTCAGAGGCAAGGTGCGGTGGTCAGAGGCAAGGTGCGGTGGTCAGAGGCGACGTGCGGTGGTCAGAGGCAACCTGCGGTGGTTGCGTGCAATCTGGGGGGTTACATGTAATCTGGCATGATTACGGGCAACCTGGGGTGGTTATGCGCAACCTGCGGTGGTTATGGGCAACCTGGGGGGGGTACAGACAATCTAGGATTGTTACGGATAAACTGAAGTGCTTATAGGTAATTTGGGGTGGTTACAGGAAATCTGGAGGGGGTCACTGGCAATCTGTCGTGATTACGGACAACCTAGGGTGGTTACGGGCAACCTGCGGTGGTTACGGGTAATCTGGGGGGGTTAGGGGTAATTTGGGAGTAAACTGCAATTATTGCTATAATAAAAAGTGTGTGTTTTATTTTTTTGTATGTTTGTCACTTTTTGTACTTTATACATTCATTTTCACTGTATTACTATGATTACTGTGATATTTTCTATCTCAGTAATCATAGTTCAGTGACAGAGACCAAATTGGTCTCTGTCACTTTAAATTTTCAGAGTTGGCTGGTTCTGGAGCGCATGCGCACTTCAGAACCAGCCAGGATGCCAAGGAGGAAGGACCTCCCAGGATCAGGTGAGTATATGGGGAAGGGAGGGTGACTGGGGGACGAATGATGACTGGGGGGGTGGGGGGCGACTTGGGGGTGGATTGACACTTCACTTTTTATCCCCTGTCACCAATCATTTATGGTGACAGGGGATAAAAAGTGCCGGCGGCACATGGCACAAGCGATCAGCGGTATATAGTATATACGGCTGATCGCTTGTACCGGGACCCCACAGGGGGGTCCCCAATCACTGCCCCATGATCTCCACTACCTCCGGTGGCAGAGAGCATAGGGCTTTCATTCATTTTTACTTTGAGATCACTGTGAACAGACTTAGTCTGTTCACATTAATGGCGGCGGCGGGGGAGGGGGGTTAGTTACCGGGCACTAGGGGGTCTGATCTGGGGTCTGATTTTACTTATTTCATCTCCCCCCACCGTGGATTCACGGTGGGGGGAGATGAAATGCAGCGGCGGCACCGGTCCATTAGTCACTGCCGTATCCGTGGTCACTAAGGGGTTAATGAGGGTCGGCTGCGGGATCGCAGCTGACTCTCATTACCTCCGGTGCTGGACACAGATGAGAGCGGGATCGCTATCTATGCAGCGATCCCGTTCTCATCAGGAAAACCCTGTCAGTCAGTAACGTATATATACATTCCTACTGCATGGGGTATGTGCAATAGGAACGTATATATACAGATTGCTGACGTGAAGGGGTTAATGTGATCGATGTACGCAGGATTTTTAACCCCTAGACGACCCTGGGCGTACCTGTACGTCCTGGGCTGCCTAGCGGAGTTCAGAGCGGGGCCGCGTGCGTAATCACCCAAAATCTAAATTTATCACATTCCTGATCTCGCGCGGTAAGCGCAAAAATATCCCAAAGTGCAAAATTGTGCATTTTTGGTCACATCAAATCCAGAAAAATTGTAATAAAAAGCGATCAAAAAGTCGCTTACTCTATGTGCAATCAAGATACCTATAGAAAGTACACATCATGGCACAAAAAAGTGACACCTCACACAGCCCCATAGACCAAAGGATAAAAGAGCTATAAGCAGGGTAATAGAGCGATTTTAAAGAACATATATTTGTTAACAATGGTTTGAATTTTTTAACCTCTTAAGGACATATGACGTACCGGTACGTCATATGTCCTCACTTGCACTTCAAAGCGGGGCCGCGCGGCGGCCCCGCTTTGAAGTGCCGCGATCCCGGGTGCCGCGAGTAGCCCAGGACCGCTGCTATTAGCGGGCACGGTCGGATCGCCGTGCCCGCTAATTAGCTAATCGGAGGCAGCTGTCAAAGTTGACAGCTGCCTCCGATTACCGGAGGCAACGTTTCCCTGGTGTCTAGTGGGGGAGATCGCTTCTCCGGGACCTTGTCCCGGAGGAGCGATCTCCGTTACTGATGCCGGCCGGGGACGCGTCCAAGATGGCGCCGTCCTCGGCTCGGCACTCGTTCGTTTTCGGCTGCAGCAGCCGAAAGCAAACGAGTGCCGATCTCATGGATCTCTGCAGCATATCTATGCTGCAGAGATCTCAATGAGAGATCACAGTGTATATACTAGAAGTCCCCTAGGGGGGCTTCTAGTATATGTGTAAAAAAAAAAAATAAAGTGTTGTTTATAGTAAAAAGCCCCCTCCCCTAATAAAAGTCTGAATCACCCCCCTTTTCCCAGGTTTTAAATAAAAGTAAACAAATAAATAAATAAATAAACATATTTGCTATCGCCGCGTGCGTAATCGCCCGAACTATTAATTAATCACATTCCTGATATCGCACGGTAAACTGCGTCAGCGCAAAAAAATCCCAAAGTGCAAAATTGCGCATTTTTGGTCGCATCAAAACCAGAAAAAATGTAATAAAAAGCGATCAAAAAGACGTATATGGGCAATCAAGGTACCGATAGAAAGATCACATCATGGCGCAAAAAATGACACCTCGCACAGCCCCATAGACCAAAGGATAAAAGCGCTATAAGCCTGGGAATGGAGCGTATATTGGTTAACAACGGTTTGAATTTTTTACAGGCCATCAGATACAATATAAGTTATACATGTTATATATCGTTTTAATCGTAACAACTTGAGGAACATGCATAACAAGTCAGTTTTACCCCAGGGCGAATGGCGTAAAAACACATTTCACCACACTTTGAATTTTTTTCTGGTTTCGCAGTGTACTTTATGCAAAAATTCAGCCTGTAATTGCAAAGTACAATTAGTGACGCAAAAAATAAGGGCTCATGTGGGTTTCTAGGTGGAAAAATGCAAGTGCTATGACCTTTTATGCACAAGGAGGAAAAACCGAAAACGTTAAAACGAAAATGGGCCATGTCCTTAAAGGGTTAAAAGCCATTAGATAAAATAAAAGTTATACATGTTACATATTGTTGTAATTGTAACAACTTGAGGAACATATATAACAAGTCAGTTTTACCTCAGGGCGAACAACGTAAAAAAAACACCCTCCAAATAAAAAAACTGTGGATTTTTTTCAATTTCCCCACACATTGAATTTTTTTCTGCTTTTGCAGTGTACTTTATGAAAAAATTTAGCCCGTCATTGCAAAGTACAATTAGTGGGCTAATTTGGGTTTCTAGGTGAAAAAATGCAAGTGCTATGGCCCTTTAAGCACAAGCAGGAAAAAACGCAAAAGGCTAAAATTTTTTTTGGTCCGGTCCACTAAGGGATAAATTTAGTTTTTATTATACCAAAAAAAAGACAAAAACTGGCAGCTGAGGTATTTATTTCTTCAGCAGCAAACAAACAGATATTATACAAAAATTATACATGGCTGTATTAAGCCCTCTGGTTAACAGCAGCGTCCTCAAGCAGGAGAGCCTTCTCTATATGCTTGGATAGGATATCATGTGACCGACTTCACTGGCAGGGTGTGGGTGCACTATGCAATTCAAACTGCAATTCAAACACACAATTTTCTCCAGAGTTGCAAAAGTTAAAATCTGGTACTAAACAGACCATTTGCTGTATGGCAGTGTGGCATACCTATAGCTCCATACAATAGCGTTTACAGGGATGCCATGTCCTGGTGAGATTTTGACTTTAGGGTAGGGTATGTCTGTAATACTGCATCTTATGGAACATAATTCAATTTTTTACTGTCTGATTAAAATGGAATCTGATGGAAGAATTTGCTGTATATAACGTGAGGCAAAGAGGTACAGTGGGGCCCATACACTCAAGTTTTATGGCACTGTATTAAGGCCATGTGAATAAACACTTAGGCTATGTTCACACAACATCCTAAAATGGAAAAAGGCATCCGCTTTTTTGTGTTTAAAAAGACGTCTGTTATTGATCCATTTTAATATACTTGACTAAAATGCATTGAAGTCTATGGAATAATGGACGTCTTTTCCACATAATGTAATGAATGACTGGCGTCTTTTGAGACGGACAAATTCAATACAATGTGTGAAAAGGACGTCCATTATTCCATAGACTTCAATGCGTTTTAGTCAAGCCAATTAAACTGATGCAATAACGGACGTCTTTTTAACCACAAAAAGCGGATGCTTTTTTCCTTTTTTGGACGTTGTGTAAACATAGCCTTTGGCTGGTTCCTCACTGGCTTCTTACAGACACAAGTCCAGGGCTGACCCCGAGTCTGTTTTCTGATAAGATCAGGTCCGCAATCAGTGCAAAACTGGCCTGTCTCTGCTTTTACATGGCTAAGAAGTTCACCAAATGGGTACATAAATATTTAATACCATTTTTTTTGTTTGTTCATTTTTCTTCCCTTCATCTTTATTGCCTCAGTCAGTAATTTATTGCTTAAATATATATAAAAAAAAATAAGAAAATATATAATAAATAATCTGCTTGTTTTAAAACCTTTCATATGAGCTTCACATGATGTAATCTTTTACCCATCTGACCTTGCATCCAGTCATCATATAGGGCAAGAAATCATAGTGGTGCACTTGTATGGTTTAAGGTGCCTTTACACAGAGAGATTTATCTGACAGATTTTAAGTCAAAGCCAGGAATAGACTATAACTAGGGAACAGGTCATAAAGGAAAGACTGAGATTTTTCCTTGTCTCAAATCAATTTCTGGCTTTGGCTTCAAAAATCTGTCAGATAAATCTCTCTGTGCAAAGGCTCCCTTAAAGTTGGCCATTCAAATTGCTATTTTTTTTCTGGATGAGATAATTGTGAAAATAAACAGCTTCTAGTGTTTGAAACAGAAATAGAGATTTTTCTATTGTTTACTGGGGGAGGGGAATAACAAATGTCCTGATCATCACAGATCTTCGTAAGATATCTCACAATGTATGGGAAGCAAAGTCCAAGAGTTCTCAAGGTTAAGGAGAATACAGAAGGACTTGTATGTATTGCAAATCCAAGCCGGCTCCAAGCCTCCTCCCCCCCCCCCCCAAAAAAAAAATATAATCTATAATGAGGTTTTCCTGGATTTGGCAATGTTTGTAAGGGGAAATGCCAGAAGATACATCTTATCATTCATTTATCAAATTTACACACATTCTGTAAAAGAGGAAAATGTCCCAAAAGAGTCATCAGATAAATTCTTCCATGAACCCTCTTGTAGAAAGCAATGATTCTTGTGTCCTTGAACAACTTAGTTGAAGCTGGTGGGTGTTGTGCAGAATATCTTATCCAAGAGATGATTGTGTCTTCTATGGTTTATCTTCAACAAGGTTAACGGTTTAAATCATACGAGTGAGTCTAAAAAATGGAAAGAATTTGAAAAAAAAATGGAAAAAAATAATTAGACTTTCACAGACATGTGACCTGACAAGTTTTCTTTCTTTCATCCTGTATAAAGTTGCATGAGACTTAGTCCTTATTCACGTGTCCCGTAAAAATTGTCCGTGGTCGCGGATCCGCATGGATCCCCTAGCTGAGCCTCCACCGCCGCCTGGGACCCCCAGTAAACACCCCCCCCCCCCTCCCCGGCTGCAGAGATGACAGGAGAGCATGATGTGCTCTCCTGTTATCTCATCTACTACTCACCTGCTCCCCCGTGCTGACCGGCGTACATGTTCACCAGAAGTGGTCTGGACTATGCTACCTTCTCCTGTCATCATAGTCCAGGTCACTTCCGGTGAGTATGTGTAGCCGATCAGCACGGGGGAATAGGTAAGTAGTAGATGAGATGACAGGAGAGCACATCATGCTCTCCTGTTATCTCTGCAGCCGGGTGTGTGTGTGGGGGGTGGTTGTGTGTGTTTGCTGGGGGATCCGGGCGGTGATAGGGGCCCTGAGTAGGGGATCCGTGCCGCTATTTTCATCCGGTTCGCGGTACGGATGAAGTGAATGACCCCTTATAAGCCATTTATTGAGGATATGCCAACTTACCTCTCCCCCTGCCCATGGTGAGCACCGGGCTCTGGGATTTCCGGCGCTGACGTGTCACGACCCGGCTGATGGACTGGTGCTCTAGTCACTGATTGGCTGAGTGGCCAGTCCATTAGCCGGGACAGGACTTTTCCCTCCAAGTCGTGACATTATCACAACTTAGGTAAAAAATGCCTTCCAGTGGGGGCTAGCCGCTCACCACGGGCATGGAGAGGTGAGTTAGTACTTGTAATCAATTTCCCCCCTGGCCCTGCTGGGGCAGGATTTTATAAATCGCTAGACTTCTCATTTAACAACCCCTGTACCCACAACAGTCATAAGGATGGGTGTCTGTGCCCCCCCCCCTTTTATCGAAGCAGTGGTTTAGCATGCATACTAACACTTTAATTAAACTCTGTGGGACTATAGTTGAGTAATGTATCTGCCACTCTATTCAAACCCATCTTTCTGTGATCACAAAAAATTTGGGCTTTGTCTTTATTGTGTTTCTCAAAAGAGTATTCTTTCCAAGTTTTAGTATAAGAGAACTGTGAACCTTCTGTATCCTAATCACTTTTGGGGAAAATGGAATTCTAAGGTCATGTGCACATGGGCAATATTCACGCCTATGAGCAGAGCTGTGCCATAGCACTCTCAAAGTTGTAGGCATTGTGAAGGGCCAGCACTGAAGCTTCCACTGATTTCAGAACTTCAGAGAATAACTTTAAAGAAAAAAGGGACATGTCACTACATTTCTGTGTCGCTCCATTTCTCCCATTGAAGTCAATGGGAGTGGGGTTTTCAAAGGTGACACAGCAATTAGGTTTTAAAACAGATATTGGCACAGCTTACTGTACATGCCAAAAACCATGTGGCTATAAGCTACGTAAAAGTGCCCAAACAAAAACACAAAATGTTTTGCGCTATAATCTAGACCCTGGATAAAGACCTAGAACTAGAGGTAAATGTGTTCTTACCTTGTAATTAGTTAAGGCAGACCCTAAATTAACTCCATGATAACGTTCATACGGGGTTTTAAGAGAGCAAGCATTGGAAAGTTTCTTGAACAAATCTGTTCTTAAAGCCTTACAAAGAGAAAGAAGAGATTTGGTTATCCTTCATTTGAAACTGCTGTGTGAAAGCATTTATACATGTTGCCATTCAAAAACAATCTAATTATTATTATTATTTTTTTTTGTAAAAGAGAAAGAAATATATGTTAAAAGAAAGCAAAACCAATCCACATTCATAAAGGCTTTGTAAACATTGCTGATGATTTTGGATATAAAATGCAGCTAGACAGCACCATACTTACCTGTCAAGATTATCATGGACTGTATGAAGTCCTTACGGTATCCATGGTCATGACTAAAGATGAGCAAATTTACAGTAATAACGAAGTGAATCGCTTTGATATCTCAGAAATCTGCTCATCAGCCGGATGCTTTTAAACTCTGCTCTCCTCTGGCTGCTGGGAGAAGTTTCCCAGGACTGGATCCAGCTTTTCCCAGCACCAGGGAATAGCAGCACGGAGCGGCAGTGAGTTAAATGACAGCCAGCTGAAGAGCAGATTGATAACAGAGATAATAAAGTGTATTACTTTGTTATTACTATGAATTTGCTTATCTCTATTCATTACTAGGATGGCCAACATGTGGTACACATCTGTATGTGGTACACATCTGAATTTACCAGCTTTGCTTCATGACACAATTTCTTCAAAGCTACCTTTAGCATCCAGTATTAGAAAAACATGGCCACTTTCTTCCAGAGCTTGACTCTTGTCTTCCATTTGGTTCAGTGGCCATGTTTTTCTAACACTGAATGACCCCTTTAAGACTTTGATATATATTGGGTTCTGTTCTAGAGAAAGTCTTATCAACAGAAGTATCTAGGTTACGTTTTAGTGTGTGTCTCTAGGATTAGCCTGGATTCCGGTTTCTGCTTACTCAAAATGAAATTTCCATGTCTGGTGTAATATAGCATGTGAAGAATCAGATTATTATTGTAGAGAAAAGCAGGTGGTTCTTAGTTGCTGTCTTGTTTAATCTATATACATGCAGTCTTGTTAGCAATTAAAGGGCCCACCCCATCAGGACAACCCAAGTGTAGTTTTCTTTAACAAAAAGGCAAAGACTTTCTTTAGAATTGTAGTCGGAATTATTGATATAATCACCTCTAGTAAAACACTGATTCTTTTTCCTAAACAAAATGTGGGATGAATACAGTTCAATGTTCAGGTCACTATGCATAAACTACTTGTCAGACAGATACGCCAATTCTACCAACACAGTACATATTGAAACTCACCAGGATTATGACCAGGGGAATAGCCAATATGAGCAAGATACACATGACAATAATTGCTACTGCATAGCCTGGGAAGGAACTTTCAGACGGTGAAGAGACTGGTATTTGAGGATTTGTATCTGAAATAATAATTGAAAAGTATCAGTAAATGTGTGCTCAGCTATGTATGTTAAAAATAAAAGCTGTGGTCAGTAGAAAAACAGGGTAGTTTCACATGTAACAGAATCGTAGAAGATTTCACTCCCCAAGTTCATAGTGAAATCCGCTGCGATTACCCTCCTGTTAGTTTTAGGCTACAAACCCACTTGCCGGACTCGCTGCAGATCCCAGCCCTATACTTTCATTAGCAGAGAAACTCGCAGCAGGGATGTACATCCCTGCTGCGATTTTGTCTGCAGCCCGCCCCATTAACCCCCTAGCCGCCAGACATTATACATTACCGGGTCGCCGTTCCTGCTTGCTTCGGGGCTCCCGGTGTCTTCACGGCCCGCCCGGGCAATCAGTGCGCTGCGGCAGGGCAGCGCACTGATTGGCTGGGCGGAACGTGCCGGGAGCCGCCGAAGCAAGCAGGAGTGGGGACCTGGTAATGTATATCCTGCCCGCCCCCCCTGCAGCCCCGATCGCCCCCACACCCCCCGGCCGTACGATCGCCCCCCCGCAGCCCCCGGCTGCACGATCGCCCCCCGCAGCCTGTCCGGCCGGGGGGTGCGGGGGGCGATCGTGCGGCGGGGGGCGATCGGGGCTGCAGGGGTCTCCGGGGGGCGATCGTGCGGCCGGGGGCTGCGGGGGCGATCGGGGCTGCAGGGGGCTGCGGGGGGCGATTGTACGGCCGGGGGGTGCGGTCATGCGGCCGGGGGGTGCGGGGGAGATCATGCGTCCGGGGGCGATCGGGGCTGCAGGGGGGCGATCGTACGGCCGGGGGGGGTGCGGGGGGCGATCATGTGGCCGGGGGGTGCGGGGGGCGATCATGCGGCCGGGGGCGATCGGGGCTGCAGGGGGGGCGGGCAGGATATACATTACCAGGTCCCCGCTCCTGCTTGCTTCGGCGGCTCCCGGCACGTTCTGCTCGGCCAATCAGTGCGCTGCCCTGCCGCAGCGCACTGATTGGCCGGGCGGGCCGTGAAGACACCGGGAGCCCCGAAGCAAGCAGGAACGGGGACCCGGTAATGTATAATGTCCGGCGGCTAGGGGGTTAATGGGGAGGGCTGCAGACAAAATCGCAGCAGGGATGTACAGAGTTTCTCTGCTAATTAAAGTATAGGGCTGGGATCTGCAGCGAGTCTCGCTGCAAAAACGCAGCAAGGAGACTCGCTGCAGACCCGCCAAGACCCCTAAGGGGGGCATTTATTAAGTCCGGCGTTTTTTACGCCGGACCTAAAAATGCCCTCGCAGCTCCGTCACTACGGAGATTTATGTAGAGGCGGACTGCCTCTACATAAATCCTGTGCGCGCCGGTGCGCACCGCCGAAAACCTACGCCAGCTGAGGACTGGAGTAGGTTTTCGGCGTATATTTGGGCGGAATGGATGGTAAATTCCGCCCACTACACGCCACCTTTCCGCCCCCCCCCCCCTGGCGTACTCGGCGGAAAGTGCCGATTTGCCAATATTTTATTCGCAAATCGGGCATTTGCGTATAAAAAAATACGCAAATTGGCACTTTCCGCCGAAAATCATCCGTTCGCAGGATGATACATGTGGCCCTAAGGGTACAAACCCACTTGACGTATTTGCTGCGTGAATCAGTCTTAAAAATAAGCAGGCAAAACGCAGGTTGGCTTTATACAATTGTTCTGCGTTAAAATACACAATTGCGTATTTTTGAAGCGTGAAGCTTGTTGTTAACAACCTGTGCGAAAAACGCATGTAGCTTCATGCTTAAAAAATACGCAATTGCGTATTTTAACGCAAAACAATTGTATAAAGCCAACCTGCGTTTTGCCTGCCTATTTTTAAGACTGATTCACGCAGCAAATACGTCAAGTGGGTTTGTACCCTAAGGGTAGCTTCACAGGTACCGTATCGCAGCAGATCCGCAGCAGATTCGACTAAATACATGAACACAGCATCAAATCTCCACCATCAAATCTGCTGGAGATCCGCAGCAGATTTGACTGTGCGGATTTGATGCTGCGTTCATTCATTTAGTCAAATCTGCTGTGGATCTGTTGCAGCCTGATCTATCAAAATAAAACAATATTGTTCCCACACAATGAAAGGTGTAAACAAAAAGCAGTAAAAAACGATAGTTTTTTTTTTTTTTACAATTTATATTAAAAAAAAAAAAAATTATAAAAAGTGCTCAATGCTTCCCATCTACACAAATCTGATACTAGTAAAATCTACTAGAGATCATGACGCAAAAAAGATGCCTTCTACAGTCCGGTAGGTGAAAAAATATAAGCGTTATAAGAGTCACAAAAGGGTCTTTCTAATCATTCCTATTTGCCAAACATAAATAAAAAATAGTAAAACATTAGAAAAGCTATATAAACATGGATATTGCTGTATTCAGACTGACCTATAGAATAAAGATATCATGTCAGTTTTACCATAAAGTGCATTACGTAAAAACGGAAACCTCCCGAAATTAGCAGAATTGTATTTTTCCCCCCAATTTCATACCATAAATAATATTTTGAAGATTTTGTCATTAATTTTATGGTAGATTAAATGGTGCCGTTATAAAGTACACCTATTCCTGAAAAAACAAGCCCTTACATGGCCACGTAGATAAAAACATTAAAAAAGTTATAGCTCTAAGAAGGCGGGGAAGAAAAAAAAACTCAAAATGGAATATTTTTGCGTTCATTAACCTCTTCAGGACTGCTTCAGATAGCGCCTTGAGGACCAGAGCCATTTTTAAAATCAAACCAGTCTTACTTTATGTGGTTATACCTCTGTGATATTATAACTTATCCCAGCAATTCTGAGATTGTTTTCTCGTGACATATTGTAGCTTAGATTAGTGGTAAAATTGGGCCGCTAACTTGTACAATTTTTGTGTGAAAAATACCCACTTTTTATGAAAAAATTACAAAATTTGTTATTATCTGATTTTTTTTTTCTACGGTCACCGTGTGAGTTTAGTTATGTGATAGTTTTATTGCCAGCGTCATTAAGCACACGGCAGTAGTGAAATTTGATGGGGGCAGGGGGGGCGGCCGCCCCAAGGCCCACTCTGGCAGGGGCCCACTGTGATCTCCAAAGATTTTTCGCTGAATTTGGTCCCCCGGCATCCGGCAAGTGCTGTTGGGGCGGCACTGAGCTGCTGGATGCTGAGCCTGGCCATGTAATCACTCCTGTGGCCGAAGGCAGAACAATTCCACCTCTATCCACAAGAGGCCGCTCCCTTCCCCCTGCGCTTGATGTCACACACACACAGAGCGGGGACTCAGGGAGTGAGCTGACTCCTGAGGCTGACTGTGACAGTACTGCGTTGCAGGTAATTATGGCGTCCTTTCTTTTTCTGGGGGGAGAGGAGGTGTGGGGTGTGATGTGCTGGTCTGGCCAAATGACGGGGACCTAATTTAGAGTTACAGGCTACTGGGGGGATGCAGCTTGGGGTGTGTATACCTGCTGTATACCTTACTTTCACTTTCACTTATGAAGGGGGGGGGGGGAAGCCAAGCATCACAGCAGAGCCAACACACAGTAAAGCTGACTGGAAGGTGTGTGCCCTGTCCCCTCCACTACTAAACCCCTCATATCTACCTATACTATTACTACACCCCTTATCCACTATACCTCCACTACTACACCCCTTATCCACTATACCTCCACTACTACACCCCTCATCCACTATACCTCCACTACTACACCCCTTATCCACTATACCTCACTACTACACCCCTTATCCACTATACCTCCACTACTACACCCCTCATCCACTATACCTCCACTGCTACACCCCTCATCCACTATACCTCCACTACTACACCCCTCATCCACTATACCTCCACAACTACACCCCTTATCCACTATACCTCCACTACTACACCCCTTATCCACTATACCTCCACTACTACACCTCAATTCACTATACCTTCACTACTACACCCCTCATATCTACCTGTACTACTACAACTACACCCCTTATCCACTATACCTCCACTACTACACCCCTCATCCACTATACCTCCACTACTACACCCCTCATCCACTATACCTCCACTACTACACCCCTCATCCACTATACCTTCACTACTACACCCCTCATCCACTATACCTCCACTACTACACCCCTTATCCACTATACCTCCACTACTACACCCCTCATCCACTATACCTCCACTACTACACCCCTCATCCACTATACTTCCACTATTACACCCCATATCCACTATACCTCCACTACTACACCCCTTATCCACTATACCTCCACTTCTACACCCCTCATCCACTATACCTCCACTACTACACCCCTCATCCACTATACCTCCACTACTACACCCCTCATCCACTATACTTCCACTATTACACCCCTCATCCACTATACCTTCACTACTACACCCCTCATCCACTATACCTCCACTACTACACCCCTCATCCACTATACCTTCACTACTAAACCCCTCATATCTACCTGTACTACTACTACAACTACTACTACTACTACTACTACTACTACTACTACACTCCTTATCCACTATACCTCCACTATTACACCCCTCATCCACTATACCTTCACTACTACACCCCTCATCCACTATACCTCCACTACTACACCCCTCATCCACTATACCTTCACTACTAAACCCCTCATATCTACCTGTACTACTACTACACCCCTCATCCACTATACCTCCACTACTACACCCCTCATCCACTATACCTCCACTACTACACCCCTCATCCACTATACTTCCACTATTACACCCCATATCCACTATACCTCCACTACTACACCCCTTATCCACTATACCTCCACTACTACACCCCTCATCCACTATACCTCCACTACTACACCCCTCATCCACTATACCTCCACTACTACACCCCTCATCCACTATACTTCCACTATTACACCCCTCATCCACTATACCTTCACTACTACACCCCTCATCCACTATACCTCCACTACTACACCCCTCATCCACTATACCTTCACTACTAAACCCCTCATATCCAGTGGCGGTCTTTGGCACCAAGCACCCCAAGCGATCGCTTGGGGCCCCCAACATCCAGGGGGGCCCCCATGCCCCGCTCTTGTGCTCAAGACTGCTGGACAGGGCCGCTGCCCCGCTCGCTGCTGCCATCTGAACTGT
This sequence comes from Dendropsophus ebraccatus, assembly GCF_027789765.1. Classification (NCBI taxonomy): domain Eukaryota; kingdom Metazoa; phylum Chordata; class Amphibia; order Anura; family Hylidae; genus Dendropsophus; species Dendropsophus ebraccatus. The sequence continues at coordinate 148,027,206 of NC_091454.1, forward strand.
AACTATGAGCACTCGTAATGAGAGCTCATAGTTACATGCAGCAGCACTGACAGGGCGGGAGACATTGGCCCCCTTCCTGTCAGTCACTCTTGTGGCCGCAGGAAGTGTTTTCCCTGCGGTCACAAGTGGCAGCTTTGTCCTTGTGGTACCGGCACACAGGGGGGCTATAGACTACTGGGGATTCACAGAGGGGTCTATATACTGCTGGGGGCAGCACACAGGGGGTCTATATACTACTTGGGGCAGCAGAATGGGGTCTATATACAACTTGGAGAGCACACAGGAGGTCTATATCCAAGTGGGGGAGCACACAGGGGGGCTATATACTACTGGGGGAGCACATAGGGGTCTATATACTACTGGTGGGGCACACAGGGGGTCTATATACTACTGGGGGAACATACAGGGGGTCTATATACTACTTGTGAGGCACACAGGTGGTCTATATATAACTAGGGGGAGCACACAGGGGTCTGTATACTACTGGGGCAGCACACAGGGGTCTATATCTAAGTGGGGGAGCACACAGGGGGGCTAAATACCCGAGGGAGCAGACAGGGGGCCTATATTCTAGTGGGGGAGCACACAGGGGGTATATACAACTGGGGGCAGCACACAGGGGGTCTATATACAACTGGGGCAGCACACAGGAGGTCTATATACTTCTGGGGGAACACACAGGGGTCTATATACTACTGGGGGAAGCAAACAAAGGGTATATACTACTGGGGGCAGGACACAAGGGGTATATATTACTGGCGGTAGCACACAGGGGGTATATACTACTGGGGGCAACACACAGCGGTCTATTGTTTTGGAACGTGTGTCGAGGGGGGGGGGCCCAGACATAACTTCGCTTGGGGCCCCAGAAATGCCAAGACCGCCCCTGCTCATATCTACCTGTACTACTACTACACCCCTCATCCACTATACCTCCACTACTACACCCCTCATCCACTATACCTCCACTACTACACCCCTCATCCACTATACTTCCACTATTACACCCCATATCCACTATACCTCCACTACTACACCCCTTATCCACTATACCTCCACTACTACACCCCTCATCCACTATACCTCCACTACTACACCCATCATCCACTATACCTCCACTACTACACCCCTCATCCAGTATACTTCCACTATTACACCCCATATCCACTATACCTCCACTACTACACCCCTTATCCACTATACCTCCACTACTACACCCCTTATCCACTATACCTCCACTACTAGACCCCTTATCCCCTATACCTCCACTACTACACCCCTTATCCCCTATACCTCCACTACTACACCCCTCATCCACTATACCTCACTACTATACCCCTTATCCACTATACCTCCACTACTACACCCCTCATCCACTATACCTCTACTACTACACCCCTTATCCACTATACCTCCCTACTACACCCCTTATCCACTATACCTCCACTACTACACCCCTTATGATGTTGGTAATTTCCAGCATCTTGTACTCAGTATAATAGGGTCACCCAGCTTTCCCAGCATCTAATACTCAGTATGATGAAGGTCACCCTGCTTTCCCAGCATCTAATACTCAGTATAATGGAGGTCAACCAGCTTTCCCAGCTTCTAATACTTAGTATGATGGAGGTCACCCAACAAAGCAGCTATGGTTCTCTTATCTTGCATAACCCCTTTAAATTTTACATGGCCATATATGTGAAAAGTAGAAAGCCTCTTACACTGCTCTCAATCCCTGTTCTCTATGAGTAATGTAGCAGAATATTTCCTTTATTATTTGGAAAGCAGTGTCTTCTGCTGAGGTTCCCCTAGACTGAACCCCTAGCTACGCCCCTGGCACACGGCAATACTGTTTTTTTTTAACATTTATTATTGCGTTGGGGGCCAGGGCCGTATTTGCCACTAGGCACCCTTGGTTCGGTGCCTAGGGCGGGGCCCTGCGGGGGTGGCACCCGCAGGGAACACATTTTATTTAATTTTTTTAACCCCCTCCGCCGCCATAGGCACCGGCCCACGCAGGGGGGGTATTGATTGCCGGGGCCCGGGGTGAGCTTCCCCCTCTCAATGCAGGTCCGGGGTCCGCAGGTGTGCAGAGCCTGTGTACCGTTGGGGTCTAAATGGGTCAGTGCATTGTTTGCTGTAGTGTACTGACACAGCCCCGCGGACACTACAGTACACTAGTGCAAACTTTTAAACTGGAACCCAACTACAACAGCTGCAGGCACTACAAATTCCAGCATATCCTGAGGGCTGCAGACTGTCAGTACATGCTGGGAGTTGTAGTTGGGTCCTATACACTGGACACTGGATGATTTGTGGGAGATCAGAGTACATAGATCTGGGGGGGGGGGGGAGGGCTCAGTGCAGGGAAGTGACCCCAGATCACTAATAGGGGACAGAACAAAAACATCTCCCCCTATATCTTATTAGTGCTGTTCTGGGGTCACTTACCTACACTGAGCCTCCACAGATCTATGTATTCTTATATGCCACAACGCATCCAGTCTATAATGCACCTAGGACCCAACTACAACAGCTGCAGGCACTACAACTCCAAGCATGTACTGACAGTCTGCAGCCCTCAGGATATGCTGGGAGTTGCAGTACAATAGTAGAATCCTCTGATAACTGCCGCTGTAGACAGATATATTGCTGGACCTTCAGGGCTGATGGTTGTCACCCACAGATTGCAGCCACCAGGAGCCTCTGCACACAGTGATTTACAGTGTCCACATAGAGACTACAACTCCCAGCATACCCTGAATAAATGGAGGGGGTCCTGAGAGTTTTAGTTCGACTGAAAATGTTATTCCCAAGGTATTTGTCACAGATACAGATGAATCCAGGAGAGGAGCGGGTCAGCATGTCGTGTCTCACTGGTTCTATGTTGGTGGGCCCCAAGGATCATTTCCTCTGGTGGGCCCCAGGTACCCCAGTCCGACACTGGACAGAAGTGGTCCCGAACTAAGACATCTCCAGCCTCCTTCCTACCTCCATCACGCCTGTTTGATGAGAAGAGAGGGCGGCACCCAAGTGCCCAAGCCTCCTGGTGTCATAGCAACCATCGGGGCCCTCTATTTAACACTATAGGTGCTGCAATCAGCCTGATCACTGCGATCGACCTATCACTGACAGCCGGGATCCGCTGCAGAATGACATGGGCGCACCTCCATCGCCTGTTTCATCTCAGGACGTAACTCTACGTCCTTGAGCGGCAATGCGTTGCAAAAAAGGATGTACATTTACGCCCACGGTCCTGAACGGGTTAAGGTAATTTTAGGCTCTGTCCTTAAGGGGTTAAACAGATAAATAAATACGTAAGAGCAGCATTGATCAGCAATATAATAAAATAGAATCTGTTCAACTGACACACCATAAAAAAGCTCATCATGTGGCCATTAAACAGATCAGTCTCTGGGTAATGGCTGCCACTGTTGGGCATCCATCATAACCTCAATTAAAAGTATACATTTAATCTGTCAATCACAATCAATGGCTGCACTCTGTCCCCTGTCCCCCAAGTCCGCTGCCTCGGGGTCACCTTTGACTCTGCCGAGTCCTTTAAACCCCAAATTTAAGCCCTGACCACCTCCTGCCGCCTTCACCTCAAAAACATTTCCAGAATCCGATCTTTTCTCACCCCTGACTCCACAAAACTGCTGGTGCATGCTTTCATTATTTCCCACTTGGACTACTGTAATATCCTCCTCTCTGGCCTTCCATCTAACTCCCTTTGTCCCCTCCAGTCCATCCTAAACTCTGCTGCCCAATTAACCAACTTTTCCCCTCGCTTTGCCTCTGCCTCTCCCCTCTGCCAATCCCTTCACTGGCTCCCCATTGCCCAACGTATTCACTTTAAACTGTTGACCATGACGTACAAGGCCATCCACAATCTGTCCCCTCCGTACATCTCTGACCTGATATCCTGCTACCGTCCCTCACGCAACCTTCGATCCTCCAGTGACCTCCCGTCTGCACTCCCCCCTTGTTTGTACCTCGCACAACCGCCTCCAAGACTTTGCCCGAGCCTCCCCCATACTCTGGAACTCACTACCCTGACACATCTGGCTCTCATTCACCATCAAGTCCTTCAAAAGTAACCTGAAAACCCATCTCTTCAAACAAGGCTACAACCTATAATAATTCTGCATCACACTTGACTGGCTGCACTTTACCTCCTGTTTCTCTCCCAGTACCTTATAGATTGTAAGCCCTCGCGGGCAGGGTCCTCTTCCCCCATGCCTTCATGTAATGTGTTTTGATCTTGTATTGTTCTGCTTGTTAGGGCTCGTTCACACAGAGCAAAAGCAGCCGAATTTCTGCGCTGAATCAGCGCTGAAATTTCAACCGTTAAAATAGGTGCAGAGCTAATTTCCATTGTGTTGAATGGAAATTCTGCTCTGCAGTTCACACGGTGGAATTTCCGCACTGAACTAATCCGCTTTCCGCCAGAAGAATGAACATGTTCATTCTTCCGCTAGCGGAAGCCTATACAAATCAATGGGGCTCTGATTTTCTGTTTCAGCGCGGAATGCGCACGTATTCAGCGCGGAATACAAGCGTAATACAAGCGGAAATTACTCGCTGAATCAGCGCAGAAATGGGGAAAAAAGGGGGGAGGAGGATTCTAGTATATATTCTGGTTTACTCGCCAAATACTCGCTGAATTTCAGCGCTGAATGCATGCGGATTCAGCGCGGATTCCTCGAGTATTCCGCGCTGAATTTGTCAAGAGCTGATTACGAGCTGAACACTTTCCTAGCGGAATACGCAGGGATTCTGCTTACATTCTTCTTATATTCTGCTCGGAATTCAGCGTCAGTTGATTTCAGGCGAAATATTTCCTCGCGTAATCCGCTCCTTTTGCTCTGTGTGAACGTAGCCTTACCCCTATCTATTGTATAGCGCTCTGGAATTAAGGGCGCTTTATAAATAAATAATAATAATACACTGGGAGTTATTCCCCTCAAAAAACAACAAAAACTCTACTAAATGTAAGTATATATATATATATATATATATATATATATACATATATATATATATATATATATATATATATATATATATATATATAAATAAACAGAATAATTTTGAGCAACACAAGAAACATTTCATTAAATCCATGAAAGAGGGCAAGAGGCCAACCTAATCTGTGAAATGTCTATCTAACAAAGTTGCAGCTGAGTGTATACATGTCTACCACATACTGTATGCAGATCTATTATTAGAAGTCAAACTCTAATACAAAACCCTTAAGAAGTCTAGAATATACTGTATCTTTACTCACACAGAGACTGAGGATCTAAATCGAGATTTTTATTTGCAAGAAGATTCCTGCTGTTTGTTATCATTTGAGAGAGTTGAGGATATGATGTAGTTCCAGGAGTAAAAGATGTTTCTACTGTGCTGATTACTGATCCTTCTCTGTAAAAGATAGAGATGTAAAATAAAGCAAAATGCAAATTTTAACAAGATGTTCTCTTACAAGTTACAATAGTTCTTACATATGACAAGTTCTGGCATACGACAAGTTGAAGGCATATAATATAGACAGTAGTGGATCATAATAGGGGTGTTCCGGGCGGCAGCCTGGGGCCCTGAGCTCCTGGGGGGCCCATGACCACCCAAAAAGACTTATACTTTCAGTGGTGTACTGTCTCCTGGCTACACTTCCGCCATGATTTGCAAAAAATCACAGTTTTTTTATGGCAATTTTGCACAAATCAGGACATCATGACATTATCTATACTGTACTATGAACGCCAGGCTAGTGCTACCATAGTTACAGTGGGGTGGGGGGCCCAGGCTTGGTGAACAGTTCGGGGCCTATGGTAAAGTTAATCCGCCCCTGAATATAGACATAACCAAAATCTACCCCAGAGGGAAGGGTAAGGTCCAAAACATAGCTATTCTGGTATAATGTATATGTCCGATGTATCTGATTTTTGTCTCAGACAAATAGGAACTAGGGATGAGCAAATGCAGGAAAGAAGCGAAGCACTTCATTAGGATTACCCAGCAGCTTCTCCCAGTTTCTCAGGACTGGATCCAGCTTTTCCCGGCACCCGAAGCGGCACGGACTTCAAAGCCAGCCGGCCGATCCTTACAAATTACTTCATTCCTACTGTAAATTCACATATTGCTAATAGCAGCCAATCACATCTCAACTTTAATTTCTCAAATGGGCTGGGATTGGCTATGTGTCAGACACATTTTTGATTGATAAATTTGAGTGTATAGATGTAGGACATCAAGAACAATAACGCAGATAATGGAAAACACTGACTATGACAAAAATTCAGCTGATTTATACCACATAAATGTTATTCCTTGGCATGTCGTTTTCATATTTTTAATATGTGGATTTTTGGGGGGGAGGCTCCTCGCTGGTGAGGGGAATCTGACCCGATGCCCTGGTTGCCGCATTCGGGAGGATGGAGCTGCAGTGCCGCCCGGGCCGCGGTGTAGGGAGAAAGTCTATCGGGTCTGGGAGGAGGAGGATGCGAGGAGAGGTCCCGGCAGCAGTGGGGAAGGAGTGAGTGAAGCAGAGCACGAGGTAGAAGCAGAGGCAGCAGAGTGATGACGTCGGTGCACGTGTCCCGAGTGGGCTGAGGATGTCAGCAGCAGACGCGGGGAGTTGACGCGGCTGGAGGAGGATCCCAGGAACTGGCCTCTTCGCCGGATTGGTCGCCTGTGGAGCACATGGCGGCATCCCTGGGGTGCGGCATATAAAGAGTCGGCTATGAGGCGGACTTGGTGCACATGGTGGACGCCAGTAGTTGTTTACCATCGTCTGTGCTCTGTCTGCTCCTGGTCACGGGGGAATTCCCCTTGCCTGTGCGGTTTGGGTAAGATCTATGCCCTACAGTCTGCTTGGTGCTCCCAGTAGTATGGGAGAGAAGGCTTATACTCTGCATTTACTTTTTAGTGTGTCCTGCACTGAGCCTCTCCGCCGGCCATAATAATTCAGTCTGTTTTTAATGGTGAAGGCGTGTTAGCCTAAAGGAAGCTTAAAGGTACTGGTGCTGAAATGTAACATCTGCATACAGTGGCGTAGCGACCGCGGTCGCAGGGGTCGCCGCCGCGTCCGGGCCGCTACCAAGGGGGGGCCCGCGAGGCCCCCCCTTACCACTGCACTGCCCGCCTCCCACTCCCTCTTGTGGCCGCAATGTTTTGCGGCCCCCAGGAAGCTCTGTGTGGGGCGGGGGGGGGGGGGGAAGTACTTCCAGCGCAGGGAGCATCGCGTTAAGAAAAAAAACAGGTCCCGCGAAGCTCCGCCCCCTCCGCGCTAAGCCCCGCCTCCCGCCGGGGGAAGCCCGCCAGCACGTGTGACCTGGGGGCTACAGAAATCATGCAGGTGAGTATAGATTTTTTTGTTTTTAAGGGGATGATGGGGGTGTAGTGGTATGATGAAGGAACAAGAGGATGATGGGGGTGTAGTGGTATGATGAAGGAACAAGAGGATGATGGGGGTGTAGTGGTATGATGAAGGAACAAGAGGATGATGGGGGGTGTAGTGGTATGATGATGATGGAACAAGAGGATGATGAGGGGTGTAGTGGTATGATGATGATGATGGAACAAGAGGATGATGAGGGGTGTAGTGGTATGATGATGATGGAACAAGAAGATGATGAGGATGTAGTGGTATGATGATGATGATGGAACAAGAGGATGATGGGGGGTGTAGTGGCATGATGATGGAACAAGAGGATGATGAGGGGTGTAGTGGTATGATGATGAAGGAACAAGAGGATTATGAAGGAACAAGAGGATGATGAGGGGTGTAGTGGTATGATGATGGAACAAGAAGATGATGAGGATGTAGTGGTATGATGATGATGATGATGGAACAAGAGGATGATGGGGGGTGTAGTGGTATGATGATGAAACAAGAGGATGATGAGGGGTGTAGTGGTATGATAATGAAGGAACAAGAGGATGATGAGGATGTAGTGGTATGATGATGATGGAACAAGAGGATGATGAGGATGTAGTGGTATGATGATGATGGAACAAGAGGATGATGAGGATGTAGTGGTATGATGATGATGGAACAAGAGGATGATGAGGGGTGAAGTGGTATGATGATGAAAGGGCAGGAGGATGAAGGGGTAGTAGTATTATGGTGGAGGTGGTTGTAGTATGATGATGGAGGGGCAGGAGGATGAAAGGGGTAGTAGTATGATGATGGAGGGGCAGGAGGAGGGGACAACACGGGGGGCATCTGTAAGGGGGATAAAATGGGGGGCATCTATATGGTTGATAACATGGGGGCAATCTATATGGGGGATAACATGGGGGGCATCTATAATAGGGACAACACAGCGGGCCATCTATAAGGGGGAAACATTGGGGGGCCATCTATAAGGTGGACTACACAGGGGGTGTATACAATAGGGGGATATGTACTATAAGGGAGTCACATAGAGTCAGGCTACCCACTAAATGAGGGTGTAAAGGGGCCAATACAGATGTGCAGTTTGTAGAGAGATGAGGATGGTGTCAGTGTGAGGAGCCTAATATGTTTGTCTGGCAGATTCTGTGGATTCGTGGCTCCAAAAAGTTCTCATAATGGCCCTGGGCAGATGGAGAAGATGAAAAGGGAAGAACTCCGATCAGAGAAGACGTCCCCTGTGAGTCACCTGATATATTTGCACTGTAATGTATATGGTGTATAGAGCCTGTGTAGAGCTGGGGCCACCTCTATATGACTGGATGAGGTGATATTGGTCTATGTACAGAGGATTTTATTCAATAGCAGCGGTTGTGTTAGTCAGTATGTGGTAAAGGGGGGGGCCCAAGTTGACCTCTTGCACCAGGGCCCATAGACTGCATAGACTTTGCCTGCCTTTTTACGATACATGCCTTCTCAGTGACTATGGAAAATTCTTTTATGTGTTGTGTTTTATATGCAGCTCCGGTGCGATTATCTCACATAGATTGGACTGGCACCCCCTTTCCCTGGGGAAAGGGAGGGGCAAGGAGGAGGGGAAGAAGAAAAAGGAAAGATAAAAAAAAAAGAAAAAAAAGGGGGCATACAAAGCCCCCCTTGGAAACTCTTTCGGATGGATCAGTTTGGACAGCCTGTGAAACAGTAGGACTGGATTTTCCCACTCATGGGATTGACTGGCAATTTTTGGCAGGCTGTTTTTGTTTCCTGTTTTCTTTTTTGCTTGTTTTTTTTTTTTTAATTCATGGACACTTTGGGCGCATAGAGTGTTTTAATCCCTTATATTAGTTTGATGTATTCATATTTATGTGGATGTTTTGTCAGTTCATAGAAACTTAGCTTGTCCTCGCCATTTGTTCATATCACGTGTATCAGACTATTAACTACCATATTGGTTCGATGTATATATATTTATGTGGATGTTTTGTCAATCCATAGATACGTAATCTGTACATGCCATTTGTTCATATTACGTGTATTAGACTATTAACTATCATGTCGGTCAAAAACCGTAAGACACGAGAAGGGGCTTCAGGGGGACCCCCTCTAAAAATAGACAAAATTTTAAAGTCTCTAGCTACAGCAGGATCACATGGGGGTAAGGCGGTGTCACTGGGATCTCGACACTCTATATTGAGCGAGGAGGAAGGCTCATACGCGCTGGAGGGTGGGGTGGAGGCTCAGGGGCAGGAGACTGGCCTGGATGAAATCTTGGCAGAAATCTTGAAATGCAATGACTCTATTAAGAATTTGTCTACACAGGTGGGGACGGTCTCCTCCGAGATCATGTTTATCAGGCAGGATGCACAAAACATGAGGGACAGGTTGGCGACAATTGAACAGCAGGTCCCGAAATTGGAAGAGAGGGTCACATTAGATAAAGAGTTAGCTGCCATCAAGAAGGAAAATGACTCCTTTAGAACTAAAATGGTTGATTTTGAGGACCGTGCTAGATGCTGCAATATCCGCATAATTGGGTTTCCTGAGGAAGCGGAAGGAGATAATGCTGTGTCCTTCTGTCAATCCTGGCTGTTGGAGATGTTGGGGGCGGCCACATTCTCAAATCTCTTTGGTCTGGAGAGGGCACACCGCATCCCCTATAAGAGGCCACCAGCAGGGGCCCCTCCTAGAACTATGATAATCAAGGTTTTATGCTCAAATGATAGGGATGCAGCACTCTTTCTCTATCTAGACTATTCCAGGGATACTCAAATTAAGAGGGGATCTTTCAGAGATGTGAAGCGTCATTTGTCACAAGCTGGTGTGCCTTTCTCATTACTGTTTCCATCTAAACTGCGTATTGTATATAAGAATCGAGTTTTTTTTCTTTTCTAGCACCCAAGAGGCAGCATGCTGGCTTGAGGGCATAGGTATATGAGCTGTCTCGACCCTAAATGATATTGCGTCCCTCGTCTAGTGGCTGGTCGGGGCACAGGGTTTGGTGATACTGTTTGTAACAATTTAGCGGGGGGTCTCCTGGGGGGGAGTCGGGTAGTCCTTGGAAGAGTCTTGTGTGTGTTCACATGCAGGACAGGTGGGGTGGGTTGTTTGCAGGGATCTGGGGAGCGACAGATGTGGGTTTTTTTTTTTTTTTCTTTTCTTTTTTCTAAATTATGCACACTAGGATTATGATTTGGAACATCGGAGGAATGGCTGACAGAGCCAAGAAATGCGCCGTAACAGACAGGATTAGTACATACTTACCGGCTATTATTGTTCTTATAGAAACTCATGTACCTCCTGATAATATTTGTAGTATGAAAAGAAGATGGGCGAAATTTGAATATCACTCGGCCTTGTCTTCATATTCCTCGGGTGTTTCCGTTTATTTTCACAAGAAAATTAATTTTGTGCCTTGGTGTGTAAAAATTGATGATAGGGGGGGGGGGGGGGTTTGTCTTGCTCCATGGTTCTCTGGAAGGGGTGAGCACTGAGGTTAGCTTTTGTGTACATTGCTTCTCTCTTTCGGCTAGAAGTATTGTATGCAATTATTGAATTTACTAAAGATAAGAACTTTGAGCACATATTTGTAGGCAGTGATTTTAATTGTATAATGGACCCTTTGCTGGACAGGAATAGCTCAGGCAAATCTCGGGCCCTGGGACGTTTGCCCCTATGTGATTTTTGCGATGAGATGGGTTGGTGGGATACATGGCGTACTTTTAACCCCGGAAAGCGTGAATTCTCATGTTTTAGTAGTTCTTACGAGGCTGCCTCCCGTATTGACCTATTGCTGTGTAACTTGCCGGCGTTGAGGTTGGTGGAAAAAATCGTGTATGCCCCTAGATCTATATCAGACCATACTCCCCTTGTTGTAGAGCTTAAGGGAGCTGATAGACAGGAAGCGCACGGTGGGGTTAAGATTAACCCTTATTGGTTATCAATAATAGATCAGGAAGAAAAAAATAGTTAGAGAAATAAAAGAATTCTGGGTGATCAACAAGGGGTCTGCTTCACTATTAGTTGTGTGGGATACATTCAAGGCTTTCCTTCGGGGTATTCTTATGCAAAATATCAAGAGATGTAAGAAAGGGTTTGCAGCCAGGGAGGTGGAGCTCCAGCAGTTAGTGCACCAGAGAACCACTGAGTATGCAGCTACGAGTACAACTGATGGGTGGACACGGTTGAAAGAGGCACAGGATGAATTCGGGAAATTTATAAGGGAAAAAGCACAGCATAAGTTGTTTTTTTGGGGGGCACGAAAAGTTTAATTTTGGGGGTAAACCCAACAATGTCTTGGCTAGGATTTTAACCCCTTTAAGCAAAAGTCAGTAAATGTACTGACCTGCTTCAGATGCTCACTGTTTACACAAACAGTGACCGGGAGCTGCAACTAAACTTTCAGCTGATAGCTGACAGTTTTGTGTAACTGCCACTGGACCCCCTAAGGGGGTCCAGAATCGGCAATTGCCGGCATTGGTGGATCAGTAACGGTAATTGGTGTTGTAAAAAACACATAGGATTACATTGGAATCTCTGGAAAGAAAATGCAAATTTTAACTTTTCACTCTTTCTTTGCAGTTATTCCTTTGAAATGCCCAAAGGGTTAAATAACTGAATGAATATAAATTTAAATACTTGAAAGAGTGAAGATTTCAAAATGGGTTGAATTGTGGGGGTTTTTAGTATACCGGCCTCTAAAATATACTCCAAAACTGAACTGGTGCCTAAAGAATTTCTGAGTTTGAAATTTTCACGAACATTTTGAAAATTGCTACTAAACATTTACGGCCTCTAACATCCCAAATAAGTAAAAGCATGTTCACCAAATGCTTTTAAAATAAAGTAGACATGTTATAGATGTGAATTAATAAATAATGAATGTAGTATTACTATTTTCCTTATTGGCAGAGACTTTCAAATGTAAAGAAATGCGCTGTTTTTGCATTTTTAACAACATTTTGGAGTTATTTACAAAAAAATTCTAAAGCTATCAACTCAAATTTACCACTAACCTAAAGTAGAATATGTAACAAAAAAACAATCTTGGAATCAGAAGGATTGGTAAAAACATTCCCAAGTTATTGATGAATAAAGTGACACAGGTCATATTCATAAAATTTGCCTTGGTCCTGAAAGGGTTAAAAAACAAGGCGGATAATCAGGAAATTGCCTCAATTGTTGGGAGGGATGGACGTTTGCTGACAGATGAATTACATATAGCAGAGAAGTTCAGAACATTTTTCCAGAAATTATATAGTTCGGAAGATCAAGGGGGTATAAATTAACAGCAGGTTAGCGGAGGTGGATCTGCCTGTATTGGTGAAGGAGGACATGGAATGGATGGATGAGGATATAACTCTGGCAGAGCTTGAGGAGGCGCTAGCGGCAGTGGCGGATTATAATGTGGGCGGTTTGGGCGGCCGCCCGGGGCCCGAGGCTCCGGGGGGGCCCATGCCGTGCCGCCCACATTATAATCCGCCCACGCCGCTGCGGCCCGGCCCGCCACTGCACTCTTGTGACCGCAAGCATTATTTCGCTTGCGGTCACAGGAGTCCCCGGCTGCTTCCGGCTGATGTGTGGCTGCCGGGGGTGTCTCGTCCTCTCCCCGGCAGCGCGCGCATCACACAGCTCACTGTGCCACCTAAGCCCTGACTTCCGGTATTAAGAGCGCACGTTAGAGACGCTCTGTACCGGAAGTCAGGGCCCAGGCGGCACAGTGAGCTGTGTGATGCGCGCGCTGCCGGGGAGAGGACAAAACACCCCCGGCGGCCGCACATCAGCCGGGGACAGACCAGGAGCCGAGAGGATCGACGGGGGAACAGATGGCAGGTGAGTTGTGTTTTTTATTTTTATTTACTGACTGCTGTGGAAGGGGGGGGGGAAGCAGAGGGGGACCATCTATAAGGGGGGGGGGGAGCAGAGGGGGACCATCTATCAGGGTGGGGGAGCAGAGGGGGACCATCTATAAGGGGGGGAGCAGAGGGGGACCATCTATCGGGGGGGGGGGAGCAGAGGGGGACCATCTATAAGGGGGGAGCAGAGGGGGACCATCTATAAGGGGGGGAGCAGAGGGGGACCATCTATAAGGGGGGGAGCAGAGGGGGACCATCTATAAGGGGGGGAGCAGAGGGGGACCATCTATAAGGGGGGGGGAGCAGAGGGGGACCATCTATAAGGGGGGAGCAGAGGGGGACCATCTATAAGGGGGGGGAGCAGAGGGGGACCATCTATAAGGGGGGAGCAGAGGGGGACCATCTATAAAGGGGGGAGCAGAGGGGGACCATCTATAAGGGGGGGAGCAGAGGGGGACCATCTATAAGGGGGGGAGCAGAGGGGGACCATCTATAAGGGGGGGGGAGCAGAGGGGGACTATCTATAAGGGGGGGGAGCAGAGGGGGACCATCTATAAGGGGGGGAGCAGAGGGGGACCATCTATAAGGGGGGGAGCAGAGGGGGACCATCTATAAGGGGGGGGAGCAGAGGGGGACCATCTATAAGGGGGGGAAAGCAGAGGGGGACCATCTATAAGGGGGGGAGCAGAGGGGGACCATCTATAAGGGGGGGAGCAGAGGGGGACCATCTATAAGGGGGAGCAGAGGGGGACCATCTATAAGGGGGGGGAGCAGAGGGGGACCATCTATAAGGGGGGGAGCAGAGGGGGACCACCTATAAGGGGGGGGGAAGCAGAGGGGGACCATCTATAAGGGGGGGGGAGCAGAGGGGGACCATCTATAAGGGGGGGAGCAGAGGGGGACCATCTATAAGGGGGGAGCAGAGGGGGACCATCTATAAGGGGGGGAAGCATAGGGGGACCATCTATAAGGGGGGGAGCAGAGGGGAACCATCTATAAGGGGGGGAGCAGAGGGGAACCATCTATAAGGGGGGGAGCAGAGGGGGACCATCTATAAGGGGGGGGGGAAGAGGGGGACCATCTATAAGGGGGGGGAAGAGGGGGACCATCTATAAGGGGGGGGAGCAGAGGGGGACCATCTATAAGGGGGGGAGCAGAGGGGGACCATCTATAAGGGGGGGGAGCAGAGGGGGACCATCTATAAGGGAAGGGAAGCAGAGGGGGGCCATCTATAAGGGGGGGAAGCAGAGGGGGACCATCTATAAGGGGGGGGGGAGCAGAGGGGGACCATCTATAAGGGAAGGGAAGCAGAGGGGGGCCATCTATAAGGGGGGGGGGAGCAGAGGGGGATCATCTATAAGGGAAGGGAAGCAGAGGGGGGCCATCTATAAGGGGGGGGGAAGCAGAGGGGGACCATCTATAAGGGGGGGGGAAGCAGAGGGGGACCATCTATAAGGGGGGGGAGCAGAGGGGGGACCATCTATAAGGGGGGGGGGGAGCAGAGGGGGACCATCTATAAGGGGGGGAGCAGAGGGGGACCATCTATAAGGGGGGGGGGGAGCAGAGGGGGACCATCTATAAGGGGGGGAGAAGAGGGGAACCATCTATAAGGGGGGGAGCAGAGGGGACCATCTATAAAGGGGAAAAAAGAGGGGGACCATCTATAAAGGGGAAAAAAGAGGGGGACCATCTATAAAGAGGGGGACCATCTATAAAGGGAAAAAGAGGGGGACCATCTATAAAGGGAAAAAGAGGGGGACCATCTATAAAGGGGAAAAAAGAGGGGGACCATCTATAAAGAGGGGGACCATCTATAAAGGGAAAAAGAGGGGGACCATATATAAAGGGAAAAAGAGGGGGACCATCTATAAAGGGGGAAAGAGGGGGACCATCTATAGAGAGGGAAAGAGGGGGACCATCTATAAAGGGGAAAAGAGGGGGACCATCTATAGAGAGGGAAAGAGGGGACCATCTATAGAGAGGGAAAGAGGGGGACCATCTATAAAGGGGGGAAAGAGGGGGACCATCTATAAAGGGGGGAAAGAGGGGACCATCTATAAAGGGGGGAAAGAGGGGGACCATCTATAAAGGGGAAAAGAGGGGGATCATCTATAAGGGGGGGAAAGGGGGACCATCTCCTATAGGATTAGCACCCTCCTCTTCTGACATCCTCTGTGCTGCTGTATCCTCTCCTATAAGATCAGCCCCCTCCTCTCCTGACATCCTCTGTGCTGCTGGGACTTCTCCTATAGGATTAGCACCCTCCTCTCCTGACATCCTCTGTGCTGCTGTGAGCTCTCCTATATGATTAGCCCCCTCCTCTCCTGACATCCTCTGTGCTGCTGTGACCTTGGGGGGGGGGGGGGGGGGGGGGGGGGGGGGGGGCGCAACATCAGGGTGAGTTGGCAATATGTTTATTGGTCGCAGCGGAAGTGGGGTGGGCAATGCTTACTGGGGGTAGCAGCAAGGGACCAAACATTATGCTTATTGGGTTCAGCAGGGAGGGGAGGCAGGCAGTGTTTTTTGGGGACAGCGTGGGGGGGGCAGTAGCGGATCGTAATGTGGGCAGATTGACTGGGGGGGGCCCTGGTTGGGTGGACAGCCCAGGGCCCAGGGTACATTTAATCCGCCACTGGCTAGCGGCGACATTAGGAAATACATCGCCGGGCCCAGATGGACTTCCCTTTTAGATCTACAGAAAATACTCCGCCGTAGTACTACCCACTCTCGTCGAGGTTCTCAATGAATCCTGCAAAGGGGGGATGTTACCGCAGACTATGAGAGAGGCAAATATTATTCTGCTGGGGAAGAAAGGGAACAATCTAAAGTTGGTTGAATCCTATCGCCCTATTTCACTTCTAAATACGGACGTTAAACCGTTCGTAGGGTTATTCCCCAGCTGATAGGGGATGCACAAGGAGGGTTTATGCCCAACAGGATAGTTCATGACATCATTAAGCTTTATTCTGCTGTCGTGGATCGTGGGGAGGGGGCCCACTCCATCCTGTCGTTGGACGCTGCTAAGGCCTTCGACAGGGTGGAGTGGGGGTACCTCTGGGCGGTCTTGGGAAAGTTTGGTTTTGGTCCGGGACTACTAGGAAAAATAAAAACATTGTATGATGACTCCGAAGCCCGACTCCTAATTAATGGTAACCCATACAAAGCTTTTGCCCTGAGTCGTGGGACCTGGCAGGGTTGCCCACTCTCCCCACTATTATTCTCATTATATATAGAACCTTTGGTGGAGTGGGTCAGAACGCGGTTGGACTATGAAGGGTTTGGCACAACAGGTCACATAAATAAGATCCTGTTGTATGCTGACGACATCCTACTCTTAGTTAAAAATCCAGAATGTAAGTTATCAGAAATAGTGGCGAAGTTGAGTGCTTATATTGCCCCTTCGGGTTTGGCTATTAACTGGGATAAGTCCTCGCTGCTCTGTTTGGGGTCCTCTCCCTCCATTCCGGTAGATTGTTTGAAGCTGCTGGGGCCCTCAGAACCATTAGAATATTTAGGCATAAAGGTAGGATCTAATGTTAGAGATTTTTGTGAGTTAAATTTGAAACCTTATATTAAAAACCTAAGTAAAAGAATTAATGTGTGGAAAAAGCTGCCAGTCTCAATGGCAGATAGACTCTCTATAAATAAGATGGTAGTCCTTCCCCAGGTGCTTTTTTTGTTTAGGGCCTCCCCGGTATGGGTAAGTGACTGTTGGATCAGAAGGATAGAGATCCTGTTGGGTAATTTGATATGGGGGGAGGAAGCGTGTGAGATTGAAATATAGTACTTTCTGTGGACCCAGGAATGTGGGAGGCTTTTCTATGCCCGATCTCAGGTTATATTTTATTTCTGCACATTTAACTAAGTTGGCTGCATGGAAACACATACCTTTTTTTATTATAGTGTTTTCTCTAGTAACTATGGGGATATGTTTGAGCTGCTGGAAGCAGGTTACTGGAGCTCTACAGTCACTAATAATTTATTATGTCACCTATATGATAAAATTTGGGTTTTCACTAAACGTAGATGTGAAATAATGGGAAGTTTAAGATGGGCACCAATATGGAACAATTTCCATTTGTTGGAATTCACGAAGGTTCACAATTGGAAATTTTGGCACGGAAGAGGGGCTAAGTATGTGCCCCATCTATTTCAGAACGGTAGTTTGATCAGTTTCCAAGAAGCCAAGGACAGCTTTGGCTTGGAAGATAAAGATACGTTTTTTTATTTTCAATTATTGCACGCCTTCAAGGCTTCACTGGACACAAGTTTTTTTTTAGGTGGGGGATCACATAATTTTTCACATTATACAGGGTATGGACAGGGCAAAAAAAGGTCTCTCTTTGATATATAAATTGCTGGGTAGTGAAGTCAAAAAAGGAGTTACAGCTAGAAAGAAAGTAATGTGGGAACAGGAAGTGGGACCTATTGGGGAGGAGGCTTGGCAAAGTATTTGTTCAAATATAAATAAAGTTTCTTTGCATGAAGCCCATAAATTAGCTCAATTCAGAATACTTCATCGGAATTATTATTCACCTCTTGTTTTATTTAAGATGGGGTTAAGAGAAGCAACAGACTGTCCAAGATGTAACATGACGGACGCTGACTTTTTCCACATCCTTTGGGCTTGTAGCAAAGTTCAAGGATTCTAGAGGAAGGTGTTTGAAACCCTTAATAGTAAAACTAAACAAGTTGTGCCGATGACTGCAGTTGTAGGGGTACTGGGGGGCTCTTGGGATATTACAAAAAGTAAAGCATTGATAACTAAAGGTCTATTTTGTGCAAGGTTAATTATTTTAAGGGGTTGGATGTCAGTTTAAACACCCTCATGGGAAGCCTGGAAGAATTTAGTATTGCAAATTAAACAATATGAATATATGAGATTTAAAGGTTGTAAAAATGGGTTGCGTAAACATCTGGAAAGAGTGGGGTTAGTTTACCCCCTCTCCCTTCCTTCTCCTCCCTTTTTTTTTTTTTTTTTCCTCCTCCCACATCTGTCGCTCGGGGGGGGGGGGGGGGGGGAGGGTAGGGTGGGTAGGGGATGGATAGGTAAGGGTGGGTAGGGGATGGATAGGTAAGGGTGGGTAGGGGATGGGTAGGTAAGGGTGGGTAGGGGATGGGTTTGGTAAATGTAGGTAAAGGGATGGGTAGGAGAGGGTGGGATTTTGGAATGTATTGTATAGTGGTTTGGCACTTTGTACAAGGTTAAAATAATGTGGCATTTTATTTATTGTTTAAGTGCCATATGGTGTTGTAACATTACAAATCTATGTAATATTATGTGTATTTATTATGCAGTTGCCCTTGTATGTTGCGAGGTCTCTGCATTTGTATGGTTTTTTTTTAAATAAACAAGTGACAAAAATAAAGAGTTTAAAAACAAAAATATGTGGATTTGAAGGAATAAATACCGTATTTTTCGCTTTATAAGACACACTTTTTTTCCTCCCAAAGTGGGAGGAAAAACCAAATGCGTCCTATAAAGCGAAGACGGCTCCCAAGCAGTGCCGAGCACCGCATGGAAGCCGCCCCGCCCGCCCCCTGTATTGCCGCTCACTCCCTGTGCGACCCCCTCCGCCTGCCCAACCCGCCCCTTCTATCGCAATGAGCAGCACTTTCCTGGGCTCCTGATCGGCTAAGCGGCAATGAAGGGGGCGGGTTGTCCTACTCACCTGTCCGCCGGCCCCAGAATCTCCTCTCCCGACACTCCGGTCTCCCGTCATACTCCGGCACAGGCAGCGGGGTACAGAGACGCTGCCTGTGTCCCAGAAGTGTTCTGCAGCGGCTGCTGGGGCCACTGCTGGGCCCGGCGGACAGGTAAGTAGCCTGTTTGTTGTTTTTCTGGTCACAGGGATGATTGGCTACTATGGGGGGCAATGTATGGGGGCATTGGCTGCTATATAGGGGCATTGGCTACTATATGGGGCCACTGGCTACTATGGGGGGCACTGTATGGGGGCATTGGCTACTATATGGGGGCATTGGCTACTATATGGGGGCACTGTATGGGGGCATTGGCTACTATATGGGGGCATTGGATACTATGGGGGGCACTATATGGGGCATTGACTACTATGTGGGGCGCTATATGGGGGATTGGCTACTATGTGGGGCACTATATGGGGGCATTGGCTACTATGTGGGCACTATAAGGGGGGATTGGCTATTATGTTGGGCCCTATATGGGGGATTGGCTACTATGTGGGGCACTATATGGGGGGATTGGCACCAATCACACTGCTGCTATCTCCAAACTGCGACAATGAGCAAAATATTTTTTTTTCTATTTTTCTCCCCTAAAACCAGGGGTGCGTCTTATCAAAAGGCGCGTCCTATAAATCGAAAAATATGGTAATAATTGTACTACTGGATAACTGCTGGTTCCTACCATCTACTGTGGAAAGGCATTGTTTGATGTATTCAAAAAGCATGAAAACTGAAGGTACTGTATGTAAAATGCAAGATTTAGTAACTACTGCATAAAATAAAATATCTACAATTAACAATGGTTTCATTTTTCTGTTACACTCTGCACTGCACACAGTGATTGGGATTGCGCTATTAGGGATTAAAACCATAGCATCCCCAATAGTTTTTTAAGTAGTAGTTCTATTTCAGCACTGGGTTAGACATATGAGGATAATCTAAAGTCCATCATAGTGTTTCAATATGTACAATGTGGTAGAGGCTAGACCTCCATTGGCAATGGAATAACATTTTTCTACTGGTGCATAAAACTTTTTAATAAGATATCAAAAACATTAAGGGCCCCAATAACCAAATCTGGAAAAAAAAAATCAACAACTTGCTTGTATGAATGTGCCCTACTGGTGATTGGCTGCTCCATAGGTAGGAACAACATGGCACGGTAGCAATATATGACAGCAAACCAAGCCAATATGTTTTTAAACCAAAGTATCGATAGATCATACTTGCAGGTACTTACTGAAATGATAGCACAACTATTCTGTAATTCTGTATTCCGGCATTCTGTAAAATACTAGTAAACTGAAAAAAATAAGAATATTAGGATTAAAAAATAGTAGAAATATATTATTATCATATGTGTTATTAATTTCCCATATGAAACAATGTAATAAACTCCACTATAGTACTTGAATTTCTAATTTATTATGCTTATGGTGTAATCCCGATTCGTGATTAAATACTTTAAGCCTGGAAAACCGTTTAAAACCTCTGACCAGTTTGACTCAGCTGTTCTAATAATCTGCAGTGGATGGCCAGAACATAGATTAACCTTAATTCCATGTCTAAAACTGCAGCAAAGTCTATAGCATACAGAAAATACAGCAATGTCCATAGTATACATATACTGAGTGTATGTTGTCCTGTGCATGGGGCCTAAATATATAACACCTAATAAACAATCTGTTATCTTACCCCTTGTGTAATATTGCTCTCCAAATCCCTGAACGTTTTACTGTTTCTGTCCTTTAAGTCTGAAGTGTAAACTTGATTGGTAAATCTTGGCTTTATTATAAATACATCAACAAATGGTTTAATGCCTAGAAAAACAACAAAAAAAGTTAGTAAATTGCCCAATATACTAAAAGACTATGTTACATAGGCCTTCACAGTTTTTGAGGTGTTTTTAGGTTAAGGAATTGTGGTAACTTATATTTTGTTTGGCTATGTTCACACTATGTTAAACTGCCGGCCACCGGGCTGCATTCAGCATCGTCTTGCAGCCAATACCTCTGTATCGGCCACAGGAACATTCTTTTTTTTTACAATTGACTTACGACACCATCGGGTGTGCCTGCAAATCAATTAGCTATTCTTTTTAATGTAAAGTGCGTCAGCTAGATGACTTTAAAGTGTGTGAGCAGCTGTAATTTCCAGACGCTGTCCACCAAACATAATATAGGCATGAACATTATTTTAATGACTGTTAAAAAATGGGTGTGCATGTGTGCATACAACGGACAGCATTGCATTAACTTCAGTGCAATCCCGCCAGTACAGTACAGTACATTACAATCAGCGCCCGTTCTTTACTCAAAAATACCCTTACTCTTTATATTATTTTTAGTCACTTTCTCATTGAAGTGAGTTAGTATGAATGGCCTGGAATTTGAACAAGGGTTGCAGCTACAGTGAGGCCTCTAACGCATGTTATGTAGACTGGTCAGATGCTTTAGAGTGGAGCGTCTTGATTTTTTTATGCAGCCTGTCAGTGTACCTGTCATGACGCCCACTGCCGGATCACGGGCGGATTCCTCTGTTAATCCAAAATTTCAGGTTTCTTTGGATACCAACACACAGTGAGACCATAATGAACGTGTAGTATAATTGTGAAGCCAGAGGTCACTGCATGTGTGATGATTTTGTCGACATGCTGGTCACTGCATGCAACTCATTTGATCATTTACTATTAACTGACTTACCATTAACTGACCAACTTGCTATGCGCGTGATGTTGGTCAGACCAGTATTTTTCAGAAGAGAATTCAGCACTGAAGAACTGTCCACATTCATTGTATAATTCAGCTTATACTGAATAACCATAGCTGCTGATCCATCAACATTCCTAAAAGAGGGAGAAATAACAAAGAATGTAAGTACAACACATTCATACTTAAAGGGTACCTATACCTTCAGGACCACGCAGAGCAGGCTGAAAAAATCCTGCAGATTTGACAGACCGTACGGTAACCCCCCCCCCCCCATCTAAAATAGCACACGTAAAACTAAGAACCTACTAAGTAGAGGAAGACTTTCTATAATGTTTTCTAACACACACCATTGTAGATCTACTAACATTCACATCTATGTTTGAGTATTACAAGAAACACAATGTTTGGAGGAATTTCACAGGGGAGACAAGTGGCAGAAGCACTAGCAATGTTGATATTAAGTTCTTCATTTCCCTCCAAATACAATTACAATATGAAATACAATTTTGAGTCTGATCATTAATATTCTGTACGGCTATCTTTAATGCCAGAAGGTCATACTTGAAGGACAGTGCTGGTGGATCTTGTAAACCATTGCTGTAGTAATCCTTTAGTGCTGGTGTTAGCTGAAAGAAAAAAACAACAGTGGAGATGATGTACAGTATAAGCAGATGTTATTAACGCATTAGTCTTTATACTGTTTAATGCCAATGGATATTTTTTGTGAATGTGCATTTACTTGTGCATACAGAATGCAGTGTGTTTTTTATCTAAAGGAAGAAAAATACATTTTCAGTATGTTGCTTTAAGAATACAGGTGAGTTATGTTGAATATTAGTAGTAAGGAAATCTATAAACTACATAAAGCTGATCATTCATGTACAAAACTAATGAAAAAAAACAACATTTATAGCAACTGCAGGGACATCTTTGTGGGGAAAGATTCAGTATAAGGCTATGTTCACACTACGTAAGTTACATATTAATCATGGCTGTTGTTGCTGATTTGCAACAGCGGCTGTGATTACTACTTAACTTACTTAGTGCGGCCCTCTATGGAATCCCTGCCAGAGTGTATACACTCCGGCCAGGATCCCTAGCAGCGCCACAAAAACCTGACATGTCAGTTTTCTGTGGCTGATATTCATTGAATAGCGGCCGTAGGAAACCATGTCAGTGCACACAATGGTGCGTGCGGCTCCAGCCCCACGGTGCGCCCGCATCCAAATTCAGCAGCAGTAAAGATCATCCGGCCGGGTCACAGAACAGCCGGTGTCTTACTACGTGGGAACATGGCCTAAGGTTTTAATCAGTAAATTACAAGATATACTGAATCTTTTCCCAAGCTATGTACCAATCTGCTCATCTCCTTCTGCTCTATAGCATGAACTCATGGTGGTGGGTTCTCTTTAAGCATTTTGTACATACCAAGCTCAAGACTTTACTTTGCAGTGCAATGAAATCAGGTGAGGAAGCATCGGATAGATTTGAATTGTAGTCCTGTATGAGTGTGAATGTCACTTGAACACCCACTGCAAAATTAGCACACACAAAGCTCAGCGACATTATAGAATTCTTGACAGTAGAAGACATTCACTTTTAATTAATAGGACACCCAAAAAACAAAACAATGTTCTCCGGGACACTAGCAATGTTATATAGATGTATCCCCTAATGCCCCCCTTTTGGCATGCTCTTAACCAGTTATTTTCTCAGGTTACAGGAAACCAAATTTGTGGACTCCAAAAAGGGGCTAACTGAGCTTAACCACATATTCCAACATATTTAGAAACTGCTACTTAGGGTTAGATCTACCCTTAACCCCCCTTAATATAGCTAAGCTGGGCTGTGATTGGTTTCTATTGGCACACCTGACATTTTTTTTTGTTTCATAATCTCTATTGCTCCAGCACTTTCTTCCCTTATGCCCTGCTCCCCAACCATTTTGGTTATTGTCTGTGGTTGATTCCCTATTGTCCTGATGCACAGCCATTTTTGGAGGGCCTGATGCACAGCCATTTTAGGCCACAAATGAGTACCAATCAGCAAAATCAACATTCCTTTGCATGCCTTTACACAACACTGTTGTATCGTTTGTGTGACCATTAAATGGGTTATCCAGTGCTACAAAAACATGGCCACTTTCTTTCAGAGACAACACGACTCTTGTCTCCAGTTCAGGTGCAGTTTGCAATTAAGCTCCATTCACTTCAATGGAACTGAGCAGCAAAACCCTGCCCAATTTGGAGACAAGAGTGGGGCTGTTTCTGGAATAAAGTGGCCATGTTTTTGTAGTGCTAGATAACCCCTTTAACATTCATTGTTATTGGACGAGCATCTCTGGAATACACAGAGGGATGTGAGGCTCATAACAATAAATTTCATGGCCGCACAAAAAACCTAAGTAGCAGAATGGTCATCAGCGATAATCGGCCGGTGTATAAGGGCCTTATGTCTCTGCCTTATGGCGCCTTTACACCTTCAATAACTGTTGGCTGTTGATCATTTGTCTGACAGTTAGTCCTCCATATACATGAACATTTGCCATAGCCAAATGCTCCTGTGTCGCCCGTGGGGAGAGTTAAGCCACCGTCAAGCACCTCTGGTGGTGGCTTATTTCTCAGAAAACTAAGTGTTTAGGCAGTGAAAACCCATCATGCTTAACCTCTATCTCCACCAACATCATTTGTTAGTGAAGACTTAAAGGCTTCAATACACCTTATACTGGTGGGTTTAGCCAAACTTTAGTATAAAGTGTAGGGGCCCTTAAAGTGACTGTACCACCAGGCCCAGACTGAAGCACTGGAGGTGGGCCGACCCACCCCCAGTGGGAAGAAACCCCAGCCCCTCCATGACATGACTCCATTAGAATCAATGGAACCCTATCATAGAGGGGCTAGGGTTTCCTACCACTAAGGGTGGATCGGCCCACCTCCAGTGCTTCAGCCTGGGCCTAGTGGTACAGTCACTTTAAGACACATTGGAATCCATTTGATTTACATGATTTGTCAATGTAAATTGATTACTATGTTATGTGTGTCTATACTTTAATATTATGTAATTATGCTTTGTTAAATTTGTTCAGCATTTTAATTAATGAACTAAACCAAATATTGTATTAGTTCTAAAGAAAATAATCATAAAGCAAACACAATATTTACCAATATTTGCTGTGGTAAAATAAAAGTTGAGAAAATGTTTCCTCCATGAATGGTGTTCAATGTCATTGGATCACACAATAAAGCATAACATCCATAGGAAAGGAATACTGGGATTATTAGCCCCAGCACTCACTTAGCTACTGTATCTCAACAGTCAGTGAGTCAGGGATTTAATGGGCAAAACACACACTACCTAACTCCTTAAAAATTTGGATTATTAGCCCCAGCACTCAATGCGGCTAATGCCATGAAAATGGCAGTTAGTGAACTTCTTCAGTCCCCAGGATTTGTCTATTCCAGTGCACAGTATTTTTCATACCCTATTTTTGCAGGGCAATTTCCCTGTTGTTAGCCCACATTTTGCTTCCCTTTATACCTTCCTCCAGCCATTTTACGGCCATTTTGTGCTCCAAAATTTGGGTTTCCTTTGATTTAAATAGGATTTGGGTCCATTTCATAGAACTTTTTTTTTCAAGCTTGGTCAAACCTTAATTTGCACCGGTTCACTCATCACTAATATCCATCTGTGCACAAATTGTAAAAAAAAAAAGTCTTGTTTTGTTTTTATAATGTGTACACAGACAGACATTTTTACATAGACTGTAAAGGGGTTTTCCAATATAAAACTAACTTGTTACAGAATAGGGGACAAGTTAGAGATTGCAGGGGGTCCTTACCTCCTTACCCCGCAACAATCTACTGATTGGCCCCCAGCTTCTTTGTTTTTAATACAGCTGGAGGCACGTCATGTGACCTGTGGCTCTCATTCTCTATGGAGCCAACAGAAAGAGCTGAGTGCTATATTTGGTGTGGCGGAATAGGACAGTCATTAGCTGAGCAGGCTGTCAGTGTGGGGACCCAGAGAAGCATGGGGGAGTATGCCGTTAAAATGCGGACAGGTAAGCATGGTGTCGTGAGCTAAGTAGTTAATATCAATATTCTCACATTCTCATTTAAATCAGCAGTGGGAAAAAAATGCCACAGAATTTTGTTGAAATCAGCGTAAAAGCCGTTGCGACACATTATGTGTGAATCCACCTTAAAACAAAGCTATACTTACTTCTATCCAGGTCCAGTCTCATGAAGGCAGCTTTTTAGTCTTGTGCTGCTTCAAAAAAACAAAACAAAAAACCTAAACACAGGAAGTCCCAGTCATGGAGCCGTGACTCTCTTTAGAGGCCAGACTTCCTGTGTTTAGTCTTTTTGAACCAGCACAAGACTAAAATGCTACCTTCAGGAGATTGGACCTGGATACAAGTAAGTACAGCTTTGTTACAGCATGTTAAATAAAAAAAATAATCATTAATGTTAATTCCAAACATGCTTTATATCACATCCCTAGTTGATTTAGTGACACTTTAAACTTAATTAACAGGTTATACTCTAAAATGATATTTTTGGAAATAGGGATTATTATTACAACTGTAATAATAATTTTAAACCTTCATATTGTCTATAACATATACAGTAAGAGATATTTTTCTGCTTGATGATTGTTGGTATTTTTCCTTGTATTACCTTTAGGATCCAGTACTAAGAGATCTAGAATGAGGCTCCTGTTTCTGAATGTCCCTTCATTAGTTATCATCTGCTGAATTACAGCTGACTGGTTTGTTGAATTAGTTTGAAAATAAAGGTCAATTGAGACGATGACAGTCAGGGAAGCAAAACTGTGGATTAAACAAATGAAATGAAGGTATAAGTGATTATCTCAATAATAAGACAATTGTAATAGCAAGCATAGAAACCACATGAGCATACAAATGGTATAAACTTCTGCCACATGTACTGTTTCTGTGCAGAATGCCTTCAGAGCATTCTGGGGGGCATTTAAGATGTCCAGCATATGAGAAGTCCAGCATTCTCATATGCCAGTCTTAAAATAGGCTCTTTCCCTATTCACCCACCAGATTTACTAAGAGGTACACGCCTCTTAGCACCCTATTACATGGGACAATTATTGTGCCGAAAATCGTTACATCATTCAAATTTAAAAGATAATCGTCCTGTGTAATTGCAGTCGCTAACTGTTCGATGTAATTCCACATTTGTTCGCTGTAGTTCCACATTTGTTTACTAATTGTTCAGTGTAGTTGCACATCGTTCATTCTTTTGCTGGGATGAGATGGAGTAAACAATCGTAGCTATGATTGTAACAAATGACTATTGTTCTGTGTAATATAGTTAACAATTTCAGGTTAACGATAAAGAATCTTGTTTGCGATTGTTTATCGTTAGTCGTTAATCGTTAAAAATCTCTTTGTCTACTTGGACCATTAGGGTGCGTTTACACAGACAGATTTATCTAACAGATTTTGGAAGCCAGGAGTAGATTTCAAAAGAGAAGAAATCTCAGTCTTATGACCTGTTCCCTGTTTATAATCTGTTCCTGGCTTTGGCTTCAAAAATCTGTCAGATAAATCTCTGTGTGTAAACGCACCATTAGGGAGACCCAGCGGGACATGCACCTGCTACAGGGCAGAAGAAGACCAGGCCTCCTCCCTACCTTGCCACAACCCCCGCCCCCCGGCTTCCAGCCTGCTCTGGCTGGATTCTGCCATGGAATTCCGCCAGTTTTGCTCTGTGTGAACATAGCCTTACAGAACATAGAGTAAATAAATAATCACAAATATTCTAAAAACAGCTACTTACGAGAAACTTGTTACTACTGGTTCTACCAGCTGCTGACCAAATATATCTTTAAACTAAGGGGAAAAAAACAAGATTAAACAATTTAGGCTTTCATATATGTCAAATTTGGGACAAGCTATTTACAGCATTCTCACCTACCCTGATCCCCCAGGACTGCCATTTGACGGCACCCAGTCCCCATCACTCGCTGCTTCCTTTGATGTTTTGACAATGCTGGAAATGTCCACTGAGCCAGTAACTGGCTATAGCAGACACTTCTTGGAGTGTTGACACATCCAAAGAATTGATGAGCTGCTGGGATTGGGTGCATTCAGATGGCAGTGTCACGGGATTGGAATGGATCATTATGTTCATTCATACCTAAAGGATCTGCAGCAGATTTGATGGGTTTAAAGTGTCACTGTCGTTTTGTTTTGTTTTTTTGTTGAAATCAATAGTACTGGCGATTTTAAGAAACTTTGTAATTGCGTTTATTAGGCAAAAATGCATTATCTGCATTCAAAAAGACTTTTCCCTGGTCCCCCCTCCCTCCCTCCTCTCTCTCATTCACTGCTCATTATCAGGAAATCACGACTCTTTTACATCAGACGTGCCCTGTGTAACCTATGCAGAGGGGAGGGGGGAGGCGGGAGGAGGAAGATTAGTTGCCAGCAGAGTGTCAGGACAGGGGAGGTAGGGATAAGACATGACAGTGAGCCCTGATGCTGAGCCCACCCACTGTCCCTACCTACTTGCCTCAAACAGCCCTAGGTAGCCGCGGACAACCACAAAGGCGGTCCCTGCACTAGTATAGGTGTTACACAAAACAAGACAGATGAAAAAACACAAAGGGAAAGTCGACAAGCCAAAGTCCAAACCAAATGGGCAACGCGGTAGAAAGTCAGGGAACCATCGGATAGTCAGAGGTCAGGTGGAAGGTCAGATAACAGGTCAAACGAGCAGAGGGATACGGGGTACGCAGGAGTAGACAGGCGGAGCTGGGATCAGGGTATGAACTTTAACAGCCAGCACTGTCAGACTGTCTCAGCTTTCTTTTATGAGGATCAAGAGCCCGGTCCGGATCCCCATTGGACCGGCGCTCTGATCCTCCAGGTTGCAAACAGGCAGAGAAACACGTCAATCAAATAGACTTGCTCAGGTGCGACAATCAGGGCTAGCAGAGTTCAGTGTAACTCTTGCATTGCCGGAAGTTGAAAAGCAATCAGGTGTGTCACACAAAAGCAGAAAAACAGGCTCAGTTCACACCAGGCTACTGCACACTCCTGACACAGAGCAGAAAGCAGAGAAGAAAGGATTACACAGCGGTACCTGTGTTAAAGCCCGTATTCAGAGGTCAGAGAGGTCAGTGCTATCTTCAGAGGAGATAACCCAGTGATGTAGCTGTAAATTAACTCTTTGTTGTCCTGTTTTGGTGCCTCAACCCCTCCCCTCTCCATAAGAGAACCATGAAGACAGGGGGGAGAGCTTCAAACAGCTTTTTCATGATAAAAATGCATTTTTCGGCTAATAAACCCACTTACAAATTTCTTAAAATCGCCTGGATTATTGATTTCTGCAAAAAATAAAATTAAACAACAGTGACACTTTAAGTTTCTGAAACCTGCTACATATCCTGTACTAGTCAATGAACCCTTAAACATATTTATGCTTTAGCAATGTAGATGACAAAACAGAGATGACTGGATACTCATTTTGCATTCTTATGTACTGTAAGTAATACTATAAATCCTATTTCTGTAATAGAAAAGCTAGTACTGATCTGAACTAACCCCGACTCTACTTTCAATAGGAAGCTGCAAAGATCAATCTCACTTTCTACTGGAACTTTTTTTTTGCAAGCCTTTAAACATTAATAACTAAATAGTCAAGTTGCCCCCAAATTTATGCAAATGTTAATTATTCTTCAGTTTACTTACTTCTAGAATTGTTCTAGAATTCACACCATTAAACATTTTTCTTGCAAGAAACACTTACAGAATTCTCTACTCTTTGGCTGTAGTCTTGAAAGACAGCGCTGGATTTTGTTGATAGATCTTGTGATGGAGATATGTTGTTTAGGATTCCAAGAGGGGGGCTGATGGTGTTAAATGTTAGTGACTTTCCTACAAAAATTGCATAAAATCAAGCTATATATATTTCATGCAAACTCACACAGAAGATTTTACCGAACAAGTCATATAAGAGTAAAGAGTATAAGAAGCATATGGTTAACTCTTTAACCCCTAGGCAACCTTTGACGCACCGGTACGCCATTGGTGACTGTCCCCAGACGATCCTGGGTGTACCGGTATGTCCTGAGCTATGAAGCGCGCTCCGAAGAGGAGCACACTTCATAGCAGGTGGCAGCCGGCTGCAGTGAGCAGCTGGGCCCTCACCGTTAATGACAGGCTGCAGCAATCGCGCTGCAGCATGTCATTAACCCTTTAAATGCCACAATTGCGGCACGACCACAGTGTTTAGGTGTAAGTGACAGGGGCAGCCCCTGTCACTTACCAGTCGGGACCCCAGCAGTGTGACTGCGGGGGTCCCAATCGCTGTATCGAACCCCCTGAGGTCTCTTACCTTCCTCCATGTGGTCCAATCAGCTTTCTGCTCACTGAGTCTGCCACAGGCAGGCTCAATGAGCAGAATGCCTATAACACTGATCAATGCTATACCTATGGCATAGCATTGTACAGTATCTGTAATCTAAGTATTGTAGGTAAAAGTCCCCCAGGGGAACTTAAAATGTTTAAAAAAAAAAAAAAAGTAAAAATGTTTTTATAAAACATTTCACATTATATAAATAAAACATAAAAATAAAAATATAAACATATTATATACCATAGCGTGCGTAATTGACCAATCTATTAAAATATAATGATCGTTAAGGCAAGTGGGGAATGGCGTAAATGAAAAGAGGGAAAAAAGCGCAAGGATTATTGTTTTTTTGTTACATTATATATAGAAAAAAATGTATTAAAAAGTGTTAAAAAATCTGAGCTATGCATATATAGTATGAATAAAAACTAGAGATCATGGTGCAAAAAATTACACCCCATACAGCCCTGTAGGTGAAAAACTAAATAAGTTATAAGCATCACAATAGGCCCATTTAATTTATAATTAATTGGTAAAAAAAGGATTTCATAAATAAAAATATATAACATTAGAAAATCTGTGTAAACGTGCATATGGCTGTGTTCGGGCTGACGTATAAAATAATGGTATCATGTCACTTTTACCATACAGTGCATTACGTAGACACAGGAACCCCCCAAAAGTTACCATATTGCATTCTTTTTTACGATTTCACCAATTTATAACTTTATAAATAATATTTTGGGAAACGTCATATATGTTATGGTAGAATTAAAGATGCCATTACTAAGTACATCTACTCCTGTAAATATTAAGTCCTCACATGGCCCTGTTGATAGAAAAATTAAAGTCCTAGAGCTCTTAGAAGGGGAGGAGGAAAAAATGAAAACACAAAAATGAAAATTTGCGCAGTTCACTGGGTCATTTTGGGCTTGGTCCTCAAAGGGTTAATATGGAAGCTGATGCTCTAAAGCTACATTCACAGTATAATTTACATTACAATGAATGTCACTGGTTTATTGTGTAAGGCTATACTCATGTTTTGTGCTAAAGGCTCAGTTTGAAGCCTCTATATTATTATTATTATTATTATTATTATTAATAATATTATTATTATTATTATTATTTGCATTACAAATGGAAGCTATTACACATATATAACCAAAGTTGTGGGGCTTGACAAAGTTTTTGTCAGGAACTCACCTGACCTGGCTCCTGCGGCGTCTTCCCCGGCCTCTGCTCCGGCGGCCGGCTCGAGAACGCGCCGGAGCTCCGCCCGCCGGAGCAGAGTGACGTCACGGAGACCCGACGCGTCCCTAGTAACCGGGGGCGCCGCGGTCTCACGTGACAGTCAGTCAGCTGACCGGTCAGCGCAGCTGATGCGGCTCGTGTGGGCTGAGTGGCAGATCGCTCTGCCACTTGGTCTGCAGCACCACAGCTGCAGTGATTGCTGGATCAGGAGACCGGACCAATCAGTGTCTGGTCCGGGCTCCTGGTCCAGTATAAAGTAAAGTGAAAGCCAGCTGGTATTTGCTGGCTATTAGTTGTTCTGATCCCAGCTCCCCTTGTCCTTCTCCTGCGTATCCCGTCCTAATCCCTTCTGCCTGACTGCTCGTGTTCTGACCTCTGCCTGACCTCCGACTATCCCTTGTGTTTCGATTTTGTACTGCGTTGCCTGTGTGGTTTGACCCGGCTTGTTCGACTATTCTTTATTGTGTTTGTCTGTCCGTGCTGTTCTGTGTTTCACTTACGCAGTGTAGGGAACGCCTTCGTGGTTGTCCGCGACCGTTTAGGGTCGGCCGAGGCAATTAGGCAGGGCCAGTGGTGGGTTCAGCATCAGGGCCCACTGTCTCTGTCCTGTCTGTTCTAGCCTGTCCTGACAGAATAGCCAGCCATTACCGCCAATTGCCTCATGGACAACCGAACAGCCCTGACTAACATTGTGGACCAAATGCAGCGACTCAACACGATGGTTCAGGAGCTCGCTGTAAGGGTCCAAGAACAGGAGACGGCACCCCGACAACTCACGGTGACCTCCTCCACACCTCCTGAACCACCTGTTCAACTTCCTGATAAGTTCTCGGGGGACAGGAGGAAATTCCGTGCCTTCAGAGAGGGGTGTAAGCTGTATTTTAGGTTACGCCCTACCAGGCTCGGACTGGGCCACCGGGGGGCCGGGGAAACCCCCGGTGGGCCCCGAGCTGGAGTGGGCCCCCTGCTCCTAGGGGGGCCGCACCCCTCTTTTTAACTGGAAGCGATCGCAACAATCGCTTCCAGTTAAATGTAAGCAGTGTTGTGATTGACAGGGCGGGAAGCCTACGGTTTCCCGCCCTGTCAATCACTCTTGTGACCGCAAGCAGAGATTTGCTTGCGATCACAAGAGTTACGCAAGCTCCGTTGCGAAGTCCCGGCGGCGCCATCACTGACCTCAGTGTGCGCCGCGGCGGCTAGGACTTCCGGTTCATGCAGCGCATACCGGAAGTCCCAGCCACCGCGGCGCACACTGAGGTCAGTGATGGCGCCGGCGGGACTTCACATCGGAGCTGCTGTCAGAGAAGAGGACACCGGCGACCGACGGGGGAGCGTGTGGTTAGGTGAGTTGTCTTGTGGTTTTTTTTTATTTTTTATCAGAGGGGGTAAGATAAGGGGGGGGGGGGCTGTATACAGGGGAGGACAACATAGGGGGGCTGTATACAGGGGAGGACAACATAGGGGGGCTGTATACAGGGGGGAGGACAACATAGGGGGGCTGTATACAGGGGGAGAACAACATAGGGGGGCTGTATACAGGGGGGAGGACAACAGAAGGGGGGCTGTATACAGGGGGAGGACAACATAGGGGGGCTGTATACAGGGGAGGACAACATAGGGGGGCTGTATACAGGGGGGAGGACAACAGAAGGGGGGCTGTATACAGGGGGAGAACAACATAGGGGGGCTGTATACAGGGGGAGGACAACATAGGGGGGCTGTATACAGGGGAGGACAACAGAAGGGGGGCTGTATACAGGGGAGGACAACATAGGGGGGCTGTATACAGGGGGGAGGACAACAGAAGGGGGGCTGTATACAGGGGGAGAACAACATAGGGGGGCTGTATACAGGGGGAGGACAACATAGGGGGGCTGTATACAGGGGAGGACAACATAGGGGGGCTGTATACAGGGGAGGACAACATAGGGGGGCTGTATACAGGGGAGGACAACATAGGGGGGCTGTATACAGGGGGAGAACAACATAAGGGGGGCTGTATACAGGGGGAGGACAACAGAAGGGGGGCTGTATACAGGGGGAGGACAACAGAAGGGGGGCTGTATACAGGGGAGGACAACATAGGGGGGCTGTATACAGGGGGAGGACAACATAGGGGAGCTGTATACAGGGGAGGACAACATAGGGGGGCTGTATACAGGGGGAGAACAACATAAGGGGGGCTATATACAGGGGAAGAACAACATAAGGGGGGCTGTATACAGGGGAGGACAACATAGGGGGGCTGTATACAGGGGGAGAACAACATAAGGGGGGCTATATACAGGGGGAGAACAACATAAGGGGGGCTGTATACAGGGGAGGACAACATAGGGGGGCTGTATACAGGGGAGAACAACATAAGGGGGGCTGTATACAGGGGGAGGACAACATAAGGGGGGCTGTATACAGGGGGAGAACAACATAAGGGGGGCTGTATACAGGGGGAGGACAACATAAGGGGGCTGTATACAGGGGGAGGACAACATAAGGGGGGCTATATACAGGGGGAGGACAACATAAGGGGGGCTATATACAGGGGGAGGACAACATAAGGGGGGCTGTATACAGGGGGAGGACAACATAAGGGGGCTGTATACAGGGGAGGACAACATAAGGGGCTGTATACAGGGGGAGGGCAACAGAAGGGGGGCTGTATACAGGGGGGGGACAACATAAGGGGTCTGTATACAGGGGAGGACAAGAAGGGGGTCTGTATACAGGGGGAGGACAACATGAGGGGGGCTATATACAGGGGGAGGACAACATAAGGGGGGCTATATACAGGGGGAGGACAACATAAGGGGGGCTGTATACAGGGGGAGGACAACTTAAGGGGGGGCTATATACAGGGGAGGACAACATAAGGGGGGCTGTATACAGGTAAGGACAACATAAGGGGCTATAAACAGGGGCAGGACAACATAAGGGGGGCTGTATACAGGTAAGGACAACATAAGGGGCTATAAACAGGGGCAGGACAACATAAGGGGGTATGTATGCAGGGGGAGGACAACATAAGGGGGGCTATATACAGGGGGAGGACAACATAAGGGGGGCTGTATACAGGGGGAGGACAACATAAGGGGGCTGTATACAGGGGGAGGACAACATAAGGGGGGCTATATACAGGGGGAGGACAACATAAGGGGGGCTATATACAGGGGGAGGACAACATAAAGGGGGCTATATACAGGGGGAGGACAACATAAGGGGGTATATACAGGGGCAGGACAACATAAGGGGGTATGTATACAGGGGGAGGACAACATAAGGGGGTATGTATACAGGGGGAGGACAACATGAGGGGGGCTATATACAGGGGGAGGACAACATAAGGGGGGCTGTATACAGGGAAGGACAACATAAGGGGGGCTGTATACAGGGAAGGACAACATAAGGGGGGCTGTATACAGGGAAGGACAACATAAGGGGCTGTATACAGGGGGAGGACAACATAAGGGGCTGTATACAGGGGGAGGACAACATAAGGGGCTGTATACAGGGGGAGGACAACATAAAGGGGTCTGTATACAGGGGGGGGACAACATAAGGGGTTATATACAGGGGCAGGACAACATAAGGGTGGTATATACAGGGGAGGACAACATAAGGGGCTGTATACAGGGGGAGAACAACATAAGGGGGGCTGTATACAGGGAAGGACAACATAAGGGGGGCTATATACAGGGGGAGGACAACATAAGGGGGCTATATACAGGAGAAGGACAACATAAGGAGCTATATACAGGGGCAGGACAACATAAGGGGGGCTGTATACAGGGGGAGAACAACATAAGGGGGCTGTATACAGGGGAGGACAACATAAGGGGGTATGTATACAGGGGGAGGACAACATAAGGGGGTATATACAGGGGCAGGACAACATAAGGGGGGCTGTATACAGGGAAGGACAACATAAGGGGGGCTGTATACAGGGGGAGGACAACACAAGGGGGGCTGTATACAGGGAAGGACAACATAAGGGGGTTATATACAGGGAAGGACAACATAAGGGGCTGTATACAGGGGGAGGACAACATAAGGGGCTATAAACAGGGGGAGGACAACATAAGGGGCTGTATACAGGGGGAGGACAACATAAGGGGCTGTATACAGGGGAGGACAACATAAGGGGCTGTATACAGGGGAAGGAAAACTTAAGGGGGCTATATGGGGCAAGGACAACATAAGGGGGCTATACGGGGGAATAGACAACATAAGGGGCTATATGGGGGGTAGG
Organism: Dendropsophus ebraccatus; assembly: GCF_027789765.1. Classification (NCBI taxonomy): domain Eukaryota; kingdom Metazoa; phylum Chordata; class Amphibia; order Anura; family Hylidae; genus Dendropsophus; species Dendropsophus ebraccatus. The sequence continues at coordinate 148,062,761 of NC_091454.1, forward strand.
GATGGCCAACATAAGGGGGCTATCTATATGGGGGGATGGATAACACAAGCGGGCCAGTTATAAGGGGGATAACACAGGGAGACATCTATAAGGGACACTGGATGGGGGCAATTTATAAGGAGGACAACACTGAGGAGGCATCTATAAAGGGCACTACACAGAGGGGGACAACAATGGGGGGCATCTATAAGGTTAACTATACTGGGTGCGGTGTGTATACAATAGGCTATAGGGGGCATCTACTTTAGTGGACTACACAGAGGGGTCATCTATAAGGGGACTACACAGAGGGGGCCATATACTATAGGGCAGGAATAGGGAACCTTGGATCTCCAGCTGTTGCAGTTGTTGCAGGCATGAAGGGAGTTGTAGTTTTGCAACAGCTGGAGAGCCAAGGTTCCCTACCCCTGATAATAGGGAATGCACAGAGGTTGTCATCTACTATAAAGGGATTACACAGAGGGGGATCTCTACTATAGTAGAGGCACACAGGGACACAGGGCCATCTATATGGAGGACTGAACAAGGGGCCATCTACAAGGTGTGTGCACAATATATATATATGTATATATATATATATATATGAACACACACACACAATAGTCAGGGCTAACCACTGAGAGAAGGTGTAAAGAGGCCAATACAGATGTGCAGTTTGTAGAGAGATGAGGATGGTGACAGAGTAAGGAGCCTAATATATTTCTCTGGCAGATTCTGTGGATTCGTGGCTCGGAGAAGTTCTCATAACGGCCCAGGGCAGATGGAGAAGTAGATGAAAAGGGAAGAACTCCGATCAGAGAAGACGTCCCCTGTGAGTCACTAAATCTATGTGCACTGTAACGTATATAGTGTAGAGCTGGGGCTACCTCTGTATGACTGTATGAGGGGATATTGATCTTTGTTCAGAGGATTTTATTCAGTAGCAGCTGGGGTGTTAGTCAGTAAATGGCGGTGTTAGTCAGTATGTGGGGGTATTATTTGTTACTTGTAATCTGGTGCGGTGTTCATTGGTCTTAGTATACCAGATTTGGTCAGTAACAATATGGTGGTGATGGTTGTGGTGTGGCGGTAATATTTCCCCCTTGTGTACTGGTAATTTTGGTCTCAGTATACAGGATTTGGTCAGTAACAGTATAGCGGTAATATGTATGGTGATACTATTTCCCTCCTGTATACTGGTTTATTGGTAATATCGGTCTTGATATACAGGATTTGGTCAGTTACTGTATAGCGGTAATATGTGTGGGGATATTTGCTCTTTATATACTGGTGTTATTGGTAGCATACAGTGTTATCATGCAAAGAAAATTGTCTTATAGCGCGATTACACCGGCCAATAATCGGTAACAAGTGCTCCTAGGAAGTCTATTCAGCCGATGATCGGCCCATGTAAAAGTGCCAGAGATTGGCTGACATGCAAGCAAATGCCCCATAGTCGCTGATTTGATCTTTTGTGCGGCTAAGATCATTGCTGTCGGCTGCACATCTCTATATATTCCTGCCCTGCTGATTAGCAATCATTTGCAGCCCTACACTGCCCCATATCACGCCGTGTTAATGTACCTTTATTAATGTTACCATAGATAAGTGCGGTGGCAGAAGGGTGGGCCCCAAGAATGATTTCCCCTGGTGGGCCAAGGCACTCCAGTCCGACACTGCGCCCTACTTCGTCTGGGGATGAGGTTCAGAGGGTGGGCATCATCATGTCCCTCCTCCAAGGACCACCACAGGAGTGGGCATTTTCCCTACCATCTTACTCCCCTCACCTAAAGAGCCCCGACCAGTTCTTTTCCGCCCTAGGTCTATTGTATGATGACCCTGACTGTGCAGCTAACGCTGAACGACAGCTGACTGGGTTGAGACAGGGCCGACATCCAGTGGAGGAGTACTGCTCAGAATTCCGGCAGTGGAGCGGTCTCTCCACGTGGAACGATTCGGCCCTCAGATATCAGTTTCGAGTGGGTCTCTGTGACAGACTGAAGGATATGTTGGTGGCATATCCTACTCCTGACTCGCTTGAGGACAGCATGACACTAGCCATCAGGGTTGACCGACGACTCAGGGACCGACAGAGAGAGAAGGGTACCCCTGACCACCCTAGAGCCCCTGTATCACTGCTCTCACACCCCAAATCCTCTCTCCCAGTCTTACCACCACCCGAAGAGCCGATGCAGGTGGATGCCACCGATGCTAAAGCCCGACGCGCCCATCGCCTGCAGAATAATTTGTGCCTTTATTGCGGTAAAGCAGGACACCAAGTTCGGCAATGCCCTTCCAGGCCAGGGCCACCGCCGGAAAACTTCAACGCCTGAGAGATTGTCGAAGGGGTCTCTCAGGCGCACAGGTAACCTTCAAAAATAAGTTGTTGTTACCAATTTCTTTGTCTGTGGGGAATAAATGTATTAATGGGTACGCCCAAGTTGATTCTGGATCCTCAACCAACTTTGTGAATCCTATGTTTTTTTCTGGTTTGGAGGTATGTCCCCTGTTGCTCCAGCGTCCTATTAACCTCTTAAGGACATAGGACGTACCGGTACGTCCTATGTCCTCACTTGCACTTCAAAGCGGGGCCGCGCGGCGGCCCCGCTTTGAAGTGCCGCGATCCCGGGTGCCGCGTGTAGCCCGGGACCGCCGCTATTAGCGGGCACGGTCGGATCGCCGTGCCCGCTAATTAGCTAATCGGAGGCAGCTGTCAAAGTTGACAGCTGCCTCCGATTACCGGAGGCAACGTTTCCCTGGTGTCTAGTGGGGGAGATCGCTCCTCCGGGACCTTGTCCCGGAGGAGCGATCTCCGTTACTGATGCCGGCCGGGGACGCGTCCAAGATGGCGCCGTCCTCGGCTCGGCACTCGTTTACTTCCGGCTGCAGCAGCCGAAAGCAAACGAGTGCCGATCTCATGGATCTCTGCAGCATATCTATGCTGCAGAGATCTCAATGAGAGATCACAGTGTATATACTAGAAGTCCCCCATGGGGGCTTCTAGTATATGTGTAAAAAAAAAAAAAAAAGTGTTGTTAATAGTAAAAAGCCCCCTCCCCTAATAAAAGTCTGAATCACCCCCCTTTTCCCAGGTTTTAAATAAAAGTAAACAAATAAATAAATAAATAAACATGTTTGCTATCGCCGCGTGCGTAATCGCCCGAACTATTAATTAATCACATTCCTGATCTCGTACGGTAAACGGCGTCAGCGCAAAAAAAATCCCAAAGTGCAAAATTGCGCATTTTTGGTCGCATCAAATCCAGAAAAAATGTAATAAAAAGCGATCAAAAAGACGTATATGGGCAATCAAGGTACCGATAGAAAGATCACATCATGGCGCAAAAAATGACACCTCGCACAGCCCCATAGACCAAAGGATAAAAGCGCTATAAGCCTGGGAATGGAGCGATTTTAAGGAACGTATATTGGTTAACAACGGTTTGAATTTTTTACAGGCCATCAGATACAATATAAGTTATACATGTTATATATCGTTTTAATCGTAACGACTTGAGGAACATGCATAACAAGTCAGTTTTACCCCAGGGTGAATGGCGTAAAAACACATTTCCCCCAAATAAAAGAAATGCGTTTTTTTTTTCAATTTCACCACACTTCGAATTTTTTTCTGGTTTCGCAGTGTACTTTATGCAAAAATTCAGCCTGTAATTGCAAAGTACAATTAGTGACGCAAAAAATAAGGGGTCATGGGGGTTTCTAGGTGGAAAAATGCAAGTGCTATGACCTTTTAAACACAAGGAGGAAAAACCGAAAACGTAAAAAACGAAAATGGGCCATGTCCTTAAAGGGTTAATGTCACTGGAGCAGATTCTGCCCCTTTTGCCCAGGGAAGTGTACGTTATGTGACACCGTGTCTTGAGGTCAAGGTGGGGTCTGTCCATGTGGAGAGACTCGACTTCTTACTCATGCATAACTTGTCATCTGACGTGATTCTGGGGTTGCCCTGGTTGGAGACTCACAACCCTGTCTTTGATTGGCCCAACAGGGAGCTGGTACGATGGGGGCCTGGATGTGCCTCCCACTGTAATGCTGTGTCTCTTGCGGAATGCTCCTCCGGAGAGGGGGAGGTTCCGGAATTTTTATCAGACTATGTTGATGTGTTCGAACAAAAAGCAGTAGAAGAATTACCACCACACAGACCATATGATTGTGCTATTGAGCTACTTCCTGGGGTCAAATACCCTCGAGGTCGGATTTTCAATCTGTCCTGTCCTGAGAGGGAAGCTATGAGGGAATATGTAAAAGATAGCCTGCGTAAAGGTCATATACGCCCATCTTCTTCTCCCATGGGGGCGGGGTTCTTTTTCTTTGGGAAGAAGGACGGGGGTCTCCGTCCCTGTATTGATTACCGGGAGTTGAATAAGATTACGGTTAAGAATCAGCACCCCTTGCCATTAATTCCTGATCTGTTTAACCAAATCATAGGAGCTAATTGGTTTTCCAAGGTAGACCTGAGGGGAGCATACAATTTAATCCACATCAGGGAAGGTGATGAGTGGAAGACCGCATTCAATACCCCAGAGGGCCATTTCGAGTATCTCGTCATGCCCTTTGGGTTGTGCAATGCTCCGGCTGTCTTCCAGCATTTTGTCAATGATGTTTTTCGTGAGTATCTGGGACGGTTTGTTGTGGTGTACCTCGATGATATTTTAATCTTCTCCCCAGATTGGTCTTCCCATGTGTTGCACGTCCGTACGGTAATGGAGCTTCTCAGACAAAATAATCTGTATGCCAAGTTGTCAAAATGTCAGTTTGGTCTCCAGGAGGTCTCGTTCTTGGGTTATAATATTACTCCCCATTCGTTAAGTATGGACCCGGTCAAGGTGGCGGCCATAAAAAATTGGGAAAGACCTAACAACCTGAAGGCCTTACAAAGGTTTTTGGGCTTTGCCAATTATTACCGGAAATTTATTAAGGGCTTTTCTATCATAGCTAGGCCCCTTACCGATCTAACCAAGAAGGGGGCAGACCTTGTACACTGGTCCAAAGAGGCTCTTGAGGCGTTTGACACACTTCGGCATTGCTTCTCAGAAGCTCCAGTACTGACTCAGCCAGATTTCGAACGCCCGTTTGTTGTTGAAGTAGACGCGTCCGAGGTGGGGGTAGGGGCGGTCTTGTCCCAAGGGTCAGACACCCTTACTCACCTACGGCCGGTCGCATTCTTTTCTAAAAAATTTTCACAAGCAGAACGCAATTATGATATTGACAATAGAGAACTGTTGGCCATTAAGATGGCCTTTGATGAATGGAGGCACTTCTTGGAAGGGGCCAAACATAAGGCCACTGTACTCACTGACCACAAAAATTTAGTTTACCTCGATACTGCTAAACGTCTTTCTCCCAGGCAGGCCCGGTGGGCACTGTTCTTTTCTAGGTTCGACTTTGAAATCACCTATCGACCCGGTTCTCGTAATATCAGAGCTGACGCCCTCTCCCGCAGCTTTGATTTTGAAGTTATACCCGAAAACTATGTCGATACGATACTAAAACCTGGTGTTGTAATATCGGTTTTGCAACCAGACTTAGTGACTCTCGTCACGCAGTCTCAGAGTATGGCCCCCCATAACACTCCTGAGTCTCTCTTGTTTGTACCGCCGAATCTCCGGCTCCGAGTATTGGAAGAGATTCATGGTTCTGTGTTGGCAGGGCATCCTGGTATTGCTGGAACTAAATATCTGCTGTCACGTCATTTCTGGTGGCCAACATGGAGCCGAGATGTTAAATCGTTTGTGGAAGCCTGTGAGGTCTGTGCTCGATCCAAGGTTCCCCGTAGCCTACCGGAGGGGTTGTTACACCCTCTGCCGGTCCCTACGAGACCTTGGACGCACTTATCCATGGATTTTATCACAGACCTACCACTATCTAGGGGTAAGACGGTCATTTGGGTGGTGGTGGATCGTTTTTCTAAGATGTGTCATCTTATTCCACTACGTAAACTACCCAGTGCTCGCTTATTAGCCACGCTGTTTGTCAATCATGTGTTACGCTTGCATGGGATCCCGGAGAACATTGTTTCTGACAGGGGTGTTCAATTTGTTGCTAAATTTTGGAGAGAGTTTTGTAGTAAACTGGGGGTCTCATTGTCTTTCTCTTCTGCGTTCCACCCTCAAACGAACGGACAAACCGAGAGGGTCAATCAGTCGTTGGAGCAGTTTCTAAGATGTTTTGTGTCTAATACCCAGGACAAATGGCGTGACTTCATTTCACTCGCTGAGTTTGCCTTAAACAACCATGAGCAGCGCTCTACTAGTATGTCGCCGTTTTTTTGTAATTATGGGTTTAATCCCAGATACTCGTCCGTCCACTCTGCCGAATCTGTAAACCCTTCAGCTGAAGATATATTCTCGAAACTGTGCACAGTTTGGGCCCAAGCTCATCAGAGCTTGGTGAAAGCCCAAGAAACCTATCAAAAGTATGCCAACAGAAGACGCATATCTGGCCATCAATATGTTGTAGGTGAAAAAGTCTGGCTCTCAACAAAAAACCTGAAACTGAGAGTCCAATCAGGAAAACTGGCACCCAAATACATTGGGCCATACATGATCGTAGAGGTTATTAACCCAGTAACTTTCAGGCTTAAACTACCATCGTCCCTAAAGATTCATTCGGTTTTTCATAAAGCCTTGCTGAAAAAATATGTGCCACCAGTGTTTCCGTCACCTCCTCCTGCTCCGCTAGTCGTCCAGGGTGAACTGGAGTATGAGGTAGAGAGAATTCTAAACTCTCGGTAGGTGCAGGGTTCATTACAATACCTAGTCCACTGGAAGGGTTTTGGACCAGAGGAGCGTACATGGGTGGCAGTTAGAGATATACACGCTCCTCAGTTAATCCGACGATTTCATACCCAGAATCCGTCTAAACCCAGTCCAATGGATAAGGGTCCTGAGGCCCGTCATAAGAGGGGGGGTAATGTCAGGAACTCACCTGACCTGGCTCCTGCGGCGTCTTCCCCGGCCTCTGCTCCGGCGGCCGGCTCGAGAACGCGCCGGAGCTCCGCCCGCCGGAGCAGAGTGACGTCACGGAGACCCGACGGCGTCCCTAGTAACCGGGGGCGCCGCGGTCTCATGTGACAGTCAGTCAGCTGACCGGTCAGCGCAGCTGATGCGGCTCGTGCGGGCTGAGTGGCAGATCGCTCTGCCACTTGGTCTGCAGCACCACAGCTGCAGTGATTGCTGGATCAGGAGACCGGACCAATCAGTGTCTGGTCCGGGCTCCTGGTCCAGTATAAAGTAAAGTGAAAGCCAGCTGGTATTTGCTGGCTATTAGTTGTTCTGATCCCAGCTCCCCTTGTCCTTCTCCTGCGTATCCCGTCCTAATCCCTTCTGCCTGACTGCTCGTGTTCTGACCTCTGCCTGACCTCCGACTATCCCTTGTGTTTCGATTTTGTACTGCGTTGCCTGTGTGGTTTGACCCGGCTTGTTCGACTATTCTTTATTGTGTTTGTCTGTCTGTGCTGTTCTGTGTTTCACTTACGCAGTGTAGGGAACGCCTTCGTGGTTGTCCGCGACCGTTTAGGGTCGGCCGAGGCAATTAGGCAGGGCCAGTGGTGGGTTCAGCATCAGGGCCCACTGTCTCTGTCCTGTCTGTTCTAGCCTGTCCTGACAGTTTTACTGCAGTTTTGAAAATGTATCTGTCATGAAGAAATCCCTATGCAGATTGGCATGCAGCCGCAGCTGGTACAGGGAGATTGCATCCCCCTGGATATGTCCCCCACTGGTAGAGTTCTGTTCACAAACCCCATTAATTAGAAAAGGGCTCATGCATGGAACTCCTATCCTATCCTTATCCCTCTAGTTCCGCTTTTGTTATACTTTTTTGTTTTGTTTACTGGTTATTCTCCTGAACTCTGATTTACTGGTTATTCTCCTGAACTCTGATTTGTGGCCTTACATTAACATTCTGTATTCACCAGAACTGTTTGACTATTCTCTTCCGCTGATGGCCCTTGCACCTTAGCAGTGTAGGGACCGCCACTCAGTTGGGGTCTTCCACTAAGGACAGCATATCAAGGTAGGGACAGTAGGCTAGGTTCCAGTTAGGGCTTACTGTTCCTCCATTGAAGTGAAAGTAATAAAATCTATTAATGTTATGGTAAATATTTTTGTGTCAAAAAGGACAAAAGTATTTTATTTTACAAAGTATATTATTGGCCAACAAAAAAAAATATATGTTGGAGTACATAGATTTCTTTCACAGTAAAACTGAATATGTGAAAAAAACACACAGAAAACCTGTAACCCCTAGACGACCTATGCTGTAAGGGTACCTATGACCCTTGCTGTAAGAGTGCCAGTGGCAGGCAGGGAACATGGGTATGGGGAGGATACTTATGAGGCCTGGAGTCCCAGCCCCAGTTGCGATTGGAGCTGAGACTCCAGCCCCAGAGCACATACTGACTTCTGACTGGCAGTGCCAGCTGCCAGTCGAATAATTAAACACTCCACACCTTATGTCGATTGCCGGGGGCAGTGAAGCCCTGGCCGCTACTAAGTAACAAGAAAGCACTGCCGTGCCCCTAGTAACCCAGCTGGCAGCTAAGGACACCATCGGAGCCTCCCTAGCAACCGCTGGGCCGGTCACCAGGGACGCCGTTGGCGTGTCTCACAGGCCAGCCACGTGCCCCGGCTTCTAAAATACTTTGGTCCTTTTTCATACAAAAGTATTTACCATAACATACATTTTTGCTTGTAACACAATAAACCATAATTTGTTACTACACTCACCGGCCACTTTATTAGGTACACCTGTCCAACTGCACGTTACCCCTTAATTTCTAATCAGCCAATCACATGGCGGCAACTCAGTGCATTTAGGCATGTAGACATGGTCAAGACAATCTCCTGCAGTTCAAACCGAGCATCAGTATGGGGAAGAAAGGTGATGTGAGGGCCTTTGAACGTGGCATGGTTGTTGGTGCCAGAAGGGCTGGTCTGAGTATTTCAGAAACTGCTGATCTACTGGGATTTTCACGCACAACCATCTCTAGGGTTTACAGAGAATGGTCCGAAAAAGAAAAAACGTTCTGTGGGCGGAAATGCCTTGTTGATGCCAGAGGTCAGAGGAGAATGGGCAGACTGGTTCGAGCTGATAGAAAGGCAACAGTGACTCAAATAGCCAACCGTTACAACCAAGGTAGGCAGAAGAGCATCTCTGAACGCACAGTACCTCCAACTTTGAGGCAGATGGGCTACAGCAGCAGAAGACCACACCGGGTGCCACTCCTTTCAGCTAAGAACAGGAAACTGAGGCTACAATTTGCACAAGCTCATCGAAATTGGACAGTAGAAGATTGGAAAAAACGTTGCCTGGTCTGATGAGTCTCGATTTCTGCTGTGACATTCGGATGGTAGGGTCAGAATTTGGCGTCAACAACATGAAAGCATGGATCCATCCTGCCTTGTATCAACAGTTCAGGCTGGTGGTGGTGGTGTCATGGTGTGGGGAATATTTTCTTGGCACTCTTTGGGCCCCTGGGTACCAATTGAGCATCGTTGCAACGCCACAGCCTACCTGAGTATTGTTGCTGACCATGTCCATCCCTTTATGACCACAATGTACCAAACATCTGATGGCTACTTTCAGCAGGATAATGCGCCATGTCATAAAGAATCATCTCAGACTGGTTTCTTGAACATGACAATGAGTTCACTGTACTCAAATGGCCTCCACAGTCACCAGATCTCAATCCAATAGAGCATCTTTGGGATGTGGTGGAATGGGAGATTTGCATCATGGATGTGCTGCCGACAAATCTGCGGCAACTGTGTGATGCCATCATGTCAATATGGACCAAAATCTCTGAGGAATGCTTCCAGCACCTTGTTGAATCTATGCCACGAAGAATTGAGGCAGTTCTGAAGGCAAAAGGGGGTCCAACCCGTTACTAGCATAGTGTACCTAATAAAGTGGCCGGTGAGTGTATATAATATGTATAAAAGGTGTCAGGGGCTCTATAGAGTTGGTTAAAATTATTTTTTTTTCCCACTTACCTTGAACTCTAAGTGTGCTCGGCACTATGGTGAATTGGACATTCTGTCTGGATTTTATAAAGTTACTGAGAGTTGTATCTGCATCAAACCAAAGAACAGTGGTAACGGGAAAGACTATACTGGCATAAGTCCAACCCATGACAGTCCTACACATAGATATAATAAAGAGGTGTCAAAATAACTTGAAACACATATTTTTCCATATATTTTATATCTTACAATTGTGATTCTCTACAGTAAAAAGACCAATATACAAATATTGTTTATGTAAACCCTACAAGGTAATTTCTGACAAAATGCACAATTCCTGCAATATAGATGTAGCCAGTGTTAACATAATCACAATGACGCATTTAACTTTCTAATTGGCTTACCATAACTTCCTGACCATTACCAGCTGCTGCTGCCCTAGACACTACACCTGAAGACGCCCCATCTTCACTCACCAATTAGCATCATGATTTTCTAGTCCCTGAACATCATATTGATATCTGATCAGTCTTAGGCCGCGTTCCCACATTTACTGTACGTCACCACATGCAGCCAAAACCAGACCTTCATGCGGTAACCAATAAGCATATGGCCAATAATCCTGGTAACAGCACATGACTACTGGGGAAGAAATGGGAGCCTGGTTTCGGCCACATGCATTTCTCTACATGTAGAAACATTGTCTGAATCACATTTTTCATAGTTTTTAACTGAAGACCTTACCACTACCTCCATACTGTGACACCAGACACCAGATTTACTGGCAAGTCTGAACGGGAGGTGGGTGACTTAATTTTTTTTTTAAGTTATTTCCTCCCCCCTGTTCCCTGTTGTTGCCTCCCTGCAAGGTGCTGCCCTAGGGACCAGACCACAGGTGCCTAGTGGTAAATACGGCCCTGTCCCTGACACAATTGTTGAATCAGGGATCATGTTAACCTTGGCTACATCTATAGTTTATTTTTTTGAATGTTACTCAAGTGTGAACATTATGTATGATTTAAACAGTTCACATCTTCCTGCCAACTTGGCGTTATCCGTGTGTAATGTCATTTAAGGATCGCACTTTCCATCAACAACATTATCCAAATTAGAAGAGCACCTAATGACACATCCATTATAGAAATAACAATAGAAATCTTTATCTCTATAATGAATAACTCATCTTGGTTATATTGACTAATTACTGTTTTTATGACTTAATTTGTCAATGGAGATATACTATATCAAGTAGTGTGTGATATGACGCCCAGTCCTTGAAGCATGATTGCCTGACATTTTCCTACTTACGTGAAGGTGGTAGTTGGATTTGCTGCTGTTGTAATGTTTGGAAGCATTAATAATGTACTATTCACCTGAAGAGTAAAATAGAAATACAATATAAAAAGGTAAATCGGTTTCTATTAGTATTCACTGAATACTTTACTAGACACAAAGATTATGGCGCTTTTAACCTCAAAAAGATTAAAAAAGATTTTTTTTTTAATTAAAGAGAGCGCGAATATGTACCATTACTAATCATGATTTTTGGTCATCTGTGGTAATAATCACATTACTTTATAAATTAATTTTTATCCCCAAGAAACTGAACATACCCAGCTGTTTGCTTGATTTATAAGAACTTGTTGGGTTGATTCATTATATGGTTTCTTAATGAGGAAGTTCACAGAGACATTGAGTGGTCCAAGGTTAGCCAGTGTAGCACCTATAAAATAGAAATTTTATAAAATTATAAAAATAGATAGCTATTCAATTAGGTTTCATGAGAGCACACCACAATATTGTTTTAGCTTTCATCTTTCTAGATTTACCAGGTTAGAAAATATTGGTCAGATTAAAAAGAATTGACAAAATTGTATAGAATGGTCACTACCCATCCACTACTTAATATGCTACAACATTAAAGTAACAACTATATACAGCATCCACTAAGTTTATTCACCCTATACTGAAATTAAACTGGAAGGTGTTGACAACTTGCATACGTTTCTGTAACTCTGAATGTTTTCAATGGAATGTAATTACAGTTCTGAAGAAGCCTTGGAATGGGATGTATTCATTCTGCCTTTTTGCCTTACTCACCATTTGAGTTGATGCTGTCAGCTGAGAGTTGTAGGGTCCCAATACTACTATTGCTCTGGAGGCTGCTGACCAGGGCTCGTACAGTATTGTCATAACTCGGAGCAGGAGTTGTTGAATTTTCAAATTGAAGCTGAGTTACAGCAACCACAGATCCTTGCCTGTAAAAACAAGACAACTCTAAACTATGGCTACTAGGTAATTGCATTTACTTATACAAATATCCCCGGTAAAGCTATGGTTAGGACACTAAAAATTTACTTTTTGAAAACCCTTCTTGTCTACTTTTCATTTGGCCACTTTTTAAATTTGCAAGCAGTGAGTCCAACTTCTGGGTGTAAACTTATCATATCATCAGTTGCAACTTTTTTGGCATTGTTTAAATTAAACTAGCATAACACACTTTATGGGCTATTGTGTATAAGAACTGCACTTTATTGTATTACAATGTAAAATTAAGAAAGTGATCTGTAAAATGTTTTGCAAAATTAAACATTTTAAACTTGTTTCCTTACCTGAATCCTGTGACAGTAACATTCTTAAAATTAGGAAATTTTTTGTTGTAAATATTTGTCAGCTGAAAAGAGGCAAAAAATGATGTTAAAGTTACAGTTATCTATTGCAGACAAAAGAAAGGCTAATTATTTTCAGGGTATGTATCTGAGCATGTGCATCCAGTCAGTACTTAGCTCGCTAAAGGAAATGTCTCATCATCTATTTTTGGTGATATTTTTTTTCCACTAATATTAATACTAATTTGATCTGTACAGCATTAGGCTATGTTCACACAACATCAAAAATAGAGAAGAAGCGGCTGATTTTGATAATTTAAAAAAAAAGTCTGTTTTCAGGATCAGAAAAAAGGAACAGCTACTTTCTTGCAAAACAGTTCCACTCCTGTCCTCAGGTTGTGTGTGATATTCTCACCATGCACTCAGCTTCAAAGGAGCTGAGCTGAAAAAAACACACCCAAACTGAGGACAGGGAAGGTGCTGTTTCTGAAAAAAAGTGGCCATTTTTTTCTAATCCCGGACAACCCCCCATTTTTTTAATAGTTGCACACTTCGTCCCATGAGATTATGCTTCTTAGTAAAAAAAACTCTCCCATACTGTGGTGATTCTCTGTTAGGGTGCGTTCACACCTACAGGATCTGCAGCAGATCTGCAGCAGATTTGATGCTGTGTTCAGTTATTTAAATGAAACCTGCTGCAGAAAATCAGCTGCAGATCCTGTAGGTGTGAACACACCATTAAGGTTCAAGTCTATACCGTGGTCTTGCTGGAGTGGCTGTCATGTGTTCACTGTAGAAATCAGTGGTGTCCGAGGTCACGCTTATAATACTAACATCACCGCTCAGTGCTCATGAGTACAATCTAGGACCTCTTATGATTGGCTGTGGAGGTCAAGACCGGAGTGCTGACCAGAACCTGCATGGAGGATCACTGTGGGATGGGAGGGGTTACTGATGATGTGCTATTTTTATTTGTTTAGGGCCCTTTAAATTTTTTTCAATGTATACTCCTTTTAAATATACATAATATTTTGGGCACATTTATTAAACTGACTGACGCACACCCCTGTCACGGGTAGGAACTCAACCCACAGGTACACGTTCAGGGTTCAAGAAACCCTTTATAATAGAACCCCCCTAAAACATAACTTTTATTGTAAAAAAAATAGTGTGGTCTAAAAACACATGGCGTCCACACAGAACGTTAAGGAGACAGTATCATAGTTCACACAAATACGCATGTGCTTGCCTGCCGCAGTAGCCGCTGATTGGCTCTCCGATCATGTGAATTGTTTACAACATGACCTCCCATCACGTGACTCTGTGTTGACAATGAAGTAAGTGCCCTATTCCACTGGATGATCATAAACGCATAATCTTTAGTGATAAATGATCTCAAACGACCGCTATTGCGAAAGACCTGAAATCGTTCACCCATTTACATGGAAAGATAATCGTTACTTATGATCATTTTTGCGGTCTTGTTGTCGCTATCGCGTTCGTCACTACTGCAAATGACCGAACAACGTCTTATTCATTGTGAATGATTTGCGAACGAACAACGATAAAAAAAGGTCCAGGTCTTATTAAACGATCAACGATTTCTCGTTCGGTTGTGAGTCGTTAACTGCTATTCAGTCGAATGATTATCGCTTAGATTCAGACGACTTAATGATAATCTGAACGATAATCGTCCCGTGGAATAGGACCCTAACACATGATCACAGATAGGAGGTGCATACTAGTGACATGTTTTCACGGCACAGCGTGAGATAGCAGAATGGTTAAGTTACAGCCCACCGCTTAGCACAATTATCCTATCAATTAACTCATTGTTAGAATATGGCATTATAATGCATTGGGATTGGTTACAGGGAATGCTGTGTTTGGGGCAGGCACTATGATTGCTATCTTGATAGTACACACATATATAGGGCAGCTAGTGGAGCAGACCGGTGATGCCTGTTTTCCTGATGATGTTGCTTCGGCAATGAAACATGTAGATGAGGCTTAATTTTCATTTTTAATAGCACACGTCCAGTGCTTTCAGAGCTAGCACAGGTCTGCAGTCTGAGTTAGTCAGTATACTAAGAGTTATTTAGGCAAGTAATAATTATTTTTGTCTACTCAGCACTGGACGTGATATGTTTTTCATTTATTTTATTTTATTTTAGTTTTTTCACAATAAAAGTTTGTTTTAGGTGGGTTCTGATATAAAGGGGTTTTTGTACCCCGCCCATGTGCCTGTGGGTTGAGGTAATAACATTTATTAAACTGTCTACTTTGCCCATAGCAGCAAATCCTAGCTCAACCTACATTTCTCTGTATGCTGTGGTAAAATAAAATCTAAGCTCTAATTTTTTTTTCTCAGAGTGATAAATCTGCCCAATTATTTTTTTGTGGGATAACCCCTTTAAGAGAAAAGATATATTGTTAAATTTTGGTTCAAGACTGTTTAGGGAGTTTTACACACTGCATTTCTGTCCCTTAAGTATTACAGTAATTCATTCTATTCTACATTTTACAAGTCAATTTTGACTGTGGCATCTAAATAGCTGGCGTGGAGAATCACTCTTTGTCGGCTATTAGTGGCAGTCCCTAGCTTCTGATAGCAGTCTAGTGGCGCCATGTTGAGAGCTCTGAGCCCGCTCTATACAATGTTGGCGCACCAGGGCAAGTATACCTGGTTAATGTATAATATTTCTTTTGCTATCGGGGCCCTATCTGTGGTATGTGTGGAAGACGAGACAGAAAGTATGGGAGTCATATGTGTACTTAAGGCCCAGAGATATCAAAGGGTGTAGATTATACACTGGTGTACACTGCCCTCAGCAACCAATCACAGCTCCTCCTTCATTTGACCAGAACTGAAAGCTGAGCTGTGATTGGTTGCTATGGGCAGTTTAAACCAGTGTATATATCAAATTTATCAAATTTGCTGATGAACGCACTGTGATTATTTCTCCCGGCATCCTATTCTGGCAACCTCCTCAGTACAGCCCATAACATGCAGCCATTTTGTTATTTCATGTGGTAAAGAAAGCAGTGTAGTATAAAGGAGTATAAAGTACCTTGGAAATTTGAATATGAAGTACCAGGGCAAAAAATGGACTGGTATGTACATGGTACGTGTTGCTAGTAAGCCCATCTTTCTCAGTCATGCTACTTTATACTTAAGAGGAAGTTAAAGGGGTTATCCAGCACTACAAAAACATGGCCACTTTCCCCCTACTGTTGTCTCCAGTTTGGGTGGGGTTTTGAAACTCAGTTCCATTGAAGTAAATGGAGCTTAAATGCAAACTGCACCTGAACTGGAGACAACAGTAGGGGGAAAATTGGCCATGTTTTTGTAGTGCTGGATAACCCCTTTAACCCCTTGCCTCTAAAGCCTGTTTTGGCCTTAATGACCAGGCTAATTTTTTAAAATCTGACCTGTCTCACTTTATGCGCTTATAGCTCAGTGATGCTTTAACGTATGCTAGTGATTCTGAGATTGTTTTTTCATCACATATGGCACTTTATGTTAGTGGCAAAATTTGGTCACTACTTTGTTTTTTTTTTGTGAAAAACATCAAAATATCAGGAAAAATTTGAAAAATTTGCATTTTATGAACTTTGAAATTCTCTGCTTCTTAAAAAAGGAAGTCATAGCACATAAATTAGTTACTAAATCACATTATCAATATGTCTTCTTTATTCTGGCATAATTTGGTAAACATATTTTACTTTTTTAGGGTGTTACAGGGCTTAGAAATGTATCAGCAAATTATCAAATTTTCATGAAATTTCCAAAATGGATTTTTTTTAGGGACCAGTTCTTTTTTTAAATGGATTTAGGAGGCTTGTATACTGGAAACCCCCATAAGTGACCCCATTTTGGAAACTAGACACCTTAAAGAATTAATCTAGGGGTATAATGAGCATTTTAACCCTACAGGGGCTGGAGGAAAGTGTTCACCATTAGGCCGTAAAAAAATGGAAAATTTAAATTTTTCAATAATATATACGTTTAGATTAAAGTTTCTCATTTTCAAAAGGAACATGAGAAAAAAAGCATGCCAAAATTTGTAACGCAGGTTCTCCTGAGTACAACAGTACCCCATATGTGGGGGTAAACCACTGTATGGGCACACAGCGGGGCTCAGAAGGAAGGGAGCGCCAATTAGCTTTTTTAATGCAGATTTTGCTGAAGAAGTTTCTGAGCGCTAGGTGCGTTTGCAGTGCCCCTGTAGTGCCAGCAGAGAGAAAAACCGCCATAAGTCACCCCATTTTGGAAAGTGCACCCCTCAAAGAATTCATTTTGGGGTGTGGTGAGCATTTTGACCCCACAGGTATTAGAGGAAAGTATTCAAAATTAGACAGTTAAAATGAAAAACCTGAATTTTTCCAATAATATGTTTGTTTAGTTTGAAATTTCTCAATTTCACGAGGAACAGTAGAAAAAAAGTACCCAAAAATCTGTAACGCAGGTTCTCCTGAGTAGAACGGTACCCCATATGTGGGCATAAACCACTGTATGGGCACACAGCAGGGCTCAGAAGGAAGGGAGCGCCAATTTGCTGGAGCAAATCCGCAGCTAGTAATGGTTATTAGAACAGCGCAGTTACTAAAATACAATTAAAAAAAATGAGATTACAGGTAATGCGGGGGGTTACGGACAGTCTGGGGTGGTTATGGGCAACCTGCTGTGGTTACGGGAAACCTGGGGTGGTTATGGGCAACCTGCTGTGGTTACGGGTAATCTGGAAGTGGTTACGGACAGTCTGGGGTGGTTATGGGCAACCTGCTGTGGTTACGGGCAACCTGGGGTGGTTATGGGCAACCTGGGGTGGTTATGGGCAACTTGCTGTGGTTACGGGTAATCTGGAGGTGGTTACGGGCAACCTGCAGTGGTTACAGGCAACCTGCTGTGGTTACGGCCAACGTGAGGGGGTTACGAACAATCTGGGTTTGTTACGGATAAACTAAAGTGCTTATATGTAATTTGGGTTGGTTACGGCAATCTGGCGTGGTTACGGGCAATCTGGAGGGGCTCATTGGCAATTTGGGTTGGTTAGAGGCAACGTGCGGTGGTTAGAGGCAACGTGCGGTGGTTAGAGGCAACGTGCGGTGGTTAGAGGCAACGTGCGGTGGTTAGAGGCAGCGTGCGGTGGTTAGAGGCAGCGTGCGGTGGTTAGAGGCAACGTGCGGTGGTTAGAGGCAACGTGCGGTGGTTAGAGGCAACGTGCGGTGATTAAAGGCAACGTGCGGTGGTTAGAGGCAGTGTGCGGTGGTTAGAGGCAGTGTGCGGTGGTTAGAGGCAGCGTGCGGTGGTTAGAGGCAACGTGCGGTGGTTAAAGGCAACGTGCGGTGGTTAGAGGCAGTGTGTGGTGGTTAGAGGCAGCGTGCGGTGGTTAGAGGCAGCGTGCGGTGGTTAGAGGCAACGTGCGGTGGTTAGAGGCAACGTGCGGTGGTTAGAGGCAGTGTGCGGTGGTTAGAGGCAGCGTGCGGTGGTTAGAGGCAACGTGCGGTGGTTAGAGGCGACGTGCGGTGGTAAGAGGCAGTGTGGGGTGGTTAGAGGCAGTGTGGGGTGGTTAGAGGCAGTGTGCAATGTCAGAGGTAACATGTGGTGGTCAGTGGCAACATGCGGTGGTCAGTGGCAGCGTGCGGTGGTCAGTGGCAATGTGCGGTGGTTACGTGTAATCTGGCGCGATTACGGGAAACCGGGGGTGGTTACGGTCAATGTGCGGTGGATACGGGCAACGTGCGGTGGTTACGTGCAATCTGGCGTGATTAAGGGAAACCGGGGGTGGTTACCGGCAACGTGCGGTGGTTACGGGCAACGTGCGGTGGTTACGGGCAATCTGGGGGGGTTAGGGGTAATCTGGGAGTAAACTGCAATTATTACTATAATAAAAAGTGTGTGTTTTATTTTTTTGTATGTTTGTCCCTTTTTGTACTTTTACATTCATTTTCACTGTATTACTATGATAACTGTGATATTTTCTATCACAGTAATCATAGTTCAGTGACAGAGACCACATTGGTCTCTGTCACTTTAAATTTTCAGAGTTGGCTGGTTGTGGAGCGCATGCGCACTTCATAACCAGCCAGGACGTCGAGGAGGAAGGAGCTCCAGGATCAGGTGAGTATATGGGGAAGGGGGGGTGACTGGGGGACGGGGGTTACAGGGGGGGGGTGGGGGGCGACTTGGGGGGCGACTTACTGACACTTTTTATCCCCTGTCACCAATGATTTATGGTGACAGGGGATAAAAAGTGCTTCTTTGCACTGGGAACAGGCGATCAGCGGTATATAGTATATACCGCCGATCGCTTGCTCCGGGACCACACGGGGGGGGGGGGGGGTGTCCCCGATCACTGCCCCATGCTCTCCGCTACCTCCGGTGATGGAGAGCATGGGGCTTTGATCATTTATTCATTTCCATCCCTGCGAACAAACATCGTTTGTTCGCAGGGATGGGGGCGGCCATCTTGGATCTGATGGCCGCCCGGGGAGGGAGCGGGTTAGTTATCGCCCTACTAGGGGGGCTGATCTGGGGTCTGAGGGGACATTTTTCATCTCCCCCCCACCGTGGATTCACGGTGGGGGGAGATGAAAGCTATCGGCGGCGCTGGTAATTCCCGGTACCGGAGATCACCGCTAAAACGGTAATAGCGGTGATCTCCGGTATCGGGGGACAAGGGGAGGGGGCCGAGGGACACACTTGTTGTGGCGGTGGGGGGAGGCAACGTGCTGCAGCCTCCCCCCGCCACCCGATCGCCCGATCTCCCCATAGACGCTGCGGTCGCATTGACCGCGGCGTTTATGGGGTTAACTGCCCGGGGGGAGCGCGGCTCCCCTCCGGGCAGAGGCAGCAGGAGGATGCTGTGTGACATAGCCTCCTCCTGCTGCCCGATCTTCTATAGGGACAGCGGGGGGAGGCAGGGGAGCCATGAAGTTCCTGGAACGTCATGTTGCGGGAACTACCTGTTTTACATGACGTTCCAGGAACGTCATTTTGCGGCAAAGGGTTAAAGGTGTCTAACATTGGAACTTTTATCAACTTCCAGAAAAGGTGTGGCAAATCCTTTTAGATAGGTATTAATGAATCACCTCAATTTTAATGAACAGAGATATAGAAACAGGCAAATAACCGCACTTGACTTACTATACTATACAATATCTTTTGGATAATAGAGTAAGAAACTGTAGAAATTGATGGTATTTGTATAGTCACCACAATCTTTCTTACCTCAGTCTCCACATTAGCTTTAAGATTAAGGAATCCTGGAGCAGATGTGTTCTTTAAATCATCAGTGAAGATTTGATTAACAATCTTAAACTCCAAAGGGACAGCCACAATAGATAGGACGGTGGTTGGTTGTAAAGTTGTTGTGCTAATGCTAGTTGTTGGTGTACTTTGTAATGAATTTGAGTTATTTGTAACCAATGAGGTTGTGCTGCTGGATGATAATGTAGTCAAAGATAAAGTTGTATTTAAGGAAGGTGAAGTTTGAAATGAAGTTGAGATGTTAGATGAAAGTGTGGCTAATGATGAGACTGTGCTATTAGAAGTTATAATAGTTGTTGACACAGTTGAATTGTTTGAGGGTGATGAAGTTGGCAGAGATATTGTAATGTTAGATGTGGTTGATGTAGTTTGGAATGGTGTTGATGTGTTGGATGTTTGCAATGCTTGTGTTGTTGATACAGTTGAACTTGTTGATAAGACTGAAGTGTTTAAGGGTAATGAAGTTGACAGAGATGTTGTAGTGTTGGATGCAGATGATGTAGTTTGGAATGGTGTTGATGGTGTTGATGTGTTTGATGTTTGCAATGCTTGTGCTGTTGATACACTTGAAGTTGTTGATAAGACTGAAGTGCTTGAGGGTGAGGAAGTTGGCAGAGATGTTGTAATGTTGGGTGAAGTTAATGGAGTTTGGGATGCTGTTGATGTGTTTGATGTTTGCAATGCTTGTGCTGTTGATACACTTGAAGTTGTTGATAAGACAGAAGTGTTCGAGGATGACGAAGTTGGCAGAGATGTTGTAATGTTGGATGTAGTTAATGGAGTTTGGGATGGTGGCAGAGATGTTGTAGTGTTGGGTGCAGATGATGTAGTTTGGAATGGTGTTGATGTGTTTGATGTTTGCAATGCTTGTGTTGTTGATACACTTGTACTTGATAAGACTAAAGTGTTTGAGGGTGACGAAGTTGGCAGAGATGTTGTAATGTTGGATGTAGTTAATGGAGTTTGGGATGGGGGCAGAGATGTTGTAGTGTTGGGTGCAGATGATGTAGTTTGGAATGGTGTTGATGTGTTTGATGTTTGCAATGCTTGTGTTGTTGATACACTTGTACTTGATAAGACTAAAGTGTTTGAGGGTGACGAAGTTGGCAGAGATGTTGTAATGTTGGATGTAGTTAATGGAGTTTGGGATGGGGGCAGAGATGTTGTAGTGTTGGGTGCAGATGATGTAGTTTGGAATGGTGTTGTTGTGTTTGATGTTTGCAATGCTTGTGTTGTTGATACACTTGTACTTGATAAGACTAAAGTGTTTGACGAAGTTGGTAGAGATGTTGTAATGTTGGATGTAGTTAATGGCGTTTGGGATGGGGGCAGAGATGTAGTAGTGTTGGATGCAGATAATGGAGTTAGGGATGGTGATGTGTTGGATGTTTGCAATGCTTGTGATGTTGATACAGATGAACTTGTTGATAAGACGGAAGTGTTTGAAGTGTTTAAGGGTAATGAAGTTGGCAGAGATGTTGTAATGTTAGGTGAAGTTAATGGAGTTTGGGATGCTGTTGATGTGTTGGATGTTTGTAATGCTTGTGATGTTGCCACAGTTGAACTTGTTGATAAGACTAAAGTGTTTGAGGGTGATGAAGTTGGCAGAGATGTTGTAATGTTGGATGTAGATGATATAGTTTGGAATGGTGTTGATGGTGTTGATGTGCTTAAAGTTTGCAATGCTTGTGCTGTTGATACACTTGAACTTGTTGATAAAACTGAAGTGGTTGACGGTGACGAAGTTGGCATAGATGTTGTAATGGATGCAGATGATGTAGTTTGGAATGGTGTTGATGTGTTGGATGTTTGTAATGCTTGTGATGTTGATACAGTTGAACTTACTGATAAGGCTGAAGTGCTCAAGGGTGATGAAGTTGGCAGAGATGTTGTAATGTTTGATGCAGATGATGTAGTTTGGGATGGTGTTGATGTGCTTGATGTTTGCAATGCTTGTGATGTTGATACAGTCGAACTTGTTGATAAGACTGGAGTGTTTAAGGTTGATGACGTTGGCAGTGATGTTGTTATAATTGATGATGTTGTCGTTGCTTGGGGTGATGTTGACATGTTAGAAGTTTGCATTGTTTGTGATGTTAATTCAGTTGAAGATGTGGATAAAACTGAAGTAATTGGCGTTGATGAGGTGGGCAAAGATGTAGTGTTGGATGGGGTTGATGTAGTTTGGGATGGTGTTGATGTGTTGGATGTTTGGATTGCTTGTGATGTTGATACAGTAGAACCCGTTGATAAGACTAAAGTGTCTGACGGTGACGAAGTTGGCAGAGATGTTGTAATGTTGGATGTGGTTGATGTCGTTTTGGCATCCAAAGCTGTTGTAGTCAATACATTTGTAGTATTGATAACTATGGCAGAAGTGGAAGAGTTATAGATTGTTGTGGCTGCAATTGAACTATTTATGAAAGTAGAGCTTGTTGGAGTCTCATCAGTTGTGGCTGCTATGATGCTATTTGCTCTGGACACTGTAAGTAGAATGAATATCACAATCAAAATAATGCATTTGAATAAACTTTGTTGTAATCTACTAAGCATGAATGACAGTTAACTAAACAATTTTTGAAAGTCGTTTCATATTCATATGGCAGGTGGAAAATGTTTATTCCAACATAGCTATGGGTGGAAAATTCTCAGCTATGGATGAACAAGCTGTATGAATCAAAGCAAAATTGGAGATATTATAATCTTGGTCTTCAAACTTTTAAATGAATTGGAAGATAGATATTTACAGAACTTCTTTTAGTAGTATTACAAAAGAAATGTTCATCACTAAACTAAATTAAATACCCCAAAACAGAAAATAAAAGAAGCTGAGGTTCTGCAATTGTCACTTCAATTGGCATTGGTTTTGAGTTTAAGAGAACTTAATAGATGTGTTCACAAACACATCATACTTGTACATCAAACTTGTACTTGTGTTATGGACTTACCTGACCACATAACTGTGCTGTTCTCTTTACCCCCCCCCCCCCCATTCACCAGCACAACCACATGAACAGGGGGTGGGATCGTACTATCTGGGATGTCTAGCTATCACAAATGATGTCTGTCATCCAATCAGAGTTCAGAGGCATGCTACACTGGCTGGAAGTCTATTACGAACTCCAGAGCATTGGTTGAATCACAGGCTGCCCAGTGCTCTGGAGTGACGTCACAAGAGACATTCAAATGGGCACCTACCTCCCATAGCTGTCCGTTCTTCGCTTACCTGTACTTCAACAGATTTCCCTGTTATTTGTTTCCCTGTGTTCCTGACCTTTGCTAGTGCTGACCTCAGCTTGTAATGTGATTTTGTACCATGCTTCTATGTTTCTGACTTCAGCTAGTTTTATGGTTCTGTCTTTGGTTGTGATTTGGTCCTAAATGTGCTCTCATAGTTTGACCCTGGATTGTTATTTGACTTTGCTTCTGGTTCTCATGGCCAATAAATTGCCGAATGCTGCTGACTCAGACTATTTTGCATTGACTGACCCTGCAAATAGAAGCATAGGGCCAAAGCTGAAGTCTGCCACCTAGGCCATCACATCTAAGTTGGCAGTTTTAAGTGGGCTTGTTTCAGGTAAGGCTCACAAGTTCCCTACAGATGTGACAACTTGGTACTTTTCACTATCCCTACATATGCAAATAGCATTTTTATATACGTTTATTTTAAAAGGTTTTAAAAATATATATTTAACTTACCAACTAGTAGCAGCAGCAATAGTAAAGGTGGCCTCCACAAATTCATTGCTGAAGATATGATGTTACATTTGCAGAGCCTAAGAATACAGATTGAACATGTATGATATAATAACTAGAGATGAGCGAGTAGTAAAATGTTCAAAAGCTTGAAATTCCATTCGAATAGACCATGATGCTCGAAAATTCAATTGAATATTGAATATTGTCAATGGAAGATAAATGCTTGTTTCTTGGAAACCTAAATTCGACCACTTAGAGGTCACCAAGTCCACAATAACACCTCAGACATTGATGCAAACACCTCTGGAATGCAACTGGGACAGCAGAGGAAGCATGCCTGGCTGCATCTAACATGCCCAAGTCCCAGTATTATGCCACTTTCACAGCCTGTCTACAATACACTCCAAACACAACATAACCACTCTTTAAAGTGGAAAAACCTTCTTTCCTCTACATTAGCATGAAAGCCAAATTGTAATCAAAAGAAATATTCCTGCACCCCTTTAAATCACCTTGCCTATGACAACCATTGATGGCATAGGCAAGGGTGAAATCAAACAGCACCCACTGCTAATTGTCATTGTGTGTGTGTCAAGACCCCAAAAGCCCTTCTTAGGGCTACTACACAGCGCAGCATATAGCTCTGTCCATACAGTGCATAGACTACCAGAACATCACTTACTTAGACAGACAGGCAGGCAGTTTATAATTCTGTTGTATACACCTGCGTTGGCCTGTTTCGTGTTAAATTCAAAATTTCACAGGACACCTTATTGAGCTCTGCACTTTGTTTTAAAAAAAAATGTTACATATTGCCTGCAGCCATACGTAAAACTTGACAAGCATACTATACTATATACGCCAGTGTTGGCTTAGTTGAGTTCTTGTTGCATACAAATTGTCACAGGTCAGTTTATTGCACTCTGTGCAAGGTATAAAGATAAGAATATATCTGTTACGTATCGCCTGCCACCATATGTAAAACACAATTTTTGAAAGGCCTCGCCTCAAGGGCCTCAAATTAAATTTTTACATCGTTTCCATGAGACCCACACTCCTTTATATGTAGGATGTGTCTGACCACATCACACAAACACACCCTCAATGACAGTTAGCAGTGGGTGCTGTTTGATTTCACCCTTGCTTATGCCATCTGTGGTTGTCATAGGCAACCTGATTTAACCCCTTAGCCTTCCATGGTGTACCTGGTACATCATGGCAGCACGAGGGAAGTTCAGAGAGGGGTCCCACCGGGACCCCGCTCTGAACGGTGCCGCTCTCGATTGCTATCTATAGCTGGGGAGCGCCTCTATTAGCAGATTGGGGTCCCCTTGCCGTTCCGGCTAATTAAGCATCTAAATCGCAGCTGTCAAACCTGACAGCTGCATTTAAATGCTCTGCTCCCGCACGTCCCTGGTGTGCGATGCGATGCGATGCAATGCAATGCGATCACAGGGGGAAGATTCGTTCTTCTGGCCAGGTCGGCCTCTGTGCCGCAATAGTGATCCCAGCTCGGCAATACATTGCTCTGATCTTCAGCAGGCCAGAGCAAGGTATCACCTATCTGACTGATCATTGCTGTGTGTATACACAGCATTGATCTCTATGAGAGATCAATCCTGTTTATATAGAAGTTCCCCAGGGGGACTTCTAGTTAAAGTAAAAGATAAAGTAAAAATGTTTTTTTATTAATAAAGAATCCCCTCCTATAATAAAAGTCCGAATCATCCCCCTTTTCCCATTTTATAAATATAAATAAATAAATGAATAAACAAACATATTTGGTATTGCCGCGTGCATAATCACTCGAACTAATAAATTATCACATTACTGATCTCGCACGGTAAATCCTTCAATGAATAGCGGCCGCAGAAAACTGACATGTCAGTTTTTCTTGTGTTATGTTTATACGCTCCAGCTGGGATTCCATTCATTACAATAGAATGTGTGTTTTGTATAAATCACAGAAGTTGTTGCAACGCTCGTGATTTATACAAAACATATGTTGTGTGAACATGGCCAACGTCTGCAAATAATTGTCATGATCATTATTTTGTCGTCCGCACAAACAACGTCTGTAATTTAATACACTGTGTTATTTTAAGAAAAAGCAGATGCCTTTTTTTTTACTTAGTGTGAACATAGCCATATAAAAATTATTGAAAAAAACTATGTTGTACGCAATGACATAACCACAGCTTTCAGTGGTAAAATACTGTGGTTTCCACTCTTATTTATGCATGTGATGTAGGATAAAATTTAGCTTGAAAGGGTGTTACTATTAGGACTCCACTATTAGGACTCCACTATTAGGCTACATTCACACTATGTAAGTTTCCGGCCGTAGCGCGTTCCGTGAATAAGCGGCCGGAAACTTACGTAGTTTGCGTACAATGGAAAGTATACGATCTACGGGCGCACAGTTCACACTACGTACGAACTTACGCCCGGATCGTATGCGGCGCCGTAAAAAATGAACCAGACCATTGTTTCAGGACGGAAATGCCGTAACTTACGCCCGTAGCGTAACATGCGGTCCCGTACGTAGTGGTGATTTCTTCATTTTGCCAGCTTTTTGTTCCGATCCAAAAGGTTCTGTGGGGTGTCCGGGGCTAGGCGAAGATTTCCAAGTAAAAGACCGCTGTTAGATCGCTACGAAGAGCGCTCGGGAAGCGTAAGTACGCTACGGGCGTAAGTTCGCGGTCCGTACGTATCCGGCCGCAACTTGCGTAAAGTCCCGGCCGGAGTTTCATACGTATATGTCCGGCCGCGAAAAATATGCGGCCGGACATATAAGTAGTGTGAACCTAGCCTTAATCAGCATCAGGGCAAAAATGGTGCTATTTTACACTGATTTAATAAAGTTATATATAAGCCTATATTACATTGTAATATTACACTGGTACCTCGGTTCTCGAACTTAATTGGTTCCGGAAGGCAGTTTGAGAACCGAGCAGTGTGAGAGCCGAGCAGCATCTTCCCATAGGAAATAATGTAAATGTGTTTTATTGGTTCCAGCATCAACCAATAATTACCTACAGTACCCATATATTACATTGTATAGTGCCCATTATAATCACTACAGAATAGAACAGAACAGCACTATACTGTACTGTACATTATACACTACACTGTACAGTATAGCAATACACTGTACAGTACATTGTACATAAGTAATATTCAACAAAACCAGCAATTATAGTACAGCAGTCACTAACTCCTCAATCATCCTTTACTGTATAGAGTCCACCACCCCAGCACTATAACAGATGGGAGATGGTGGTGCTTTGTCTGTACTACTACTGTACTGTATATACACTCCAACAGGCTTATACAGTGCTGTACTGTATGTAAAGCTTCACCAGTGCTAAACTCACCAGGTACAACCAACCATCCACGCTTGAAAAAACCTTCGGATACCGAGCAAAGTTTGAATTCTGAATGTTATTTCCAGGTAAATTTTTGTTCAAATACCACTTCCGTTGAGTGGCAGCAGTGGGATAGGGCGACATGGGCTGCTCTGCTGCCACTGTTTGTGTTGGCCAATGCTGTATGTTGTTGTGATGTATGACAGCTGCATTATTCAGTATCTATAGGAGCTCCAAAATACTTTCCAACAGAAGGGCCCTATAATCCATATTACTACTAGGCATCCCCCCTTCCCGTGATCAAAGATTTATCCCGGATTCTAGAGTCTTAATGGTGGGCAGACCCCTTAAAATGCTATTCTCACAATCAAAAGTATTGTTTAGTATTAGTAAAATTATTAATATGTACAAATACATTTAATGAACTAAAATAGATAGATAGATATGGAAAACTCACCCCCTAAAGAACCTAGTGTCAGTGTTTCTGATTGTACCCAGTTACTACTGATAATGTCCACCAGTATTTCTTTCCGTGTTGGTCAGGCATGCTCACTAAGAGCTGTTCTGCTTCTATAGAGCTGCTTCTGCTTCTATAGTAGTTCCCTCTCTCTCTCTATGCAGTGATACCTGTTTCTTCCACCTTGTGTAAATCACACACTGAACCTAGTCAGTTGGCGCTCAGCTTTTGGGTAATGTAGTTTACTAGACCGAAAGATCTACAAGGAATTATCTGCCAATCATCATTTCATGTAAAGGTCCTATTACACTAAGCGATTATCGCCTGTTACAGCTGATAATCGCTTAGTGTAATAGAAGACAGCAATCAGCCGACATCACCCAGGCAGCCCCCCCTTAGCTCCCCAGTCCCCCCACCCCCCTTCCCAGCTCTTACCTGCCTGGGGGACGAGTAGCAAGCGAGCGCTGACCTGACAGGTCGACACTCGTTTACTCCTCTAAATTGCCCCTTGTATTAGAGGCTTAAAAGGCTCAACAATCAGTTGATGACCTAATCAATGTTCCTTTATCGGCTAATTGCTGAGATGTTGCAATCCTGAAAATCTTTATCTGCAGCACATCTCCTGTGTAAATATAGGTAGGTTTTGTCAATGATAATGGACCTAACCAAATTTTATTCTGTTTCTTAATGGTGAATAAAAAAGGAACATGTAGGAATTGCCAAATTAATAAATCTATCGGACCTTTATAAAAGTAAGAGGATCCACCGATGAGAATAAGAAAAAAAAAAAACTACTTTTAATGTAATATCCATACAAAACATTTCAGGAGAATGACTTCCCCCTTTGGCAGACCTATATTCTCACTGAACCAATGCCAGGATATCAGGACCAACAGGAGCTAGAAGCTGATCATCATGTTCAATGATTTGCCTAAGATGTTGTGCACACAGCATAACAAAAGAAGGTGAGTGCTTTGCAAATTACATATCGCCAACCAGTCCCTGGTAAAGGCAGATAGATTTATGCCCTTGTCTTCTGCTCCCCCCCCCCCCCCCCCACACACACACAGTTTTTCCTGTACAACCTGGTGGATGACTGTATTCACGTGTAATTCAGCTGAATACCCACCAGATGGCAACTTTTGACTTACCCTGAATGTTACATGCACCTTTGTTCCGTGTTCATTTTTTCTATTGAGCCCATGATGTTGTGTTCTCACTGCACTACCCCACATATCATGAGATTATTAATGCCCTGTTAGAGAATTTATTTTAATACATCATCAGAGTTTCAAAATCAGACCTTACTCTGGTCTCACTTTATGTAGCAATGCACTTGTGATGCTTTAACTTATCTATGTGATTCTGAAATAGTTTCTTTAGACATCTCTTGTACTTTATGTTTGAGGTAAATTTTAGTCAATACGCTTACCGATTATTTGTGAAAGATTAAGAAAGTGTGAAAATTTGTAAAGATTAGCATTTCTTTTAATTTGAAAATGTCTGCTTGTAATAAGAATAGCCATGCCACCTACTGTATATTACAATAAGTCTACTTTGGAATAATTTGGTAAAGGCCCTTTTCCTTTTTAGAACGTTAGAAGGCCCACACATTTATCAGCAAATTTTCAAGTTTTCACAATAATTTCCAAAAACAAACTTTTTAAGGGACCAGATGATAACTGAAGTGGATTTGACAGACCTGTATTGTAGAGACTGATTGATGATTGCTTCTCTCAGGTCACATCACTGGGGAGATTAACACTTTCGAGCCTGTCTTAGTTTATGTTATCCAATCACTGGCTTGGGTGCCTCACACTTCTCTACCTATCAAATACTTACACCTCTTTCTTTCTAGCATATTCCCCACCGATAGGAGGTTAGTCCCAGTTACCCCAATATAGGATAGTTAGTTCCTGGTGGGAGGGTCTTCTTTATTGGATGGTGGAGAGAGAGACACAGCCAAAGCAAGGGTTCTTGCTGAAACTTATAACCAGGCCTGGCCTGAGAGCTAGGGCCCTGTCAGGAACTTCAGAATATAGATTCTTATGAGACACTTTCTAGTAACCAGTATGTAGTGCTAAACTGTCACCTGGGGAAATCCTTGCTTACGCCTGGAATAACCTATTCTACAGTTAGGGTGGTATTACATGGGATGATTTTCCGGCAATTAACGATCTCAAACGACCACTATGACAAACATTCTTAAATCGTTCACCCTATTACGCTGGACGATGATCGTTATTTACAGTCATTCTTGCGCTCATCCTTTCCTGGCTGATAGACCAGATACGAGTTATTACACTGAATGATGTTTGAGCGATTTGTGAACAATCAACAATGAAAATAGGTCCAGATTCTATCAAACAATCAACGATTTCTAGTTGGTTTTTTAATTGTTGCCTGCTATAACACATAACGATTATCGTTTAAATTCGAACAATCTAACGATTTTTCAAACAATAATTGTCCTGTGTAATACGGTCCTTAGTCAGCACACTCCAGGACAGGGATTAGTCTGCAGTGGAGCAAAATGCCTAAGCTAATGAACTCGATTGAAACCTGCTCAACCTACTCTGGGAACCTTGAGGCCTTAGCTTTAATTATGGGCCGCGTTTCCCAAGCCGTGGCTCTTCAAGCTGCAGAACTACAACCTCCATCATGTCCTGCTGTCCTGCTGACAGTTCATATGGTGGGAGTGTATTTTTGCAACAGCTGGAGAGCCAGACAGGAAACAATGATAAGAGTGGGCAAAGGCAGTGACACAGCACATTAAAGGGGGCAGTGGTATAGTACAGAAAGGTGGCCATATACTTTCAATAACTGACAGTACAGTTGTCAATCCAATGACAGCAACAAGACCGCACTCCCGCAGAGATGTTGGGTGCTAGTGCAAAGGGATTCCTCAATCCCAATATATATCTGAAGACAAAGGCACTGCACTTCCAAGTCTATGATGCTTATGAAAGAATTTTATTTACACAAGAATGATTTGTCACAATCCAACCAGATCAGGAATCAGGATACAAGACGCACACGGGACCTATTTAAACAGGGCAGACGCTGGTATGCCACACCACCAGATCTATTCTCGTCTCTCCTTGCGTACAGGTAGTATACTACATCTTATTCACAGCATTTATCTTAACTCTACCTCTTATCGCTCCGGACCGAGTTGCCTTATGTTCTTTGTGTATATTCATGTGTAAATTTGCATGTCTTGTGCATGATCTTACTCTCCATCATCCCACTTATAATTGTACTATGATGTATATAAGTGCACACCGTTTTTACTGCTAGAGTCTGAAGACATGCTTCAGAGTTGTTTAGTTTTAGTTTTAGTTTCTCCATCATTTAGCATATCAATTTTGGTTTTCTCATTTATGTATGATTTCCAACACTTATCCATATTTATGGTTATATCACAACCCATACCTATTAGAGGGCTGATGTTATAGAACATATGCATAGAATAATTCTGGATATCTTCTCACTAGTCCTTTTTGCATAGTCTTGCTCACACTCTGTTGTTGATCCACTTATTGTGCTCTTTCTTTATAGTTTGGCTACATTGGCCTGAGGAAGGTCGGAAGCACGACCGAAACGTTGCCAGTAGCACTACTTACCTGCATTCATTATTTTTGTATCCTGATTCCTGATCTGGTTGGATTGTGACAAATCATTCTTGTGTAAATAAAATTCTTTCATAAGCATCATAGACTTGGAAGTGCAGTGCCTTTGTCTTCAGTACAGTTGTCAGTTATGTCTCCTGCCCACTGTCCCCCCCCCCCACACACACACACACACAGGAACATTCGGCATGGCCGAGCATTTCTGTGTTCTCCATGGGGAAGGAAGAGGTAAGCTGCAGCCAGAGAGCTCTCACTGTGGCTTATCTCTCTATCTTAACAAAGGGGTCAGCCGTGATTTTCCATCACAGCCAACCCCTATGATCACTGATATAATCTGTCAGTGGTTGTTCTGGACGGCCCCCATACAGTGTCGGACTGGGCCACCGGAGGACCGGAGGATCCTCCAGTGGGCCCCAAGCTCAACACCTCGCATGCATACTGACAGAGGCTACATGCTATCATCTGACTGGGCCACTAACCTAGTCAGATGACAACAATTGCCAGGGCTCCTCTTCCAGACGTCCTATAGCTGGGTTCACACTACGTATATTTCAGTCAGTATTGTGGTCCTCATATTGCAACCAAAACCAGGAATGGAATAAAAACACAGAAAGGATCTGTTCACACAATGGTGAAATTGAGTGGATGGCCGCCATATAACAGTAAATAACTGCCATTATTTCAATACAACAGCCGTTGTTTTAAAATAACAGCAAATATTTGCCATTAAATGGCGGCCATCCACTCAATTTCAACATTCTGTGAACAGATCCTTTGTGTTTTTAATCCACTCCTGGTTTTGGTTGCAATATGAGGACCACAATACTGACTGAAATATACGTAGTGTGAACACACTGTATCTGTGCGGCGATGAGCTGTGGCTTGTGCTTCATCCCTTCTGCTCTCTGCTACTCTACTTGATTCCTTTTGTTGAGGCAGTAGGTGAACGTTGGGGGTTATACTCCCTTGTTGATAACTGACTGTCAGGAGGATTTTATGGTCTTTGTATGCTTTACATGATATTATATCATTTTATGATCCGTGTATGTAATTTGATGATAGTATGAAGTATCTATGATACTTCTATGAATTTTATCTTTGAGCATAAAAAGACCTTAAAGGGGTAGTGCGGCGGTAAAGAATTATTCACAGAATAACACACATTACAAAGTTATACAACTTTGTAATGTATGTCGTGTCTGTGAATGGCCCCCTTCCCCGTGTCCCACCACCCCCACCCGTGTACCCGGAAGTGTGGTGCGCTATACATACCTGTCACGTGCCGACTCGTCTCCGATCTTCAGTCAGTGACGTCTTCTTCAGGCGGCCGGCGAACAGCTCCGACTCTCCCGAATGCCGCAATGCTCAGCCGCGATTGGCTGAGCATAACTGTGCTCAGCCAATCGCGGCTGAGCAGCTGATGACGCGGGACTGTGGCACAGCACAATATAAGAGGCAGTGGCCCAACACTGAAGGGGACTGTGGCACAGCACAATATAAGAGGCAGTGGCCCAACACATTATAGGGTATAGTAGAATAGCACATAAGAGAGGGCAATGGTATATCACATTAGAGGGTATGGTTGCACAGTACAGGACCAGTGCAACCAGGCGGTAGGGAAAGCAAATCGTATGCTGCTGGGCTGTATAACTGGAGGTATAACCAGTAGGAAGAGAGAGATTGTGATCCCGCTGTATAGAGTTCTAGTGAGACCACATCTGGAATACTGTGTCCAGTTCTGGAGACCTCACCTACAAAAAGGATATTCATAAGATAGAATGGGTCCAAAGACGGGCTACAAAAATGGTGGAGGGTGTCAGGCATAAAACATATCAGGAAAGACTTAAGGGCTTGAATAGTCTGGAGGAAAGAAGGGAAAGGGGGGACATGATCGAAACCTTTAAGTATGTTAAAGGACTAAATAAGGTTCAAGAGGGAAGTGTTAGGAAGAAAAAAAACTGAACTCAAGAACTAGAAGAAACAGTGAGATGTTAGTTGGGGAAAGATCAGAAGCAATTTGAGAAAATGTTACTTTACTGAAAGAGTAGTAGATGCTTGGAACAAACTTTAAGCAGATGTGGTAGGTAAATCTGCAATAACTGAATGTAAACATGCCTGGGATAAACATATATCTATGTTAAGATAATAATAAGGGAAATATTAAAAGGGCAGACTTGATGGATCAGGGGTATTTTCTGCCTACAATCTTCTATGTTTCCATGTAAATAGAACTAGTTACTTGTAATATAGGCTTTGACCACTAGTGAGTGCTGGTTAGTACACTGAGAATAATCTTATTTATTCTGCACTGATAACTTACCTGACCTTAGAACCTCAAGGACAAGACTAGTATGATTGGAGAATATCTTGCCTGTATATAAGAGCAGCAATACTCAATTTTTTGCCTGGTGATGTAAAATATCCCCTGTGACAGTCACTAAGCAGGTGAGTAGATGTTCTAATAAAAAATGCTTACTTTTCCCCCCACACTACAGACCTAGTAATGTATACATAAGGCTTTGTTTAGACAGAGCGGTTTGGTGCAAATTTATTCTTTTTAAATTGATTAATTGATTAATTTATTAATTTATTTTTAGCCTAAACTAGAAGTGAATCCTAACCCCAAAGGAAATGTAATTTATTGT
The DNA here is from genome assembly GCF_027789765.1 of Dendropsophus ebraccatus. Lineage (NCBI taxonomy): Eukaryota > Metazoa > Chordata > Amphibia > Anura > Hylidae > Dendropsophus > Dendropsophus ebraccatus. The sequence goes on from NC_091454.1 coordinate 148,096,406, forward strand.
TTCAAAAGCAGTTTATGGCTATTTTTACACTCAGTAAAATAAAAGCAAAACAGTAAAAGATGTATAAAATGTGACCGAATTTTGAATCTAATAATGCTACATTAGGGTACAAACCCACTTGACGTATTTTTGAAGCGTGAAGCTTGTTGTTTGCAAAGCATCAGTTGTTAACAACCTGTGTGAAAAACGCATGTAGCTTCACGCTTCAAAAATACGCAATTGCGTATTTTAATGCAGAACAATCGTATAAAGCCAACCTGCGTTTTGCCTGCTTATTTTTAAGACTGATTCACGCAGTAAATACGTCAAGTGGGTTTGTACCCTCAAAGTCTTTGAAAAACTGCTGTCTGTGCTTACATGGTAAAACAATGTTTTTTTATACCTTGTGCACAGACTGACATATATCTATAGACTTTAATGTAGCACATTGTTAGATTCCAAATGTGGTCACTTTTTATACCTATGTTACTGTCAAAATGTGCTTTTATTTTACGGTGAGTCAACATAGGCTTAAAGGGGTATTCTGGGAAAATTTTCCTTTTTCCTTTTTCCCGGGGCTCTATTCATAACAGAGCTGGCAGGGTCCAATACGGAGATCACCGGTGGATTCAGGGGTCAGACCCCCGCAATCTCCTACGTTTCTCCTATCATGTGTATAGGGGAAAAGTAAAGTTTTTCCCGGAATACCCCTTTAACATGTGAATCATTCTAAGGACTTCATTCATATGACTGATTTGTACAGTGCTGTTATTGGGCCCCCATTGTGGTGCAAGAGCTCTTTACTGAACCTATGTATGACTCTCATTTCACATATCACTCTTATTTTTGTACAAAAAAAAATTGTGACATGCCCCATCTGATTTCACATGTATTGCATCTGTTTTCAGCCACATATGTATTACTTGTAATAGAGAATAGCTTCATGTACATAATAAGATGGATTTTGTTTTGCAGCACGCATGGGCTTTAAAGTGTCAATGTCGTTATGACTTTAAAAATCTAAATCTACACTAGATGTAGATGATATGAAACAAGTTTGCAATTTACATTATCTTCTTTTTTTTTTTTTTTTTGTTATGGTGGAAAACACGGCACCTCCTGTTTTCTGACTTTTTTTTTCTCAAAAAACAGGAAAGAGTCAGAAAACAGGAAGCCCTGTGTATCCCAGCACTCACAGAGAAGGCAGTCATAAGATTGATGGACACATTGAGTTGTGTCTCTCGTGTACTGCCTGGAATTCCTGTGTTTAGTCTGGTATTTTTCATCCAGCACAAGTCAAAAAATCTGCCTTCAGGAGACTGGACCTGGATTTCTGGTAAGTTCAGCTTTGTTTTAAAGCATGATAACAAAAAAAAAAATAATAATGAATGTAAATTGCAAACTTGCTTTATATCACATCTACTGCTGATTTAGATTTTGAAAGGTCTAAAAACATTGACACTTTAAGTCTCCATGCTCAGGAGCTGCTCAGCCTGTATGCATTGTGCATTGTAGTTTGGACTCTGTGTAGATGGGTTTGCTGTGCACAGGAGCACTAAGGTCAGGTCAGGTTGGCAGTGTGGATATAGTTTACTATATGATACAGGCTATAGAGTAAAAGACATGGTGAGAAGAGACAGATAGTGATGAAGGAGACTGATAATAAAGTATAATAAGCTGAATGCAGAGCACAGGTTATTGCTATTTCTATTCCTTATCACATTTCGCAGAGATAATTATTACATGACATTTCAGGAAAAATCTGCATGTACCACTAATTCTGTCAAACCTAGGCCTCATCCACACATCAGTTTTTCTTTTTAGACCTCAGAAATCAGAAAGTGATGTCCTGGAGAAACCATCTGTGATGCATCAGATCCATAAAAATGGATGGGAGGGTAATAAAAGGCCGCAGGGTGAAGCCTGCCATACCTTGCTAGGCAATGGTGAATATGTGTGTCCTCCATTTCAAAAAGACCCATTGACTTCTATTGGAACATCTGTCCACACAAAAAACTGAACTTTTAGTGCAATTGATCAGTGATAAAAAAAAAAAAAAAAAAAGAAAAGAAAAAAAAAACTGGTCCGTTTTTAAAACAGATGTGATGATGACTATATTGAAATCAATTGGTCTTTTTTCTGCCTGTAAATCAAGATCCTGAATTACAGATAGAAAAAATTAATGTGTGGATGAGCTTAACTTAAAGAGGCACTGTCACATTTTTTTTTTAATAAATCATTAGGGTCTGTGCAAGTAGCTTTTGTTCCTTTCTTTTCTTTTTTTGTTTTCTATGTTTAAATCAACCTTAAAGAGGTTGTCTAGTGAAAATTAACTTGTCCCCTATCCACAGGATTGGGGACAAGTAAGAGATCATGAGGGGTCCGACTTCCGCATCCCCTGCTGATCTCTGTATTGGGCCCCTGACTTCTTTGTTATTAATACAGCCATGGGTACAACACGCCTATGGAGCTGCCAGAAAGAGCTGAGTAACTGGCTAACTTGGGTCTTTCCAGTGGCTCCATAGGAATGAATAGAGCTGCCGGAAAGAGACAAGTAAGCACTTTCTGGCTTACTCTGAGTTTCCTTACTGCCCTCCTCTACTGCCCTTACTTGGCAGGCTGGCTTGGCACGCTACCCAAGGAAGTCTACATCACAACACTTGATGGCAGGTATGCTTTAAATAGGCAGTGTTGTTTCAATAGATCCATAGCAAAAGCCAATATAAAAAACGTTGTAATGTATGTTATCACACCAAAATGCTTCCTTCCCCATTGGTTTCCACACTGATGATGCCGCTTAGTCCGTTCCTGAATCAGCTCAGTCTGATCTCGTAGCTAGCTTAGGGATGGAGTTATAAGCACAGAGGGGGTTCCATTAGTACACAGGCAGAGAGAGAGACAGCTAAGAAACAGCTCTGTAAGGGCCCTATTACACCAACAGATTACCTGACAGATTTTTTTGAGCCAAAGCCAGGAACAGACTATAAACAGGTAATAAAGGAAAGACTGAGATTTCTCCTCTTTTCAAATCCATTCCTGGCTTTGGTTGTTCGCTACAACTTTATAATGGCTTCTTTGCTGCTACTGCTTTGTAGGCTATACACAAAGAAAACCCTTCTCTGTATGTGCAGGCACCATAAACATTAGTCTCCACCCAGCAGCTGAACTAACAAGTACACACTTAGGTGCAGAGCATAAATCTGCAGAAAATGCCATATATATTAGTGTGTTTACGCAGAGAAAGTTATCTGACAGATTTTTAAAGCCAAAGCCTGGAATGGATTTGAGAAGAGGCGAAATCTCAGTCTTTCCTTTATGATCTGTTCCCTGTTTATAGTCTGTTTCTGGCTTTGGTTTCAAAAATCTGTCAAATCTCTGTGTGTACATACACCCTTAGGCTATGTTCACACAAACTATATTTTCGGAAAATCGTGGCCATTTTACAACGGCCGTGATCATTATTACGGGAATATATTAGGGGTATATATTTTGCATTGTTGTTTAGGGGATCCCGGCCGGAGCCTATACACCGCTCCCTCGATAGTGTGCTGTGGGGAGTTCTGATGCGGGCACTCACGTTTGCGCCCACATCAGAACTCTGCGGCCCGAAAGATTATCTGGCTGGTACTGCAGTCACGGAACGGCCGGTCTCTTACAGCGTCTGCATATGGCCTTAGATATATAATGGCCAGATTTAGTGCTGCTCCTCGTGTACACACAAATGGCAGCTGATAAAAAGCCACCTGAAACAACAGATATGCTTTAAATCTATGTGGTATAGGATAAAAATGACAACAGTATTAAGCTGCTAATATAAGTATACAGTTACTGTACAAGAGCAAAAATGTATATTGTGTAAGGATGTAATCTACTTGCCAGTTACCACTAGTCAATACAATTCCAGTCCGGGATAAGGCATTGCATATGAAAGTCTATCTGACTATGAAACAAAAGGATAACCATTCGATGATGAGTTCATGAGTAAAGCTGCTCTTGTCCTTGGGCTGTATCTGGTTCTCAGGGACAATTCCAAAGAAACTAGAACTCAGGGCAAAAATAATAGTGAGGCCAAAAATGCTAATACAGTGGTGCTTTGGATTACGAGCATAATCGATTTTAAGACCCTGCTTGTAATCCAAATCCACTCTTAAAGCAAAGCAAATTTTCCCAGAAGAAATCACTGAGATGCAGACAATTGGTTCCACACACCAAAAATAATGATTTTTTTAAAATTCTGAATAACATGTAAAACAAATGAACAAATGAAACAGCTGAATGTGTCATATTATAAGGTACTGTACAGTATAGCAATCAGCATGTGGTGTATAATGTATGGTAACTGCATTAACCTAAAGACACAGCAGCAGTGTGTATAGCTGAGTGTGAGTGCAGGCACATTATAGCAGCAGTGTGTACAGCTGAGGGTAAGTGCAGGCAGATTATAGCAGCTGTGTGTATGGCTGAGTGTAAGTACAGCCACATTATAGCAGGAATGGAGAGTGTGGGAAACACAAGGGCTGACAGACTGCATGGAGCATAAAGTAAGGAGCAGGGCAGATGTGGACACATACATGCAGCACTCTCTGCCTGGGGAGAGGGGTTACAGCTACTGTATGAAGAGATTACCTCCTCAGTTCTGTCCCCTGATGTAAGCCCCAGCCTGAAGTGGATCTGCCATGATTTGGAAGGTGAGGGAGACTTCCTGGGTCTTAATACAGTGCTGTGGACCCCACTATGCAGACAATGAGCTCAAAACGCTCTCAAACCAAGTTACTCTTAAACCAAGGTACCATTGTATATGGTAACAATATGGTCATGTTAAGCATTTAAGCAATTAAGCATTTAAATGCAGCTGTCAAACCTGACAGCTGCATTTAAATGGTCTCCCCCGCATGTCCGTGGTGTCTAGTGGGACGGATCCCCGCCCCCCACAATGCGACGCAATCGGGCCGGGCCGTTGCACTGACGCTGATCCCGGCTCTGCAATACATTGCTCTGGGCTGCAGAAGACCAGAGAAATGTATCACACATCTAATGTATCATTGCTGTGTATATACACAGCATTGATCTCTAAGACCGATGCTGTGTAATGCTAGTTAATATAAAAAAATAATAAAAATGTGTTTTTATTAATAAAAAATTCCCTCCCCTAATAAAAGTCCAAATAACCCCCCTTTTCCCATTTTGTAAATATATATATATATATATATGTAAATAAACAAATAAATAAACATGTTTGGTATCTAGCATGCGCAATCGCTCAATCTATTAAATTTTCACATTCCTGATCTCGCACGGTAAATGGCGTAAGCACAAAAAAGTTGCTCATTTTTGGTCATATCAAATCCAGAAAAAATGTAATAAAAAGTGATCAAAAAGTTGCATATATGAAAACAAGGTATCGATAGAAAGACTAGATCATGGCGCAAAAAACATAGACACCTCACAGAGCCCCATAGACCAAAAATTTAAAACATTATAAGAATTGTAAGAGAGCAATTTTAAGGTTAAATTAAGGTTTTTTTTTTTAAAGCCATCAAATAAAACAAAACTTATACAATTTTTATAATAATTCCACAGAAGAAACAATTCGGCACTTAACCCCACTATCGCATCTAGGCACTTTTTAGGTATGTGAACACTTACTGATCCCGGACTCGTGCAACTGGTGGTGCTCAACTTGCAAAGTCCCAATAGATCATAACTTCTCCAAGGCAAAAAACGTGGCACTCACCATGTAGCAAATAATTCATAAACTTTATTCCATCACCGGCACAGGTAACATAGTGTGGACAAACACAAATGAGCGACAGCTGTTTCGCACGTCACGTGCTTTCTCGTAGCTCTGACCTCATCACGTACTCATATCCTTATATACTGAACACAGCGTCACCAAAATTTACATATAAATACAAAAAATACAAAAAATATATACCCCGTGAACGTTAAAAAGATAATCATACAAACGATACTATTTACACAATGCAATATTAACTAGTAATAATTAAACCATATATTATCATCATTACCAGCAAGTTCCGTGTATACCCGATCTATCATTTAGACCTAGTGGACCTAGAGCATCTGACTTCAATATTAGTTCAGTCTCTTTTTGTAAAAGTTTCAGGCCACGGTCTCCTCCTTTTGGTGAATGCTTAATCTGTATTAGGCCCATAAAGCATAAATGTGAGATATCGCCATTGTGTGTATTCAAAACATGGGAAATTAGGCGGGGACAACCTTTTCCAGTCCTTAGCGAGCGGATATGTTCCGCAAACCGTACTTGCATAGGGCGGATGGTTTTGCCTAAATAATAAAAACCGCATGTACAAATAATGGCATAAACCACATATTGCGTTTTGCATGTGATGAAATCTCTCACTTCCCATCTTAGGCTACCTAGTTGTACATATTTCACATCATTTAAATACTCACAAAATTTGCATCTACGACACTTAAAGTTACCTACTTCATTACTAAGTCTGCCTAACCATACATTACGGTCTCTATCGGCTTCAGAGAATCTTCCCCTAACAAGCTCGTCGCGTAGATTTCTACAGCGGCGAAAGGAGACTAGAGGGCGTTGTTCAGTTAACCCTCGCAGGTCAGTGTCACTCTCAAGTAATCGCCAGTGTTTCATTACCGCTGTTCTAATCACGGCATCCATGGGGCTATGTCTAAAAGTTAGTGCAAACCTAGAGGTGTTTTTATTTCTCTTCCTTTCACCTAGTAGATTTTTACGAGGGATTTTTCGAGCTTTGTCTCTAGCTTTACTGATAATAGAAGCTGGGTAGCCGCGTTCTAACAAGCGTTTTTCCAATGCCACTGATTGGCTCTCAAATAGGGAATCGCTATTGTTAATGCGGCGTAGCCTAATAAACTGTCCATAAGGGACCGATTTCTTTATATGTACAGGATGATAGCTATCATATTTCAACAATAAATTTGTGGCCGTCGGTTTACGATAGCCACTAGTCTGTAACTCACCATCTATGACTTCCAAATGTACATCCAAAAAGTTAAGTTGTTTGCCACCAAAGTCTGATGTAAAGGTCATATTATATGTGTTCGTGTTCATATAGCATATAAACTCCTGAAATTCATTTTCTGTCCCTGTCCACACTATTAGCACGTCATCTATATATCTCAGATATAATGCAATTTTTACTATATATTTATTGCAAACATTAAAAATAATTTCGTCCTCCAACTCTGCCAAATACAAATTTGCAAAAGTTGGGGCGACCGGCGTCCCCATCGCTGTACCAGTTCGCTGCCGGTACCACCGATCAGCGAACTGGAAAGCGTTATGTTGCAGGACAAACGCAAGCATCTCACAGATATATAGTACGTGCATATTCTCCATAGTACCCGTCCCCAGCAATCGACGCCGCATTGCCTGCACACCCGCATCCTGCGGGATGCGGGTGTATAGGCTTTCGACGTCGATGCTGGCGAGACTAAAATCATCTCTCCATTCAAAATCCCTTAGAATACTTAGTAGCTGTTTAGTATCCCGCAAATAGGAAGTCACATTGGTTAGTAACGGTCTCAAAACCCAATCTAGGTATTTGGACAGAGGCTCTGTAACAGATCCCCTACCCGCAACGATCGGGCGGCCTGGAGGTCTTTCCTTATTTTTGTGTAATTTGGGTATCCAGTACCAATAGGGTTTAGATGCATTTTCTAACAATAATTTCTCAGCAAAGTTGCGTGACATAATACCTAGTTCCACCCCCTTCCGTAATAGAGATCTAACTTTAGTTGTATATTCAAACGTAGGATCTTTACTTAATAATTCATAGGTAGTGCCATCTCCCAATTGCCTTTGGGCTTCCTCTTTATAATAGTCTCTGGACAAGAGGACTATGTTGCCTCCCTTGTCCGCTGGTTTCACTATTACTTCCTTCTGAGATTTTAACCATTTGAGGGCTTCTATTTCTCCTTTGGTGAGATTACTAATAGCCTGAGGATAAATCAAAGACTTCACCTCGGCAACTATAGATTGTTCAAATAAATCCAAACTAGAACCAGCGGGCAAGGGAGGGTTAAATGTAGATGGCACACCACCTGTAAAAAAATCATCAGATTGTGTATCACATACATCGGGGCTAGCACCTTGTAATTCCAATAAAGTGGTCACTATCTCTCTGTCTATAGTGTCAAAATGCGAACTCATACTGAAACCCAACGTACTGACATTACATGGCTTCTCTCCCATAAATACCTCTTTATCCCGATTACCTTCATGTTTGGCAAAATATTTACGGATATTTAACTTACGGATACTTTTATGTAGATCTAGGACAAATTCAGTATAATCAAAGCTAGAACTGACACAATAATTTAAACCTTTTTGGAGTAATGATAAACAATCATCTGACAATGTTAGATTACTGAGATTAACAATAGCTAGCTTACTCTCCTCCACATCTACCTCTGTGGTGTTATTGGGTGCACAATCTCCTACCTCCTCCAGGAGACCTGCTTCCGCTTTACACCTCCTTTGATACCTTTTCTGTCTGCCTCGCCCCCTCCTTGTTGACTTCCTAAAGGGACCGTGCCCTCGGCAGTCACACCACTACCGGAGCCGGTACCTTCTCCTTGGATATTTTGAAAGTCTGTACTGGAATCAGACCCTGAGTCTGTGGTCCAATACTCCTGCGGCTTGTTAGGTTTTCGAAATCTCCTGTTCCGTCTTCCAGTTTTCAAATTCCAGGTAAAAATTTTTCCAGTATCGTAATCATGTTTATCACGTAAAAACTTATTTTTCTTTCTTTCTTTAATCTCTGTTTGTGCAGGAACAGTCTTTTTTTCTATACGTTTGATGACATTGTTATATTGTTGCTCAGTTAATCGTGTTTTTAGTTCCACTTGTAATTTAGAGATGTCTTCCGTAACAGAGATATATTCACGCTCAGTCCTTTGAAAAATAAGTTTAGTAATCTTACTAAACTTATTTTTCAAAGGACTGAGCGTGAATATATCTCTGTTACGGAAGACATCTCTAAATTACAAGTGGAACTAAAAACACGATTAACTGAGCAACAATATAACAATGTCATCAAACGTATAGAAAAAAAGACTGTTCCTGCACAAACAGAGATTAAAGAAAGAAAGAAAAATAAGTTTTTACGTGATAAACATGATTACGATACTGGAAAAATTTTTACCTGGAATTTGAAAACTGGAAGACGGAACAGGAGATTTCGAAAACCTAACAAGCCGCAGGAGTATTGGACCACAGACTCAGGGTCTGATTCCAGTACAGACTTTCAAAATATCCAAGGAGAAGGTACCGGCTCCGGTAGTGGTGTGACTGCCGAGGGCACGGTCCCTTTAGGAAGTCAACAAGGAGGGGGCGAGGCAGACAGAAAAGGTATCAAAGGAGGTGTAAAGCGGAAGCAGGTCTCCTGGAGGAGGTAGGAGATTGTGCACCCAATAACACCACAGAGGTAGATGTGGAGGAGAGTAAGCTAGCTATTGTTAATCTCAGTAATCTAACATTGTCAGATGATTGTTTATCATTACTCCAAAAAGGTTTAAATTATTGTGTCAGTTCTAGCTTTGATTATACTGAATTTGTCCTAGATCTACATAAAAGTATCCGTAAGTTAAATATCCGTAAATATTTTGCCAAACATGAAGGTAATCGGGATAAAGAGGTATTTATGGGAGAGAAGCCATGTAATGTCAGTACGTTGGGTTTCAGTATGAGTTCGCATTTTGACACTATAGACAGAGAGATAGTGACCACTTTATTGGAATTACAAGGTGCTAGCCCCGATGTATGTGATACACAATCTGATGATTTTTTTACAGGTGGTGTGCCATCTACATTTAACCCTCCCTTGCCCGCTGGTTCTAGTTTGGATTTATTTGAACAATCTATAGTTGCCGAGGTGAAGTCTTTGATTTATCCTCAGGCTATTAGTAATCTCACCAAAGGAGAAATAGAAGCCCTCAAATGGTTAAAATCTCAGAAGGAAGTAATAGTGAAACCAGCGGACAAGGGAGGCAACATAGTCCTCTTGTCCAGAGACTATTATAAAGAGGAAGCCCAAAGGCAATTGGGAGATGGCACTACCTATGAATTATTAAGTAAAGATCCTACGTTTGAATATACAACTAAAGTTAGATCTCTATTACGGAAGGGGGTGGAACTAGGTATTATGTCACGCAACTTTGCTGAGAAATTATTGTTAGAAAATGCATCTAAACCCTATTGGTACTGGATACCCAAATTACACAAAAATAAGGAAAGACCTCCAGGCCGCCCGATCGTTGCGGGTAGGGGATCTGTTACAGAGCCTCTGTCCAAATACCTAGATTGGGTTTTGAGACCGTTACTAACCAATGTGACTTCCTATTTGCGGGATACTAAACAGCTACTAAGTATTCTAAGGGATTTTGAATGGAGAGATGATTTTAGTCTCGCCAGCATCGACGTCGAAAGCCTATACACCCGCATCCCGCAGGATGCGGGTGTGCAGGCAATGCGGCGTCGATTGCTGGGGACGGGTACTATGGAGAATATGCACGTACTATATATCTGTGAGATGCTTGCGTTTGTCCTGCAACATAACGCTTTCCAGTTCGCTGATCGGTGGTACCGGCAGCGAACTGGTACAGCGATGGGGACGCCGGTCGCCCCAACTTTTGCAAATTTGTATTTGGCAGAGTTGGAGGACGAAATTATTTTTAATGTTTGCAATAAATATATAGTAAAAATTGCATTATATCTGAGATATATAGATGACGTGCTAATAGTGTGGACAGGGACAGAAAATGAATTTCAGGAGTTTATATGCTATATGAACACGAACACATATAATATGACCTTTACATCAGACTTTGGTGGCAAACAACTTAACTTTTTGGATGTACATTTGGAAGTCATAGATGGTGAGTTACAGACTAGTGGCTATCGTAAACCGACGGCCACAAATTTATTGTTGAAATATGATAGCTATCATCCTGTACATATAAAGAAATCGGTCCCTTATGGACAGTTTATTAGGCTACGCCGCATTAACAATAGCGATTCCCTATTTGAGAGCCAATCAGTGGCATTGGAAAAACGCTTGTTAGAACGCGGCTACCCAGCTTCTATTATCAGTAAAGCTAGAGACAAAGCTCGAAAAATCCCTCGTAAAAATCTACTAGGTGAAAGGAAGAGAAATAAAAACACCTCTAGGTTTGCACTAACTTTTAGACATAGCCCCATGGATGCCGTGATTAGAACAGCGGTAATGAAACACTGGCGATTACTTGAGAGTGACACTGACCTGCGAGGGTTAACTGAACAACGCCCTCTAGTCTCCTTTCGCCGCTGTAGAAATCTACGCGACGAGCTTGTTAGGGGAAGATTCTCTGAAGCCGATAGAGACCGTAATGTATGGTTAGGCAGACTTAGTAATGAAGTAGGTAACTTTAAGTGTCGTAGATGCAAATTTTGTGAGTATTTAAATGATGTGAAATATGTACAACTAGGTAGCCTAAGATGGGAAGTGAGAGATTTCATCACATGCAAAACGCAATATGTGGTTTATGCCATTATTTGTACATGCGGTTTTTATTATTTAGGCAAAACCATCCGCCCTATGCAAGTACGGTTTGCGGAACATATCCGCTCGCTAAGGACTGGAAAAGGTTGTCCCCGCCTAATTTCCCATGTTTTGAATACACACAATGGCGATATCTCACATTTATGCTTTATGGGCCTAATACAGATTAAGCATTCACCAAAAGGAGGAGACCGTGGCCTGAAACTTTTACAAAAAGAGACTGAACTAATATTGAAGTCAGATGCTCTAGGTCCACTAGGTCTAAATGATAGATCGGGTATACACGGAACTTGCTGGTAATGATGATAATATATGGTTTAATTATTACTAGTTAATATTGCATTGTGTAAATAGTATCGTTTGTATGATTATCTTTTTAACGTTCACGGGGTATATATTTTTTGTATTTTTTGTATTTATATGTAAATTTTGGTGACGCTGTGTTCAGTATATAAGGATATGAGTACGTGATGAGGTCAGAGCTACGAGAAAGCACGTGACGTGCGAAACAGCTGTCGCTCATTTGTGTTTGTCCACACTATGTTACCTGTGCCGGTGATGGAATAAAGTTTATGAATTATTTGCTACATGGTGAGTGCCACGTTTTTTGCCTTGGAGAAGTTACAATTTTTATAATATTGTAATCATACCAACTTGAGGAACATAGATAACATGTCAGTCTTACCATAGGGTAAGCGGCGTAAACAAGAAACTCCCTAAAATGAACACAAATCGCTTTTTTTCTAATTTGACAGCACAAATGATTTTTTCCCCGTTTTTCAGCATATTTTATGGGAAAATCAAGCCTGCCATTGCAAAGTACAATTTGTGTTGCAAAAACTAAGGGCTCATGTGGGTCTGCAGGTCAAAAAAATGCAAGCGCCATGGCCTTATAAGGAGGAAAAAGCAAAAGTGCAAAAATGAAAATGGGCATTGACCGTTAACAGATAGATAAACAGCTACAAGCTGGAATGTCTCCTCTCTCCCCCTCCCTGCTTGATTGGCACCTGGAAGCTCAGTCTCAAGTAGGTTCTAGTATTAAAGGGAGGAGGTGTTACAGCTTACTGCACTTCAGCACTTTAAGGGAAAGCAACTTTGACTCTATGTAGTATAGAATAAAGTTTTTTTCTACATCCTGGAAGCACAGAAGCATATATGAGAAGTAGCATGTGTCTTCTTGACCTAGCAGGTATCAGCAGTATTGATCCTGAATTACAGATGACACATTCCCTTTAAAGGACAAGTGCCATGAAAAACTTTTTCCCAGTAATTGAAGCACATTACAAAGTTATATAACTCTGTAATATGCTTTAATCACCTATCTGCCTTCCTTCCCTGTCTTTTCCCCCCTCCACCCCCCACCAGGAAGTGTCCTGACTCACACAGACCTAATTACTGTCGTCACCGTCACCAAGCTCTTCTCTCAGCTCCTTCTCCTGTTACACCAGCCTCCCCCCTCCCCTGCCTTGTCAGGTGACAGGCTTGCTTAGCTCCCATTGGCTGAACAACTGCAAGCCATCACTTGTCACATCTCACTTGCTTATCTTCCCTCAGACTGACTCCAGCACATAGGCAGCTCCCCCCTCCCCTCATACCCTCTCTCCTGCTGCCGTGGACTCAGTGAAGGAGTCATGTCACTAGAGAAGATAAGCTGAGGAAGCAGAGTCACCTGACAAGGAGGGGAGGGGGAGGCTGGTGTAACAGGACCTAGAGCAGCCCTCCTGCTGATGACTCATCCTCACAAGAAGGAGCTGCCTGGTGACGGTGACGACAGTAATCAGGTCTGTGTGAGTCAGGACACTTCCTGGTGGGGGGTGGGGGAGGGGGGAAAAGACAGGGAAGGGAGGCAGATAGGTGATTGAAGCATATTACAGAGTTATATAACTTTGTCATGTGCTTCAATTACTGGGAAAAAGTTTTTCATGGCACTTGTCCTTTAACATTCCATGCAATACAAGTACACATGGTTTAAGCTTGCTTCATTGACTGAGTGCCTGTTGCTATCATCCTCTAAGAGTCACAATCAGTGATGGGCAGAAGCGGTCATGCTGTTCTTCACCATTAACCCCTTCAACGCCAAAATCTACAGCAAAACTATAGATCATACTGCAAAAAGTGAGCCCCAAAACAGCCCTGTATAGGGGTCAAATTAGGGCAATTTTAATCATATTTGTATGAGTAAAAAAAAAAGTTTTACTGTTTTAAAAATATTGAAATTACAAAAGCTATGTAAACATGGGTATTGTATTTCGACTAACCTACAGAATAAAAATAACATGCAAGTTTTACGGTAAAGTCAGTTGCTTAAAAATGGACAAATAAAGGCATGATGGTCCTTAGAAGGTCATGAAAAAAAAACATAAAAATGAAAATGGGTTCTGTCCTCAAGGCCTAAACCCGCTCGCGATCGCACCGGATTTCACGGCTCCCGGGTTCTTGACGTCCTGCTCAGCTAATCAGTGCGTTGCGGTGGGACAGAGCTGAGCGGCTGAGCGGGACCTCAGTGACCCGGGAGCTGGGGAAGCAGAGGGGAGCATGGACAGGTAATGTATTATGTTGTTTAACGGCCCGGCAGATGATTAGGCAGGATGTGGCTATATTCTTACAGCAGATTGTAAATCTGCTGCGAGAATGCAGAGCCATACGGCATAACTGTGCCACATATCCACTGTGAATGTAGTACATGTGAACACAGCCTTAACAGGGAACACAGCAGCATTTACGGTAAATGGACTCTGCTATTATACTTACTTAAAATTCAGGTCCAGTTTCCTGACTAAACACAGGAAGTCCAAGCCAGTACAGAGCGTCAAAGTTCAATGAATCCATTCATTAAATGACTGCCTTCTCTCTGTGAACGCGCTGATGACCAAAACTTTCTGTGTTTGGTCTCTTCTTTTCAAACAGCACAAGATTAAACAGCTGTCTTCAGGACACTGGACCTGCATTTCCAGTGAGTATAGCTTTGTTCTAAAGCTTGATAACTAGAGATGAGCAAACTTTTTTAAATTTCGGTTCAGCATGCATGCCAAACTTTAAGGTTCGGTTTGGACGATTCCAACTTTACGTTAAACGAACTGCACTAAACCAACTAAACGACTGTAGGTATTTATCTGTTTTATTGTGGCTCAAAAAATTCCCTGATCTATACTTACCTGTCCGCAATCCCTTGGTGTCCTTCATCTTCGGTGTCCAGTGCCCCCCATAGCCACCAGAATCCTGCTTACAATCACTTACAGCATCATGGCTAGTGATTGGCTGAGTGTACTGTCACTCTTGTCTCGAGAGTGATAGCCTGCTCAGCCAATCATTGGCCTCAACTCTGTCCCATATTAATAAGCCAGTGATGGGACAGTGTCGGAGCCAGTAAATGGCTGAGAGGCCTGTCACTCTAGAGACAAGAGTAACAGCTTGCTCAGCCAATAACTGGCCGCTGTGTTGTCCAGTCTCAGTCAGTGATTGACCGAATGGGCTGGAGACAGCTAAAGACTCAGAAGACCCGGAGGAGGACACTGGGGGAGAGTAGACAGATGAGAAAAACTTTTTTACCGTTTTTTAGATGTGCGGCCACTATCTTCCCAAACTTGTTCTGAATATTGCAAAAAGTTTGGTTCAGTAGCAAGCCAAATTTCAGAAGTTCAGAACAAATTTCAGTTCAAGAAGTTCAGCTCACTCATCGCTAATAGTGATGAGCGAGTACTAAAATGCTCGAGTGCTCGTTACTCGAGACGAATATCTCCCGATACTCGAGTGCTTGTTTCGAGTAACGAACCCCATTATAGTCAATCGGAAACTCGAGCATTTTTGCAGGGGACCCAAGTTCGGTAGAGGGAAGGTCGTGTGAAAACCTGTCAACCTCAGAAAATGATGGAAACACCACGGAAATAGACAGGAACCAGCAGGGGCAGCATGTATGCATGCCTCTGAGGCTGCCTAATCGCACCATTATGCCAAATTCTGGGCAAAACCTGTGAGATACAATCTGTCGGTGGCTGCACCTATACACACTCTGTGACACTCCCTTTACACTGAGCAAGCAGTAGTGAACTTAGATATGCCTTGTGTAAGAAATACAGAAATCAGAAAATATAGTAGAGGTGTCATGAATGCAACTTTGGCGCAGTCCTCGGTGCGTAAGGTACGACCGAGACTGCGATTTTGGCCATAATCTTTCATTTATTCTGTGTTTTGTTTGCCTTTGTTTGTGCCCTGTCTGAACTGTGTCTTATTTCTTCTGGTATGCTAATTGTTTTCCCTACCCCACCCGTGTCTGTTCTGCTAAGTTTCTTCTGGTCTTGTAACAGTTAACCTGCCTTTGCCTCAGTGATTGACAGCTGGTCCCTCCTATCACTTTCTGGACATGGTTCCTGGTCTCCTATTTAAGATTTCTGTTTCTGCCTGTGCCTTGCCGGTTATCGACTTAGTCTCTGCCTGCTTGTGTGTTCTGTTTTCTGGTTTCTCCTGATTCCTGCTTTGTATCTCTGACCTCCCTTGCTTGCTGCCTGCCCCTGATCATATTGCCTGTTTTCTGACTACGCTTTTGGATCCTGATTTTGTACCTTTGCTGCCAGACTGTTGTGACCCGGATTGCTGACCATTCTTATTGTGTTTGTTCGTTTTGTCTTGTCTACTGTTTCACGTATCCAGGCCAGGGATCGCCGCCAAGTTGTCCGCTGCCATTTTAGGGCAGATTGCGGCAATTGGGTAGGGACAGTGGGAGGGGCTGAGCTCAGGGCTCACTGTCTCTGTGTGTTTGGTGTGACTGGTCCTGACAAGAGGTCCCAATAAAATAGTACTAAGTACTTCTAGGGGTCTGTATGCCACACCTAATGTCCCCTTTCTGCCAGCAGCCAATCACCACAGTGTGCTGCTTAAAATCGTGCTAGCTGCACTGCAAATCCCAGCCAGCAGTCTGTAGTAATACAATTTAAAAATGATTTGAAGCCCTTACAAGGGCTGTTTGGTTGTTTCGCTAGTATTTCCTGCCTACTGGAACGTTAATTCCCTCCCTAACGCTCTCCCTGACCAGCAGTAGCTCTGTCCCTAATCTCGTCCAGCATACATGTGAGCCGAGCACTGGCGGACGAGATTTTTATATGGCAGGGTCATCTGATTTGGCCAACCAATCGCTGCTATCGACATGTATGGGTCCCACGTGATCGCAGGATGTACCAAAGAGTCTCCTGCATGTTTATTGGCTGAGAAACAGCGCCCAGACTTACAGGAAACAGATGATGAGTTTTCTTCGAGTATCGCGAGATGCTCGTCCGAGTAACGAGTACCATCGAGTACCCTAATACTCAAACGAGTACCAAGCTCGGACGAGCATGCTCGCTCATCACTAATCGCTAATGATAACAAAAAATACTAATAATGTAAATTGCAAACATGCTTTCCCTTAGGTCATAAGCAACAGCACTAAGGGGAATGTTAGTCCGTGTTTCTGCTTCGGACTACAGGAAAGAAAATTTACAGTAATTAAAAATTACACTTTCCCTTATGTCCCAAGCAGACGCACAGACTAACAACCCCATTCGTGCTGCTCCTTCGGACTACAGGAAAGAGAATTTACAGTAAGTGAAAATAACACTTTATTTCACATCCCCTGTTGATTTAGATTTCCAAACTTAGAACCACAGGTTATAAGTGTAACTTATATACCCTTATATACCCTTTAAGGTGAACTGCATAGTCATATAAATTAATCACAGTAACCTGCATAGGCATCTCCAAATTCAAACAAATGCTCCATTTTTATGAACTGTTCAGAAATGTTTGACAGTTGTTATGCCTGGTAACTGCTCCTGAAGGCACCACTCATCTATTTCCTTGTCCACTTACAGCCAGAACAATGGACATACTGTGTGACAGCTACAGTGCCCCAATAATACAAAACATACGTATTCACCATTGACCTGCATAGTTTAGCACCACCGTAACAGGAACTTATATGTAAACAACTGATTAACAGTCATTTAGATCAAGCCATCTACCTGGTGATCAGTATGTAAGAAGACAAGAAGGGCAGTAGGGATCATAAATATGCCAATTTCCAGTATTGTGTCAGGATCTAGAATTGTCTTAAAAGAGAAGTCCGGTGAAAATTTTTATTAAAGTATTGTAATTCTCCCCACAAAAGTTATAATTACCATTATACACTTATTACGGGAAAAGCACACAAAGTGCTTTTTTCCCTGCACTTACTACTGCATCAAGGCTTCACTTCCTGGATAAAATGGTGATGTCACGACCCAACTCCCAGAGCTGTGCGGGCTGTGGCTGCTGGAGAGGATGATGGCAGAGGGATGCTCAGTGTCTCTCCAGCGCCCTGTGTCCCTCAGTGTCTCCCTGCCATCATCCTGTCCAGCAGCCACAGCACGCACAGCTCTGGGAGTCGGGTCGTGACATCACCATTTTATCCAGGAAGTGAAGCTTTGATGCAGTAGTAAGTGCAGGGAAAAAAGCACTTTATAAACATTTTCCGTAATAAGTGTGAATACCACAGTGTATCCACCCAGATCCACTCAGTCTTATATATTTACATCTAATTACACCACCCCATAGGGATATTCTCTATACTGAGTATTATATGTTTGTTACATATACAACAACAACAAGCACGCTTTGTAACAATCCTGTTATGTATGTACCGGAGGAATATGTTTTTGCATTATTGTTTTGCGCTAGGTATGTATGCTTTGTGGATATTTTGTTATACGTAAAACAATATAATCTGTCTTATAGTACACACAGAACAAAACTATTACCCCTTAAAGGGGTTATCCAGCGCTACAAAAACATGGCCACTTTTTCCCCTCTCTTGTCTCCAGTTTGGGTGGGGTTTTGAAACTCAGTTCCATTGAAGTAAATGGGGCTTAATTGCAAACCACACCTGAACTGGAGACAACAGTAGGGGGAAAAGTGGCCATATTTTTGTAGCCCTGGATAACCCCTTTAAGGATGTTCTTTGGATAGTAGCTTATTTGAAAAAAAAAATAAAAAAGGTTCACAATAGCAGAAGCTTTGTGTTTCATGACAGAGCACAATGCTGTTTTTGTCTTTGTTTAAAGGTTACCCACTTTCATACACCACTTACAAGACAATTTCTAATAATAATATTTATTTGTATGGGGCCAACAGATTCTGCAGCGTTGTTCAATTTCTGAGACAAAGTACTTACTGCATGTAAACGCAATTATTGAGATCTGTATTAAAAGGTATGTGTTTTTAAGCACCATAACACACATACCAGTCCCTTTATATCAGTGCATCTCAGACTGTGAGGAGGGCCTTACCAGTGAGGCGCCCCCTAGTTGTTTGTAAGGCACAGCTGGGAAGGTGGTTTTCACAAAAGTAGCTATGATCTGCACAATTCTTTCACTGCTTAAAACAATCTACATTGTAGAAACATTAAGTTTTTTTGTACTTTATTGGTATCTAGATTTTAGGAGACAGGTGAAAGGTAGCCCAGGCTTCCCTTTGGTTTGTCAGGTGAGACCCCGGCATTGCTTTAGTCTGTTGGGTGAGGTTCCAGTAGAAAAAGTTTGAGAAGCGCTGCTTTATACTATCAGGAACTGACATTTTTTAAAGGCTTGTAAGCAGATAATGGTGACAATCTACAGAATCTATAGCAGAATGCAGAAAAAATTCCGTCAGGGTCATGGAATTTCCATCAATATTTTATCAAAAAGATCTTCCTGCTTATTTTAGTTTAAAGAACTTAATCATAAAACTTACAACAAAAAAAAGAAGATGAGTAAGTGTTCACTAAGGAAATATAAGGTGATGTTCCTCCTGTGCTGCAGTCTAATCCTAAGTTTTGGGGATTTGGGGGACCCAGACTCTGCCCACAACCATCTCTATTTGCTAGGTGATATCCTTTAATTTTGCCTTTTTACTTGCTTGTTTTGCACATACTACTTAGGTGATTTGTTTACGCTGTACCCTGAAGATGCACACATTTAGCACTAGCACTAGCACTAGCACTAGCACTTTATAGGTTTATGTTCAGACTACAGTTTTTTGTTTTCAGGGAATATTGCATATACACGTACCACTCTCTCATGCTTACACAGGCAGCAGCCAGCTTTACTTATGTGTCAGGATCCTGGGACCAGTCTATTGGTTTAGATCAGGCCCGCTTCTGCCATGAGGCGGAATGAGCCTTCCGCCTCAGGCGGCAGATTTTGCGGTCCGGCAGGGGGCGGCATTATGTTCCCCCTGCTGTCATTTTTGTTAAGTATCACTTAACAAAAATGACAGCGGCCGCTCACCTGTCCCGTCGCCTGCGCTCTCCACATCCCGTCAGGTCCCGCGATGTCACCCTGCAGCTGTCACGGACCTCCAGGCTGTGGTGAGTGCCCGGGGTCGGTGGGGGACGTGCTGGGGTGATCGGGTCGCACGGGGCCGCCCTGCGCGACCTGATCACCCCACTCACTCACCACAGCCTGGAGGTCCGTGACAGCTGCAGGGTGACATCGCGGTACCTGACGGGATGTGGAGTCAGCGGAGAGCGTGGGCCGGCTGCGGCGTGGGACAGGTGAGCGGCTGGCTGCGGGGGGGGGTTGCGGGGGGGATGCCGGCCATCACTCGGGCGGCCGCCTGAGGTTTGCCTCAGGCGGCAGAAACCCCAGAATCGGCCCTGGTTTAGATGATACATGTGATACATGTGTTTTCATTGTTTTTAAGGGTTGTGTTCTGTATTTTGTATCATGATTTACTAATAAAGCATTTCTTTATTCTTATTGGTTGGTGTGCCAGATATTTTATATGACATTCTTTGTGTTTCTCCTTCATGGATAGTGAGTAGTATATATAATAGATGACGATGCTAAAATAGAGTGAGTAGCATATATATAATGACTCTTTTGAGCATTAAAATATAGGTTGCATTTAGGGTGATTTCATTTTCATTTTTTTGTGGTTAGGTGTTACATGATAGTGTATAGAGAAGTATTAAACAAATTATAAATAATAAGCTTTTCTTTGTGGTATTTTGCTATGTTTTATAGGTTCACAAGGGGTTTTTTTCTTCTAAAAGTTGCATGCTAAATTTATGGCATTTTTCCTGTTGTTTTTTTCTAAATGTTTCACTGTAGGACTTGAAACAGGACTTTGTTGCTAACATCTTGTTGCCAGATAACAAAGGAAACGTTTAGGGGTCTAGTGGAGTCCACACTTTGATAAAACAGAGCTGTTTTGACAGCACAAGAAGGACCTGCACAATATAAGGCAGGAGGTATTACTATTATGCCTAATAAGTGTGTGTATGTATGTATGTATGTATGTATGTGTGGGTATCTATCTACCTGTCTATGTATTGATTGTAGTTCTATCTATCTATCTATCTATCTATCTATCCATCTATCTATCCCAAGAATTCCGCAGCACGACCAAGTATAGTGAAAAAAATCAAAAGTGTTTTTATTCCATATTCAGTGGAGAATTCAAATGCAACGTTTCAATCTCATCACGAGATCTTTCTCAAGCATAGTCTCAGTGAGTATCACATCCATTTTATACACACGTGAGTTACAATCCAATAAATCATCAATTAGTGAAAAAAGCAGTTAAAAATAAGTGAAAATCAATTATAATCCATAGTAGGGTCCCATCAGGACTATCTATCTATCTGTATAACAATGAAAAACAAGTATAACATAAAAGAATGTAAAATGTATATATATTATCATTTTCTTTGAATAAAGTTAGTTTTTTGTTCTAACATTACAATATTATCGATTATGTAGAATAGAAAACAAAATGAATTTCAGCCCTAACATTTCATATATATATATATATATATATATATATATATATATATATATATATATATATATCAATTGCATACAATAGCATACCTATAAGTAATGTCTTACCTTTGTGTATGGCCAATGACCTCTCTCTCTAACATGTCCTTCTCTGTATTCCACTCCTTGTTCTTGTTTATACAAGGTACTAGTATTGTCAGTCCGCAGGTTTCCAAATGTATGCTATACAGGTTTACCAGGTGTCTGAGATGTTTAAAAGCAGGTGTGGCTCTTAGACAACTGTTTCCACCTCCAACATGTGCGTAACTGTATTTAGTGGAAAGAAAATCCCTGTGTCTAAAACTGTTTATGATAACTGTTTATTGTACAAATCATGCCTAAATAAATCTTAAGTAATGTTGTAAATGAAAGACCTGGCAACATCATAAAAATGAAAGTCTGTCTGTCTATCTGTCTGTCCTTCTGTCTGTCTGTCTGTCTGTCCTCTATAGACTTCCAAATGCCTGAACCGTTTGACCCCAAATTTGGCACACAGATACATTGGGTGCCCGGGAAGGTTATTGCGAAGGTCCCGTCCCCGCCAGATGTACAGGAGGGGAGGGGGAGGGGAAAGAGCGCCCCATAGAGATGAATGGGAAAATCTCACTGCAAACACAGGTGATATAATTAGCTGCAGCAGACACGGCAGTTGGGAGCCTTAGCAACCAATAGGATTACTGCTTTCATTTTCACAGGGAGCAATGGTTGCTAGGGAAGCTGCCTCACAACATCCACAGTAATAACTGGTAGACTCCCTACTCCATCTATACAGTACATGTATATACAGGACCCCCTACTCCATCTATACAGTACATGTATATACAGGACCCCCTACTCCAACTATACAGTACATGTATATACAGGACCCCCTACTCCATCTATACAGTACATGTATATACAGGGCCCCCTACTCCAACTATACAGTACATGTATATACAGGGCCCCCTACTCCAACTATACATTACATGTATATACAGGACCCCCTACTCCAACTATACAGTACATGTATATACAGGGCACTACAGGTATACCAAACTGTGACTGGGTAACACTGCCACACCAGACCTGACCAATACCGCCATACTGTGACTGGATAACACTGTCATACCAGACCTGACCAATATCGCCATACTGTGACTGGATAACACCACCACGCCAGACCTGACCAATACCGCTATACTGTGCTGGATAACACTGTCATATCAGACCTGACCAATACCGCCATACTGTGACTGGATAACACTGCTATACCAGACCTGACCAATATTGCCATACTGTGCTGGATAACACTGTCATACCAGACCTGACCAATACCGCCATACTGTGACTGGAAAACACTGCCATACCAGACCTGACCAATACCGGCAAACTGTGACTGTGTAACACCGCCACACCAGACCTGACCAATACCGCCATACTGTGACTGGATAACACCATCATATCAGACCTGGCCAATACTGCCATACTGTGACTGGATAACACCGCTATACCAGACCTGACCAATACCACCATACCATGACTGGATAACACCGCCACACCAGACCTGACCAATACCGCCATACTGTGACTGGATAACACTGCCACACCAGACCTGACCAATACCGCCATACTGTGACTGGATAACACCGCCATACCAGACATGACCAATACCGACACACTGTGACTGAATAACACTGCCATACGTGTAAATACAACCCTGCAGGTATACAGGACACTACAGGTATACAGAACCCCAAAACTATACACTACAGGTGCACGGGACCTCCACAAAACTATATACTACAGGTATACAGGACCTCAAACTTTACACTACAGGTATAAAGGACCCCAAAACTATACACTACAGGTATACAGGACCTCCACCAACTATATACTTCAGGTATACAGGACCTCCACCAACTATATACTACAGGTATACAGGACCCCAAACTATACACTACAGGTATACAGGACCCCAAAACTATACACTACAGGTATACAGGAACTCCACCAACTATATACTACAGGTATATAGGACCCCAAACTATACACTACAGGTATACAGGACCTCAAAACTATACACTACAGGTATACAGGACCTACACCAACTCTATAATACAGGTAAACAGCACCTTCACCAACTCTATACTACAAGTATACAGGATCCCAAAGCTATATACTACAGGTATACAGGAACTCCACCAGCTATATACTACAGGTATATAGGACCCCAAACTATACACTACAGGTATACAGGACCTCCACCAACTCTATACTATAGTTATACAGGACCCTCAAACTATTCACTGCAGGTATACAGGACCCCCGAACTATATACTACAGGTATACAAGACCTCCACCAATTATACACTACAAGTATCCAGGACCCTCAAACTATAAACTATAGGTATACAAGACCTCCACCAACTATACATTACAGGTATACAGCACCAACTATATACTACAGGTATACAGGACCCCCGAACTATACAGTACAGGTATACAGGACCTTCACCAACTGTAAACTGCAGGTATACAGGACCTCCCTCAACTATACACTACAGGTATACAGCCCCCCCAACTACACACTACAGGTATACAGGACCCCCCAACTATAGACTATAGGTATACAGCCCCCCCCAACTATGCACTACAGATATGCGAGACCCCTAAAAACTATACATTGTGGGTATACAGAACCCCTCCAACTATGCACTACAGGTATACACTAATTCCACTGATTAACTCAGATGAAACAATACCTTTAGCTTTGCCTCCTGGGCACCTTAGAACAAATCTAATTAACTTTATACCCGGGCAGCGCCGGGTACATTTTCTAGTCAACCCTAAATTTCAACTGTGAAGCATCAGTAATGACCAAAGTGTAGACAATACTGGGTGGGGCTGGACTCC
This sequence comes from Dendropsophus ebraccatus, assembly GCF_027789765.1. Taxonomy (NCBI): domain Eukaryota; kingdom Metazoa; phylum Chordata; class Amphibia; order Anura; family Hylidae; genus Dendropsophus; species Dendropsophus ebraccatus. Next base: position 148,120,653 of record NC_091454.1, read on the forward strand.
AAACTCTCTGTAACATTTTCATTAAAAAAAAAAAAACAACAACAACAGCCAAGAGTTTTGCCCGAGCAGAGCTCAGGGTTGATTGTGGAGGCACTGTCCAGGTGTCCCCCTGAAGAGATTGACAAGTCCATTCCTGATTGTTTATGCCTTTACTTGCCACGGTCAATAAAGACATGTGAATGGAAATGAGTGAGGGAGGTAGCTGTAATACACAGCCAAGAATCTCCTGCTACTGGTAAAATAACAGTGAGTCAATCTCTGGAAGTTTAATCCTTTACATGCAGGATCAGCGTCAGCACAAGGCTTACCTAGGCAATTGCCGGGGCCCGCAGCGCTTCTAGGGGCCCAGGGAGGGAGAGGGGCCCTGTGTTCTAATGTTCAGCCTGCTCACTGTATTGAGGGGATGAACATCAGAAGAAAGAGCAGGACCTGCACAGAGAGAGAAAATGGTGAAGGACCTGATCACATGACCCACAGGTCCTCAACCTTACCGTGTTGAGAGCAGCCCAACAGAGAGGAAGAGGGAGAAGACTGAGCTGTAAGTGTGGTGTGTCAGAGTGTAAGTGTGTTAGCGTCAGTCAGTCAGTGTCTGTGTCAGTGTTAGTCAGTAAGTCAGTGTCAGTCAGCCAGTGTCAGTCAGTCAGTCTGTGTTAGTCAGTCAGTGTCAGTCATTCAGTCAGTGTCTGTGTCAATATTGTGTGTTTGTTTGTGTATGATAGTGGTGCCTCAAATGATTGTGCATACTATGTGGATGATGGGTTCATAGTGGATGGATGAGCGGCCCGCTGAGGCTCTGTCGGCTGAGGGCCCACAAAAACCTAAAGCCGGCCCTGTTTACATGCCACAGTCAATAGTGACTTACCTCTGTGCAGTTCGATCAGTGATTTTTTCATATTGTCTACCTCAGGCAGAGGCATATCAAATTAACATATTTGATACCATATTGCCTGATCTATTAAGATAGATTGTTTTTTCTTTTCCTTTTTTTCTATTGTCATATGATGTCAATTCCCTGTTGGGAGTATCCTGCTGTAGTGGTGCAGTCAACTGGGCAGTCCTTCAGTGTGCGCCTCCATTCAACAAGTTGGACCTGACTAAGGTATGGTTTGGATTCCTGAGGCAGGGGTGCTATTGACATCATTGAGAGGCAGGCCTTACTTCACATTGGCGTGCCAACATTTTCATAACAGCGCAGATGCGCAGTACAACAGGTCCTATCCGTGCATGTGTGCCGTAATGAAAACGTCAGAGCACCAGCGTGAGGAAAGGCCCACCTCTCCAAAATGTCATGGCAACATAGGTCTTTAAATCATGTCCAGAGCAGTGTGATTACAGCGCTGAAATGCTCCTTGTGCTGTACTTCTCCCCAGATTAAATAAGGATTGACAGGTAGAGTAAGCTGGGGATGGATAGAATCTCGCACATGCCTAAGTATCCTTTCTTCCTCAGTGAGACCTGTATATGTGTGGCAGCTCTGTATATCATTGAACATCTACTGGGGGTCCTAGCATTGCATGTGCGACGTAATGAAAACGGCGTGCTGACGTGAGGGAAGGACCACCTCTCAATGACATCATGGCAACACAGTGCTTAGAATCATGCCCAGGGGGCATGATTACAGTGCTGTAACGCCCAAGGGTCTTCTTGAGAATTGACAACGCCCAGATGACTAGTTGGAACTCATTTTCATAAATTGCTTTACTAAAGTAAGTTTACGGATTATACAGTGCAGGGACGAAGGGTATAAAAACGTGTGGGAAGTGTGCCGGGTGATGCAACAGCATATGTCCCAGGCATATTTTTACAGATTGGTTCCCTTTACTCCGGAATTTAATGGGAAAATCCTGCCATTTCTATAGCCTTAGCGTACATTCTTAGAATTCTTTCAAGTCTTTCTGGAACTTTTTTGTTTACTAAGTCACAGGGTCTCCTTGAAACTTGCACAACTGGTTTCATGTAGACGTAAATCAGCAGGTGTAAATCATGACATTACAGGCACAGGAGGTGGCCTCCTTCCATTCATCAGGCGAGTGGGGCTCACGTCCCTACCATACACTGAGTACGTTAATTGATAAATTTGGCAGTAGTAAATTGTTAATGTTTAAACACTGTATTTATGTGAAGTGATGCAGGCACAAGTATTCTCTATACATCAGCTCAGTAAATGACATCACTCAGTCCTCAAGTAATAGAGCCAGGAAGTGCATATTTAACATGGGCCAAATCATTCCGCCCTGTTGAAAATTCATAAAATGTTATTCTTGCTCTAGTGAGTAGGAACATCATAAAATAGAAATATCTGATGAAAACAGAAATGAGAATATGCAATTAAAAGAAAGTGATACAGGGAAAATTGGGGCAAAGGCAAAAGAACACTGTAAGTACTACCATGACTTTGCAGAGTTAAGCAATACTATCATAAAAACTGAACAGAATTGTAGAAAAAACTATTTATATTTTAGATGGTCCATCATTTTCTTAGATTTTTCAAAATATTTCCTGGAGTAGCTTAGCTTTAACATGACTGTATACATGTCAATTAAATCCTGTGTAATAAAAGGTAATTAAAATATAAAAGACACATTTTAGTGGATCATAAAATAGCTATTAATTCAGGCAGCATAACCTCTTTAAAGGGAATGTACCATCAGGCCTGGGCTAAAGCACTGGAGGCAGGCTGACCAACCCCCAGTGGGAGGAAACCCCCGTCCCTCTATGATATGGCTCCATTGATTCTAATAGAGCCATATCATAGAGGGGCGGAGGTTTCCTCCCACTGGGGGTGGGTCAGTCTGCCTCCAGTGTTTCAGCCCAGGCCTGATGGTACATTCACGTTAAGGTTATGTTCGCACAAAAAAAAAAAAAAGAATGGCAATTGTTTTTAATTTATATTATGTTTTCATAATTAAATGATTTGCATTAAAGTGAATGCAAACAACGGCCGTTGTTTGCTACAGCCGTTGAAACAATGATCATGTAATTTATTTCCGGTCATTGCCTATAAACTTCAATGCAATTTGCATTTTAAACAACAGCCGTTGTTTCGAGCACCAGATAACAGCCATTTTTAATACACTGTGAACATAGCCAAAGGCTATGTATTAACAACGGCCATTGTTTGCCATATCAAACAAAAGGCTGCTGTTTGACATGTTCCTTCCACAGATACTGCCATATTTGTATTGCGGGCACATTTGGGTGTGCCTTCAATCCAATTAACCATAGAGTTCAGAACGGCCATACATTGTGTGAACAGAGAGTGAAAAATGTTGTTCACACTCTAGAAGCCGGAAATAATTGACATGTCAATTATTTCCATGACCGTATTTGAACAACAGCTGCTCAATACACCATAGACTTCAATGCAGTGCATTATTTTAAAGTGTCACTGTCGTTTAAATTTTTCTTTGCAGAAATCAATAGTACAGGCGATTTTAAGAAACGTTGTAATTGGGTTTCTTAGCCAAAAAATGCATTTTTATCATGAAAAAGCATGAAGCTCTCTCCCCCCTGTCTTCATGGTTTTCTATGGAGAGGGAAAGGGTGGAGAGAGATGAGGCACCAAAACAGGACAACAAAGAGTTATTTACAGCTACATCACCGGGCTATCTCCTCTGAAGTCAGCACTGACCTCTCTGACCTCTGAATTCCGGCTTTCACACAGGTCCCACTAATCTCCCTCCTCCCCTCTCCATAGAACAGACAGGGCTCGGCTGATCTAAAAGAGTCGAGATTTCCTGATAAGGAGCAGTGAATGAGAAAGAGGAGGGGTGGGGGGCTGGGGGAAGTCTTTTTGAATGCAGATAATGGCATATTTGCCTAATAAACCCAATTACAAAGTTTCTTAAAAATCGCCTGGACTATTGATTTCTTAAAAAAAAAAAAAAAAAATTGATATGACACTTTAAGACAAGAAAGGCTGATGTTTTATTTGCAACATAGCCTACAATGTAGATGCTGACAAGCTGGTCATCATACACTTCCCTGACTGAGCTCCAACAATTCACTGCGACAGTTATCTGCATCGGATTACTGTACCGGTATAAAGACTGGCATTGCTAGCATGCAAATCGTCTGACAAACTGTGAAAATGTGCCAGAAAAAAACAATGTGAAATGTCAGCTAGGGAAGGCAAACAGAATGAACAGTGCAGCTTTGTGGAGTATAATACAGGCTGCAACTTGTTTATGTATATTATATGAACTATTACATTTTATTAGAATGTACTATATAAAGACACAATCAACAATCAGGATTAGAAATATGAGAAGCGCTGTACAGAATTACAGAAAACAAACATTTGGCTGTGTTTTGTCCATTATTACACCTACGCCAGAGTTCAGCTGCAATGTCAAGAAGACAATACTTGAGCAAAAAACAAAACAAAAAAAGACATTAAAACATTTGAAAAGAATTAATAAACCCTATAAACAATATATATATTCCTATGAAACAATATATATATATTCCCAACAGTTGCAACAAAGACCCTTGATAAGGTGTAATAAATCATAGGCAAATAGTAATACATACAATATAATAAATATAAACAAAATTGAACTTTTAAGAAGACATAACTATATTTATTTTTACATTAGGCAAATACTACAGTGATGAGGTATACAATCCACCCAACCCAGTGAAAGTGTCAGGGATGATGCATATAGCCCATGACATCACTACCTACCTCCTGGGGCTCTGTACATATTTTACTGAGTGAATGCAGAGTGCCCATCCCAGCAATTGTACTCAGTAATCAGAGATGTATATAGCATCCCCATTTATCCCGAAGCAACCTCTGCATACAATTGCTGGGCAAGAAGCACTGCATTTTATTGCTCCCTACACTACTTACGCTTTCATATACACACAAATTCTCTAGGCTAGTGAATATCGTAAATGAAAAAATGCATGTACCATAAGTTCAGGTGCTATGCTTAATAGCATAGACTTGACAATTACTTATTTAAGGCTATATTCACACACAATAAAAAAGTATTAATGAGTGAACTGTAATTTTGCAAATTTTGAGAATAAAACAGTGTGAACAATTTTAAAAAAATGGACATATTTTGCAAAAGCAGGTTGTAAATCATGAGCATGTTTGGATTCTATACGGTGTGTGCCCTGCTGTCCGATTTTCCATTGACTTCAGTTGAACTCATTATTATTTTGACAATATGGCCATATTTTTACCTCAAAATTATAGCCATATTGTACCTTTATTTTACCATGTGAACATAGCCTAAATCAGAACTTGATGTTTATTATAAGGCCTTGTCCACAGAGCAAAACAAAACCAAAACACGACAGCAAACTAGGTACAGAACTTTTCCCCATCCTTAATCCAACAATGTGTCATTGTGTGAAATCCGCTGCGAATTCGATGGGGTTACATACCCTTAGCGAAATTTTCATTCCGCTGCGAGTATGTAATGCCGGCCCCTTTACCCCCCACCGCCCACAGCATACAGTACCCGGTTTGGGCTCCGGCTGCATCTGAGGTTCCCGACTCCTGTAGGTCCCGCTCAGCCAATCAGTTCACAACCCTGCCGCAGTCACTGATTGGCTGAGCGGGACTTACGGGGGCCGGGAGCCTCAGATGCAGCCAGTGCCCAGAATTCCGCTGCGGGTATGTAACCCCCATGAAGATCACATTATCAGGATTTGCAGCAGATTTCGCTGCAAACTAGCAGCATGTAATCCGCTGTGGATCCAGTACGTGTGAAGCTACCCAAAATATGGTCGTTATTTGTAGTAAAAAAAAAACAATGTGTGAACAGATGTAAAAAAAAAAAAAACCAAACAAACAGGCATACAGAATTTAGCAAAATCAGATTGCAAATTATGAAAATGGTTGTAATCAATTATGGACATTATTTTATACGGTGTGTACATTGCTGCCTAATTTCCCATTGACAATTATGACATTTGTCTTCATTATTACAATTAAAATACGACTATATTTGTACCTCAAAATTATAGCTTATTTCACCTTCATTTTATGGTGTGTGAACATAGCCTTAGAGTTTTCTACTTTGCTGTTTTGGTTTTGTTTTGCTGTGTGTGAACATGGCCTTATAATAAACATCTTGTTCTGATTTAAAGGGGAACTATCAGCAGGTTAGACTAATCTAACCTGCTGATTTGTCCCTACTGCACAGGATACAAGAAGGATGAAAGTATGTCTTTTACCTTAATCCTCGGTGCCGTCACAGTGCAGTTAGTTGTGTGCTCCAGAGGTGGACATAACACTTGTGCAGCCTGTTCAGCTGCACAGGGGCCAAGGCCAAAAGAGGGGCCCGCCAGGCTCAGACTCTAAAGTGTGAGATCAGCATGGCACATGTCTGTAGTGGGCCCCCCAGGCGGTATCAGCACCCGGGAAGTGTGGGCCCCCTGCTCCTGGGGGGCCCACTTAGTCACCGGATGCTGTTCCCCGCTAGGGCTGCTTCTCCTCTCTCCTCCTTTCCTCCGGCATGCTGCTGCTGACAGGCTCTCCCCCTCCTGTACTCCAGTGTCCGGCATACCTTGTGTGAGGAGGAGAGGACAAAGCATGTGATGACAGGGGCTGGAGGGATCCTGCAGGGTTATGGCAACCAGGGATGGGACTGTGAAGAGGAGCAACAGCAGCAAGAGATTATTGTCAGTGTGTCTGTCAGACTGCTGGAAGTTGTTAGAGGGATGTAAAATATCTAAAAAAAAAAAAAAAAGCAATCCAAAATTACTGATTAAATGTTTTGTGCAAAAATAAAAACTCAGAGCGATCTCCACTTTTATTCTTTTGTTTTTTTGTCCATTGTCACCAGTGGAAGATTTCGAGATGCCAGATAGCATAGATGCAAATCTGGCTTGGATTGTTTTGAGCGTGAAACTGTTGGGAGTGGTGAATGTTCATCACTTATTAAGTCTTAATCTGGTAATCATTTATTATTTTCTTTTAAGTTAGGGAACAGAATGGTACCCCTCCTGTTTTTTATGTTGTTTTATTTTAAGTAATCTATGTTGCAGTGAAGCATAACAGAGAAAAGTTTAGAATGGGTGAGTCTAATACATGTCTTCTAGTCACCAACAGACCAGGACCATATCCTGCCCCTCATGTATCCTCAGTCCTATGGCAACTTCCTTACAGGTTCCTATTTACTATGCTAGTAATGCTCTGTACTACAACACAGAATGAAACCTAATGAAGGATAGGAATCCTAGGACACACACAATGACACATGCACTGTAGGTATTCTACTTTTTTTCCTGTATAAACGGTATGCTGTCATGTTCAGGAAATTTCAGTTTTATATACACTTGAGGAATGAAAATGTCAGTGACTCCTATATCTTCTACATGCAGTTAAGCCAAAGCTATCAAGATATATATTTATGTTAAAAAACATAGTTGATGCACACATTTCAAGCCTCACTAAACTAGGTCTAAACTAATGCATAATGTGAAAATAAACATAATTCTGATGTACAAGCGTTTCTGAAACTCTACTGTTTAAGAGATATAACACCTATATAGAAAAAAACTGAACCTCCATAATTTTGAATATATCAAAGAAATACTTTATTTAGATAAAAAGCACATACATTTAAAAATCGTACAACACAGTGAACTGCGACTGAGAAAATGCATTAAAACCAACGAGAAAAACATACAAATGAGGGGTGCTATTGTCAGGCAATGTTAAGAGGGTTGATCAGGGACTCAATACAATTCATTGGTATATTACCATAAACTCACCCTGAATCACAACAAACTATACAAAAAATTGTAGAACAATGATAAGTCTTACCCAAATGGATATGATGTACCAGCCGGACAATTTCCCCCACCCCAACGCACGTTTCGGTGGACAACCTTTATCAAGGGGTCGTTGGGGTCGAAACGTGCGTTGGGGTGGGGGAAATTGTCCGGCTGGTACATCATATCCATTTGGGTAAGACTTATCATTGTTCTACAATTTTTTGTATAGTTTGTTGTGATTCAGGGTGAGTTTATGGTAATATACCAATGAATTGTATTGAGTCCCTGATCAACCCTCTTAACATTGCCTGACAATAGCACCCCTCATTTGTATGTTTTTCTCGTTGGTTTTAATGCATTTTCTCAGTCGCAGTTCACTGTGTTGTACGATTTTTAAATGTATGTGCTTTTTATCTAAATAAAGTATTTCTTTGATATATTCAAAATTATGGAGGTTCAGTTTTTTTCTATATAGGTGTTGTGTTCGTAACTAGAACCCAGTATTATTACATTAACACTATATCCCCTTCTCAGGCTTTACAATACACATAGACTGGAGTGTAGGGGGAGATCTGCTATATCTTTGCATATGTGTGTGTTTAAGAGATATAGACTGACTAATTCCGCGTATGCCTGCGTTTGTTTCATAACTTGTTGCCCTTGGTTACGACCCACTGAGGTTTCCACTCCAACTGCAATCTCCAGGGAGTGCTGGCAGTTGGTCTCCACTTAGCTTGAAAACAAAGGGGGTTGTGGGAAAGTGTGTTCACTGTTGCATGGCAACAGCAAGGTCACAGATTAGAGAGAACACCAGGGAGTGATTAAAGGGGCTTGCTGGCCATAATAGATTGATGAGCTATCCACATGATACTCCAATCAGGAGAGAGGAGGTGGGATCAGGGCAAATTAGGAGAGAGGAGGTTGGATCAGGGCAAATCAGGAGAGAGGAGGTGGGATCATGGCAAATCAGGAGAGATGAGGTGGGGCAGAGCATTCTCAGCCGACACTGCCTTGGTAAACTGGGTTCAGCTGGGAGGAGGTATAGAAGCTGCCATTTTTAGTTTTGTAGTCTCAAGGTGAGGCTACTGATATTTGGTACCCTGTATACTAAGAGCCTGGGACACATCCAGAAATACATATTCCTGTGGAGTGTAAGTAATGGGAAAACCTGGGCAAAAGTTCCAGTTAGACTGGAGCCACAGATGATATGTTCAGCGTTATCTATTCAAGTCAATTTGTACATGTCATCAGAAAAAGTTATTCGGGGAAAGGAAAAGAAAAGCTCACGTGGAAATATATTTATACTGTTGTTTGTCATCAATAATTAAGTTTGCTGTTATTAAACTTTACTTCTGTTCATGATTATACCAAGACTATCTACCAGCATGCCTAGAAAACAGACTAATGGTAGTAAGTGCTAGGACAAAAACTAAATAGGGTGGGGGAATAAAAAAGAACAACTGTGAAAAATAAAACTGGCTGGTGCTGCATGTCCTCTGGGCATTTTTTATCCAGAAAAGCACCACACATGTAAAATACTGCAATACCAATACCAATTTTTTTTTTTGCTGACTTTTATCTTAAAAAAAATAGTAAAATCTGGTTTTAACATTTATTATGGGGTGGATTTATCTATATTTAAAATGTTTTCTGTAAAAAAGAACTTATGCTTTATTTATAAATGTATTATTTTAAGGTAAACAGATGGAGAATCCAATGGGAGCCAATCTAGATGGGAGAGGCACTTGGGATCATTGGATAATATCAGTAACAGGTGTCGCTATGCGAGGCCCGTAAATTACCATATTTTTCGTTTTATAAGATGCACCTGATGATAAGACACAACTAGGTTTTATAGGGGGAGAAACTGAAAAAAAGATGTTTGGTAAAGCGGGGTGAACTCCATTATTTTCTTATTCACACTTTTTTTTGTCAGTTTTTATTGCTGAATAATAGTATATAAAAAGTCTTCCCATCTGTCATACGCATCAATCAATCATACATAGGAGTTGCTTAGTTACATTTATCCTGAGTTTTGGGGGTGAAATATTGTCATACAGATTTGTTTAGTTTTTGGGGTCCTGTATACCTGCACTGTATAGTTTGGGGGGGGTCCTTTATACCTGTAGTATATAGTTGGTGGAGGTCCTGTATCCCTGTAGTATATAGTTTGGGGGTCCTGTATACCTGTATTGTATAGTTTTGGGGGTCCTGTATACCTGTAGTGTATAGTTTTGAGGGTCCTGTATACTGGTAGTGTATAGTTGGAGTAGGGGGTCCTGTATACCTGTAGTATATAGTTGGTGGAGGTCCTGTGTACCCGTAGTGTATAGTTTTGGAGTCCTGTATACCTGTACTGTATAGTAGAGTACCATATATTTCTGTGGATCTGTTCTCAAGCAGCTGGCTTTAGCAACCAATCAGATTCCAGCTCCCTTTGAAAATGAAAGTAGTTATCCTATTAGTTGCTAAGGATTCCAACTGCCATTACTGCTGGGGAGCTGCAGCGCCTGTGTGTGCAGTGGGGAGGTTCTCCCATTAATTTCTATGGGGCGCTCTTCCCCCTCCCCCTCCTGTACATCTGGCAAGGACAGGACCTTCGCTCTAACCTTCCCGGGCACCCAATGTATCTGTGTGCCAAATTTGGAGTCAAACGGTTCAGGCGTTTGGAAGTCTATAGAGGACAGATGGACAGACAGACAGAAAGACTTTCATTTATTATGATATAGATGCTAGCAAAGCTGGGTGACCTCCATTATACTGACTACTATACAGGTTGCTGGGAAAGCTGGGTAAACACCAATATACTGACTACTATACATGATGCTAGGAAAGCTGGGTGACCACCATTATACTGACGATTACACAGGATGCTGGGAAAGCTGGGTGACCGCCATTATACAAGATGCTAGGAAAGCTGGGTGATCGCCACTATACTGACTACTATATAAGATGCTAGGAAAGCTGGGTGACCTTCACATACTGACAACTATACAAGATGCTAGGAAAGCTGGGTGACCTCCATATACTGCCTACTATACAAGATGCTGGGAAAGATGAGTGACCTCCATTATACAAGATGCTAGGAAAGCTGAGAGACCTCCATTATACTGACTACTATACAACATGCTAGGAAAGCTGAGTGACCTACAACTTGCGTCACTGCTGCCTCAACTCTGCTACGTCACTACTGCCTCAACTCTCCTATGTCACTGCCGCCTCAACTCTGCTACATCACTGCCGAATCAACTCTGCTACATCACTACCTTAGTACCTCAACTCTGCTATGTCACTACCTTACTACCTCATCTCTGCTACATCACTACCTTACTACCTCAACTCTGCTACCTAAGTTATACATTGAAAGGAATTCAAGTATTTTAACCTCTTTTTTTTCTGTAATTTTTAGAGCCACATTTTCTTCACTAAGTTGTTCCATGTATTAAGTTTACTCTTCTGGATTGTAATTCCAGCTTCTCATCACCTGTATAGGTAGAAAAATTAACCTGAACATCTCCCATTGACATTAATGGGGTTCTAGTTTCAGTCGAACCTCGAGCCGAACACCACTATTGTTCGAGGTTTGACTCAAACTTTAACATTTTACTGTTCGCTCATCACTACTGCTAAGCCCAAAGGTGGGGTAACTGTCCCCTGGGTCAACCTTGCCTAAGCCTGGCATCCTTCTTTACAAGTCAGGACAATCTGCAGAACCCATTGATCCTCAGTGGGACAAAGGGTGGCAGTTAACCCTCTGTTAACCCTCCAGCTGTGCATACAAACAAGGCAGAGGGAAAAACCTTATCATCCCAAATTGTGACACCTGACAAAGTTACCTTTGAACAAGTGGTATTACAGACATAGTGGCACACCTTTAGTGGAACACAACATTAATAACAAAATGTTTGTTTTTATGCAAGGTTAACAATTTTAAGAAATAGTTTTTCTCCTACAACTTTGTTGATAATGGAATGGTACAATCTTCTCACTCAAATAAAACAATATTTCTAGAACCACAACATAAGTGTAATTCTAGTAGTCTGACCAGAACAATGCAATAAAATCAGTTTCCATTCAATTCTTTATCATATACATTAATTAACGTCCTATTTTGCAGACTTGTTGAAATCCCTTATTAGTACATGTAGAAGTAAATAATGTAGAACAGTCCCACCAAACTGGTAGTTCTTGTGTTGATAGTTTCCACTTTATGGACCAGACAGTTTGACAGATTAGAAAACTGAAACTGACCTGAGGCAAAGGAGGAGACTTTTCTTTCAACAAGAACCATGTGATTTGTGATAAAGAGACAAGTCACAATTAAGTCACATAACAGTCATAGAAGGCATATTTTTGACAGCACAGGCTGACCAAATTTGTTCTATTTCTCTTCTGCTTAACCCTTTGAAGACCAAGCCAATTTTTTTATTTTTGCACTTTCATTTTTTCCTTCTCATGCTTAAAAGGCCATAACACTTGCATTTTTCCACCTAGAAGCCCAGATGAGCCCTTATTTTTTGCGCCACTAATTGTACTTTGTCTATGACATGGGCCGCTAGAGTCCGCAAGCTGGTGCAAGCTGCGGAATCCGCAACGGGTTTTCTGTTGAGATTCCAAAGTCTGCACATACCCTACCCCTTAACAGCATGATCACATACATGTATGTAAGTATGTGTAAAGGGTTAAATTACATTCCTGATCTCATGGTAAAAGACAAAGGGGGCATTTTCTATTGGGTCTAAAATGTGCGACTTTTTGTCTGTTTTTACCCAATAGTGTTTGTCTGTTTTTTACCCAGCTGAATAGGACTAATTTAACTAAATATTAAAAGATTTATGAGATAAAGAAAAAAAATCGCAAATAAATTTACCTGCTACTGACCAGACATAGGCCTGAACTAGTTTGTGCAACTTTTCAAAAAGTCACAAATGATAAGTTGGGTGCAAATTCCATTTGTTGGGTGAATACTCAACTCAATACTTAAAAATATTCGCCTGTCAAATACTGATTCATGAATAGAACTTAGACCAGAAATGGACAAATAAATCAAATTATTCACCTAAAAATAGGTGCAAAGCCCTTGATTTATTTCCTCAATAGTGCAAAACACAATGCCATAGTCCAAAATTACTTAAAAGTCACAAATATGCAAGCATGGCAGCAATAAAGAGTACAGATCAGGGTACAAAAAATAAGCCATTACAGAGTCCCGTAAACTGAAAAATAAAAAAGTTTTAGGGGTCAAAATTTTGCAATTATAGGCACCTGTTCTGTTAACATATTGAGAATCAAACACGGTGGTGCAAATACAGTATGATGCTCTACTATTTAAGCCCTAGGTATGGCCTAGCCCAATATGGCCGATAATTGTCCCGTGTAATAGAGAGCAATGATCAGCCGACATGAACAATGTTGGTTGATTGTTGCAGTCGTTTGTCTTTTAACATGTTGACTGATCAACGACTTAGATAGCAATAATCTCCTGTCGTCACTCTGTGGAACAGGAGTGGTGGCAGCAGACCGCCGCTATCCTCTATGGGCTGCCCAGACTCTGCGGCCTCCCCTGCACTCACCCGCTCAGTGCTGCCGCGTTTAATAGCAGGGGCAGTGAGCAGGGAACAAGCTTTTAGCGCTCCTTTGCTCCTCCAGTCGCCCCATGTAATATGGGCTTTGGGAATATCTCGGCAAAGTAAAAAAAAATCCAGACTGTCCACTGGTATGCGGATATATTATTGTCACAATGTATAATTTTCTATTCACACAAACCTTCATGTAATCCTGTTGATATCTACACAAAAGAACAGGGTCCTCTTGTTTAAGCTCTTGATTTACCAGAAAAGACTATAAACCAGCTTATCATTTACAACTATGTTGTTGGTCTGTTTCCTAACAGGTTTAGTCACATAGTTTAAATAGACATCAGTCAAAAGTGGATGAAGTCTTGGTGCTACTTGCAAAGGAGTGCTTAACATTGATATTATAGCACGTCTGCATGAGGAAATCTAAATTAGCTTTGAGTTTCAGGCTATGTTCACACAGTAAAATGGGTATAAAACACAGCTTTATTTTAAATCTAAAATTGTGCTACATTAAAACCTATGGAAAAATGTCAGTTTGTGCACACATCGGAAATAAAACTACAATGTATACACAGACACCTGTTTTTTCCAAAAACTTTAATGGAGTATGTTATTTGATTCAAAATGTGTCTGCGTTTTAAACTAATTTTGCTTGTTCACACTTGTGTTGCTTGGTGGCCACCTTCTCCGCAGGCGGCGCCTGCAGGGTTTGGGGGGGGGGGGGGCCCTTGGGGATTGGTCCTATGACAGTGGGGTGAAAGTGCCATTCTATGGCCTCCCTTCCCTGCTTGCACGAGCTTTGCGTGGTTGTTGGTCGCTAATCGGCACAGTGTCGTTTAGCGTAGGGACCTATGTGTATCAGAGACCTGCACGTGGTTTTTAATGTAGCTGATAGGCTTTCGTATCAACCATGGGTGCAATGTGCAGCCATTTCTGTTTTCCAGACTTTTGCATATTATATGTATGCTGTCCCTTTTTTCATTTTCGCTGGCACTCCTCCCTTGTAAGACCTATGTGATTCAAATTAGCAGGAAGCACATGTGTACATATGGTAAGTACCTCCTCTTTCCCCCACTTTATCTACTGATGGTTTGGTGAGTAGTAACACCTTGTTCACACTTGTGTTGCTTGGTGGCCACTTTCTCAGCCGGCGGCGCCTGCGAGGTTTGGGCGGGGCCCTTGGGGTGTCTACAGGGGCAAATCTAAACCCTCCTGTGTGTGTTGGGGCTGAGTGTGTGTGATAGAGAGGAAAGATAGGATAGGTTTAGAGGAAAGAGCACCTGTGACTGGTCAGCACACAAATGCATAGTACACAACAGTTAACCCTTAACTTCAGCTGTGCATAGGAGACACTAACAGCAATGGTGACACCCAGTGAGGAAAACAAAGTACAACTTCTCTCACTTGTTAACCTGAAAGAGTCTAGGACACTCAGATGTTCTAGACACCTCAATATTAGTACGTTATATGTCTTGGAGTTATAGTTTTATATAAATGCAATGTTCTGATACCAAAATAGTATTGATGAACTTGGCTACTGGCTACTGGTAATGCTGCAAGAAGTCTGATGGTGACTGCTTCATGTAGATATACATTCTTGCTGCACATACTGTACCAAGAACAGCGGGAACGTATATGCATGTTCCTGACTTCAGGGGCTTTTTATGTGTGCAGGGCCGCTTCAGTGAGAGCGGTCCCGCACACATCAGTGTCCGGGAAGCCAAAGATAATGACAGGCAGTTGTGATCCCACAGCTGCTTATTATTAACCCCTTAAATGCCACTATCTATAGCGATCGCAGCTTTTCAGGTGCTCAGTGACAGGACAAGCTCCTGTCACTGACAGATCACTTGTACAGACGGCAGGGGTAAGCCACTCACCTCTGTCCTGTCGGATAGGCGATCTATCTATAGAGTCTGCTTTCATGCAGGCTCTATGCATAGGTCGCCGATAACACTGATCTATGCTGTGCAGTATATTCAATCTATTGATTGCATGCTTTAAAGTGTTTAAAAGTGTTTCTTTTTTAAAAGTGCAATAAAAAAGTTTTTAAAAGTATTAAAAAACCCTTATAAACCACCCTCAATAAAAGTTTAAAATACCCCTTGACCATTATAAAAATATTAAAAATATTGTTCCCGCATGGTGAATGGCGTAAATGGGGGGGAAAAAACACCAGGATTGCTGTTTTTTAAAGATTATATATATAAAAAAAAACGATCAAAATTTTTCTTTTACACCAATATGATATTAGTAAAAATATGACACCCCAACCGGCCCGGTAGGTGAAAAAATAAAAGCGCTATGGCTCTTAGAAGGCAGGGAGGAACATTGCATTAATTTGACCCGGACATCCGTGCATCAATGGGCTCGGTCTTAAAGGGGTTAAATTACGGTTGTTTTTTTTTGCACAGACATCAAGTTAATGTTCATGACAATTAATCGTGGATGTTGTTTTGCAAACGACATATGTTGCTTTTAGTTGTTCACACACATTTTTTTTCACTGTTTGGCTTTGTCCACACAACGTTTTTTTTCAGCTCCGTTTAAAATTATATCCGTTATTTTGAGCTTAAAATAACAGACGTGTTTAAGCAGCCTGGCCTCCCCTGGTGTTTGTACATTATTCTTGTTTGGGGTCACTAATTGGACTTTCAGTGTGGCTTAATTGAAAAGTCCATTGAATTTGATAGTACAAATGGAAAAAGAATGGTGACAAAAGAAAAACTGTGTGTGAACAACTAATAAAACGTGTTTGCAAAAAACGTCCGAAAATAATGATCATGTTCATGATGATATTTTGATGAGGCGAACAGGGGAACAGAGCGGGGAGCAGGAGGCAGCATCACACAGCACACAGGACCGCATGGGACAAGGCTGACAGGGGAGCACAGTGGGGAGCAGGAGGTACATTGCAGGGGAAATGATAGAATTCAATTCCATCATTTCCCTGAAAGGGGTCAGTGATTTGATCAAATCACTGGCTTTCATCAGGGAGGATTTGATCAAATCCAGACTATAGCTCTGGATTTGATCAAATCCAGAGGATATCTCTGGATCAGCTGCACAGATGAACATAAGTGATACATCATTCTTTTCATCTTCTCTGTCACTAGTTTATACTACCCTGAGTTAAGACAGAGGGACAGAGAGGTTGTGCAAAGTTAGGGCACAGATACTCCCGTTTGGCACGAGGCTTCAAATTTAAAAGTGTTTTTTTTGGACAATAACTGCATCACCTGCCGAACAGACCGCAGGACAGATCTTGGATTAAAAGCAGCTATCCGAAGGTACAAGTGGTTTGGGGGGGTCAGATTGTCGGTACAGAGTCGCTTTAATGCTTTGCCGGTCTTACTCAGTAAAATACACTTAAATAACAGTTATGGTTACAAAAATGGTGAGTTGCAGTTATAGGCTATGTTCAAACAACGTCAAAAATCGAGAAAGGCGGCTGATTTTTATAATAACATCCATTATTGCTGCGATTTAACTGACTGCAGTAGCAATGCATTGAAGTCAATGGAAAGATGGACGTCCAATGCACACAATGTATTGAATAACAGACGTTTTTACCGCGGACGTCATAATAATGAACATGATCATTATTTTCGGACGTCTTTTGCATAGGCTATGCTCACACACAGTATTTTTCTCAGTATTGCAACGAAAACCAGGAGTGCATTGAAAACATAGAAAGACTATGGGCCACATGTATCATCCGGCGAACGGATGATTTTCGGCGGAAAGTGCCGATTTGCGTATTATTTTATACGCAAATGGCCGATTTGCGAATAAAATATTTGCAAATCGGCACTTTCCGCCGAGTACGCCAGGGGGGCGGAAAGGGGGTGTGCAGTGGGCGGAACGGAGGGCGCGGACTCAGAGTCCGCGCAATTTACCATCCGTTCCGCCCAAATATACGCCGAAAACCTACTCCAGTCCTCAGCTGGCGTAGGTCTTCGGCGGTACGCACGGGATTTATGTAGAGGCAGTCCGCCTCTACATAAATCTCAGAAGCGCCGGAGCTGTGGGGGCATTTTTAAGTCCGGCGTATAAAAAAAGGCCGGACTTAATAAATGCCCCCCTATGTTCACACGCTGTTGAAATTGGGAGGATGGCCCCTCTTACATACCTTCATCTTACCCACGCTGCACACCACACATTTTCCTGTTTTCACCACAGATCTAGTGCTGTCAGCAAGGGCGGAAATGTCAGCGAAATCTCTGAGATCAATGTAGACCATACTTGTTCAATATGAATCTCTACTGAGGGTAAGTTTGCACACGTAGGAGTTTCATTGCGTTAACACAATGAAGGACATCTGGACGGCAATGAAATGATTAAAGGAGAAGTCGGGGTGGGGGTGGGGGGGGAGTAAAAAATCCCTTCAGGCCTGGGGTGTGGGGAAATTGAAAAACAAATATGCTTACACGTCCCTGAGCCTGTGCTGCGCCGCATCACGGAGCTCCTGGACCGCACCGGCTGTCATTTTCTCCCTGGTTCTGGGTACGTCACGGGGTTTCATGTCACTGACAGCTGAGATTTAGTCAGTGACTGCAGCAGTGTCCAGCCGCAGTCAGTGACTGGCTGAGCGGGGAATTCATCAGCCGGTTCGTGACATAGCCAGCGGGGAGCTGAGAAGACAGTCGGCGGGGTCCAGGAGTGGGACACGGTTCTGCGCGGGCATCAGGACAGGTGCCTAAAACTTGTTTTGTATTTCTCCCACCCCCTACCCTTAATGATTTTTTTACTCCCCCCCCTCAGACTTCTCCTTTAATTATTCCAATGAAGTGATGCAGTTACCCAATTAAATAATACAGCAGTGCAGTGAAATGATTAATTACTGCAACTAAATGATGCAGTAACACAATGAAAATGTAATGTGAATGCATGTGTGCACACAGCCTAACATTCTACTAATAAAGACATTTATTTAAATTAATTTATTTAAATTTATTTTATTTAAATCGATGGGACAGGACTCACAGATCAACAAAATAGGTGCTAATCAGTAAATATGGCAATTGGAGGCCTTTGGAAGCCTGCAAAAATAAATAACATAAATATACAAATATAATAACATAAATATACAATATATAAACAAACAAAACAGTGAACACCAGAACTGCTGATTTTTGGTCATGTAATGCCTTGTATTGGATCATTAGGGTGGGTTCCTACTGTCTGTCACTTCTGACATGTCACTTCTTTCGGCGGATAGCAGAATACCCCGGCCCATAGAATGGTGTCTATGGAGCCGGTGGAAAGGCACACGGCCGTGCGCAGGGACAGACAGCGGAATTCCTCAGTATGAACCCACCCTTACAGAGATAATGAGCCCTTATAGAACTTCCTAGGGGGGGAAAAAAAAAGGTACAGGGGTCAGAATATGGAAATTTGTAAAACATTGCAAGTAATAATAATACTAATGTAAAACATTACAAAAAAATTACATATAAACTGGTTATCACTGTTATCATACTGAGCCACAGGATAGTACATCTACTTTAAACTGGAAATAGGTAACATTGTGATTGACAATTCAGACGTTACATTCAGGGGTGTCCATAACATAACAGGCTGGTATACAACCACTTGTCACCAGAGGTAGACCAGCCTACCATTAAGAGGAACAGAAACAAACAAATGAGAAGCATATGTGGCTTGCTTCTCGACTTAGAAAAGCAATAAAACTAAACACACATATCAGATGCAAATTGCAATCATTTTTGAACTGCAACTCAATGTGTTGGGAAAACCTATTTTACCAAATGAATGTACAAAGATAAGTGCTGCCCAGGAGATACTACAATGATCACAGATGCGTGTCAGATTATGTTGGTTACCTGTAAACCAACTAAGGTATGAAAGTAATTGTCAGTATGTAACTGATCGTACTCCTACATTATCCACACTACATGCTATTTGAGTATGTAGTAACAGTCCACTAAGCATAAAGAGTACATAATATGTAGCTGAATGTTGTGCACTCACCAGCCTTTCCATTCGCCGTTCAGATCTTTAATACTTATGCGTATTGCAGTATAGTTCTAATAGGTGTTTGTATCCATACAAGTTTGCTGTTGCTGAGATGTATTCCACCGTATTAGTGCATATGCCCAAGGAGTATGCCTCGGCCGTTGGCACTAACTCTCTTGCCAGTATCATACTTGCATAGAGAAATTTTGTGTTGTCAGACAAGCTACAGAGGCCTGGAAAAATAAGAAACCCTTGACACATTTTGAGGGGTTGCGTCCTTCTTTGTCAAACCTGGAAGAATCTGAAACCTTTGACGTGTTTCAAGGGGGTTATAAGAAAAGAGGCACAGAGGAAAAATAGGGTAAAAAGTCAGGCGCACACCAGTAAAGTAATGCAGAAGAAATAAGCTTTATTAAATACCGGCTAAACAGAAAATTAAAAACATCTAAAATCCCAAAAAAACGGGAAAACAGCAGAACCTATGGTGTAGGTTAAACTGCACTGCTACAAGATGACAGGCCAAATAGGTCCATAGACATGGGACTAAGAAAAAAAAATGTAACAATAAACAAAATGATACTTGATGCAATGTCAGTCATACCCACAACAAATGTCACGTCCCCATGTAGCAGAAGAAATACCCCACGTGTATTCCCGCTACATTGCGGCTTTGTCAGGAGTTAGTACAGTGTGGATACAAGCCTGCAGTCAGTGGCGTAGCTACCATAGAGGCAGGGTAGGCCGTTGCTATGGGGCCCGTGCAGGAGGGGGGCCCGGGGGAGAAGGTAAGAGAGTATGTCCTTCTGCTTACCCGCTCATGTACTGCAGTGTGTAAGTGGCCCAATGTTTACTTACATGCTGCGACACAAAGGAAGGGTTAACAAGCAGAAGACAGATCTCTGCTTCACTGCTCTGATCTGTCTCTGTCCTCCAGCTGCAATCAAGCAGGGAAGGAAATTGTGCAGAGGTCAGAGGTTATCAGTGCACCAGCAGTAAAGTATATATATATATATATATATATATATATATATATATATATATATATATATATACACACAGTGCTTTGGGTTGTGCGTAGGGAAGGGGGGCCCCTTAAAAATTTTTGCTATGGGGCCCCGTAAATCCTAGCTACGCCCCTGCCTGCAGTATACAATGTGGATACAATATACCTGCAGGAAAATGAATCCCTCCTTGATTAGCATGGTGCCAAGACAAGTGGCGGAACGAAGTGGAGTCTGCGGCTGCGCATGCCACGCACCAGGGGATACAAGCGTGTGACGTTGTTGCGTAATGACATAAAAAAAAACTGATCATGTGACCGGGAGTGATCACATGATACCAAAGCATAAAATTACAGCTAATTCATCATGAAGTATATGAAAATCATGTCCCTAATTTAGATCTTGATGCTAAATTAAGTGCAAGATAAGAAAAATATATGCGCACGCGCAATACAAAAGCAGCACAAACACGAGATACCGATACCTAAAGGGGGATTAAATGAATTCCAATATAAAAGAATAAAGTGCTAGTGCAACAGAGTACTAATACCTAAAATGAACTAAATTCCAATATAGAAGGATAAAGTGCTAGTGCTTAACTTGGTTGCGTGATGACATAGGGTGTAGGGATCTTCCCGGGGGATGGTGTGTTTGGACACAGTTCACAGCAGACTTGGACTTGTAAAATAACAGCTTGGCGTTTATTTGCAGCATAAACAGTCCATCAAACAAAACACAGCAGCACCGTGCTTTAAGAATAAAACAAACAAAAAGGTCTTGCCCGTCTGGGCGCTTACTAACAGGTTTCTTCACCTATCTGACACTAGACAAACAGTGCGTCTTTCACCTGGATACCGCAGGGTATATATATGCTCCAGCAGCGTCTGTATTCCTTGCTCCCAGGAGAATCAGCATGCAGGCTGTTCACCCCTGGCTGAGAGACAACACTGGATCCTCTGCAGGGCTTTACCTTGTCAGGCTGATTAGGGTCAGAAACACCTGACCCCAAAACCTGACCTGGATCGGGGGGAAGGGAATGGCAAGTCCCACTACCAAAAACCTACCTGCCATTCCATGTAAGTCCAGGCCCGGCAATAATAAATAATAGCTCAGCAGCATAACACTGCTGAGCACAGATGCCTCCTGGACTCACCATCTCACGCTACGTATTAACCTGGGTGAGATGTACATCCCCTCGAGCACTTTACCAGTGACATGTCCACATATCCCCCCCCTCTTTTTCAGACCGGAGGGCTGAGCGTATTGTCCCCACAGGCAGTGTACCCTTGATAGGGCGTCAGCATTTGCCTGTAATTTCCCTGGCCTGTGTTCCACCATGAAATTAAAGTTTTGGAGGGCCAGAAACCATCTAGTCACCCTCGCATTTTTCTCCTTGTTTAATTTCATCCATGTTAGGGGGGCATGGTCTGTCATTAACTTGAATCTCCTGCCTAGTAAGTAGTACCTCAGGGATTCTAGGGCCCACTTCACTGCCAGACACTCTCGCTCCACAATGGCGTAGTTTTTCTCGGCCGGGGATAGCTTCCTACTTAAGTACATCACCGGGTGCTCCTCGCCATTCACGACCTGTGAGAGGACGGCACCTAACCCTGTGTTAGAGGCGTCTGTCTGTACTAGAAACTCTCGCCTAAAGTCAGAAAGTCAGGGGTAGCTAGCACAGGCTGTTGGCACAAGGCAGACTTAAGGCTTTGAAAAGCCTTCTCGGCCTCTGGAGTCCATGTCACCATTGCGGACTTCGCACCCTTTGTTAGGTCAGTTAACGGGGCTGCAATTGAGGCAAAATTCGGTACAAACCTTCGGTAATAGCCCGTAATACCCAGGAATGCTCTGACCTGTTTCTTTGTGAGGGGTTGAGGCCAATTCTGTATTGCCTCAATTTTATTTAGTTGTGGTTTCACTAACCCCCTTCCAATAATGTAGCCCAAGTATTTGGCCTCCTCTAAGGCTAGTGCACACTTCTCTGCATTGATGGTTAACCCCGCATCACTTATGGCATCTAACACCGCCTGGACCTTACAGAGGTGACTTTCCCAATCCGGGCTAAAAATGACCACATCATCGAGGTAGGCAGCGGAGTAATCACGATGTGGTCGCAGAATCAAGTCCATCAACCTCTGAAAAGTGGCAGGGGCTCCATGTAACCCGAATGGCATCACTACGTATTGGAAGAGCCCATCAGGGGTGGAGAATGCAGTCTTCTCTCTAGCCTCAGGAGTGAGTGGGATCTGCCAGTAGCCCTTAGTGAGATCGAGGGTAGTTATGTACCTGGCATTACCCATCCTTTCTATCAACTCATCTACCCTGGGCATGGGGTAGGCATCGAACTTGGAGATCTCATTTAACTTTCTAAAATCATTACAGAACCTCCAAGTTCCATTGGGCTTTGGGATTAGCACAATCGGGCTGGAACACTCGCTCTGGGACACCTCAATGACTCCTAGGTCAAGCATACGTTTTACCTTGGATGATACCGCCTCCCTCCGTGCTTCTGGTATCCTATAGGGCTTAAGGTTTACTCTGCTTCTAGGCTCAGTTTCAATATGATGACTAATGAGATGCGTACGCCCTGGTAGGTCAGAAAACTTGTCTTTATTTTTCTGCAGGAACTCCTTAGCTTCCTGCTTATGGGACACTGATAGGGTGTCACCAATCCTGACCGGAGGGATTGGTGGTGACAGATGACCAACAGGCTTTGTCGCCACCAAGGATTCCCTGTCTTTCCAGGGCTTGATCAAGTTTATGTGATAAACTTGGAAAGGCTTCCTTCTACCGGGTTGGTGCACCTTGTAGTTGACCTCACTGATCTTCTCTACAATTTCATAGGGACCCTGCCACTTTGCTAAGAATTTGCTTTCTACCGTGGGAACAAGTATGAGTACCCGGTCACCTGGGCTAAATGTCCTGATTCTTGCAGAACGATTGTAAATTCTGCTTTGGCCCTCTTGCGCCCTCTGGAGGTGTTCCCTTACTAGGGGCATTACAGTGGCTATACGGTCCTGCATTCGTGCTACATGCTCTATAACACTCTTGTATGGGGTGGACTCACTTTCCCATGTCTCTTTCGCTATATCCAACAAACCCCTAGGGTGACGACCATAGACTAATTCGAAGGGAGAGAACCCTGTGGATGCTTGGGGTACTTCCCTAATAGAAAACATCAGGTAAGGTAGTAAGTGATCCCAATCACGACCATCCTTTTCCACCACTTTTTTTAACATATGTTTCAGGGTTTTATTAAACCTCTCCACTAACCCGTCTGTCTGGGGATGATATACAGAGGTACGTAGGTGTGAGATTTTAAACAGTTTGCATAGCTCTTTCATCACCTTTGACACAAATGGGGTACCTTGGTCAGTCAAGATTTCCTTGGGGATCCCCACCCTGGGAAACATAGAAAACAATTCCCGTGCAATTGTTTTAGAGGCAGTGTTTCTTAGGGGTACAGCCTCAGGATAGCGGGTCGCGTAGTCTAACACAACTAGAATGTACTGGTGTCCCCTAGCTGACTTTAAAATGGGACCCACCAAGTCCATTGCGATCCGGTCAAAAGGTACCTCTATGATGGGGAGTGGGACCAAAGGACTGCGAAAATGTGACACTGGGGCGCTAAGCTGACATGTGGGGCACGACTCACAGTATTTTTTTATGTCAGCATAAATCGCAGGCCAATAAAACCTCTGGAGGACTGTCTCCTGCGTTTTATCTGTCCCCAAGTGGCCCCCAAGGACATGATTATGGGCCATGTCGAGTACCTGACGCCGGTACGATTTAGGCACCAGAAGCTGTTCCACAACCTCATCATTAATCTTAGTGACTCTATAGAAGAGATCATTAGTCATAGAAAAATGTGGAAACTTTTTCTCAGCTTCCGGTTCCTGAGGTACCCCATTCATAACAGTGACCTGCTCTCTCGCATTTTTGAGAGTGGGGTCCTGTAATTGTGCAGTACCAAAATTATCCCTAGACACCTCTAAGTCTGGAACATTCTGCTCAGTGGGAGGAGCCTCTTCCTCACCAGCCAGGACCTGCAAAGGAAAAGCATCATTTTCATCCTATACATTTTTATCATTTACCATGGGTAATGCAATAGACTTAGGGGTCTCCTCACTTCTTTCAGGGGATTGTTGTTTTCCCCATAGAGCCCAGAACAATGGAAAATCACGCCCCAATATCACATTATGCATAAGGTTTTTAACCACACCCACTTCATATTGTACAGTGCCTAGTTCAGTCCCGACATTAGCCAGTACTATAGGGTAAACCTTTGTATCACCATGTATGCACACCACGCTCATATGTCTTTTTGGCACAAAGTCCCCAGTCACCAGGCTGGCATGCACCAAGGTGACAAGGCTTCCTGAGTCCAGCAACGCCTTAACAGGGAACTCATTGACAGTAATGTGGCAGACTTGCGGTTCAGTCTCTAGTCCAGTGACTGCAACAAAAGACGGCTCCGCAAATAGCGACTGATGCCGGCTAGCGTCACACTCCATGGGCTCAGTGGTAAGAGGGCAATGGGCAGACACATGTCCCGTCTCATGGCATCTCCAGCACTGGATAGGGCCTGGTCTCCTTGGCAGGGAGTCCTTTTTAGGGCCACTTAGCCACCGGGGACCCTCACCAGTCTTTTGCCCCTGAGCGCTCTTCCCTCTATCAGCACCCCTCCACACTCCCCCAATAGATGGAAGTCTCTTACCAGCTGACGGCACAGGTCTGGCACTCCGGGGAGGTGAAGGTGCTGCAGGAACATCACGGAGGTAGTCCTCGGTCGCCTGGAACCTCTCGACAAGGTTGACAAGTTCGTCGGCACTCCTAGGGTCACCTTGTCCCACCCAGCGTTGCAGATCAGCAGGGAGTGCTCGTAGGTAGTGATCCATCACGACCCTCTCTAGGATCTGTGCAGGAGTAGAGGTGTCTGGCTCCAACCACTTTCTTGCCAAATGGATCAGGTCGTACATCTGGGACCTCGCTGACTTGTCCAGACTGTAGCTCCAGTTGCGGACCCTCCGGGCACGGACAGCAGCAGTAACTCCTAGTCGGGCGAGTATCTCTGCTCTTAGCCGAGGATAGTCCTTGACCTCTTGCTCACTGAGATCATAATAGGCCTTTTGAGGTTCGCCTGTTAAATAGGGAGCAATCACTTCTGCCCACTCAGTGGATGGTAACTTCTCCCGCTCAGCCACACGCTCAAAGACAGTTAAGTAGGCCTCAACATCGTCATCAGCAGTCATCTTTTGCAGCGCTCGCTGCACAGCTCTTCTCACAGACAAAGTCTCTGGAGCGGCCGCTGCCACCGGCTGGGAATTAGTACCTGCAGACGCCTCTTGCTTTGCTATCAGGTGCTCAATGAGTTTCTGTTGTTGAGCCATCGCTTGTTCATGGCGCAGATTAGCATCTGCCTGAGCCTGCTGTTGTTGCCTATTAGCCTGCTGGTGTGCGGCCAATGCCTGTTCATGGCGCAGGTTAGCCTCTGTCAGAGCCTGTTGTTGCCTATTCACTTGCATTAACTGCTTCATCATCTCCTCCATGTTGCTTGTTTGTTTTTGGAGTGAAGCAGCAGCCTTCACCCAGGACATAAGCAGCTGTAGCCAAGTTGATGCACACCGTTGCCCCTAGCAACCGTTTTGCCCACTCCGCAGCACCAATTGTAGGGATCTTCCCGGGGGATGGTGTGTTTGGACACAGTTCACAGCAGACTTGGACTTGTAAAATAACAGCTTGGCGTTTATTTGCAGCATAAACAGTCCATCAAACAAAACACAGCAGCACCGTGCTTTAAGAATAAAACAAACAAAAAGGTCTTGCCCGTCTGGGCGCTTACTAACAGGTTTCTTCACCTATCTGACACTAGACAAACAGTGCGTCTTCCACCTGGATACCGCAGGGTGTATATATGCTCCAGCAGCGTCTGTATTCCTTGCTCTCAAGAGAATCAGCATGCAGGCTGTTCACCCCTGGCTGAGAGACAACACTGGATCCTCTGCAGGGCTTTTACCTTGTCAGGCTGATTAGGGTCAGAAACACCTGACCCCAAAACCTGACCTGGATCGGGGGGAAGGGAATGGCAAGTCCCACTACCAAAAACCTACCTGCCATTCCATGTAAGTCCAGGCCCGGCAATAATAAATAATAGCTCAGCAGCATAACACTGCTGAGCACAGATGCCTCCTGGACTCACCATCTCACGCTACGTATTAACCTGGGTGAGATGTACATCCCCTCGAGCACTTTACCAGTGACATGTCCACAAGGGATATACCGGTCATGTGACCAGGAGTAATCACTTGGTACCAACATGTAATATTGCAACAAGTTTATCACAAAATATATATAAATAATCATAAAAATTCATGTCCCTAATTAAGCACTGATAAAAAGTATGCAATTAAGGTACATGTTGAAAAAAAAAGAATAAAGGTGATGTTACAAAAATAGAAACAGCACAAGTACAAGGTGCCGATGAATGAAGGAAAATGATATGAATCCCAATAAGGATAGATGTATAAAAAAAATAGGTGCTAGTGCATAAAACCACGATGATATAGCTTATATGTGCGCATGCGCAGTGAAACACACAACACCAACATAGGATGAAAGAAAATATGAATAATGTGACGGATATATACGCATGCGCAATACAGAAACAGCGGAAGCAAAAAGTGCCAATCAGTGAACAGGGCATAGCAATAATAATGGAGACACAAATCTTATATATGGATAGATAAAATGCAAGTGTATAAGCACGAGATGTATAGCAAATATATGCGCATGCGCAATATAAAAAATGGCCCAAACATAAAATACCAATCAGAAAATGTATGGCAGGGTAAGTAAGGGTATGTCATGTCATGCAAATATACACAATAGCTGCCGCGTGGCATCATCAGCTCGCAGACTCCAAACCCAAAAAGAGCAAAGGTAAGAATAAATATAAAAGTGAAAAAATAATGTACATAAATGTAATTAAACTATGAAAAGGAAGCCATTTCATGGCCACCTGTAGAGGTGTAGGGGTCCACTTCTTAAATAAATAAAAATTTAAAATATAGCAATCATGAAATACAAAAGCTTTTCAAAGAAAATAGATCCAAGGGAGCATATCTAGATGATGAGATGCCGATGAGAATATCATCACTTGACAACAGGAAAGCAGAATTACAACAAGAGGGCAACTTCAAATCCGCCACACATGAATTCAAGACCAACTTCAAACAGACTGTAATATAAATACAAAAATACTGTATAAGTATAGATAGGGGGGGGGGAGAGAAGGGGATTGCACCCCTCTTTGTTAAGCTGTTGGGAAAACCATTTGTGAATTCTAGAGACACAATTGAGAGCATATTGGAGACATAGGGGGAGATTTATCAAACATGGTGTAAAGTGTAACTGGCTCAGTTGCCCCTAGCAACCCATCAGATTCCACTTTTCATTCCCAACAAATTCTTTGGAAAATGAAAGGTGGAATCTGATTGGTTGCTAGGGGTAACTGAGCCAGTTTCACTTTACACCATGTTTGATAAATCTCTCCCATAGAGTGGACAAATTAGTGGCATGGCACATTTGGGCACTCCAATGTAATTAACTTCCAGGGTATCGAATTACAACCCAAAGGGGTGAAGATATTGATAGAAAAGTCCTGCAATTGTAGTTTATACTTAGCCTCTGATTATGCTGTTCAGATGTAGTGGCTCAGCAGAAATGAGTAGGGGAAAAATATGTTTATTAGTTGACAGGAAAGGTACTAGTTAGAGATGAGCGAACCGGGTTCGGGTTCGAGTCATCCGAACCCGAACGTTCTGTATTTGATTAGCAGTGGCTGCTGAACTTGGATAAAGCTCCAAGGTTGTCTGGAAAACATGGATACAGGTAATGACTATATCCATGATTTCCACATAGCCTTAGGGCTTTATCCAAGTTCAGCAGCCACCGCTAATCAAATGCCGAAAGTTCGGGTTCGGATGGACTCGAGCATGCTCGAAGTTCGCTCATCTCTAGTACTAGTTAGTAAAAAAAATAATAATAATAAATTAATGAGGCGGGTGAAAGCAATGCTAGAACCAGCCCACTGGACTGCTACTAAACTACCAAACTCTGGTATGTCTGGTCAGATGCCTGTGAGGGCCATAACAGGGCGCACTGCTCCAGCACCCGCACAATGGAAAAGTTTCTGAAGATGGGGACCCTGATAATAAATCACAAGTGACATTATCATGTCATCTGAGTCACCTCAGTAATTAGTGATGTGTTCACCTATTGTCGTCCTGACTACAAAAAGGAATGTTCTTTTGTAAAGGAAATATTGCAAGAAAATGACTGCAATGCAATTACATGTTAAAGTTACATTTGTTTAGCAAAGGAAATATTTGCAGTCGGAAAACCTGCTCCTGCTTTGTCTTTTTTTTTTTTTTTTAAAGAAAATAGATCTGTAGGATTAGATAAAACTTGTATGTTATCCAAATGTTCTGTATATGCACTGTGCAAGGTACTGTAGTATAAATGTATATTATGGGGATTTACCTGGGACAAGGAACAATATGCATTACATTTTTTTTCCAATAATTTTATTAGACTTTTTATAGTAATAAAAAAAACAAAGATTAAAATAATACTCAGTATGCATAAGAGTCAGGTTACAGGTTGTTAACAACAGAATGATATAAATAAAAATAAATATATATTATTGTTATTATAAATTTACAAATGTATACAGATTCTTAATAAATTTGACACATCTTTCCCTCTCTGTCCATGTGCCAGAATTTGAAGTATATGCCAGCTACAAGCTGGAGTAAATTACTAGCAACATAAAGGATATATGTCTCTTTAATTAAAAAAATAAAAATAAATTATAAATATATATATATATATATATATATATATATATATATATATATATATATATATATCTATTAACTAATATATAATTTTATATATATATATTTATTATTTACATTATTTTATTAGAAAAAGGGGGTGATCTGGGCTATTCATATATATATATTTTTTAAAAGTGTTTCATTTTTATATTTTTTTATACTTTCTTTTAGACTTTTTAAGCTATCATTAGATTGCTAACACTGACCCCTGCAATGCTATGTCATTGCATAGATAAGTTAGAAGGTCTCTGGCTGCAGAAGTAACTGATCATCATGCCACAGTCAGGGGCCCCTCTCATTGGGACATTCAAATGCTGCAAACTCTATTTGCTGCATTTAAATGGTTAAATTATTGACATCAGCAGGATCACTGATGTCAGTTATTAGCAGCAGATGGGCAGTGGGCTTAGCTCCTTAGCCTGCTCTATACATCCACTCATGACTGCCAACATATATATTGTGGGCGGTCGTAAAGAGGTTAAAAGGTTACATCATGTGAGCATCATGGCAAAATCCTCCTAACTCCAGCAACTCCACTGTCTGCCACTAAAGTGACAGTTCACATTAGAAGTCCCACCGGCACTACAGGTCTCAGGCTTTTCCACTCGGTCAGTACTTAGATACTCTCACCATTAGAAAGTAGTCCATGCAAATAGTATAAAGAAGATCGGAGAACAGCACTTCACCTTAAAATCTTCACTTTTATTTCATTAAACAGTATAGGACAGGAACATCACAGTTTAGGGGATGGGAATACCCCTTTAAATGTGTGACATATTTAGAAGAAAAAAAAAAAGAAGAGAATAAACCTTATATATCTTATATTCATGCTTTAAAGGCAACCCCATGACATTTAAATTCCCCATAGCTGCCCTGGTTTACATTTAGGTTAGTGGGAACCCACTACGTACTAACAACAGGTCGTTCTTTATTAACCGGCTGTTGTTGTAAAACAACAGCCTGACATAAAGATCATGATTTCGATTTTGAATGTTATAACGACAGGTACACTTTATGTGGGCAACTGTAACACTAGTTACATATTAGACATCATAGTGTACCTATGCCACTAGTAACATATTATCAGTCAGTGCCTCAAACTCTCTGTATCTCTTAATCTTGATGATCCTGAAGACATCTGCATCATAAAATTTATCTACATCTTTGTAAACTCCAGCCACATACTTTCTATTGTACACACATTGCTGATTACTCAATGTCTCTGCTGTGTTCTTCACAAAGGAAACGTTGTCACGATGCAATAGCAGCAAGCATATGGCTCACTGGCTCACGCTGTTAGAGAATTCAGCGGGTCCGAAGAACAAAAGCTCCAAGGAGCCACAGTAGAACAGCTGTTTTGTGGTCACAGCTGCTTCATCATGCTACCGAGTTTCTTATTGTATTTATCCATTGGGTGCTCCTTACTTGTCTCTAGTACACAATATTTTTATTGTATAGCTTGCTAAGCTAACCATACATCATTTTAAAGACATGTACCCATGTTGCTCCTGTATAAACCAAAATTGGAAGATGCCTTAATAGGAAACTGGAAAAAAATTTCTTCTGAACATAATATATATAAAAAATTAATATCATGTGAATAGGCCATGGTAAAGCCCAAGATCCTTAACAGCAACTTGAGTTATAATATTTAGGCCATGGTCAGACCTCCTATGAGACCGGGCATTCCGTGACTCGGCCGGGTAACGGAACGGCCGGTCTCTGAAAAGATCTTCCCAGCCAGTACTGCTGTGTTTTGGTTTATCTCCCTGAGGTCAACCATCATTCTCTTGAATGCACTCACTAGGCTTTGCTCCCACTAGCCAGATTCCTACTCCACACTGATGAGGGGCAAATACCCCAAAAAAGCTGTCTGTGGATGGATACCTTAGCTGAGGTGGTTTCCTTGACTGGAGAACACCTTTTGCTTGGTTGCTCCTTACCAGAGGAAGGTCTGGCTAGCTCACTGACATGGTGAAACACGTGATGGTGTCTCCGCAGTACTTTTGCAGTACCGGCCGGATGATCTTTGCAGCCCCAAAGTTCTGATGCGGGCGCATCCCTCCGCACCCGCATCAGAACTTCCCACTGCATACTATAGAGCGAGCGGGCAGAGCCGCTCGCTCCATAGTGTGCACTGACAGGGTTTGCTGCGGCCGCTATTCATTGAATAGCGGCCACAGAAAACTGACATGTCAGTTTCTATAAAGCCGCAACAGATCCCGGCCAGAGTGTAATGCCGGCCGACGGCAATGTTACGTGTATTTTCGCAATAACCACGCCCGTTGTTGCACTCGGCAACAATGGCCGTAGTTTTACAAAAATATACGTAGTGTGAACATAGCCTTATTCTGTAATTTAACACCATGGCTAGAATGGCTCCATCCATATTAAATGAGCTGATAAATGCAAACTGATTGCAAAATGATCTTTTTTTTTTTCTGATGGCCTGTTCAATTCTACAAATGGGTTCAATTGTACAATTTGTAAACTTTATTCTGGCTAAACATTCCTTATCTTATCTGTATTGTCTATACCATAACATTTAAATAAAATCTATTAGTTTCTCACCCTTCACTCCTGCTTAACTCCATAACATTAAGGGCTCGTTCACACAGAGCAAAAGCAGCTGAATTTCTGCGCTGAATCAGCGCTGAAATTTCAGCTGTTAAAATAGGTGCAGAGCTAATTTCCATTGTGTTGAATGGAAATTCTGCTCTGCAGTTCACATAGTGGAATTTCCTCGCTGAACGTTCCGCGGCTAATCCGCTCTCCGCCAGAAGAATGAACATGTTCATTCTTCCGCTAGTGGAAGCCTATACAAATAAATGGGGCTCTGATTTTCTGTTTCAGCGTGGAATACGCGTGTATTAAGCGCATAATACAAGCGTAATACAAGCGGAAATTACACGCTGAATTAACGCAGAAATGGGGGGGAAAAGGATGGGGAAATCCCAGATAACCCAAAGGAGGTGATACCAGGGGCCCACAAGAAAGAAGTGACAATGTCTGCATGCACACAGCATATGACCACAGCAAAAGTTTCCCAAAAAAAAACATACATACATACATACATACCTCTGAAATTAGTGCATCTCCATCATTTGCAAAGCGGTGATGTTTTGCCATTTCTGGTCAGCTTCTCTCTGCGCAGCTCAGCTCCTTCTCCTCTGCCAGCTCTGAAGTGATCTGATCTAGAAAATTCAGGTACCATATAGTCTAGTCTCCAAAGTCTGCAAAATTGTTGTTGGCACCTCCCTCTATTACTCACCGAATACTCGCTGAATGCATGCGGAATCAGCGCGGATTCCTCGAGTATTCCGCGCTGAAATACGCAGGGATTCCGCTTACATTCTGCTCGGAATTCAGTGTCAGTTGATCTCAGGCGGAAATATTTCCTCACGTAATCCGCCCCTTTTGCTCTGTGTGAACGTAGCCTAACAAAATAGCAATCTTATGATACCTTATGATAACTAAAATAAAACATTTATGCTGCAAAGTAAGTAGAAAGACCCATTCCTTGGAGTCTTTGGGGAGATTTATCAAACTGGTGTAAAGTAGAAATGTCTCAATTGCCACTGTGAGAAATAAAAATATGCCATTATCTGCATTCAAAAAGAATTTTTCCAGGTCCCCCCCTCCCTCCTCTCTCTCATCCATTGCTCATTTACAGGAAATCTAGACTCTTTTACATCAGTCGAGCCCTGTGGAAAGGGAAGGGGGAGGGAGGGAGATTAGTGGCCAACAGAGAGCAGAGGACAAAGGATTACAAAGTGGGAGCTGTGTGAAAGCTGTATTCAGAATTCAGAGAGGTCAGTGCTGACTTCAGAGGAGGTAGCCCTTTGATGTAGCTGTAAATTAACTCTTTGTTGTCCTGTTTTGGTGCCTCATCTCCCTCAACCCCTCCCCTCTCCATAAGAGAACCATGAAGACAGGGGGGAGAGCTTCAAACTGCTTTTTCATGATAAAAATGCATTTTTCGGCTAATAAACCCAATCACAAAGTTTCTTAAAATGCCTGTACTATTGATTTAACTTAAACTTAAACGACAGTGACGCTTTAAGTATGGGAGGGGGAGATACAAATTAGTGCATATAACTTGTAAACCCATATTACACACAAATATGCACAATATAATATATGATATCATATAAATACAAAAATGCACAATACATACACACATTGCAAAAAGATATAAAGAAATACACATTATCTATATGCAAACAAAGTACACAGACACATACTCACATACATGCATCATGTACACACAGATTTACCTCTAGTACAGGAAAGCACCAGGTACAGCTCACATGCTGTCAGATCTGCAGCTCCAGGCAGGGGTGATTCTAGCCTCTCTGCTGCCCGAGGCGAACTATAGGATGACGCCCCCCCCCCCCCCGTCAATCCGCCCACATTATATTCCAATACAGCCCCCGCCCCCCGTCAATCCGCCCACATTATAATCCAATACTGCCCCCCCAATGCTGTCCCTAGTAAACATAACTTTTGGTCCCTTGCTGCACAGAGGATGTCAGGAGAGGAGGGGGCTGATCTTATAGGGGAGGTCACAGCGGCACAGAGGAGGTCAGGAGAGGAGGGTGCTGATCTTATAGGGGAGGTCACAGCAGCACAGAGGAGGTCAGGAGAGGAGGGTGCTAATCCTATAGGAGAGGTCCCCGCAGCACAGAGGATGTCAGGAGAGGAGGGTGCTAATCCTATAGGAGAAGTCCCAGCAGCACAGAGGATGTCAGGAGAGGAGGGTGCTGATCTTCCCCCCCTTATAGATGGTCCCCTCTCCCTTATAGATGGTCCCCCTCTCCCCCTCCCTTATAGATGGTCCCCCTCTCCCCCCTCCCTTATAGATGGTCCCCCTCTCCCCCCTCCCTTATAGATGGCCCCCCTCCCTTATAGATGGTCCCCCTTTTCTCCCTCCCTTATAGATGGTCCCCCTCTCCCCCCTCCCTTATAGATGGTCCCCCTCTTCCCTCTCCCCCCTTATAGATGGTCCCCCTCTCCCCCCTCCCTTATAGATGGTCCCCTCTCCCCCCTCCCTTATAGATGGCCCCCCTCTCCCTTATAGATGGTCCCCCTCTTCCACTCATTTAAAGATGGTCCCTCTCTTCCCCCCTCCCTTATAGATGGTCCCCCTCTCCCCCCCCTTATAGATGGTCCCCCTCTTCCCCCCTTATAGATGGTCCCCCTCTTCCCCCCCCCCTTATAGATGGTCCCCCTCTCCCCCCCTACAGATGGTCCCCCCTCTCTCCCCCCCTTATAGATGGTCCCCCTCTTTCCCCCCCTTATAGATGGTCCCCCTCTTCCCCTCTCCCTTATAGATGGTCCCCCTCTCCCCCCCCCTTATAGATGGTCCCCCTCTTCCCTCTCCCCCCTTATAGATGGTCCCCCTCTTTCCCCCCCTTATAGATGGTCCCCCTCTCCCCCCCTTATAGATGGTCCCCCTCTCCCCCCCTTATAGATGGTCCCCCTCTTCTCCCCTTATAGATGGTCCCCCTCTTCCCCCCCCCCCTTATAGATGGTCCCCCTCTTTCCCCCCCCTTATAGATGGTCCCCCTCTTCCCCCCCTTATAGATGGTCCCCCTCTCCCCCTCCTTATAGATGGCCCCCCTCTTTCCCCCCCTTAAAGATGGTCCCCCTCTTCCCTTCTCCCTTATAGATGGTCCCCCTCTTTCCCCCCCCTTATAGATGGTCCCCCTCTTCCCTCTCCCCCCTTATAGATGGTCCCCCTCTTTCCCCTCCCTTATAGATGGTCCCCCTCTCCCCCCTTATAGATGGTCCCCCTCTTTCCCCCCCTTATAGATGGTCCCCCTCTTCCCCCCTTATAGATGGTCCCCCTCTTCCCCCCCCCCCCTTATAGATGGTCCCCCTCTTCCCCCCCCCCCCCCCTTAAAGATGGTCCCCCTCTTTGCGCGGCTGCCGGGGGTGTCCCGTCCTGTCCCCGGCAGTGCGCGCATCAGAGAGCTCCCCGTGCGCCTGTGGGTGTGACTTACGGCGCACGGGGAGCTCTCTGATGCACGCGCTGCCGGGGACAGGACGGGACACCTCCGGCAGCCGTGCATCACCCGGGGGACTAAGGCTGCGTGGAATGCATGTATCGGACACCCCCGCGCCCGGACAGCATCTGTAATTAGATGCTGGGAGCGGGGGAGACTGTATTCATAAGCGCTGCGCTGTAATGAATCAGCCGCGCGGTGCTGTTACTACAGCGCGGCGCTTATGAATACAGTCTCCCCCGCTCCTAGCATCTAATTACAGATGCTGTCTGGGCGCGGGGGGACAGATTATAATGTGGGCGTCCGGGCATGGGCCCCCCGGAGCCTCGGGCCCCGGGCGGCCGCCCAAACCATCCATATTATAATCCGCCATATGCCGCCCCCATGATGACAGCTGGTGGCGCCGCCTGAGGCAGACGACTCAGGTTGCCTCATCGTTGCGGCGCCACTGGCTCCAGGAGTTGTTTAAAGGCCATACTGTGCAGGCTGCAGCCCCTCTCCCTCCCCTTCTCCTGTGTCCGACTGCCAGCAACAGTGCAGTGGCCCGGGTTGCCAGAACTGATCTTGGGCCTGCTGATGGGTTCTGGATGGGTTTTGGATGCTACTTGTCACAGTGGCCAGGAGTGGTAACATCCACCTCCAGACACAAGGCAACAGGATCTTGGTTAGAACGAAGGTGAGGTGCGAGATATAGGTGCAAGTGCGGTGGCAGAGATGAGTCCCACTTGAAGCAATTTTCAAACTTTACTTAGGAAAGGTCATAAATAGTGACAAGCAGTGCTCAGGTACTTAGTGCAAAAAAATCAAAAATACAGGTAGATAGGTGAATTGATAGAAGAAACAG
This sequence comes from Dendropsophus ebraccatus, assembly GCF_027789765.1. Classification (NCBI taxonomy): domain Eukaryota; kingdom Metazoa; phylum Chordata; class Amphibia; order Anura; family Hylidae; genus Dendropsophus; species Dendropsophus ebraccatus. The sequence goes on from NC_091454.1 coordinate 148,156,704, forward strand.
TAAGGTAACAGGTGTCAGGGACCAGATAGGAGGGCCCTTTGCCTAATGTACTATGTACTTTGCTGAGATGTGGTGAAGTGTCTCTAGAGTGTTGAAGAATATCCTTGTACGTATAGATGAGTCCCAGTTATCTCACCTAACCGCCTTCTGCCCCAAAGTGTCCAGTTTACGTCCTACTGGCATAGTACCAGGTCCCTGCTCTGTGTGAAGCTGGCTTGTAGAACCCATCCTACAAAACGGAGTGTCTTGTCAGCAGAGAATGGCTTTCTGGCACTGAGCTCTACTGCAGGTCCAGTCCTGAGTTATCCATCCCTTTTCCCTAAGGTGGTCGACTGTCCTGTTCTAGAAGTAAATCCACGGCAAGGGTGAACCCTACCTCGTCTCCGGTTTCCCTATGGGTCTGGTCTATTAACCCATGGTGGTTGGGTAACTAGTGGCAGGAACAACTATATACACGTCCTGCCTCCAGGCACTAACTATGAAAAGGGAAGTAGTTACTATAAAGGGAAGTGTGTGTGTGTGTGTGTGTGCGTGTGTGTGTGTGTGTAGCTAAGCAGTGAGAGTGTGACATCTAGTTGTTGGAAAAAGAAACAGCGGCCACCTGTCCTAACCTGTGACCTCAGAGTGAGCCTCTATATAATAAGATGAAAAACCCCAGAGGTAGCGAGTGACAGGGTAACAGGCTTGTGCAGCAGTGCTGGGGGATTATATGCCATTCTGGAGCTGCTAAACAGGGAGGCCCACTGCCTGCCTAGGGGCCCATAAAGGGATTCCCCTGCTCCCCTGTGGGCCAGCCCAAGCCTGGATGAAAGGAAGGAGGCTGATAAGCCGCTTGCTGATCAAACAAAGCCATTCTTGAAACATAAAGTATAATAGGAAACAGGGGCGTAACTAATGTCTCATGGGCCCTGGTGCAAGAGGTCAACTTGGGGCCCCCCTAAAAAAAAGTCCCCTCTACCCTAAAATAGTACAGATAAGTACAGATGAGCCTCACATGGCTCAGTCCACAGTAGAATTCAACATTTATAGGGCTCAGAGAATTGGGATGCAAGGTGATTTCTTCTTTAAAAAAAAAAGGTTGTGTCTTTGTTTTAGGCTGCTGCCACACACTGTTCTGTCACACACTGCAGTTTTGAGAGGGCGGGGGGGCAAAAAGTATAATTTCTCCCACAATAAAGAGACCTCATAGAAGAAAATATTGTAACGAAAGACACAAATTACTATGATGGGAACAGTTACTGTAATGTGTATGGCAGCTACACTATGCAGTGTCAGTGTATACTGCTGCCCTGTCCTTATATTCAGGAGCCAGATTGAGAAGTCCTCTCCAGTAACCAGTCACAGTAACCAGAAAGTCATTGCTTTCCTAGCAATATTTTGTATGATAGGAAAACACTTTTTAAAGGCTAACTTCCACCTGCCTGGCTGTGTATAGGTGGTGTGAAATATTGAACAGAGGAAACTCCAAGTTTTCTGGTGCTGGACAAGTGGTGATCAATAAACCCCCGATGCAGCTGTTTATAGAGAATAATGGTGCGTTTACACAGACAGATTTACCTGACAGATCTTTGAAGCCAAAACCAGGAGAAGACTATAAACAGGGATCAGGTCATCAAGGAAAGACTGGGATCTATCCTCTTTTTAAATCCATTCCTGGATAAATCTTTCTCTGTAAACACACCCTAAGGCTATGTTCACACTGCGTATGATTCCGGACGCATTTCGTACGCCGCCATACATGTGCGGCTGAAACTTCGGGCGTGGGAAAAATAGACATGCGGTCGGATTGCAAGCATGCGGACGAACCGCAAACATATGCCAGTAGTACAGTTATGCTTCCCTAGCTTGTTTCGAAGCGATCTGAGGCAGGTCATTTACTTGGAAATCTTCACCCAGCCCAATAAAACTTACAGAACCTCTTGGATCGAAAAATCAAGTTCAATTTGGCTGAAATAAGTACTCCGTACAGGACCGCATGGATATCCACCATGTAGCCCTTACCTATTATATGAGTTGGAACATTTCCGTCCTCAAACAATGGTCTTGGTCATTTTTCACGGCGCCGTATATGATCCGGTCGTAAGTTCATACATAGTGTGCACTGTGTGGACGTATATCGTATACTTTCAAGTGAACGCATCAACCTCAAAACTATGTGCGTATATTCGCGGTTCGCACTACGGCCGAAAAGATACGTAGTGTGAACATAGCCTAAGATATCATAGGTAAGGGCTACATGGGGATTTTGTGCAGCAGGGAGGGAACTGGAGGGGACAGGGAAAAGTGGATTCATTCTGTGAACTCAGTAGCAGCTGTATAGTACTTGTAGCTACTACTGAGGAAACTCATGATAAATCCCCCTAAAGAGCTCCAGAGCTGTGACCTCCTGCCCCTGTGTGCAGGGGCGGATTAACTTTACCATAGGCCCCTGGCTGTTCACCAAGCCTGGCCCCCCCTCCCCCCAATGTAACAATGGCGGCACTAGTTTGGGGTTCATAGCACAGGATAAATAATACCATGATGCCTTGATTTGTGCAAAATTGCAGTAAAAAAAAACTGCGATTTTTTGCAAATCATGGCGGAAATGTAGCCAGAAGACAATACACCACTAAAAGTATAAGTCTTTTTGGGTGGCCATGGGCCCCCAGGAGCTCAGGGCCCCGGTCTACTGCCCGAAAAGGACCTATTATAATCCACTACTGCCTGTGTGTGTCTGCTCCAGTCAGGGGGAGGAAGCCTGATAAGGACAGTGTGCAGGAGCCCAGACAGACCTGACAGCCTGATACAGCAGATACACAGCCCCCCAGCCCCCGACCCACTCACTCTGATGATGCTTTCTCCCTCCAGTCCTGACAGCTGCTTATAAGGAGGTGAGTCCTGCACATGACCAGCCCCCTGCTTCAGTGGAGGAGAGGAAGGGGATGTGCGATCTCTGACTCATCCTGGTGAGGGTCCTCAGACCTGCAGCCTGCCGCTGGAGCGTCCAGGCAGACTGTAAGACATACAGGGGGCAGGGATCCCAGGCCCCCAATCGGCTTCAGCGCTTCCCGTGTAGTGGCAGCAGCCTGCATCTGTGGGTTTGTGGGATGCAAGCAGCCGCACATGGTTGGTAAGATAGTGAAGTGGCAAGGGGGGGCGGCCGGGCCACTCTGACTGGCAGGCCAGGTCGCAACTGCGACCCTTGCGACCACTGTAGCTACGCCACTGATAAGAAAAACACTACTGAAAAAATGCACAAAAACCCCACATGTAGCAATATAGACTTTTGAAGAAAGATTCATAACAATTGCATCATGATGGACAAAAAAGTAGTTCTTGGTGGCATTTTCCACAGCAAAAAGGGGTAAGGATTCTCCTCAGGTAGAGTGCCGAAAGGTATTTTAAGAAACATTATACTTAGTCATGTTCTAAGAGTCAAGCATTGACTTGAAAGGATGCCATCTTCAACAGATGGCACCAGAGAGCAACTCTTTCCTTTCTGGGAGAGAGCTACTTTACATCTTAAGGCTAGGTTCACACAAAGTATTTGTTTCAATTATTAATGGCCGTTGTTGCAGATTGCAACACTAGTCGTTATCAATAGAAAAAATATTTTGCATTAATTCCTATGGAATCCTGGCTGGAGTGTATACACTCTGTATACACTTCGTCCGGAATTCCATATGGCCGCATAGAAAACAGACATGTCAGTTTTGTTCGCTTGCTATTCATTGAATAGCGGCCGCACAAAACTGACAGTACAGACAATGTAAAGTTTGGCTCTGGACGCACTTTATATTGTCTGCTATGGTGATTTGGAATGCAGGCACATTCGGGTGAAGAAGACGAAGTGAAGAAGTGAAGTTCATCTGGCCGGTACTGCAGTGCCATCCAGGATGAACTTCACAGGCACGACCGGCTCACAAAACGGCCGCTGTCTTACTAAGTGTAAACCTGGCCTTAAGGGGTACTCCAGTATGAGAAAATTGTATTTAAATTAGACTCTCCATTAGAATCTTTAAATTATTACTCCAAGATATATAACTTTCTAATATAATGATATTACCAATAGTCCTTGCTTCAGTGACTTTTCTGTGGATAGGGGACAAGTTTTAAAGGGAACCTGTCACCCCCTGTGCCGGGGTAAAGGCAGCCCAACCCACTAGAGTCCCGGATACTTACCCCATCTCGCCAAGTCCCGCTCCTGGAGCCAGTCCCGGGACGGAGATATCCTTGTCGGAAGCCCGGCGCGCGCTGCAGAGATGAGTCTGACGCTCATAGAGAATGACGGCTCCATTCATTCTTTATGGGCATCCCATCGGACTTATCTATGCAGCGCGTGCGCCGGGCTTTCGACAAGGATGTCTCCGTCCCGGGATCGTCTCCAGGAGCGGGACTTAGCGAGATGGGGTTATTACCCGGGGCTCTAGCTGGGGGTCGAGCAGCCTTCACCCTGGCAGGTTCCCTTTAAGTTGGAATACCCCTTCAACCCTTTTAGTCATAAAAAAAATTCCTATAACTTCCACTATCATGCATATTAATATGCTTAGTCATAAAATAACATATGCAGGTAAGTAACTATAGTTAAAGTGTTGACTCATTCATAGTAAATATCTGTCTTTATAGTTTTATCAGTACATGAGTCATACAGATAAAATGCGTCATAGAATGTTACCAGACTTCAAATACAAGAGCAATCACCAAGAAAACTTGTAATTCCTGTCGTTTTAACAATGGAGATGACAGTGGATGGTCTAATGACAGGTAAAAATGTAGACAGGGTTCATACATAGTATTCTTTAGATTTTTTTGGACATGTATTTTTTTTTAAGGGGCATAAACGTACAACATAAACGGTCAAACAAGGTGAATGGCCTATGGCTGTATAACCAAAACTTATGTAATGCGTCATTTGACATTTAAAAAAATGAGCTGCAGACATCACACAGGTGAATGACATCATGGATAGAATTTCTTCAATTTTATCCAATTTGCAGCAAGTGTAAATACTGAACATTCCACATAGAAATTGTATGCAGCAAATATGCCACATGTGGCTTTACCCCTACGACACCACAAAAAGCATCCAGGTTTAGGCCACACAGGAGGGCACATTAGGAGGCATTTAGTTTCATGTTGTACAAGGTCTCTTTACACAAACTTTTTTTGCCATCTGTATCACATGTTTTTTTTTTGCAGACTGTAATATGTTAATCTGTAGGGCTGTTCACATGGCCGCATACGCAGCATGGGCTACTTTCATCTGTTCTGCAGATTGAATAATCCCATTGAAGTCTATAAAGAGGCCTTAAAAAAGGGATGCTTCTGTATTGCCTCTGCATTTCATTAGTATTTTCATTTATTTTACCATCCTTTTTATCATAAGATAATTGCTTTCTGTTAGACGCCCATCAGAATTTCCTGTATAAAATAGACATGAAATGTTACTGAAATAACGTACAAATACTAAAACTGATAGTATTTCATGTGAAATAAATCTGCATTACGGAACATATTTCATATGCTAATGTAAACCAGTCTAAAAGCTTTCACAAGTTTATATATATAATTGGAGGGATAAACGGCAACTGCTTCATGATATTTCCAAGTTTTGGGCATGTTTTCCAAATAATAGACTATATACGGTTTTAGAGCTCATTGTCCCGAGCTTGACTGTACTCGCCTAGTGGGCATGTCATCTTGCTTTACAGATATTTCATGCCATTTATTTGTACAAAAAGACTATGCAGTCCTCACTGATCAGATTACATGTTTTTATTGTAAACTTCATTGCAGAGCAAAATTGGGCACAGGGCTTGATATTTTATAGCGCAAAAATGATCATGTTCATAGTAAACAACTTGCTCTTCAGCAATAATCAAAAAGATGGGTCACAAAAGAAAATCAAATACAAAATCAGATACTATAAGAATGCTACACGCTTTCTGTCACCGTTCTCTCATTGGTGTCACTGTAGACTATTAGCACAATCAGAACTGTGGGTCCAGACAAATATTGGCAATACAAAAAGCTTAATATAATTGCCAACACTGTAGATGTTTCCAAGGTCTCCAGCATAAGCTTATCTAGTTGGTAGTACCTGGCTTATAGAATGGTGTTAAAGGGATACTCTAGAGCAGGGGTCTCAAACTCGCGGCCCTCCAGCTGTTGCAAAACTACAATTCCCATCATGCCTGGAGTGTAAGAGCTAAAGTTTTGGCTGTCCCAGGCATGATGGGAATGGTAGTTTTGCAACAGCTGGAGGGCCGCGAGTTTGAGACCCATGCTCTAGAGAGAGAAAAAAAAATTTCAAATTAACTGGTACCAGAAGGTTATACAGATTTGTAAATGACTTCTTTATTAAAAAAACTCAAGTCTTTAGTACCTTTTAGTCTCTGTATGTTCTGAAGGAAGTGGTGTTTTTTTTATTCTGACATGGTGTTCTCTGCTGCCACCTTTCTCTTTGTCTGGAACTGTAGCAATAGCTCTGGACAGGTCCTGTCACAAACAGAGGCTTGAGATTTTAAAATTGAAGTAATGTACAAATCTGTACAACTTTCTGGTACCGGTTGATTTGAAAATCACAATTTCTCTGGAATCCCCTTTTGGAGACATGGATAATGTACTCTACTAATGTATGTGCCTTTCTCTTTGGTGGAATGCAAGCCATTGGTAGGCTAACTGAATACTTAGTGGAGTTCCTTACATGAATTCTAGTATACATTGGAAAGTCCTGTAGTTTTTATGAGGTCCCTCTGGTTTACAAGCCCCATGCAGTGGTACAGTTTGCCAAATAAAAGTATATGCCAAATAAAAGTCCTTAGTATGTTGTTAGCCATTCTCTATGGCTTTAAAACTTCTGTAGTACCTAGAATGTGTAATCCTAAGGAACATTGTCTAAGGGTGGGTTCACACTACAGAATTCTCGCAGATAAACTCACCGAAAGAAGTGACATGTCAATTCTTTCGGCGGATAGCGGAATACGCAGGCCCATAGAATGGTGTCTATGGAGCCGGCGGAAAGGCGCGCGGCCGTGCGCGCGGACAGCCGATGTAATTCCGCGGATATTATCCGCGAGAATTCCTCAGTATAAACCCACCCTTAGGCCATGTTCACACAACGTATATTTTTGTAAAAGTACGTCCGTTGTTGCCGATTAAAACAACGCCGTGATTAATATGAAAATATATTGTACGTTACCTTGCCGTCTATGGAATTCCGGCTGGAGCGTATATACATAGTATATGCTCCGGACGGGATCTCTAGTGGCGCTGTCGAAAACTGACATGTCAGTTTTCCGTGACCGCTATTCATTGAATACTGGCCGCAGAAAACCCTGTCAGTGCAGGCTCCGGCCGCAAGCTCCATAGTGTGCAGTGGGAAGTTCTGATGTGGGCGCCCACGGAAACGTCCGCATCAGAAGTCTTTAGCGCTAAAGATCATCTGGCCGGTACTGAAGTACAGGCCAGGATGAGCTTTTCTAAAACCGGCTGTTCTGTGACCTGGCCAGTCTTATACTAAGTGTGACTATAGCCTTATAATGTAAAATCTTGTTTATGAGATTGTTTATTTTGGAAATAAAAAATCAGCACAATATTATCCATTATTGTTTACAAAGAACTTAACCACTGTTGTCATGCTTTATATTTTGTATTTGGACAAAATGTCGTAGAGCATACTAGATACATTTCAAAGATGACATGAGTTTTTTAGGAATTAAAGATCATACCACCCCATATCGGAGGGCAGTAGGCTAAAGAGCTGCATATTGGAAAAATCTGATTATAAACCAAAGTCTGAAGTACACTAATCTATAAGAATGGTTCAAGATAAGATACTGAATGAAAGATTTGTGTATTGGTTAATATCCAGAATAGATTATTCACAGGCCTTGCAAAAATTCTTCTAGTAAACAAGAGCACACTACAGATTTTCATATGCGGAAATACTTTGGAATTCTTAACATTTAAATTTCCATGCTAAGTATGACCCTTGTCCGGGACCAAAGTGCAGTTCAGTGGAGTCTTGTCTAAGACACGTGTGTATGCAGATGCAGCTAGAGACAAACCTTTCTCCTACCACTTCTACTATATCTTCTATGCAGTGCTAAATACTAAAAAGGGAGAAGAGTCTAGGAACATCCTGACCCACACCGTGAACTAGTCTAAAAAGTGCAGGGCAGTATCCTGAGACACAAGAGGAACTAGCCTGGATAGGACAAAGCTACCAAGGAAATAAAGATTGTTTTTTTTTTTAGATATGCAGGATCACAGAGACAAGTTAAGGTAATTACAGGATGCCAGCCTTGTAGGTAACTGGAAAATGGCAGATATTTGCATATGAATGCTGTCAGTCTCCCTTTATTGTTGACAGCAGTATATGCAAATATAGCCTGCAGCAATGCTGCGCAGCATTCTGGGGCTACAGCATTCACACTGCTCTACACACTTTGCGTGGAGTTGTATATATCACTGGCAAGGCATACAGTACAGATCACCGGTCACTTATACAACAGTAAACAGCCTAGTGCACATCATAATTTTCATAAGTGGAGCAGCCAAAATCCTTGACCCAAGTCCTCTGCACCCAACTAAAATCTGTGACAGCACTTAAAAGTAACCCAGTGATGGTTTATACATTGGCTGTGGATGGGATGTACCCCAGGGGTACTGAGGATTCGCCCCTTCCCCCTGGCAAACACCTGCAGTATCCCCCACTAGCCTGATGGGCGGGCAGGGGAAGACGCAAGGCAGGGAGGAGGTGTGGCCTCCTCCCCCTTCTGATTTAGGCCTGCTCAGGAGCAGGTGTAGATTTCTGTGCCCCCTGCATGGCAGGTGCAGATCAGGATGGTTTCACTAAGAGGTGTGCACCTCTTAGTGAATCCAGAAGGGTAATTGGGTCGGGGCCTAATTTAAGAACGGCTGGTCTTCATAAATGTCCTCCATGGTGTTTTGCATCTGGTGCATTGTCCTCTTGGACAGGGCTTGTGCGCCACAGTCTTCTGCTCCTGAGCAGGAAACCCTGGCCTGGCAGTAAAGTGTAATCAGGGCAGCAATTTTTTTCAAACTGACCACAGACCCTCAAGGTATGTAGCATGAGCCATTTATTTCACCTAAAGAGGTACTCAGGGCAAAAAAAACTCAAAACCCCCCAAAATAAATAATAAAATTCTTTAACCCCTTAACGACATCGGGCGTAAATTTACGCCTTCGCGCCCTGTTACTTAGCGCATCAGGGCGTAAATTTACGCCCGATGTTTCCCCGATCACTGCGTGTTCGCACACAGTGATCGGGGAAGATGGCCTGCTATAAATCATAGCAGGCCATCTTAGCTTAACACCCCCCGTGCTTACGATCGCCGCTATTGGCTGATCAATTCAGATCAGCCAATAGCGGCGATCGGAACCTTTCCGGGTCATCGGTGACCCGATGACCTGGAAAAAAATGGCGGTCGGTGCTGTCCGAGGACGGCACCAACCGCCATTACTGTAAAAAGTAATGGTGGTCACGGTGCCACCGGCCCGGGCCGGTGGCACGGCGATCAGAGTCCCCCAAAATAGTAAATACCTGCTCTGGACCCCTCAGCTAGGTAGCTGAGGGGTCCAGAGCAGGTATTTGTACATTACTCACCTGTTCAGGGGTCCTGATCGGCGTCTTCCGGGTTTGCGGCGTCCTCCGTCTTCTCATTCGGTCTTCGGCTCTTTCCGGCGGTCCCCATCGTCTTTTTTCGGCTATTTTCGGCTCCAGCCTCGTCTTTTTCCGGATTTTGCGCTCTGCTGCCCTCTAGCGGCTGATATGTGTAATACACTTATCAGCAGCTACAGGGATGTTCAGAATGTAGAAAAAAAGTTTTGTTTTTGTTTCCCAATTTTTTTTTTCTATTTTCCGCACCCTATCGCCGCTGAGTGTTGATCAGCATCGCACGAAAGTGCGCTGCTAATCAGCAACTCCTCCTTTTTGGTGTAGGGTGTTTTTTTTCTATATCCTACTGCCACGGTCTGCTGATAAGTGCGGCATTTATCAGCAACGCCTTTGTTGGCGTAGGTTTTTTTTATACTTACTGTAAAAAAAAAAAACACGTAAAAAACACTACATTACACCACACTACATTGAATAAAGTTTGACACTACACCACTACATACCCCATATACCAATCCCTGTATAAAGATGACCCCCAGGGTGTTTTCGGCGTCAGAGGGATACGTTATTATTGCCTCCAACACCGAAACAGCCAGTAAGGATGAATGGGGGGGATCCTTCTTTTCTCCATTCATCCTCATCCTCCTCATCATCCAGTGACGTGTCTGGGGGGTAGCGTAGCGTACGCTGCCCCCCAGACACGTCTTTTCTGCCAGTACCGTCCCAATAAGAGATGACGGTATGGCGTGAAATTCTACAAACTCTGTGAGAGTACCTCAGGGTACACTTACAGATTTAGGGTGCGTGCACACTGCGGAATGGCGAAGGATAGCCCTGTGATGAGGCTACTGTCGTCTGCCTCACGAGGGTTTTTTGCCTTCCTCTGGGTCAACACAGGTTGAATTTGATGGACACCTGTCATTTTCAACCTTCAAACTAATAATTGGCCTAATACCCCCAAATAAATTAGAATTGTCCCTTTTCCCTTAGCTAAGTAGGTATGGCCGCCATTCCTATTAGAGGATGCCATGATGCAATTACAAAGCCTCTGTGCGGCCAGGACAGTAGAAACCCCCCACAAGTGACCCCATTCTGGAAACTACACCCGATAAGGAATCTAACAAGGGGGGCAGCTGGATATGGCCCCCTGGTGACGGCCACATTTGGGACGTGAAAATGAAAAAAATAGTATTTTTTATTTTCTCTGCACATGTTCTACGTAAGTGCCCGTAACCAGTGGGGTCCATATGCTCACTGTACCCCTTGTTAGATTCCTTATGGGGTGTAGTTTCCAGAATGGGGGCACTTGTGGGGGGTTTCTACTGTCCTGGCAGCACAGGAGCTTTGTAAATGCGACATGGCCTCCATCCTCCATTCCAGCCTCTAAATGGCGCTCTGTCCCTTTTGTGGCTTGCCCTGTGCCCATATGGCACATTATGCCCACATGTGGGGTATTTTCGTACTCAGGGGAAACTACCCTACACGTTTTGTGTTCATTTTCTTTTTTAACCCCTTGTGGAAATGGAAAAAAATCAAGGCTAGACCAACATTTAGTGTAATTTTTGTAAAATTTTTATTCAAAATCATTAATCTTGTCATGATTTTTTCATTTTCACAAGGGGATAAAACACTAAATGTGTAGCGCAATTTCTCCTGAGTAAGGAAATACCCCACATGTGGACATAAAGCGCCAAGCGCCTTGATGACGGGCACATTTGTGCCATGAAAGTGAAAAAATGAAAATTTTCCCTTTTACGTCACATTGTTCCACATTTGTGCCCGTCACCAGTGGGGTCCATATGCTCACTGCACCCCTTGTTAGATTCCTTGAGGGGTGTAGTTTCCAGAATGGGGTCACTTGTGGGGGGTTTCCAGTGTCTTGGCAGCACGAGGGCTCTGTAAATGCGACATGGCCCTTGAAATCCTTTCCAGTGAAATTCAGCTTCCAAAAGCCAATTGGCGCTCCTTCCCTTTGGAGGCTCGTCCTGCGCCCCCTTGGCACTTTATCGCCACATGTGGGGTATTTCCGTACTCGGGAGAAACTGCGCTACACATTTTGTGTCTTTTTTTTCCTCTTATCCCTTTAAGAAAATGAAAAATTGAAGGCTAGAACAACGTTTTAGTGTAAAAAATAAATTTTTCTTTTTTCACACCATATTGTTTGGAAAATCTGTGAAGCACCTGTGGGGTCCAAATGCTCACCGCACCCCTTGTTACATTCCTTGAGGGGTGTAGTTTTCTAAATGGTGTCCCTTTAGGGGTGTTTTTTAGGTTTTGGCACCCCAGAGCCTCTGCCAACCTAAAGTGGTACAGTCAGAAATGACCAAAAATAACGGAGGCGTTGAAATTCACTAGGCGCTCCTTTATATCTGAGGCTTGTGGTTGCGTCAAATAGCGCAATAGGGCCACATATGGGGTATTTCTATAAACTGCAGAAATGGGGCGATAATTATTGGGGTGCATTTCTCTGGTAATAGGTTTATAATTATGAAAAATATTGGATTACAATAAAATCTCTGCACAGAAAATTAAAATTTTCAAATTTCTTACACACATGGCTTTTATTTCTGTGACTCCCCTAAAGGGTTAAAACACTTTCTGGATGTGCTTTTGCAGAGTGTTGGGGGTGCAGTTTCTGAAATGGGGTGCTTTGTGGGGCTTTCTAACATACAGGCCCCTCAAATACACTTTAAACCTGAACAGGTCCCTAAAAATATCTGATTTTGAAATTTTACTGAAAATTTGGAAATTTGCTGCTAATGTTTTAAGCTTCCTATTGTCTAAAAAAATGAAAGATCATTTAATAAATGCTGCCAACATAAATAAGACATGTTGCTAATGCTATTTAATATATAATTTATGTGGTATAACCACTTTCTGTATAAGCAAAAAAGTTTCAAAGTTGGAAAAATGCATTTCTTTCACATTTTTTCACATTATTTTGGGTTTTTTCATAAAGATTCGTTATGAGTATCGACTCCAATTTACCAGAAATGTAAAGTACAATATGTCATGAGAAAACATTCTCAGAATCAGCCGGATAGGTAAAAGCATCCCGAAGTTATTAATGAATAAATTGACACTGGTCATATTCATAAAATTTGTCTCTGTCATTAAGGCCATTTCAGGCTCTGTCCTTAAGGGGTTAAAATATCATAGTTTCCAGCACCTATTGACTTCTATGGGGAATGCTGAAAACAGTATAAAAACAGCCCTGATCAGAATAAGTGACATGTTTGTTTTAAAGTGAACCCGTGCTGAAATCAATAGGAGCTTTAAAAAATATTCCTGGAAAAAGAAGCATCCAAAAACATCACCTGTAAAAAAAACACTCTTAAATATTATACACATATAGGGAGATTTATCAAACATTTACACCTTTTTTTTGGAGTGGAAAAGTCGCAAAATTTTGAGCAACCGCATAGCTGCGCAAAATTTTGCGACTTTTCCCCAACATAGACTGATCATGCCTACTTCAGCTTTCTGCTGAAAGTAGGCATGATTTATCATGTGCGACTATCTAAAATAGTCGCACATGTTTTGCAAAGTTACTCCACAGTAGAGGTGGTCTATTTCACCACCTATACTGTGGAGTGAGTTTGCTCTGTGGGTCGGGTGCAGTGCACCCGGTTCACAGAGTGTAAAGGGTTAAGTAGTGATGCAGCAGCATCACTACTAACCCCCTGGAGCTGTACAGTTAGGAGGGGTGCTTAGCGCACCCCTCCTTGCAGTACAGGAGCAGGGAATCCCCTTAATTAATCCGGGTTTCCCACCCAAAAGCAGAAAGCAGTCTGCTTCTGGACGGGAAATTTAAAATCCTGGCACAGAAGTTACAGTCTGGCTCCCAGGGGCTTGAGCCCTTGGAAGCCAGACTGTAACCACCATGCCCATGCTGGAGGTCACCCAGCTTTCCCAGCATCCTGTAAGGTTAACCCTTACAGGATGCTGGGAAAGTTGGGTGACCTCCAGCATGGGAGTTACAGTCTGGCTCCCAGGGTACTTAACCCCCTGGGAGTCAGACTGTTCTGGCACTGCACCTGCACCAGCAAGGAAGGGGGTAAAGTGCCCCCTTCCTTGCTGGGGCAGATGCAGTGCGATCTCCATGGGGGAGGGGGGGGGGGTTGATGCTAGGGGCTGGGGGTTACCTGCTGAGTCTTCTTCAGCAGTTGGCAGAAGTCCCCGAATGTCCCGGTAAGCTCCGCCCCCGCTAAGGTAAGCCCCGCCCCCGAAATAGCGGCGCAATTTCGGGGGCGGAGCTTATCATCGCGGGGGGCGGAGCTTACCAGGACATTCGGGGACTGCTGCCAACTGCTGAAGAAGACTCAGCATGTAAACCCCAGCCCCTAGCATCAACCCCCCCTCCCCCATGGAGATCGCACTGCATCTGCCCCAGCAAGGAAGGGGGCACTTAACCCCCTTCCTTGCTGGTGCAGGTACAGTGCCAGAACTGTCTGGTCCCCAGGGGGTTAAGTCCCAGGGAGCCAGACTGTAACTCCCATGCCCATGCTGAAGGTCGTCCAACTTTCCCAGCATCCTGTAAGGGTTAACCTTACAGGATGCTGGGAAAGCTGGGTGACCTCCAGCATAGGCATGGGAGTTACAGTCTGGCTCCCTGGGACTTAACCCCTTACTTGCAATTTTTTTTTGCTTGTGTCTTTTCTTTTCCAGATAGCGGCATGCAGAGGATTACGTCAGATTCGTTTGGACTATGTCGATGACCGGCGGACTTTTCTGTTCACTAAAATGGTCAACGAGGGGTGTGGGGGGGTTTTTATTTGAATAAAAACTTTTTCTCGGTGTGTTGTGTTTTCTTTTATTTCTCTATGGAAGCTGTCTGATAGACGTAATCCATTACTAAGTCAGGGCCTAGTGTTAGCCGGTATAAAATGGCTAACACTAACCCCCTATTATTACCCCAGTACCCAATGCCACCAGGGGTACTGGGAAGAGCCAAGTGCCAGTGGTCCCGGAGCGTCAAAATTGGCGCTCCGGGACCGGGCGGCAGCAGGCTGGTAAGATTTAGGCTGGGGAGGGCCTAAACCAATGGCTCTTCCCACCCTGGTGTTACCAGGCTGCTGTCGCTTGGTTTTTATCCCGGCTGGTTATGAAAATAGGGGGAACCCTATGCGTTTTTTTTTTTTTTTTAAATAAATAAATAATTAAAAAAAAAACGCATAGGGTTCCCCCTATTTTCATAACCAGCCGGGATAAAAACCAAGCAACAGCAGCCTGGTAACACCAGGGTGGGAAGAGCCATTGGTTTAGGCCCTCCCCAGCCTAAATCTTACCAGCCTGCTGCCGCCCCAGTCTAGGAGCGCCAATTTTGACGCTCCGGGACCACTGGCACCCGGCTCTTCCCAGTACCCCTGGTGGCATTGGGTACTGGGGTAATAATAAGGGGTTAGTGTTAGCCATTTTATACCGGCTAACACTAGGCCCCGACTTAGTAATGGATTACGTCTATCAGACAGCTTCCACTACTAAGTCTGTAGAGAAATGAAAGAAAACACAACACACTGAGAAAATGTTTTTATTCAAATCAAAACACCCCCACACCCCTCATTGACCATTTTATTGAACAGTAAAGTCCGCCGGTCATCAACGTAGTCCAAACGAATCCGCCGTAATCCTCTGCATGCCGCTATCTGGAAAAGAAAGGGAGAAGAAAATGCTCATTACCTAGGAGGCAAACCAGGGCCAATGAGACGATTTAGAGACAATTCTGAGACTATTCAGAGACAATTCTGAGCCAAACAAATCAGCACCACAGAAAATAGACCAGGCTTATCCCTGACAGTAAATTGCACTTTAAATAGACCAGTCTATTCTTGCCAAAGCAGAAATAGACCACATCTAGAAAAATCCCCTGTTGATAAATCTCCCCCATAATTTTTATTAACTGTTTGAATGTATTCCTAGTTTTCCTGGCAGCCACCATACATGTAGATTTCCTATGGAACATCCAATGATACCACAATGTATGTAATGGCTCTGGGTAGCATTGACTTCTGAGCCCCATTTTCCAGAAAAAAAATTCCTGTTGTGTTTTCAAGAAATGTTATCAGCTTATTTTAAACCTTGAAATGCTGCGATAGCAGGTGGCATATCTGATGGCAAATGGAACATTTAAGCATATTTGGTGTACGATATGTCAGCATTTTGCAAGAAAAATAATACTATCTTTACATGTTTGACATGAACAAAGTAGGATGAGATAGTGTTATCTTTACAACTCTCTGACATCAGAATCTGCACAGATAAATAATTAGAAGTGGAGAAAGGAAGATAAACCTTACACCACATGATTAATCAGTCAGAATGCCCTCTGTGCAGCCATTTAAACACATTTGTATCCCATAAAATGTCACCAGACTGCAGCATTAGGGCATGTGCACGCTATGGAACTGGGGCGGATCACCAGTCGCAGATTCTGCAGCTAGCCCCCACTTGCAGCTGCACACATATCTGCCATAGACTCCATTCTATGGTCGGGCAGATTTCGCCACCTGCCTAAAGAATGAACAGGTTTATTTTTTGGACGGACGGCAGAATCTGCCTGTGCATAGAATGGAGTCTATGGCATAGGCGCAGATGCGCACAAGTGGGGGCGAGCTAGTGTGCACATACTCTTAATGACTATGATTACATAAAGGGTGGAGACAACAGATTATCATTTTAACCCCTTTATGCCCAGGCTATTTTTAATTTTTGGGCTTTTGTTTTCTCCTCATTGCCTTCTAAAAGCCATGTATAGACCCATATGAAAGCTCGTTTTTTGCTGGACCAATTGTACTTAGGAATAAAAATTATATTTTAAGGTGAAACTGAAAATAAAAAGTGCAACACCATGTGGTAAAACTGATTTGTTATCTATATTCTTCGTGTCAGTACCATTACAATTACTACAATATTGGTGTGCAAAAATGTAAACAGGTTCAGAGCTCAGGGTTCAGTTCGTAGTACACAGTCCGTGCACAGACCATATATTGTGGACGTGTGAATGAATGGCCCCTGGCTGTATAGGATCAGGGAGGTAATAATTTAATAGGTTGGACAAGGAAATCTGCCAATTCACATTTCAAACTATGCTGCACTATGAACTTTTAATTTAAATGAACTTTTTAATAAAGAATTTTCTGCACGCAAAATGAGTGAGCACCACTCTTCTACATTCCAAACTATTAGGCAGCTGTTAGGTACCTTTCATATATGTGTCTTAACATAGAAAAAGTTTTATTCCAGGCCTTATCATCACATCAGTCTTTTTCTATCCGTAAATCAGAATCTCGATTTACAGAGAGAAAAAGGACGTATTGATTTCACACAACCACATCCACACACCCCTTTTTAAAAACGAATAGGGTTTTAGCTGCTGATTCCTATTTGACTGCTTGTAAAAAGCTAAAACCTTTTTTTTTTTTTTTTTAATAAACTAAATGTGTTTAAAAGTGCTCTATTACCATCCTTTTATTTATTTTTTTTTGGTCTATGGGGCTATTTGAGGTGAGCCAAATGAAGCCATGGCTGTATCCATGTTTTCCAGGCATTTTCCAGGCGATCTTTGAGCGGTATCCTCCCTCTGTACGGAGCTGGCAGCCCGAGGGATACGAGCGCAGATCAGTTTTGCCTCATATGAAGCAAAACAAATCTGCTTCGCTCATCTCTACTGCTGATCCACAGAAAAGTAGGACCTGCACTTATATGATAATTTTTTGATTTATATATGGAAGAACCATCCGGGTGTCGTTCACTTTTACTGATGCATTGCCTAGACAGACTCCTCCTATCCATTTTTGTGGATTTGCAATAAAGGATGCAAAACTGATATATCACTAATGCAAAATTAATGGTTTCTTACTGGACATAACTGATCCAGCTTTTTGAGGTCCCAGAAAAAAACTGATATGTGGACAAGGCCTAATACAAAGAGTCAAATAGGCTTTCCCAAGTTCCAGAAGTGCAGCAAGCTCCCTCCTCCCATACCTGACCCTGCTTAGGACTCAGCTTCCAGGTGTCAAATAAGCAGGAAAAAGGGAAGAGAGGCAGCATTAGGGATTCTGTGGCTCACCCCTGCTCGCGCCCATGCGTATCTCTACCCGCGCCATAGACTCCAATCTATGGTCAGGCGGATTCCACCATCCGCCAAAAGAATTTACATCAGTCAGGAAGAATTTGCCTGGCCATAGAATGAAGTGTATAGCTGAGTTGAAGATGCGAGTGGGAGCGTGCGGGGGGCGAGCGGTGCAATCCGCAGAAACTTCTCCGCGCAGATTCCTCAGTGTGAACCCACCATTACAGATTGCAGCTATTCAGAAGTTTGGAGAAGCCTCTGTACCAAAAGATTTTTTTTTAACATCCTGGAAGCACAACTAGATATATAAAAGGTATCCAGTTGTGCTAACTACTGTATCTCCTTGTCCTAACAGCTATCTAAAAGCGGTCAGCAGTTTGGAACATGAATTACAGCTGACAGATTCACTTGTAGCTTGTCATTTTTATGCAGGTACAGTTCTTTATTACAACAAGTTGAACAGCTTGTTTGTAGATGATGGTGGTTGCTATGTGGTTGCATTCCTATATGCAACCACATTCCTACAATCCTACATGGTGAATGTATGTGGACAAAACAACACCCCCATGCATTCTCTAATGCATTCTCAAGAATTAACCCCTTGCTTACGTCATGGTGCCGCTAGGGGGTTTCAGAGAGTGGTCACACCATGACCCTGCTCTGAATCACTCCGCTCCCAGTTGCTATCAGTAGCCAGGGACCACGGCTCTCAACAGTGCCGGGCCAAATAACTGCGCCCTGCTAATTAACAATATAAATACCGCAATCAAAACTGACATATGTATTACACTGATCTCTATTAGGGATGGTCCGAACCTGCGGAGGTTCGGGTTTGGATGAACCCGAACGCTCGGCATCAGATTCCCGCTGTCTGCCCGCTCAGTGCAGCGGGCAGATACAGTGGGAGGACCGCCTGGAAAAATGGGATACAGCCTATGGCTATGGCTGTATCCCATTTTTCCAGGCGGTCCTCCCGCTGGATCCGCCCGCTGCACGGAGCGGGCAGACAGCGGGAATCATTACCAAGGGTTCGGGTTCGTACGAACCCGAACTGAACTCGGTTCAGACCATCCCTAATCTCTATGATTGATCAGTGCCATCATTATAGATGTCCCCCAATGGAACTACAAGTTACAATAAATAAAAAAAATCAATAAATACATTTTTAAAAAAATCATTAATAAAAAAATCCCTTCCCATATTAAAAGTTTAAATCACCTGCCAGATAATGGCACAAAAAAATTACACCTCAAATAGCCCCATAGACCAAAAAAAATAAAAGGATGGTAATAGAGCAATTTTAAACACATTTAGTTTATTTTAAAAAAAGGTTTCAATTTTTTGCAAGCATTCAAATAAAATAAACATTATATAAGTTGCCTATAGTTGCAATTGTGTTGACTTGAGGAACGTAAATAACAGTTTTACCATAGGGCAAACAGCATTAACACAACCCAGCCCCCGCCCCCCAAAATGAAAACATTGCTTTTTTTCAATTTTACCATGCAAATAATTTTTTTCTTGCTGTGCAGCACAGTTTATGGAGAAATGTAGTCTGTCATTGCAAACTACAATTGGTGTTGCAAAAATTAGCTCATGTGGGTCTGTAGGTGAAAAAATGCAAGAGCTATGGCCTTTTAACCCCTTAAGGACCAGGACAATTTCGATTTTTGCTTTTCGTTTTTTCCTCCTTGTGCCTAAAAGGCCATAGCACTTGCATTTTTCCACCTAGGAACCCACGAGAGTCCTTATTTTTTGCGCCACTAATTGATTACAGGCTGAATTTTTTTATAAAGTACACTGGAAAATCAGAAAAAAAATAAACGCATGGTGAAATTGAAAAAAAAAACGCATTTTGTTTATTTGGGGGGTATTTGTTTTTATGCCATTCGCCCTGGGGTAAAACTGACTTGTTATATATGTTCCTCAAGTCGTTATGATTACAACGATATATAACATGTATAACTTTTATCGTATCTGATGGCTTGTAAAAAATTCAAACCATTGTTAACAAATATATGTTCCTTAAAATCACTCTATTCCCAGGCTTATAGCGCTTTTATCCTTTGGTCTATGGGGCTGTGTCAGGTGTAATTTTTTGCGCCATGATGTTTACATTCTAACGGTACCTTGATTGTGCATATGCGCCTTTTTGATCGCTTTTTATTACAACTTTTCAGGATTTGATGCGACAAAAAAATTTTTGCGCTTACGCCGTTTGCCGTGCGAGATCAGGAATATGATAAATTAATAGTATGGGCGATTATACACACAGCGATAGCAAACATGTTTATTTGTTAACTTTTATTTATAACATGGGAAAAGGCGGGTAATTCTGACTTTTATTAGGGGAGGGGGCTTTTTATCAATAATGACACTTTTTTTTTTTTTTTTTTACACTTATACTAGAAGTCCCCCTGGGGGACTTCTAGTATAAGCACACTGATCTCTCATTGAGATCTTTGCTGTATACTTATACAGCATAGATCAATGAGATTGGCACTCGTTTGCCTTCGGCTGCTGCAGCCGAAAACAACCGAGGGCCGAGCCGGGATCAGCGCCATTTTGGCTGAGACCCTGGCAGGTAAAAGACACGGAGATCGCTCCTCCGGGACAACGTCTCGGTGGGGCGATCTCCGCCACTAGACACCAGGGATCGGCTGCAGCAAGTAATCGGATGCAGCTGTCAACTTTGTCAGCTGCATCTGATTACTTGATTAGCGGGCACAGTGATCGGACCATGCCCTGTAATAGCCGTGGTCCCGGGCTTCATGTGGCACCAGGGACCACGGCAGTTCAGAGCGCGGCCACCTTCGCGGCCCTGCTCTGAACTCCCTTACCGACCGCAGGGCGTAAATATACGCCCGTGGTCGTTAAGGGGTTAAGCTATGTTCACACAATTTTTTTTTTTTTATGACAAAAACAGCCGTTGTTGCAGATTAAACCGACAGCCATTCTTGTCATAAAAAAGGTTGCATTGAAATTAATACTAAAAATTGAAAAAAGAAAGAAAACAAAAAAACAACTAGTCCTTAAAAATGGTAAACTTACACTTGGTGAATGGTAAGGATTTCACCACTCCTAAATGCAACACACCCAAAGATAACTATTCACGGCTCGCTGCGATCCTCCAGTGTGAACTCTAAGTTCCCCGGTCTTCGAAATACCATAGAAAAAATTGGAGAGCGAACTTTACATCAGATGAAATCATAGATAAGTATCATTAAAGAAGGGAGCACGGATGTTACTTATGCTGAGGAGGGGAGTTTTGGAACACTCCCCTCCACCTCCAGGTTCTCGTTCAGAAAGATCTGAGCAGGCATCCAGATCAGTCTCTGTTTCCTGTAGCTACCTTTCGCCATCTGGAGAGAAGAACTGGGATCCCTGAATCGATTTCTCAAGTAAATCAAAGGTTGAGTATACTCTTTACTAGGTTTTCTTCATAGCCCTATGAGTGGTGACAAGAAACATCATCAATACACATCAGGATGACATACATAACCAAAAGCCAATACATATCCCGCAGGTACATAGAGCACATAGAACACTGCATTTACACACCTGTGGCCCTCTGCAACTTCATCATAGTGCAGGCAATGCTCTTAGCTGCTACATATCCCAAAAGTGTATCTGTTTTAGGTAACCAGTAGAGATAAGAGAAACTGGAGCATGCTTGAGTCTGATCGTTGTACTTGAAAATGTTAATTTGTTCAGTGTAACATTCATTGCTCAGTACAGACAAAAATAGAAAGAAGCTGCTGCACCTCACACCTATGGCTGACACCAATGCCTCTTGGCTACATTTAAAAACCAACGCCAGGATGTTGGTATATAATTTGATAAACCCATATTGTCTCATGTACCACGTGCAGTTCCCCTGGTTCACATGAGTTCCTTCCTCAACACTGTGTCAGTCAGCGACCGCTATCCCCGCCTAGTGAGTGCAAACAGAGAAGGGAGGCCATAGAATGGCCCTGCAACCCCAATGTCACAGGACCAAACCACAAGGGCCCCCCAAACCCAGCAGGCACCGCCGGCGGAGAAAGTGGCCAACTAGCAACACAAGTGTGAACATGGTCTTACTACTCACCATTGCTCCTGCAGGTAGAATGGGAAGAATAGGAGGTACTTGCCATATGTGCACAGGTGCTTCCTGCTAATTGGGGACACATGAGTCTTACAAAGGAGGAGTGCAAATACGGACAAAAAGAGAAAGAAGCTGCTGCACCTCACACCTATGGCTGACACCAATGCCTTCCGGCTACATTTAAAGACCAACGCCAGGATTTTGGTATATAATTTGATCAAACCATATTGCCTTATGCACCACATGCAGGTCCCCCGATTCACATGAGCCCCTACACTAACTCAACACCGTGTCAGTCAGCGAACGCTTACCGCAAAGCGAGCGCAAACAGGGAAGTGAGGCCATAGAACGGCCCTGCAACCCGAATGTCACAGGACCAAACCCCAAGGGCCCCCCCAAATGCACCAGGTGCCGCCAGTGGGGAAAGTGGCCACCAAGCAACACAGGTGCTTATAGGGGTTACATGCTAATTGGGGTTGCAGGGCCATTCTATGGCCTCACTTCCCTGTTTGCGTATGCCTTGCGAGGTTGGCGGTCACTGACCGACACAGTGTTGAGTTGGTGTACAGCAGTGATGGATAACCTTGAAATTCCAGCTGTGGCAAAACTACAATTCCCATCATGCCTGAACAACCAAAGATATGGATTTGGCTACCCAAGTATGATGGGTAGTTTTGCAGTTTTGCAACAGCTGGAGTGTCAAAGTTAGCCATCACTGGTGACTCATGTGAACCAGGAGACCTGCACGTGGTACATGAGGCAATATGGTTTGATCAAGTTATATACCAACACCCTGGCGTTGGTTTTTAAATGTAGCCGAGAGGCATTAGTGTCAGCCATAGGTGTGAGGTGCAGCAAATCCTTTCTCTTTTTGTCCTTATTCATTGTTCAGTCATGCTTAGTGAAAACTAGTTGTTACTAGTAATTTTTGAGAGATGCAGCTTTGTTATTCTACTTGCGTAGAAATTCAATGATTTGGATAATGCAGTATCTTCAATCCTATCAAAAAGATAGGACAAGTTTTTACTTTCCAAGTTACAAGGATTTCTAGTGTGAAAGGTTGTGTGATTTGCTTGCAGCCTTGCAGGCTCATCCTCTAAGTGAGGGGATGTGCACACTATGGAAGTCTCGTAGATAACATCCTGTGGATTCCGCCACTCGCTCCCACTTGACTCGCGGACCGTCCCATAGACTCCATTCTATATGCAGGCGGATTCCAGTCTGACACAGTGCTCTCTGCTGCCACCTCTGTCTGTCACAGGAATTATTCCATACAGGAGAAGTTTTCTATGGGGATTTGCTACTGCTCTGGACAGTTCCTGTCAGAGACAGAGGGGGCAGCAGAGAGCACTGTGTCAGACTGGAAATTATACACCACTTCCTGCAGGACAAACAGCAGCTGATAAGTACTGGGAGACTTGAGATTTTTAAATAGAAGTATATTATGAATCTATATAACATTCTGGCACCAGTTGATCTGGAGGGAAAAATGAGTATTAAAATCAACAACAAAAAAATTATGATTATGTTTTTTGTGTAGTGTGCCTGCACTGGTCGGAAATAATAAACCAATACTTTATACACACTTAGGGCCTTTATGAGAATCAATGCCTTTAAGATTATTGGAATATGGCCTAAAGATAACAGAAGTAGAATTCCAGGGATATATAATAGTAATATATTAACACCTTTTAGCTTATTGAATTGTAGAATTGTAGATAGTGAAGTTGACAAATTGTGATTGTGCGTGTTGTATTATATATAGATGAACAATGCTATTTGTACAGACTACAAAAACATATTGTACTAACACCACCAAATGGTAGGTGCTAAAATGACAGCAACACGGTGGCTCAATGGTTAGCTCCGTTACCTTTCACACACATTTACACATTTACACAAAGAGATCTGACAGATTTTTAGAGCCAAAGTCAGGAACAGACTATAAACAAGAACCAGGTCATAAAGGAAAGACTGAGATTTCTCCTCCTTCCAAACCCATTCCTGGCTTTGGCTTCCAAAATATGTCAGATAAATCTCTCTGTGTAAACGCACCATAACTGCCAGACACATGAAAGTGAGAAGAACAGGGGGAAATGGTTTATCTCCTGGGACACTGAAGAATTCTCCGTTTGTTTGCAATATGTCTTCGTTGTTAAAACCTAGTGTAGTCATCTTTGCAAATATTTTGAATAAAAGTAATAGTTTTAATAAAATACTAATAATATTTATGAAACATTTAATTTCTATTTCTGCATTGTAGTGTTTTATATCTTATATTGGCCCAAATGTATCAATCTGTCTCAAACAGATAAGAACCAATTGGCCTTTGGGTGTGTGTTCAATTAAAAAGTCCCTTGAATTTAATAGTAAAAACAGTGAAAGGACTGTGAAAAAAGAAAAACTGTGTGTGATCAACAAAAATCTAACATCCGCTATTTGCAAAAGACGTCCGAAAATAATTGACATGATCATTATTTTGACGTTCGCGCAGATAACGTCCGTTATTTTATACACTGTGTGCATTGGTCGTCCATCATTTCAATAACTTTGGTGCATTGCATTGAACTCAATCAAATAGCGGCAATAAGAGACATCTTTTTAAATAGAAAAGTGGATGCCTTTACTCAATCAAAAAATTCAAACAGCCTTAAAATTTTAACAGTTTTAACCACTGTATAAATCTGGTGCATTCTTAGGCTATGTTCTCACTATTAGAACATAGCAGGAAAAGGTGGCCATCTTGTAATACTGTCAGCTGCAAATATTGATCATGATCACCATTTGCGCCCGTCAATATTCCTAGGTGTCCGCCTTTCCCTGGCAACGTGTAGTGCTGTAGTCTATATTTTATTATTTTAATAAACTTCATTATCACCTTACGTATTCTTTGGAGTTGTTGCGCCTGTAGAACCTGTGTGTATTGAGGAGCGGAGGGCCGTAGTGGGAACATAGCCGGAAACTGTCTAGATGGTTTTATTTATAATAGCCTAAGGGTAACTGATGTCACTGATGCTAGACGTCCATCCCAGCATCCATTTATTGTGTATGTCCAGAACTTTTCCCAGCATATACATTAAATAGAGGTTGTAAATGTAGTGTGAACATAGCCTAAATGTTGTTATGATTAGTACTGCTGAATAGCCCAAGCATTCATTTTGTTTCTTTTACCCAACAGAACATGAAATCTAGTTTCTTCACCCACTCACAGTTTCAAAGAAGAAAAACTAGTTTTTTTTAATCAGATCTGTCACCCAGTATACTGCCCCGGGTAAGGCTAGCATAGCATTGGGACAGGTCTGCTCTTTTATGTCCAAACAGCAATTGAAATACATTGTGCTAATAGCCACATACAGTAAATGGCTAATAGAAGCAAATCAAGAATATAGCAGAGGCCTAGTTATTCAGGAAGGATCTGCTTCCCCAATGTCTCCTGTGCATTGTATTAGCACTTGTATGTAATGGTGGGCAACATAATGTTATGGTGGGTCTTCCTTTATATCCTTATCCACTGCCACTCTTATTTATCATTCTCATGTTGCTTCCTCCACACGCTGCAATCCCTGCAGTTACACTTTACTGCTGCTGTCTTTTATATGATATGATCTCGCTGTGTCGTCCCAAATCTTCTCAACGGCCTCTTTTCCCATATCAAGCAGGGTCATCAGATGCTTCCATCCAGTTTTTGCTGTTATCATGAGATATTCTTCATTTTGTGGGCAAAGTAAGACACTGTATCTTGCCATTACCAGAGACTGTGC
Organism: Dendropsophus ebraccatus; assembly: GCF_027789765.1. Classification (NCBI taxonomy): domain Eukaryota; kingdom Metazoa; phylum Chordata; class Amphibia; order Anura; family Hylidae; genus Dendropsophus; species Dendropsophus ebraccatus. Next base: position 148,182,242 of record NC_091454.1, read on the forward strand.
AAACCTACAGCACACTAGAGTGAAGAGGGCGTCCTTTTCCTCTTTTGTCAGGGGAACCACACTCTCATATCCTGCTAGAACATATCCACCTACAGGAAGAGGGTCAGTACTTTCAATCATCATGTACATAATTGTAATCGCAACTTCAAAAACATAATACCCATGGCTCATGTCCCCAAAATCCAGAATTCCTGAGATGCTGTACTGGTTTCTGCTATTTCCTTTGGATTTGCTGATCTTTTCCAATAACAAATTGTGGTCATTCAAGTCTCCATGATTTATGCCTAAAAAAAATAAAAAAAGAGGGAGTAGAAACAGCATGACTGACTGTTAATTTGCAAAGTTCTTCTATTTTTATTTTTCCAAACCATATTAGTACAATGTAGTCATTTACAGTAGAACAGAAGGTAAACAGAATGGATACAGCCATTATACAGCAGTAAGCATGTAACCTGTTTCCTCAGAAATGTTTCAAACCACTCAATAGCAGCCCTTTCAGTAGCTGGTACACTGGACATTTATAAATATCGACAGCTCTAATATTAGCAGAATATAATTTTTTTTCATTTTAAAACTTTACAAAGTCTGTTGATCTAAATGATTATATATAGTTTTTGCATCTATAATTCCCTGACGAAGGCAATAGTGATTGCAGAAACGTGTAGGATCAGTTTTCTCACACAAACCTCTGTAGCCCAATTTATTGACGTCACTAACTGTTCACAGCAGACATTGAGTGCTGGTAGAAGTGGTGCCACCAGCCGGGGCACGCTCCCCCTAACAGATCCCCAGTACATTGTGGAATACCATCTTTATAAGGATCAATCGCAATAGAATCTGGATGCACAAAAACTAAGTCTTATAGGAAGTACAGATATTTTTTTTTACCATCGTACTATCACAACTCACTCTGCATGGATACTTAAGACATCTAGTGGCCAAATTGTATAACACATAATACTACACAGTTAGTGGAGCACTTAATGCAATAATAACTTTATCTGTGTATCTATAATTATCCTCCTAAGGCTGGGTTCACATTGCACTTTTGCAGTCCATTTTTTATCCGTTTCATGTATGTACTGATGTATTTGTGTCCACCCATTTTGATCGACCATGGTGGCCAAGTTTTTGTGTACGCTAAAAAAAGGGTGAACTTTGATCCATTTTTTTAATCTCTCTGCTCATGAATGCTCATGGGAACATTAATGAACGGGGGGGGGGTTGTAAAAAGTGATCTTGATACCTGGTGTGTATCGACTATTATAGGCAGCCAGCACTTGTCGCTATTGACTGACATCAGAAATCACACTAATGGCAGTCATTTAACCATTTAAATGCCATAATCAATGGTGATTGCATTTAAATGCCTATCTGACCTGTCATCCTCTGGTCCGATTGCCACCTCCGCATCACCATCATAGGGTGCTGATTAGTTAGTATCGCTGCTCAGGCCTTTACTAGGCCTCCACATGTGTCTCTGCTGATCTAGACTGCCTGAGGCTTCCCACAGATAGACATTTTGCATTACTTTTTTGGGCTGAAAAAATGCTACAAAAATGGCCAAAATAACTGCCAGCAATTTTTCTTGCTTTTTGGCAGTTTTGCTGGTATATAGTTTTTTTATGTTGCTTTATTTTAGAGTAAATGAATATAAATGTTTTTATCACTAGTGTTTTATCACTATAGATGTCTACTAAAGTTTCTGTGGAAAAATGTTGAACGCAGGGCCTGCTGCGATTTCACAAAATTGAAAATGGACTGATAAACGCCAAAATGCACTGAAAAAAAAGCCATATGCAAATATTTCATGTGGCTATCTTGTTTCATATTTCTCTATTGACTCTTAGCTAACATCTAGCCACAAGGGATCTTGATAAAGCCACGCGAAACGCGCGTAGGGTGAGTAGGTGAGCCGGACTTCATGTAATACAGGCATCCTCCAGTGCTCATAAGTATTTAACATTGTTTGGTGATTTCACTATGTATGAGATACTTATTTAGTATCTTTCTTATCCCTTAGGGCTTAGCCCGAATATATACTTGTCATTGATTGTTGTTTACATCATTATGTGTGCCATTTAGTGGAGGCTGTCTGTATTTCTATAACTGTACATACCTTTATTAGCATGTGCAATATATGATCCTATAAAGTACATTTATATGTCCCCTCACTGTTTGTTTGTTTTTCCATCTGTCTGGTTCTGCTTTACTCTTTTCATTTTTTAATGAATTTTATTAAATATGAATTATTCAAATAAAAGTTTTTGATATGATTTACTTGTGATTGTCCTGCATTTTTCTGATCCTTCATTGGATTTTTTCTTTTGGTGTTCAATGGAACTGAGTTTCAAAACCCCACCCAAACTGGAGACAACAGTAGGGGGAAAGTGGCCATGTAATCCACGACTAAATATATGATGGTGGCTACATCTTTAGGCCATGTTCCCACAGCATGAGACACCAGAGTTGAGCACTTCATTGTGTGCACTGACATGCGGCGCTGCTAAGTTCCGGAGTAATCACGGCCGATGTTGCCGATTTTGTGAACATAGCTTTATAATGGATATTATAAAGTTTTCCCCCTTTTCTGTGGCTCGGACCCATTCCTGTTTTTTACTATAAAAAAAAAAAATACTGACCAAAATGAGCTCTAAAATTAGGACCAAATACCGACCAGAATACTATATGTGAAACCAATATGCTTTTTAATTTTACCAGATGATGGTTTCAAGAGCCATAGTATGATAATACTGCCACCTAGTGGTTTACAATTTTAAGTATCACCGTTGTTATAACTTTTAAAATCCAAATCATTAGGGATTTAAAATAAAGCAAGTTTGAAATTTACAATTCATTTTTTTAATTATCCTGCTGTAAAACAAAACTATACTTATATCCAGGTCCAGTCTCCTGAAGGCAGCTTTATAGTCTTGTGCTGGTTGATAAACAGAGACTAAACACATAAGTCCTGGCCAGCACAGAGTGTCACAGATCAGTGTGTCCACCAATCATATGACTGCATTCTCTGTGAGCACAGATGACTGGTACTTTCTGTGTTTAGTCTCTTTTTTCAACCAGCACAAGACTAAAAAGCTGCCTTCAGGAGACTGGACCTGGATACAAGTAAGTATTGCTTTGTGTTACAGCACGATAACTAAAAAAAAAATAATGACTGTAAATTGGAAAGATTTTCTCTGGTGGGCCGAGGTACTGTAATCTAGTCTCAGCATGTACAGTGTTTCTGTGCACAATAAGAGCCCAATGTCTGGTGTATTCTAAGCACTGGGCTCCCTGTCAGATGCTGATGGACAGCTTTCTCCCTGTGTACTGTATGCAGGGCCGGCTCCAGCTTTTTGTGGGCCCTTGGGCGACAGAGCCTCGGCGGGCCCCTTTGAGGAGCAAATCATGGAGATACAGGCGAGGAAAGATTTGCAGCAGAAGAAACATGCGGCTGCTGCATATCTTTCTCCTCCTGTATCTCCTGATCTCTGCAGTAGTCAGGACTCTGGAGGAGTCAGACCCAGTCACAGGATTATATATATATATCATGCTGGTGCTGCTAGTTCTCTAGTATACAGCTCCTTCTGTGTGTGTGTGTGTGTGTGTGTGTATATACATACACACACACAGAGCAGGAGCTGTATACTAGAGAACTAGCAGCACCAGCATTATATATATATATATATATATATATATATATATATATATTTATAATATGAACATGGTGAGACCTCTAGTTCTCCTATATACAGGCCCTGCAGTGATATACAGTGTGTGTATATATATATATATATATATATATATATATATATATATATATATATACACACACACACACACACACTGTATATCACTGCAGGGCCCGAATATAGGAGAACTAGAGGTCTCACCATGTTCATATGATAGATAGGAGATAGGGAAATAGATAGATAGATGGATAGATAGATAGATAGATAGATAGATAGAGATATCTAGTTGTTTTGTGTATAGAGGTCCTGCTGTAATATATCTATATCTATTACTGCAGGATATATATATATTACAGCAGGACCTCTATACACAAAACAAGTAGAAGAACCAGCACATACAGGACACTTAGTTTGCAGAGCCTACCTGCTGCCCTCTATCAGGTCATGTGTCCGATCACATGACCCGTGACATCATCAAAGGTCCTTCAGACTCAAAGGTCCTCTTTCCTACTCGGCTGTAGGGAAGATTTGTGATGGAAGACAGGTGCTCGGGGGCCCCAGTATGGATCGGCGGGCCCCTAACTGTCACATGCGGCCTCTAGGGGCCCAGTCCCCTTTGTTACTACACTTTTTTTTCTTTTTTACTAACAAAAAAAATGTAGTAACAAACGGGAGTGGGCCCCTAGAGGAGCTGGGGGCCCCGGCATTTGCCCTACTTAGCCGGGTGCTGACGCCGGCCCTGACTGTATGCATAATAATATGGCATTTCAATCTATGCAAGTGCTTGGGTCATTATGTCTTCATATCTCCATTACAGTTTTAACTGATAAAAAATCAATAATTTTAACAACAATAATTTAGAGATTTTCTCTTACAGATGAGCTTAATTTGTGTGAAAATGTATGTAACTTATTATGGTACTAGCACTTTATTGTATGCAATAGGGAAGGGAGGCATTTGCACTTTATAAAGTGGATTCAACCAAAGGGGGAAATTTTTCTTTTTATCTTTTTCTTCAGGCCACAGCAGAAGCTGTATCTAAAGTATTAACACGCACACCCTCCAAAAAAAATTAAAATTATTGGTTTCTTACCCACTAAAAATGTAGTTTCAGCCTCTATGGGCCCAGTTAAAGGGATTATCCAGCATTAGAAAAATATGGCCACTTTCTTCCATAGACAGCAACACTCTTGTCTCCAGTTTGGGTGGGGTTTTGCAACTAAGTTCCATTGAACCGAATGGAGCTTAATTGCAGAATCACACCTGAACTGGAGACAAGAGAGGTGCTGAAATAAAGCTGCCATGTTTTCCTAACACTGGATAACCCTTTTGACTTTGGATTGTCTCTAGTAATAGAGACACAAAGATATAACGCAGGAAGTGGTAGCAGGACTTAGCTACTTCTAGCTGCAGCGGAGAGTTTGAACTGCGTGAATACAAGCTGAGCCTGTCTGCCTCCTCCAGATGGTCCATGCTGTGCCCTAAATGTAAATCAAGGCTACCCTTTGACCTCACATAAAGTTCTGGGTAACTGTCCCAGTCAACATCATCATCAGTTGTTTTTCACTTAGACCAAAGCTGATTATGTGATGTAACCCCTTCATTGATGTAATCCCCTTTCCCTTCCCCTTTTAGCTTGTCATCATCAGAAGCAGTTTACTGCTTAGATCAGAGCTGCTTATCCCATGCAGACCCCCCCCCCCCCCCCCCCCCCCCCCCCCCCCCCCCCAACACAATAACAGCCTACTCAGTCAAGTGCATTTCTTTAGCACTATGTTATGGCATTGCAGACAGGAGTATGAGCTGTGACTGACAATGGATGTAAGGGAAAGAAATTCTAGCTATAAGTACTGGGTCACTCATAGTGATTTGTCAGTATATTAAGCCAAAACTGTAAAAAGATGCAAATAAAATTCTTTTTAGCTCCACTCATCAGCTCCATTGCTGGTTTTGGCTAAAAATACTAACCAAATTACTACCAGAGTTAGACTACGTTCACACAGTGAACACGGGCAAAATTGATCAATCACTAGAACAAGTTTTGTCTGTGACATCTCCAAAGGGATTTTTAATAACAGGTATGCATAAAGGGGTTGTCCAGCAAAAACTCTTTTTCTTTCAAATCAACTGGTGTCAGAAAGTTAGATAGATTTGTAATTTACCTCTATTAAAAAATCTCAAGTCTTCCCATACTTATTAGTTGCTGTATGTCCTGCAGGAAATGTTGTTCTATTTTCAGTCTTACACAGTGCTCTCTGCTGACATCTCTGGCCGAGACAGGAACTGTCCAGAGTAGGAGAGGTTTTCTATGGGGATTCATAGAAAACCGAGACAGAGTTCCTGTCTCGGCCAGAGATGTCAGCAGAGAGCACTGTGTCAGAGTGAAAATAAAACAACATTTCCCACAGAACATACTGTACATGAAGAGTTGAGATTTTTTTAATAGAAGTAAATTACAAATCTATGTAATCTATATAACTTTCTGATGATTTCCGTTGATTTGACAGAAAAAGATTTTCACTGGACAACCCCTTTAGGTTACAAACCCACTTGGCGGGTCTGCAGCGAGTCTCCATGCTGCGTTTTTGCAGCGAGACTCGCTGCAGATCCCCGCCCTATACTTTTAATGGCAGACAAACACGCAGCAGGGATGTACATCCCTGCTGCGAGTTTGTCTGCAGCCCACCCTATTAACCCCCATTAAACCCCCGGCCGCCGGAGCTGATACTTCACCTGATCCCGGCTCCGGCGGTTCCCAATGTCTTCAGCAAGCCAGAGCGGGGACCAGGTGAAGTATATGCTCCAGTCAGCCGCCCGCAGCCCCGGTCGCCCGATCGCCCCCCGGCCGCCCGATCGCCCCCCCCCCCCCGCGCAGCACCGATCGCACGCCCCCCCGATCGAGCGGCCGGGGCTGCAGGGGGGCGTGTAAGCGATCGGTGCTGCGGGGGGGCGTGCGATCGTTGCTGCGGTGGGGCGTGCGATCGGTGCTGCGGGGGGGCGATTGGGCGGCCGGGGCTGCGGGGGGGGGGCGGCCGGGGCTGCGGGGGGGGCGATCGGGCGGCCGGGGCTGCGGGCGGCTGGCTGGAGCATATACTTCACCTGGTCCCCGCTTCAGCTTGCTGAAGACATCGGGAACCGCCGGAGCCAGGATCAGGTGAAGTATCAGCTCCGGCGGCCGGGGGGTTAATGGGGAGGGCTGCAGACAAACTCGCAGCAGGGATGTACATCCCTGCTGCGTGTTTGTCTGCCATTAAAAGCATAGGGCCGGGATCTGCAGCGAGTCTCGATGCAAAAACGCAGCATGGAGACTCGCTGCAGACCCGCCAAGTGGGTTTGTAACCTAAAAGCGTTTTTGTGTTTTTCTAGTGTGTTTTATGCAAATAAGATCTCCAGTTGCAATTTTTACATTTACACCCAAAAATGCATCAGAAATGCGAATGAAATGTTGTGTCACTAATTTATTCCATAAAAAATTGCTGTAAGGTATGCAGCATTACAACAAAATTGGTGTATTTCATGCAACAGATTTACACTTCAAAATATACCTCAAAGACTATATGTGGACATACCCAAATAGTTAAACATGCTCAGTTTTTCTGTGTGTGAGCCTGGAATCCAGCATATTGTATTCATTAGCTGGGAGCTAACCCCACCCTCTGGCACAGACGGAAACTTTTCTCCATATTCTTGTGCGTACAGTTCACAGGGGGAAAGCTGAATCATCATTTGATGTGACCCAGTGCCAAGAAAACCAGATTTCAGGTGTAATATCACACACAAAATATTGTATGTACTAAGTTTGGGGATTTTTTTTTTCCCAAAATGTGGCAAACCAGTCTAATCTAACTTGTGAAGATTTGCTTATCTCTAATTGGATGCATTGCCCTTATATCACTCATACATAATAACTAAACTTGTTTAGGTTGGTTCGGTGGGGTATCTTTTGATTGCCATGTATCACTATTTGCAAATTGAATATGGCCTTGTTGACACTCTGTATTTTTTGATTAAACAACAGCTGTTGTAGCATGTTTGCAACAATGTCCGTTTTTTAATCACAGCGGCTGATCACATTAAACCATATACAAACTGTATACAATTTGGACGGGATTCCATGTGACCGCACAAAAAACTGCCATGTCTATTTTGTGCAGCCGCTATTCAGTGAACAGCGCCGCACAAAATAGACTATGAACACAATGTAAAGTTTGGCTCCCGGACAAACTTTACATTGTGTGCTATGGCTAATTGGAGTGCCCGAATGTGCCCGCATTACAATTAAGTTAAAGTGATGTTCACCCGGCCGAAACTGCAGTCACAGAACGGACGCTGTTTTTCCATGTCTGAACATGGCCTAAATCTACATAAAAAGTTGTATAATTTATATGAGTCGGATCCTACTTACATTGTCGAAAAATGTTGAGATTTTGTTTCACAGAACTCTCAAATTCAGTGATGACTCCTTCTATTTTCTGACGTAAGTTCTCTTCTTTAACAGCGTATGTATAATTTTTCAGGAGTGGGGTGTTTGACAAGTTCCAGATAAACTCACCACGATCAAAACTTTTCTTATATGAATGCTTGAATTTCTGTAACGTTAAAAGAGGAGATGTTGTCACATACAGGGATTTCTGAAAAAAATGCAATTGCTGTTTTAGTGCATATTTTGAGCCTAAGACAGAAGTGGATCCAGCATTAAGGACCCTTTTAGGCTGCATTTACAAGTTCCGTGTTCCACACGAAACACGGACGTGGAATGCCTGTAACGGACTCTCCCTCGCCCGGGCAGCATCTGTGATAAGATGCTGGGAGCGGGGGAACTGTACAGATATGCGCCACTCTGTAATGAATCAGCCACGTAACTCTGTCATTACAGCGCGGCGCATATCTGTAACAGTTCCGCCACTCCCAGCATCTAATTACAGATGCTGCCCGGGTAGGGTAGAGTCCGTTACAGGTATTCCACGTCCGTCTTCCGTGCGGAACACGAAACGTGAATGCAGCCTTACACAGGCCGATCAGCTAGTGAATAAGTGTTCGTGGGAATACATACAATCACTAACTAGTGTCTGGGGACACTCATTCGCCCATTAATCAGCCCATATAAAAGCGCCGGATATCAGCCAATGAGCAAGCAAACCTGCAGCAGTAAAACTTATCACTATAGGCCGCATATCTCTCTTAGTAAACAGGAGATGTGCGTCCCCTAGCAATGTATTTAAATGGCTGCAGTAATAATACAGTGATCAATTAATTACTGCAAGTGATAGGTGCTCATTGCAATCTGCCTGATCGGTCCTTGTTTGCAGCTGTACTTGGCCGAATATCTTTACATGTAAAAGAACCCTAAGAGCAAAGCCATAGCTATTGAATTTCCCTAGTCTCCAGAGAATGGTCTCTGGAAATACTGAGACACACTTTGACTATGTTCCCACTACAGGAACGTACCAGCTTTTATCGGACAAAGGCTCAAATAATCATGATCATTATTTGCTGCCGTAAATAATAAGAGAGGGCTGTTTTTTTTTCCCTCTATGAACCCGTAGCGGGTACATAGCCTTTGTATGTATTTATGACAGTTTCTGGTGTAAATACACTGAATAATATATTCATACTAAACATTATATTTAGGAAGAGCCTTCATCATTTGGATTGGGCCAAATGTAACTCATTTATTAGTTACTGTCAGGAAAACTGACCTAGCAATGTTTTTAGTCAGCGGCTTTTTGACTGTTTAGCTAATGTTAGGATTCAGCAAATCTTTGGTGGTGAATCAAGTGTGTAAGGTCACCTCACCACTAGAGAATTTGGCATCTGTATTACATCTGTTTTTTGCAGACAATAATATGGTACTATTGTTTATCTATTGGGATATTCATATAGGAATAGAAAAATAAATGTGTATTTTATAAATGGAAAAGAACCATTGAAGTCTATAGAGAGAGATTTTACACAAGTGAGTTCAGCTTGAAATTACGGCAACTTCAGGTGACCGGCAATTAATAATAAATCACTATGTTTTCGTGTGATTACACAGAGAGATTTTTCTGACATATTTTTATAGCCAAAGTCAGGAACAGACTATAAGCAGAGAACAGGTCATAAAGGAAAGACTGAGATTTCTCCTCTTCTAAGATCCATTTCTGGCTTTGGCTTCACAAATGTTAGATAAAAATCTCTGTGTAAACACACTATAAGGCCATGTTCAGGCGTAAATGCCTTTTTTAGGAGCAGATGGGGCAAATCGGCGTCAAAATATTTGCAAATAGTATTTTTGTGAATATTTTTTTCACATCTGCCCCATCTGCGCCACCTTCGCCAGTGGGGCAGAGAGGGGGCTTTATGGAGGGTGCGGCTGCACGCAGAGGGGGAGCGGCCTCTGCATGCGCCGCATTTATAATTTTTTCGTGAATAAACGATACTGAAACCTACGCCAGCTCTTGATATTCACAGAAAACCAGGATACAAGGGATTATAGGAGTAATAATCCCTCGTATCCTGGTCTATTCTGTGATTTTATTTGTTGTTGTTATTTTAACTAGATTCGTTACGAACTTTCTCAAAGTTCGGTTCGGTGACAAACTGAACTTTTTGTAAAGTTCATAACGAATCTGGTTCGTTACGGTTCAGTTCGCTGATCCCTAGTTTCAAGAAAAATAATTGAATCACATGATCTATGAATCACATGTTTTGTAATGCTGCAAGCACAGGAACTAAATTCAAACATTTTTTTTTGGGGGGGGGGAGCAAAATCATCAAAAAAGGCCACAAAAATCATGAGTGAAAAAGGTCACATCTGGCACTGTAATAAAATACAGCGGAAAAAAAACATTACAAAATTTTTCATGTAACAACATTTCATACATAAAATACCTTTGTTAAAGTTTCATCAATAATAGCTGCAATTTTTCCAATGTCAAATAAGATTTCAGGTGTTGTGGCAATTTCGGCTGCTGGCGTTCCAGGCAGGTAGGTCAGAAGTCTCACCATGTGTTTTTGTATGACACCACCATAGTCTAAAAATCGAGTATAAATAATGTACTATGAGTGCAATTTATAATCTTTCTAGACAATAATGAAGGCAGCATGAGTTACAATTTCTAATTTTACCATTCTCTTGAAGGCTTAACCAGATCTGTCAGACATAGTACAGTGGTACCTTGGTTTAAGAGTAACTTGGTTTAAGAGTGTTTTGGTTTAAGAGCTCATAGTTTTTCAAAATTGTGACTTGGTTTAAGAGCATTGCTTTGGTTTAAGAGCTCCCTGTACTGGGTGGGAGTGCGAGTGGAAAAGGGGCATGGTCTGTATAGCGTGGTCTACAGCACTGTACTCTGACCCAGGAAGTCTCTCTCACCTTCCAAATCATAGCAGATCCACTTCAGGCTGGGGCTTGCATCAGGGGACAGGACTGTGGAGGTAATCTCTGCATAGCTGTAACCCCTCTCTTCCCGGACAGAGAGTGCTGCTATACTGTGCCCACATCTTCACTGCTCATTCCTTCATGTTCCCTGCAGTCTCTGTCAGCCCTAGTGTTTCCCATCCTCTCCATTACTGTACAGTAACTTATAATATGACATAGTCAGCTGTTTCTGAATGTTTGTTTCATTTGTTTTACATGTTATTCAAAATAATAAATCATTATTTTTGGGGTGTGGAACCAATTGTCTGCATTTCTATGAATTCTTATGGGAAAATTAGCTTTGGTTTAAGAGTGGATTTGGATTACAAGCACAGTCTCAGAACGAATTATGCTCGTAATCCAAGGCACCACTGTAATCTGTTACACAGAAGAAAAGACAATATTGGTCAGCTCTCCTAGAACACCATTCACACTAGGCAGGAGCACGTTGCCTTTGCTGAAATTGCAAACACACAAAAAACACAAAAATGCAACAGCTCACCGCAACAGCAAGATACAGACCCACTACAGACATGAAAATAGTTAAGAGCAGCCCCCCAAATGCTAAAAAATATTCCCACAAAAATAATGGGGTTCTTGGTTACCATTTGCAAATAGTGTAAACCACCCCACCAAAGATAAGGTGGCCCCATGCTATTTCAGCCATAGCAACATGCTCCTGCCTAGTGTGAATGGTGTTCTAGGAGAGCTGACCAAATTTGTCTTTTTTTCTGTGTTCCAGATGGGGGGAGTAGCTGCCTCTGCTTGGCTGTGCACTCCACCCATCCCACCTAGGTGTGTAATGACTTTTGCCGGTATAAGATGGATCTTGCATGCCCAGAGCATAGGCGTATTACATGCCATGGAGAGGCCATAGTACAGTGTAGGGTCCACCCTGGCATGAGGCCACCTTATCGTGGTGGGGTGGTTTACACTGTTTGCAATTGGTAACCAAGAGCCCCATTATTTTTGTGGGAATTTTTTTAGCAGTTGAGGGGGTCTGCTTTTAACTATTTTCAAAGTAGTGGGTCTGTATCCTGCCATTGAGCTGTTGCATTTTTGTGTTTTTTTATAGTAATCTGTTATCTTATTTTTCAAGTCATACGAAACATATAAATTCTGTTATGCAGCTGGTCAGTATATATATAGCATATATATATAACATTTATATATATTCATATTCTAGCATTTCCCTATTTAGTTGTTCCTTTATATCTGAAAATTCCTAGAATGTTTTTCTTCAGTTGCCACGTGATATTCATTTAAAATAATTGTGTTTCTGTGCTCTCAATGGGGTCACCATCTCAGGCAGCAGAACTTCCTGTGTGATGAAACTGCATAAAATATTCCACACAAGCCCCACAGAGGTAGACAACAAACTCCTATCACTGTTACTGAGGATCATTAAGCAGCCTGGTCACACTGTTTTGTTTCTTAACCATTTTTCTTAGCCATAACTGAATCTTTATTTTTATTTAAAAAATAATAATAATAATAATTGTATACATTGGTTCAGAAAGTGTTTGTTTTTTTAGGTTTTAAGGATGATTTCTTACCATTTCAGCTGATTTTTCTAAGCTCTTGTCAGAGCACTGTGATAATTTTTGCATTGGTGCCCAGAAGCTTCAACTTCTCCTTTAACATAATATTATTTAAATAAGTGAGCATAATCGTGCCATTGTATTAGAGACACAGAAAGAGGAAGTGTAAGACTTGGTTCACATGGAGTATTTAGCCCTCATGTTGGAGTTAATTTTGGTTATTATGGTCAACCAAAAACAACGAAAAGGGTATTTATAACATTTATTATGTTTTAGGGCTGTATTTTATTACACATTTTTATACTAGAGTCAATTTATCTGTGTAAGGATAAAGGTCTATAAAGAAAAAACTTTTTTCTAGGAGAGAGGCTTAATGGACATTAAAGGGACTCAGCTGCAGATCACTTTCTATACTGCTAGGAGACACATAGTACATTCATATATCTGTCTCTGCCTCCAGAACATAGAAAATGCTTTTATTCTCCAGTAAAAAGAGGCTTTCCCAAGCGCCTGATCTACTGAGGGCTGTAACATCTCCTTGCCTCTCATTCCTTACCTTTCTTAGCGCTCAACTTACAGATGACTGTCAATCAAGCAGGGTCTGGGAGAGGTAGTTAGGGGGTATTCCAGCTTCCAGCAGAATAGAAGCTTGGGAAAGGCTCTTTGATACTTTTCACTAGATACTAAAAACTATCATGTGCCTCATTGGCCTAAGATGCAATAAGAATGACATCTTACAGGATTACTTTAAGGTTGTCTTATAGTCATAGGGGTGGAATGCATTAGGAGTAGGGATGATACGAACCCGAACCCTCGGTAATGATTCCCGCTGTCTGCCCGCTCCGTGCAACGGGCGGATCCAGTGGGAGGACCGCCTGGAAAACTGGGATACAGCCATAGCCATAGGCTGTATCCCAGTTTTCCAGGCAGTCCTCCCGCTGTATCCGCCCGCTGCACGGAGCAGGCAGACAGCGGGAATCATTTCCGAGGGTTCAGGTTCGGACCATCCCTAATTAGGAGTAATTAAGCTCCCAAAAGGTATGTGATGTATGGTTACAGGACATGGGTATCACTACAGCACTATTGTTGAAGGCTATTATAATGTAATTTTGCATTGGTGACAAATGATCTTAACCTTGTTCTCACAGCTTTGATACCTTCTTACCAATGGGCTCTAATGACATGATTGCACCAGTCTTTGTGAGCAGAGGATTGGGTGTAGGAAGACCTTCATCATACAGGAACTTCATTGCGCTTGTTTGGACTTCAATTAACTCAGAGTTCTTACTGCTTTCCCCATTTGTGATCTTCAGAATATACTCTGTGTGTGTTGAATGCTCAGTATCACAGGTTTGAATATAGAAATTCTGATCATCATAACTTGGTAAGGGCTTTACTTTGGACACCTGAATGCCAAAAAGTCTCTCGGCCAACTTAATGGCCTGTGCCTCATTGACAGCTGGTTTGCTGGTGATTTCTGAACTTCCAGTCTTGTTTTCAGAAGTCATCTTCTAAAGAAATAAAATACATACTATTATTACAGCAAATTCTATTCTATATTACATGGTAAGGGAATGCATACCTTCTGACTTCTTAAGAATGGAGAGAGGAATAACTTTTGGCACACTCAACATTCTACTGAAGATTTTATGTTAAACTTTACTGTCACTTTAAAAAACTTTTGATTTTGCACAAACATGTGAAAAGTTTTGAACAGTAAGATTTACACCCAGATTTTCATCTATTGCTAGATAGACCTGACTCTCTATCCAACTCCCTGCACCAACATGCTTCTCCTAGCTCCATCTAGTGATCGGTATGGATTTGAAGATTCAAAGCCTGACCATTCAAAAATTTTGATATGTCTATGTGACTGTTTTTCAGAGTGACAGTATATATATATATATATATATATATATATATATAAAAAAAATTGAACACGAGGACGGCACTCCAGTAGTGTATAGTGAAGATTTATTCACCCAATCACAAATAGCGACGTTTCGACTCTAACATGAGTCTTTCTCAAGCCTGAGAAAGACTCATGTTAGAGTCGAAACGTCGCTATTTGTGATTGGGTGAATAAATCTTCACTATACACTACTGGAGTGCCGTCCTCGTGTTCAATTTTTGCTATCCGGAGGAGTCGGGGGTCGACTTTTATGGGACGTGCACCCACCAGCTTTAAGCTATTTTGACTTCAAGCCAGCACAGTGCCGTCCATCCATCACTTTCTATATATATATATATATATATATATATATATATATATATAGATTTACAGACAGAAATTCTGATAACCAATAACAAAGGGGCATGAGGGGCATGATGTCTGAATCGGCCTGTAGAGATCAGATGAGTTGTTAGGTTGCTTGGCTAAACTATGTGTTTCACTGTTCTCAAGTTCTGATATTATAATATTCCAAATAATGTACCCTATAACTAGTGATAAAGAGATAGGGGCTGTTTGAAATCTTTATTATAGGACTAAGCAGCTTTTGTTAAGAGCCTCCTGAACGATATGTAATATAGGTGTTTCTTTTAAAGCTTTTAAAGGTAACCTAAGGACAAGCCGACTATAGTAGGACTGGCCACAAGACACAGTGAGGTAAATACAGCTCACTACAATGTGTCAGCATAGGTAAAATGTTAATTGTTCACACTGGGTACATTGTTATTAGTTAAGAGCCAGCTTTCTTTCCTAGCACTAGTTATTGACATTAAGCACTGGAAATAGTTTACAGTTATTACACTATGACTATTCTTCTTTACTAGTCTCAGAATGCAATGGCACAGCTCTCTTTTAGGACACTGCAAAGCTTGATCCATGTATTATATGCATCTGCATACATTTGTGAGATATCTAAACACACCTTAAAGGGGTATTTCTTGCTCAATTGGTTATCCACTATCTTTAGGACAGTGGATAAAAGGCTGACTGGTGAGGGCCCAACCACTGGGACCCTCACTCATCACGGGAATGGTGCAGTCTAACATTTTTGAGCACTCACTTTGGAAATGTTTTGTAGGCCCCCCAAAAATAAATGGAGCACTTGGCTGTGCATAAAAGGCTCATACAATTCCTTTTGGGGATATTGTTGTCCATATTCCTGAATCTATAGGAATCCTAGCGGTCAGACCCCTACTCATCAGGTTTTCTTACTACAGGAATCTTTTAATGTAATGAAAATTTCCTGACATACATCTTAAAAGTAGCTATAGGCACTTATTCACCTACATTAGGTTAGGTTCATCAGCATATCCTTTTTGTATTCTGTATAAAGGGAAATCACATATAAGGTATACTGGTCAGTATCCATTTTTTACCAATGGGATCCTATGAATGACAGACTCATGTATGTATCTAAACCTTCCATTGGAGCTCTACATTAAAAGTCTATAGCTCTGATAGAAGGTTCACATGCTCTATCCAATTTCAAATTAATATTCCAATTCCAAACACATTTTATTACCTTAAGACTTGGGCTACACAAAACTTAGGCCATTACACATGTTGTGATATTACATTATCACATCACAGCATATAAAAAAGAATGTGTTTGTATTGTCACCCAGCAGCCATAACTAGAAACATAACCAGGATAGATTTCTGGTCACTGCAGCTTACTAGTCACAACGTAAGCACAGTCACTCTCTGTAATGCAGGCAGTGTGACTCTCTAATGGTCCTTTTACACGGAACGATTATCGTTCGTTTTTGCACGATAACGATCGCATTTGAGCAATAATCGTTCCTTGTAAACGCAGTGAATGATCAAGCGACGAGCAAGAAATGGTTCATTTTGATCTTTCAACATGTTCTCAAATCATCGTTGATCGTTCGCAAAAAATTTGCAGATCGTTCAGTGTAAACAGTCTTTCAACAATTTCCCCTATGTGTGAGATAGGCTTAAACGATCGCAAAACGATTATTCCGTACGATGTATAGTTCCGTCTAAACACTGATCGTTATAAAAAAAACATTGTTCATTCAAAATCGTTAATTGTGCGATCAGGCCAATAATCGCTCTGTGTAAAAGTACCATAAGACACATGTGTGATGTGGGTTGTAGCCCTAGTCTTATTGAGTTATTGAATCATATTTGTAAAAAGATTTCTACAAATCTACACAGAAGATTAAATATACACTTCCCTATAACCACCAAATCTTCCTTAGTTGTCAATTAGTTCCCATGCTAGGTGAGCCCCTGCTATGCCTTTCTATCTGCAATGCTTATGTTCCTAAAATAGACCGTATTCACTTATCAAAGTGCAACAACACTTAGTAATACGTGGCTGTGCACAAAGCATTATATGCATATTAAGAAAATAATATCAGCATTAAATGTAACATCTCCCTTTGTGTCTTAAAAGTCAATCCAGCTAGCCATAGCATCGTGTCTCATTTTGCAGAAGCATTTGCTTACAATCTAAAAACCATAAGTAATCCAGGGGCCAAGCCACATGTGTTAAAGTAGGCATTCAGTGTAATGTCCGAGAACACTCAGTGCTGCACAGTCAATTTACAGCACGATTAACCAGATAATCCTTAAGGCTTGCTTTACAATCCTAGAATATTAATAAGAAACAGTACCTTGTATTCCAGTGCTTTATATCAATCTCTAAGTAGACAAGCTTCTGTTTAAAAAGTTTCTCAGCGCTTGCAGAGAGACCACTGAGAGTGTCTGCAGTGAAGGGGTCTGTGTCTGGATGTGGGAGGCCCAGGCCTTACATGCATCCAATAACAAAACCGTATTCTTAGCCAAAAAAAAGCTTTAACTGGAGCAGCTGCACATTTCCTTCCAAGCAACGGGAAAGAGTTGAACTTTGTATTCTGAATAAACACTGGACTTCTACTATACTTTAACCTTATGTCTTCCTGCTGGAAGAGACCGTTAAATATTTAACCATTCTGCAAATTCCTTTGCTGTGCATAAACACACTAAGCTGCCATGCGTGCTGCCCGTGGATTATAGCTATACTGTACTACAGGAAAATAAACTGGTGTCCAGTATATTTCCAAAATCAACTGCGCTGCTCCAGTTTCTTCTGTTATAACAGTGATTTTGTCATCTACATCAGTTGAATAATCAGCTCCCTCTTAGAACATTTATACAAAAAAAAAAAAAAGAAGAAGTCCGTATATAGCTATGTTCCTGCTTCGGAAAAACATCGGGGAAGATTGTATTGAAACATGGATGGCCATTAACCCCTTAAGGACCGGGCCTGAAATGGCCTTAAGGACCGGAGCAAATTTTATGAATTTGACCAGTGTCACTTTATTCATTAATAACTTCGGGATGCTTTTACCTATCTGGCTGATTCTGAGACTGTTTTCTCGTGACATATTGTACTTCACATTTCTTGTAAATTGGAGTCGATACTTATAACGAATCTTAATGAAAAAACCCAAAATAGCGTGAAAAATTGTGAAAAAATGCATTTTTCCAACTTTAAAACTTTTCTGCTTATACAGAAAATGGTTATACCACATAAATTATATATTAAATAGCATTAGCAACATGTCTACTTTATGTTGGCAGCATTTATTAAACTATATTTCATTTTTTATAGACAATAGAAAGCTTAAAACATTAGCAGCAAATTTCCAAATTTTCAGTAAAATTTCAAAATCAGATATTTTTAGGGAACTGTTCAGGTTTAAAGTGTATTTGAGGGGACTGTGTGTTAGAAAGCCCCACGAAGCACCCCATTTCAGAAACTGCACCCCCTAAACTCTGCAAAAGCACATCCAGAAAGTTTTTTTAACCCTTTAGGGGAGTCACAGAAATAAAAGCTAAGTGTGTAAGAAATTTGAAAATTTTAATTTTCTGTGCAGAGATTTTATTGTAATCCAATATTTTTCATAATTATAAGCTTATTACCAGAGAAATGCACCCCAATATTGATTTCCCCGTTTCTGCAGTTTATAGAAATACCCCATATGTGGCCCTATTGCGCTATTTGACGCAACCACAAGCCTCAGATATAAAGGAGCGCCTAGTGAATTTCAATGGCTCCGTTATTTTTGGTCATTTCTGACTGTACCACTTCAGGTTGGCAGAGGCTCTGGGGTGCCAAAACCTAAAAAACACCCCTAAAGGGACACCATTTAGAAAACTACACCCCTCAAGGAATGTAACAAGGGGTGCGGTGAGCATCTGGACCCCACAGGTGCTTCACAGATTTTCAGAACAATATGGCTTGAAAAAAGACTAAAGTATTTTTTACACTAAAATGTTGTTCTAGCCTTCAATTTTTCATTTACACAAAGGGATAAAAGAAAAAAAAAACACAAAACATGTAGCGCAGTTTCTCCCGAGTACAGAAATACCCCACATGTGGACATAAAGTGCCAAGCGGGCGCAGGACGAGCCTCCAAAGGGAAGGAGCGCCAATTGGCTTTTGGAAGCTGGATTTGGATGGAATCGATTTCAAGGGCCATTTCGCATTTACAGAGCCCTCGTGCTGCCAAGACACTAAAAACCCCCCACAAGTGACCCCATTCTGGAAACTACACCCCTCAAGGAATCTAACAAGGGGTGCAGTGAGCATATGGACCCCACTGGTGACGGGCACAAATGTGGAAAAATGTGACGTGAAAGTGAAAATTTTCATTTTTTCACTTTCATGGCACAAATGTGCCCGTCATCCAGGGGTCCATATCCTCATTGCACCCCTTGTTAGATTCCTTGAGGGGTGTAGTTTACAGAATGGGGTCACTTGTGGGGGGTTTACAGTGTTTTGGCAGCACAAGGGCTCTGTAAATGCGACATGGCGTTCATCATCCATTCTAGCCAAATCCAACCTCTAAAATCCAAATGGCGCTCCTTCCCTTCGGAGGCTTGCCCTGCGCCCACATGGCGCTTTATGTCCACATGTGGGGTATTTACGGACTCGGGGGAAATTGCTCTACACATTTTGTGTTTTTTTTTTTCTCTTTTAACCCCTTGTGAAAATGATAAATTCAAGGCTAGACCAACATTATAGTGTAAAAAATGTAATATTTCATTTTCACGCCACATTGTTCTACATTTGTGCCCGTCACCAGTGGGGTCCATATGCTCACTACACCCCTTGTTACATTCCTTGAGGGGTGTAGTTTCCATAATGGGGTCAATTGTGGGGGGGTTCAACTGTCTTGGCAACACAGGGGCCTTTTGAATGCAACATGGCCCCTCGAAATCCATTCCAGCCAAATCCAGCATTCAAAAACCAAATGGCGCTCCTTCCCTTTGGAGGCTTACCCTGCACCCGCATGGCACTTTATGTCCACATGTGGGGTATTTCCTTACTCAGGGGAAATTGCTCTACACATTGTGTTTTTTTTTATCTTTTAGCCCCTTGTGAAAATGAAAAAATCAAGACAAGATCAACGATTTAGAGTAAAAATTAAAAAAAAATTCCACTAAATGTTGGTCTAGCCTTGATTTTTTTCCATTTCCACAAGGGGTTAAAAAAGAAAATAAAAGCAAAACGTGTAGGGTAAATACCCCTACACGAAAATACCCCACATGTGGACATAATGTGCCATATGGGCACAGGGCAAGCCACCAAAGGGACAGAGCGCCATTTAGAGGCTGGAATGGAGGATGGAGGCCATGTCGCAATTACAAAGCTCCTGTGCTGCCAGGACAGTAGAAACCCCCCACAAGTGACCCCATTCTAGAAACTACACCCCATAAGGAATCTAACAAGGGGTGCAGTGAGCATATGGACCCCACTAGTGATGGGCACATGTGTAGAACATGTGCCGTGAAAATAAAAAATACCATTTTTTTCATTTTCACGTCCCAAATGTGGCCGTCACTTGGGGGCCATATACCCGCTGCCCCACTTGTTAGATTCCTTATGGGGTGTAGTTTCCAGAATGGGGTCACTTGTGGGGGGTTTCTACTGTCCTGGCCGCACAGAGGCTTTGTAATTGCATCATGGCATCTTCTAATGGGAATGGCAGCCATACCTACTTAGTTGGGGAAAAGGGACCATTTTAATTTATTTGGGGGTATTAGGCCAATTATTGGTTTATGAGGTTGGAAATGATACGTGTCCATCAAATTCAACCTGTGTTGATCCAGAGGAAGGCAAAAAACCCTCGTGAGGCAGACGACAGTAGCCTCATCACAGGGGAAAAATTCCTTCCCGACTCCATAATGGCAATCAGAATAACCCTGGATCAGGGTGACCCCTGAAATAGGAATAAGGGACAGAATTTAGAAAATGTAGAACCCCAGTGACGTGTGGTGCGCCTTGGAGCGATCCAGTATGCAGAGGCCGGGGGGATCAGGACAGGTGTCACACTGGAAAATGGTGTCCTTCCTGATCCCCCTGTTACGCCACACTCTGCACTTCTTCTGGGGTCTCCCTTTCTCCAGTGTGGGGGACGTCACCTGGAAAATGTTGCCCTGGTGCGATACAGGGTCCCACATATCCAGAAGCGCTGGGTCCGCTCCATGGCTGCTAATTATTAGGGCGCTATTACTGCTTCTGATATTTACGGATCGTGCCGCAAGCTACAGTAGCTCGGGCAGCGAGGGACCAGAAGAGGGGGTGCTGGTATAAAAGTTATCCCCGTACAGGTGGTAACCTTTATCCAGCAGTGGGAAGATCAGTTCCCGGACGATCTTCCCACTAACTCCGAGGATGGGGGGGAGGGGGCATCTGGGGGCTGGATTCGGGTGTCCCTTCCTTCATACACTCTAAGGGTACGTGCACACTGCAGAATCGCGAAGGATAACACTTTGTGCATTCCGCAGCTGGCACCCACCGGCGGACTGATGCAGGCGCGCGTCTCCACCCGTGTCATAGACTCCATTCTATGCACGGGCGGATTCCACTCTCCGTCCAACGTGTTGATGGAATGACGGATGATGGAATCCGCCCGTGCATAACATGGAGTCTATGACACGGGTGGAGATGCGCGCCCGCATCAGTCCGCCGGCGGGTGCCAGCTGCAGAATGCACAAAGGGTTATCCTTCGCCATTCCGCAGTGTGCACGTACCCTAAATCTGTAAGTGTACCCTGAGGTACGCTCACAGAGTTTGTAGAATTTCACACCATACCGTCATCTCTTATTGGGACGGTACTGGCGGAAAAGACGTGTCTGGGGGGCAGCGTACGCTACGCTACCCCCAGACACGTCACTGGATGATGAGGAGGATGAGGATGAATGGAGGAAAGAAGGACCCCCCATTCATCCTCACTGGCTGTTTCAGTGTCGGAGGCAATAATAACGTATGCGTCCGATACCGAAAACACGCCGGGGGCCACTTTTATATAGGGATTGGTATATGGGGTATGTAGTGGTGTAGTGTAAAACTTTATTCAATGTAGTGTAGTGTGGTGTAATGTAGTGTTTTTTTACGTGTTTTTTACAGTAAGTATAAAAAAAAAACCTATGCCAAAAATGGTGTTGCTGATAAATGCCGCACTTATGTTCGGCACTTATCAGCAGACCGTGGCAGTAGGATATAAAAAAACCCACCCTACGCCAAAAAGGAGGAGTTGCTGATTAGCAGCGCACTTTCGTGCGATGCTGATCAACACTCAGCGGCGATAGGGTGCGGAAAATAGAAAAAAAATTGGGAAAAAAAAATTTGTTTTTACTACATTCTGAACATCCCTGTAGTGGCTGATACGTGTATTACACTTATCAGCCGCTAGGGGGCAGCAGAGCGCAAGTTCCGAAAAAAGACGACGCTGGAGCCGGAAAAATACGAAAAAAGACGACGCTGGAGCCGAAAAAAGCCGATCGGGACATCACGGAAGAAGCCGAAGACCCGACAAGATGAAGAGGACGCCGGGAACCCAGAAGACGCCGATCAGGACCCCGGGACAGGTGAGTAATGTACAAATACCTGCTCTGGACCCCTCAGCTGCCTAGCTGAGGGGTCTGGATCAGGTATTTATTACTTGTGGGGACTTTGATCGCCGTGAACGGCCGGCCGGCCACTCACGGCGTTCGGGACGGTGGTACCGTGACCACCATTACTTTTTACAGTAATGGCGGTCGCTGCCGTCCTCGGACAGCACCGACCGCCATTTTTTTCCGGGTCATCGGGCCACCGATGGCCCGGAAAGGTTCCGATCGCCGCTATGGGCTTATCAGCCAATAGCGGCGATCGTCGGCATGGGGGGGTTAACAACCCTCCATGCCGACAGGGAGAGATGGCCTGCTATGTATTATAGCAGGCTATCTCCCCCGATCGGGACCCGTCCGGCCGCGGCGCCCTCTTAAAGGACCCGCGTACCGGTACGTCATGGGTCCTTAAGTGACAGTGATCCATGACGTACCAGTACGACATGGGTCCTTAAGAGGTTAAAGGAGAAGTCCGGCGAAAATTTTTATTAAAGTATTTTATTGCCCCCCAAAAGTTATACAAATCACCAATACACACTTATTATGGGAAATGCACATAAAGTGTTTTTTTTCCTGCACTTACTACTGCATCAGGGCCTCACTTCCTGGATAAAATTATGATGTCACGACCCAACTCCCAGAGTTGTGCGGGCTGTGGCTGCTGGAGATGCTTTAGCATGGTTTTGTATGCTTTATTCCTGAGTCACAGCACAGTCATGTCACAGCAGGTTTGGCTGGATCACCAGGGGGTAATCATCTCTGGCCAGCCCCTCCAACCTACATCACTATCTCCATGTCATATACAGATACAGATATATATATATATATATATATATATATATATATATATATATATATATAAATATATAGGGACATCTAGGAAGAGTGTAGTGTGTTTACAGCATGCTGCATTGAATGATGCAACAGGTTGCAGCACCTGTGAAAAAAGATGTTCTGCAACAGCTTTTGGCAAGGAATCGTCAGGAGTGCTGTGGGAGGGAAGTATGCAGGGTGAAAGGGTTGTCAAGAAAAGCTTAGGAAAAACAAAGCATTCTGGGAATTATAGTTATGAGTAACCCCCAAAACAAATATATTTTTCAGAGGTAGTTTCAGAGCTGGGCAGAAAAGTAAGCAATGCTACATACTTCTTAGGCATGTTTATTTTTTCACTGATGTTGGAGTACCCCTTTTAAAGTTTTTAACTAAAATTTACTTGAACTAGGCCTGTGTAGGAGCATTGGTCTAGGGGTAAATCACCTTTCTAGAGACCAGCACCAGTTTGTTTTCTTTGGTTCAATTCCCCTGATAGAAATGAAATATAGTTATTTATCTATTTATTTCTCTTTTTTTTTTTTTAAACAAGAGTTTTATTGAGTTTTTTTGGATCAAATACAGGCCATATCGCTCAAAAAACATCTGAGTACTGTACATATAAAGAGCAAAAGGAGAATAAGCGGCCGGAGATTTAAGTAGTTTGCGTACAATGGAAAGTATACGATCTACGGCTGCACAGTTCACACTACGTAAGAACTTACGCCAGGATCGTACGCGGCACCGTAATAAATGAACCAGACCATTGTTTGAGGACGAAAATGCCGTAACTGACGCCTGTAGCGTAACATGCGGTTCCGTACGTAGTGGTGATTTCTTCATTTTTTGCACTTTTCTTTGGCGATCCAAAAGGTTCTGTGGGGTGTCCGGGGCTAGCCGAAGATATCCAAGTAAAAGACCGCTGTCAGATCGCTATGTAGGTCGCTCGGGAAGCGTAAGTAGACTATGGGCGTAAGTTCGCGGACCGTACGTAGCTGGCCGCAACTTACGTAAATCCCCGGCCGGACATATACGTAGTGTGAACATAGCCTGATTCAGTGTAAAGAGTTACCGATTAGTCCAAATTAGTTTTCAAATTATTATTTTTTTATAGATACAATGATGAGAAAAAATAAATATATGGTAATTTACTTCTTAATTTTTCTCATCATTGTATTAAAAAATCTAAACTAATATAGACCTGACTGGGAATTCTTTGCATTTTCAAAAATTGACACAATAATGCGAAGAAGAAAAAAACTATATTTAATTTCCATCAGGGGAATCGAACCAAAGAAAACAAACTGGTTCTGGTCTGTAGACAGGTGCTTTAACCCTAGACCACAGCTCCTACAAAGGCTAAGAGGTTCAATTATATCTGATTGCAGATAACTCCTCTGTTCGCAGATACTGACTGACAGCTGAGTGAGCAGGAGGCCAGGCAGCATTAATTATTCATGAAGAAGAGGGAGGAGGAAGCAGTGGTTAGGAGTGCTAGAGTGTGGCAAAAACACTGAGCCACAATGCCTCATTGACTCTTTATTACAGTAGGAAAAGCCAGATTGTGCATAATACAATCCATGGACAAATTACCAAAAGGCAACATACTCACTAGGGCAACTACAGCACACTGTCAGCACCTCAGGTAGGGCCCTGGTGGGGTGCTGACAGATTCCCTTTAAAGTCTATAGCAGTGATTTCCAACCAGAGTGCTGTGAGAACCCACCAAGGGGTTCTGCAGCATTCTGGCTGTGCAGCTTCTACGGAGGCTGCTCTTTAATCTTTTGCCCACTCACTACAATGCTGATGCAGTGAGGTGTGAGCAGGCTAAACTGCAGAGAAAGGAGGAGGGTAAGCTGTTAGCATCCAGATACTCTATTCATTTACATAGGCTGCAGGCACTTCAGATCAGCAGCCTATGAGCAGATGTGACAAGATCTCTCTAGCAAATGCAATGATATGATGTCATCAAACCTGTATGAGAATCCCATTTATTTAGGGGTGCACAGCAGGGGGCATAATTACTATGGGGGCCACAACTGGGGGCATTTTACTATTTGGGGTACACAGCATTTACTGTGTCTGGGTGCATAGCAGAGGGAATTTTAATATATAGAATGGCACAGCAGATTGCATTATTACTATATGAAGGAACATAGCAGATGGCATTATTACTATATGAAGGGGCCCAGCAGGGAGCATATCACTATATGGGGGTACACAGCAGGGGGTATTATTACTATATGAAGGGGCACAGCAGATGGCATTATTACTAAATGAAGGTCACAATAGAGGCATTATTACTATATGGTGGGGCATGGCAGGAGACATTATTACTATGTAGAGGGGCTCAGCAGAGGATCCTACATATAGGTGTGAAAAATTTAAGGAAAGTGCTGGGAAAGTGCAAAGTTTTTTGGCAGGTTCTGAAAAAATATGCAGTTTGAAGAAATCATCATGGTGGTCTGGGCCACATGGAGAAGAAAAAGGAAAGTAAACACTGTCGATCAAATAACTTGTGAAATGTGAGTCACTGAATGACGCTGTTGGTATTTTGTAGAACATTATTTAGTAGGGGTGCCCCAAGGTGAAAAAAAAAGTTTTCAGAGGGGTGCTTGAGGTGGAAAAGGTTGGGAAACACTGGCGTAAACAACTACAAAAAAAAAAAAAAAACAGCCGTCTGCGTACACATTTTTTTTTACAATGTGTTTACAAACTGACATTTTCCCCTAAATTTTAATATAACACATCATTAGATTAAAAATACAGCCACATTTCATACCTAGTTTACTGTTATATTTTGCTTTTATTTTATTTTGTGTGAACATAGACTTAGAATGATTTTGTAATCTGGCATCAACAAGAGGGCAAAGACCTATTATGATTCAAAGTACAATGTGTGCAAGATCTGAAAACACATTCCCCTTTAATTTTATTGACAGATTTGCTATAAAATATTCATTTGCTCTCTTATTTTTCAGGATGTATTTTGCACTAGTGATTTTAATCATACTATGGATAATTCAGAAGATATTTTCACCTTACCTGTGGGCAGACTTAAAATTTTTCATAAAAATGGTCCTTTGTTACAAGAAGATTGAAAAATCAGTTCAGCGCTGTTCTTCCTCCCCTGGCATGTTGGATGTATTTTTACAGCACGTATCCACAAGACCTCACAAGACGTTTATTTTATACCAGGACCAGGAGTATTCTTACAAGAACATAGATCTGATAAGCAACCAAGCAGCATGGGCTTTAAGCCACTATGCAAATCTAAAAAATGGCAATTGCGTTGCTGTCTTTGTGGGTAATGAACCTGCGTTTATCTGGCTTTGGATAGCACTAGCCAAACTAGGGTGTCCAATGGCCTGTCTGAACTACAACATACGTGCAAAATCCTTTCTTCATTGCTTTCAGTGCAGCGGGGCTAAGGTTCTGATTGCAGCCCCAGGTAAGAAATATACATTGTTAACACTCCTACTTACTAATGTGGATGAGCATTAATTGTAATTTTTTTTCAGTTAGATATTGTACAAAAGATGTTCGGTTGGATTATAAGGGACATATGTAACTAACAATGTGTTTGTGCCCTTTTTTTGGCTAATATCAAGGCAAATTTGCTATATTTCTCTACTTTACGCCACTTTTGCCATTTCTGAGTTTTTGTGCCAGTAGTGGGGCATGGTCTCAGATTAGCTATTTTTTCAGCTGATTATAATCATATTATGTGCAAGTTTTAAGTGTTGCACAACAAATTATGCAGCAGTACGCCACTGCTAGCCTAGCGTAGCTCTTTAGCCAAACTGTTTTTGGCTCAAGAATTAGTTTTCATTGCACAAGAATTATCACTGCATGTGTGGTGGCTCAGTATGAGTGTTGAATTGTTGGTGTTGTTGTACAGCTAAGATGCTATTGTCGTAACACCAGTGCTAGTCCAACACACAGGTGTGATGTTGGTACCTGCTTTGTGTGGTGGCTGGCTGTACTCCCCAGAAATGGTTGGTGACCTGCCAGGTTGTGATGGGTCCCTTGGGCTCTTGTCACAGTAGTCCTGAGTGGCAATTGACCCACCCGGACTATCGGTACCACCACCCACAGAAAGGGGAAAAATAACCCCTTAAAGGTGTGCAGTTAGTGTGTATAGGTGCTGGTGCGTAGGAAAAGATGAGAGAGAACCAGTGATATAAGAATAGAACAGCTTTACAGTGCAGTCTCTTAGTAGTACAATATACTTTGGTAAAATACATAGATCTTTACACAAACTGTAGTGCTTCACTTGGTTGTGCTGAGGAGGTGCTTGAAGAAGTAGAGTAGAGAGGTAGTTGAAAGTGGAGTAGAGGAGAAGAGCTTGTCGGGGGATTCATAACCCAATGTAGCAATGTACTCTGGCAGAACTTGTAGAGAATACTTTAGAGTGAGAAGTTACTCGTACCCGTTTATAGACTATAGTCTGACCACCTTGTGCCCTACAGTGTTGAGTGTCCCGTCCTACTAGGGTAATAAAAACCCCATTCGTGTCCCAGTTAACTGCACTGCGAAATAGGATAGTAGATAGTAGATAGTAGGACGTAGACCTTCCTTGGTAGCTTTGTCCTATACTGGCTAGTTCCTCTTGTGTCTCTGGATACTGCCCTGCACTTTTTAGACTGGTTCTCGGCGTGGGCTAGGATGTTCTTAGACTCTTCTCCCTTTAAGTGTTTAGCACTGCATAGTAGAAGCACTGGAAGAATTAGTTGTCTCCAACCATATCTTTACACACGTGTCTCAGACTAGACTACACCAGACCAGACTGAACTGACTTTGGTCTTGGCAACAGTAGGGACTGTCTTGTTTGTATCCATCCTCTCTGAGAATCTGGATAAGACTGAAGCTACACCTCCCCCCACCAAGCCACTACTTCCTACAGGGGTTAAGTAATATACCTTGTGAGTGGTGAAAAGGAGTGTATGCAAGAGAAAGAAGAAAGAATATAGGCTGAGAGTAGAGAGCACCTTCTATAGGTCAGCAAAAGCACATGGCACACATAAAACAGTAACCTATTACATCTCTTAGCTGTGCAATACATAAAAATACAAAATACTGACATCTAGTGGTGAAACTCTAGAGACACCTTCATCACCACTTAACCTGGAGTGAGAAGCTTTTTGAGGGGTACAAAGGAGTGACAAAGAACACCCATGGGGGGATACCACACATGTATACCTAATAGTACATATGTAATGTGTGACAGCTGTGCAAAAATGCGCGCAGATGATACATTCCCCCCTAAGGCTATATTCACATGGCCTTTTCTCTTTCTGTTTTTTATTTTTAAAGATGGTGGAAAAAAATGTGTGTGAACAAATAAAAATGATGTTTGTTGTAAGCAAAAAGCTTCTGCAAATAGTTGTCATGAACATTAATTTGACCTCAAACAATGTTTGTTATTTAAGACACTATGGGGGAGATTTATCAAACATGGTGTAAAGTGAAACTGGCTCTGTTGCCCCTAGCAACCAATCAGATTCCACCTTTCATTTTCCAAAGAGTCTGTGAGGAATGAAAGGTGGAATCGGATTGGTTGCTAGGGGCAACTGAGCCAGTTTCACTTTACACCATGTTTGATAAATCTCCCCCTTTGTGCATTGGGCGGCCATGTTCAGGCTATGTTTCCACATCGTTTTTTTCCTTTACATTTTTAATTTTTAAAATGACGTCCGTTATTTTGCAGTTTGGCCGCTCGTCAGTGACAACTGTTGGTACATTACTCTAGTTTAGGGTGCGTTTACACAGAGAGATTTATTTGGTAAATTTTGATAGCCAAAGCCAGAAATAGACTGGGGGCTATGTTCACACTATGTACGTCTCCGGACGTAGCACGTTCCGTGAATAAGCGTCCGGAGACTTACGTAGTTTGCGTACAATGGAAAGTATACGATATACGGCGGCACAGTTCACACTACGTACGAACTTACGACAGGATCCTACGCGCCGCCGTAAAAAATGAGCCAGACCGTTGTTTGAGGACGAAAATGCCGTAACTTACGCCCGTAGCGTAACATGCGGTCCCGTACGTAGTGGTGATTTCTTCTTTTTTGAAGCTTTCTGTGCCGATCCAAAAGGTTCTGTGGGGTGTCCAGGGCTAGGCGAAGCTTTCCAAGTAAAAGACCGCTGTCAGATCGCTACGTAGGGCGCTCGGGAAGCGTAAGTAGACTCCTCGCGTAAGTTTGCGCTCCGTACGTAGCCGGCCGCAAGTAGCGTAAATCCCCAGCCGGAGTTTAACGCGTATATGTCCGGCCGCGAAAATATGCGGCCGGACATATACGCAGTGTGAACATAGCCTTAAACAGGGAACAGGTCATAAAGGAAAGACAGATCTTTTCAAATCCATTCCTGACTTTGGTTTAAAAAAACTGTCAGATAAATACAATGGTATTCAATATTCAGCCTGGATTGTTGTGCTGTTAAAAGGGAGTTTCCTGTGTAGAAAAGGATGAGCTATTTTTCCTGTACTCATCAGCTGTTGTAAGTATTCTTTCCAGTCTGACAGTGGAGCAGTAGAGGTTTTCTATAGGGATTTGTTACAGCTCTGAACAGTTCCTGACATGGACAGAGGTGGCAGCACTTTGTCAGACTGGAAAGAATACACCATATCCTGCAGGACATACAGCAGCCGATAAGTTTTGGAAGCCTTGAGACTTTTAAATAGAATTTACAAATCTATATAACTATATTCTCATGTCGGTTGATTTTAAACCATTTTCTTCCTCTGGAGTAACCCTTAAACTGATATTAACTGCTTATTTTATTTATGATCAAGACCCTAATTTGTATAAAAAATAAAGCTTACAAACTGGTTTTCATGTATATTTTTTGGAAATGAATGCATTGTATTTGAGCGTAACATAACAAATCATTGCATGAGCCTTGACATGTATCTTTTGGCCTTTTTTCTGGTATATCCAGTCGTTGCAGTTTTGTGTTCTTTTAACCTACTAGAGGTCTTTGTGGTTTTGCTAAAAACAGAATGGCTTTTTAACACTTTGGGGGAATAGCTTGGGGCAGTGGCTGAGAGAAATGGCTGGGCCGCAGGAATATGTGCTGTATTCATGCAGTCATTTACAAGCCGTATCAGCTGTACATGCCTGGTTTAGTCATATAGACCATAATGATAATTTATATGGTTATTGTGATGACCCTGTGTACAAAGTACTTTCTTTTCTTTTTTTACATTTCACATTTTGTACTTCATAGTACAAAATCCATAGATCTACATTATACAGCCCATAAACGTTTTATTTGCATGCTACTGCTGTCTAGTCTGCAACTTCTGGACTCTACTGAACTTTGCTTTTGTTTTGTTTTTTTTGTATATATGCTTTTATTTACAATGAAAGATCATTGTAAAAGTTGATTTTGGTCCAGAATGGCTATGAATAAAACTTAGTAAGTTACATGAAATATGTGTATTATATTTTCTCTTAAAGAACTGAAGGACGCGGTGGAGGAAATACTACCTGCTCTGATCGCAGAAGGTGTGCAGGTCTTTTACCTAAGCAGAGACTCACCCACACAGTGTGTACAGAGTTTACTTGATAAAATGGAAGCTTCCTCTGTAGACCCCATTCCTGAATCCTTTAGATCAAGCATTACACCAAAATCTCCAGCTTTATATATTTACACATCTGGAACCACAGGTAAATCACCATTTTAAATGGGACCCTTGATTTTAACATGCACGGTATTGTGAGACAAAAATATTTCTGAGGTGAAATTGTAATAGGTGAGGTGAGTTCATGAGGTGAAGTTGTAATTGTCATTTTAGTGATCCCCTATTATGCTATGTGTAATAGGAGTGCATCCATTGCTGCCGCCACAACCAAATGCCATTCCACAACTAGCTTCTAATCTCCTACATGATGCTGTTGCTACTCACTGTAGACTGTGGCATCTAGGGGGTTAAATGGTCAGGTCAGCTTTATCACCTGCTGTGTTTTTCATTTTTTTCCTCATGAATATTTACATGAACATAAATCAACAGTATAAGCCTATATCTATGATAGCTAAAATCAGGAATCATTGAATACTGCAAGGTGGAAGATGCCTAAATATGCCTCATATTTGACACACCTTGTGATGGCAATGAACATAGCTTTTTTTTCTCTTTTTAGCTAACTGTATTTTAATGGCAAATATTTTTAGGTATAAATTTTCAGCTATAGCAGAACAAGTAGTGATCTACGACAGGACTTAAAATAATGAGTGAAAGGGAAATTCCCATGAATAATGGCCTACTGCTAGGATATGCTATCACTTACTGATCACTGGGGACTCCCAAGATCCAGCATGAAATGGAACTGCTAGGGTTAGTGAATGCAGATATATATTGTCACAGCTTTTTTGTCGTTAAATACAGGACAAATGTGACAAATACAAAAACTCATATGCAACAGGTGTAATTTATTTACAGTGTAGAGATTAACCCTTAGAGGACCGGGTCAATTTAAATTTTTGCGTTTTCTTTTTTCCTCCTTGTGCTTAAAAGGCCATAGCGCTTGCATTTTGTCACCTAGAAACTCACATGAGCCCTTATTTTTTGCGACACTAATTGTACTTTGCAATGACAGGCTGAATTTTTTCATAAAGTACACTGCGAAAGCAGAAAAAAAATTCAAAGTGTGGTGAAATTGAAAAAAAAACAAAAACGCATTTCTTTTATTTGGGGGGGTTTTGTTTTTACGCCGTTCGCCCTGGGGTAAAACTGACTTGTTATATCTGTTCCTCAAGTTGTTACGATTACAACGATATGTAACATGTATAACTTTCATTGTATCTCATGGCCTGTAAAAAATTCAAACAAATATACGTTCCTTAAAATCGCTCCATTCCCAGGCTTATAGCGCTTTTATCCTTTGCTCTATGGGGCTATATGAGGTGTAATTTTTTGCGCCATGATGTGTTCTTTCTATCGGTACCTTGATTGCGCATATGCGACTTTTTGATCACTTTTTATTACAATTTTTCTGGATTTAATGCGACCAAAAATGCACAATTTTGCACTTTGGGATTTTTGGCGCTTACGCCATTTACCATGCGAGATCAGGAATGTGATTAATTAATAGTTTGGGCGATTGCGCATGCGGCGATACCAAACATGTTTATTTATTTATTTTTATTTATAACATGGGAAAAGGGGGGTGATTCAAACTTATTAGGGGAGGGCTTTTTATTAATAACAACACTTTTATTTTTACTTTTACACTTATACTAGAAGCCCCCCTGGGGGACTTTTAGTATAAGTACTCTGATCTCTCATATAGATCTATGCTGCGTAGATATGCAGCATAGATCGATGAGATAGGCACATTGATTGCTTCCGGTTGCTGCAGCCGGAAGCAATCGAGTGCCGAGCCGGGATCAGCGCCATTATGGCGCTGACCCCGGACGGGGTAAGATGTGTGGATCGCTCTACCCTGGGACAACGTCCCGGAGGAGCGATCCACCCCACTAGACACCCGCGAACGGCTGCATCAAGTAATCGGATGCAGCTGTCAACTTTGACAGCTGCATCCAATTACTTTATTAGCAGGCACGGCGATCGGACCGTGCCCGCGGCGGTTCAGAGCACTGAACACATGGAGGTGGCCCTGGACGTACGGGTACATCCAGGGTCGCCTAGGGGTTAATGTCCAAAAGCTGTCAAACAAGGATAGGTACCAGCCACACGTGGAGTAAACTGTGCATAAGTCCATTAAAACACTAGGGGGAGATTTATCAAAGGGTGTAAAATTTAGACTGGTGCAAACTGCCCACAGCAACCAATCGTTAATTGCTGTGGCCAGTTTGCACCAGTCTAAATTTTAAACCCTTTGATAAATCTCCCCCTAGGTGCCTATGTTCTGCTATTGTATTCTGTTATAGGCATCATTCCATTTTATACAGAAGCACATAGTAGCAATGCAGAAGGTCACCAGATAAACGTGTTCTTTATGGCAAGCTCAACGCGTTTCTTGTTGTCCGCAATGATCAGGAGCAGCACGGAGCTAGTCACAATTGGAGTGCCACTCTGATGCCTTCAAAAATCTTTGAAGGGGACACAGTGCTACATTACCTTTATATCCCTTTTATACTTAGGATAGGTGGGGGTGCTTGCAGTCATACTTCTTCTGATCAGAAAGTGATGACATGTCCTAAAGCTTCGGCATCCATTTATGAAGAGATAATGCTCCACTAACTCTAATCTCCAGTCTCTTAGTAAATGAAAAAGTATTATTATTTTTATAGCAAAGCATCTGTTTGTTTCTTCAAGGGCTTCCAAAGGCGGCTGTAATAACCCATAAGCGTGTTTTCTTAAGCAGCACCATTGCCTTGCTGTGTGGACTCACAAGTGAGGATGTTTTTTATATTTCATTGCCTCTTTACCACAGTGCTGGACTGCTCCTTGGACTCAGAGGATGTATTCAGACAGGTACACAAATGGAATTAACATTTTTTTTCTGATAATAAATGTAAAACTATACAATAAACATGAAATAGTAGCATGGAGCGCTCCTGGATGTATTGGATGACCATTGTTATTGAATGACATACATTGCCTTCTAAAATTGTGATCAGCCAGGTTGGATATTTTTCAGGCATGGAATGATCAGCCAAGCATTTGCTGCGTTGTGCAAAATCACGGTGATTAAAAAAGAAAAAGTCAGTGATCAGCCAGTTTAATTTAGTTATTACTGGTAAGATTATTCATATGACTGATAGGACACATTCTGTCCAATCAAAGTCCTATGTGTATGACAACATTGTATACATATTAAACATAACTTTGCACGGGAGGATGAAAGAGGATGCTTAAGAAAGAAAAGAGACTGTACTTACCTCTCTCACTCACCAACACCTATATAGTACTGTGTGTCCCAATAATAATTGCAGTCATTGAGAATTTCAATTTAATCACAAAACTTTATTAAATCCATCAAAAATAAAAACATAAAATCAAGACCTGGGAGGTGAGTCCACTATTGGGACTGAAGTAACATGATAATCATATAAAGTGCATGTGCCTATTAGTAAACCTCATAAACAATTCCTTTAGCATAAATGCATATATATATAATAAAGTGCAAGTGCTATATCACAAAGCTACAGTACGCTGTATAGAGTAATGGAATAAAGTGATATCTTGCACATGTAAACAGTATGTTACCAAGAGTAACTGGGTCCCAGTCCGCTGACCTCCCACCTCACTCCAACGCCATTTCGCACCACTTCTTCTTTCCAATCAAAATCCTATGTGTATGAACACATTGTATACACATTTAACATAACTTTGCACGGGAGAATTAAAGAGGATGCTTGAGGAAGAAAAAAGACTGTACTTACCTCTCTCACTTCCCTGCAGCCTCTATAATCCTGGCGCCTGGTCTTTGCTATGTCCTGCTTCCTGGTGCTGGACACTGGAGGCATTGTCACTCAGCCAATCACTGTGACACGAGCTGAGAGGCAGTGTTTCATGCCCACCAGCATCAGGAAGTTAAGCCCAGCGAAGACTCATAACCATGATAATGGAGGTTGCAGTGGTTCAAGGGAGGTAAGTACTCCCTCTTTTTCTTTTGCCATGCTGAGCATACTTATAAAAAAAAAAATACTAGACACCCCCTTTAATTTTTTGTTGTAAATATTATTCATTGAGCAAACTATTCTAATAAAATGCAGAAAAAAGTTTATCCTAAATAAAACCTACACAATAAAATGACTTCCACTCCAGTATTAAATAACAGTAAGAAATCCAGAAGCAAATCTCCAGGAATACTTATCTAGCCACCAGGCAGATTGTTGATCCAATAAAACATATTGCTTTAAATACACTGACAATGTATTCAATCGTATGCCAAGTTGTAGTTTACTTATACTGTATATGTGTTGATAACAATAGTCTTTGATATACATAGAGTACTTTACCCTGTGCTTTACCTAGGAGCTACATGTGTCTTAAGAAAAAAATTCTCAGCCACACAGTTCTGGGATGACTGCAGGAAATACAATGTAACAGCCTTCCAGTATATTGGGGAGATACTTCGCTACCTATGTAACACTTGTAAGGTGGGTAAAGCTCAGTAGGTATAAATTTGCTTGTGTATACTTTATTGCTTTAAAAGCAATAACTGAAATGTTTTTTTCTTTCTTACCTTACATGCACCCATATTTTAGGGAATATCGGGCCGTGTAATATAGCCTTGAGTTGACAATATTATTTTCCTTTTCCTAGAAAGACAATGACACTGACCACTGTGTGAGGTTTGCTTTAGGCAATGGTGTAAGACCTGATGTCTGGAAAGACTTCATTGACCGTTTTGGTAAAATCAAATTATTTGAATTCTATGGAGCAACAGAAGGAAATGCATTCTTTTTAAACTACACACAGAAAGAAGGTGCAATGGGCAGGTACAACAATTTCATAAAGGTAAGACTTGAATTTAATGTATATATATATATATATATATATATTATAGTATAGTATAGTTAAATGAAATGCCATACATATAATGCAATAAGTTATCATAGGATGAAATTAGAATGAGTTTAGATTAGTCATGGGGGGAGATGTATCAAACTGGTGTAAAGTAGAATTGTCTTAGTTGCCCCTAGCAACCAATCAGATTCCACCTTTCATTTTTTCAAAGCATCTTTGAGAAATAAAAGGTGGAATCTGATTGGTTGCTAGGGGCAACTAAGACAATTCTACTTCATACCAGTTTGATAAATCTCCCCCATGGTCTCTATCCCAAGAGCCTAACATTGAGTAGCTGTCAGCACCCTCCAGCCAGACCCTGGTCAGAAAATATACATTATAATAGCATTTGGTTAACTGTTTTACACATTACAATAATTACTGTTACCAAAATATGACAGGATATTAAAGCCCCTAACAATATAAGTATTTTTCTTAGATGATGTGGACATCCATTCTCTTATTGCCATTTGCAGTAACTTTTGATATGTCCTCAAACCTGCCACAAATTACTGATAACACTGGGTCTCAATGCTGAGGTCTGTGGTAATACCAAGATACAGCCAGCAGAGTGTGTGGTAGCTGTCAAATCCAGCTTGTTTACTTCCCGAGGCGGGTAGGGGGCATTCTGAGGGGGGATCACGCCATGACCCCACTCTGAACCACGCAGTTCCTGGCTGCTATCAGCAGCTCTTAGTGGGCCTGGACTGATCGCTAATTATCCATTTAAATGCAGCTGTCAAAACTGAGGGTTCTGGCTGAGACAGGCTTAGCTCGGCACTCCATTGCTCTGGGTTCCAGCAGCCCATATTAATCGAGCAATGATCTCTTTGATCAATGCAGTATGAGAGATCAGCAAAGTTAACATAGAAGTCCCCAAGGGGGACCAAATTGTAAAACAGTGTAAAAAAAAAGATTTTAATTAATATAAAATCCCACAAAAAAAATAAATAAGGGGTTATTCTGGATTAGTGACACACCATTACTTACTTGCAGAGATGGCACCCTTCCCCAGCTTGTGTATGATATTACAATTCAGCTCTATTCACTTCAATGGAACTGACCTGCAAAACCACACCCAAACTGAGGACAAGAGAGGTGCTGGATAACCCCCTTAATAACAGTGATAGTAGGAGAATTAGTCTGAATCTTGCCTAACATTATATTCTTTTAGCTTGTTCAGCCATTTGAAGTTATTAAATTTAATGTGGAAAAAGATGAACCAGTGCGAGATCACAGAGGACACTGTATCAGAGTAGCAAGAGGTATGGACATTTCTACTACTCAATGCCATATCTTCATAAGAACTTTCATTTCTGTACTATATATGTTTTCATACTTAATTTGGATGGTCACACTTTATAAGGTTGACAAGTGGCGGACAGGGGTGCCACCATATTGGTAGAAGTGGAACCTCTAGGACCAGTGTTCATCCACTCGTTTCATCTGTTGCTGTATTTTCATTTAAACCTCTGCATGGTATTTTTATTTTAGCCACTGATGATTTACCTTTTCCACAAGGGCCCTGTAGATTTATTTTATTTTATTATATATAAGTTTTTATCATGTGTGATTAAACTATAGGAGCCTGATCATGGTGTCTTGAGGGCTGTTTTTTTCCTAGTTGTTATAGTTCTCCTCTTTATGCATTTTTAAGGTGTGCATTTTACCTTGTTACCTCGACACCAGTATACAGAATGTTAGGTATTAGTGAGCTACACTCTTTTTTTGTGGATTATATAACATAGTTAATATGTTATGATTTGATGGGTGATATTTTCAATGTATCTTAGGCCAGCCTGGGCTTCTGATTGCTAAACATGTTGCCAGCAATCCATTTGTTGGTTATGTAGGAAATAAAAACCAGACAGAAAAGAAGAGGCTTCGCAACGTTCTTAAAAAAGGAGATATGTATTTTAACACTGGAGATTTGGTTGTGGTTGACAAAGAAGGCTTTATTTTCTTTCATGATCGAGTTGGAGACACATTTCGGTAAATCCCTTATTAAAAGATACTAAATGATTTATTAAAATGCTTTTATTAATCTTGTAATCTGATCTGATCTTGTAATGTTCCTGTTTGTTATCCCTTATCACTTGTATAGCGCTCTGGAATAAAGGGCGTTTTAAAAATAAATGATACTATTAATACTGGTTTATACATTTAAGGTTCCTCTACAATTTTAAATGCATAAAAGTGTTTTTTGTTTGTTTGTTTTTGTTCTGTGCCGCCATTACCCTTAATGTGCTGTGCCACCATGCCACTAATAATCCTAAGGATGCCAAATTAAAGGGGTACTCCAGCGGAGGGGCATTTTTTTTCCTGACACCGGGGAGGAGGTGGCTGAGGGAAACAACATCCACTCACCTCCCCGGTTTCAGCAGAGGGTCCTGCATCGCGGCGCTACGGCCCCCGGCCGCTTCCTGGTGTCTGACGCGGGCCCAAGACGATACGTCTCAGGTCCACTCAGCCAGTCAGTGATGGAGGCGGGATCCGTTTCAAGTCCGCTCAGATCCCGCCTCTGTCACTGACAGGCTGAGCGGACCTGAGACGTATCGTCTCGGACCCGCGTCAGACACCAGTAAGCGGACGGGAACCGGGGACCGCAGCGCTGCGATGCGGGACCCGCCGCTGGGACTGGGGAGGTGAGTTTACGTTGTTTCCCTCAGCCACCTCCTCCCCGGTGTCAGGAAAAAAATGCCCCCCCCGCCGGAGTACCCCTTTAAGTCTGTGATTCAGAATGTGGGCGGGGTATTGCTATGATACTGGCCAGTGTCCTGCAGTAAGAAAAAGTCACTGTTATGACTGGTGGTACACTCAGAAGACACACAAACAATAGACCCTGGACCTGTCCTCGCCCACTGTCCCTGCCTTCTTGACGCAATTAGTCCTAGGCTGTTACGGGCAACTGGGAGATTTTCAATAACTTAGGTACAGCGGCACACAGAATGTAGACAAGACAAGCAACACTAGTGCAGGGTCAGGAAGCCGGGTCACAACCAGAGGGCAGAAAGGTACAAAATCGGAGGCAAACGGATAATCAGGTCCCATAGCAAATGGTCAGGGCAGGCAGAAAGCAGGGATAGGATTACTAAAAGTGCAGTCTCGGTCGTGCTTTATAATCTGAGAACCGTGCCAAGATCCCAAACAGGTACAGTCCTTACAATCACACATTTTTTTCACAAGCCTTATTTTACTTTAAAAAAAAAATAGCAACTTCTCTTGTGTTTTGACACTTGTTTGCCTCCTCTGATAAAAAAAGGCATGAATTTGCTATGTAAGGGACATGATTTAAGTGTAGCAAATTTAGCTTTATTATATACAACTTTTTAAAAACCACAAAACTCTACTCAATCGTTGGCGCACAAACCACACAACATAAAAGTGCACTGACAAAAACAAATTAATCACAAGACAATTCAATAAAGTGTGTGCTATAGAAAGTGACATAAAGGTGTAAAAAATATATCACATATGACAAATCCCCTCCTTTTGTTATGCTCCATCCATCTTCAAAATGTAAGGTTCAGGTGCTAAAACTGTCTCTCCCATTACCCTAAGGCAGTGATTTTAAATCTTTTTTGAGCCGCGGCACACTTTTTATACTTAAAAAATCCCGGGGCACACCACCCACAAAAATGGCACAAAATGACACTAAAACAGTACATATTATACATATAGTTAATAATATAGATTCTAAATGTATTTATACTCACTCAGTGTGAAACCTGGGCCTGTTTTCTTTTCCCCCCTGTGCTTCTCTCCTGTGCTTCTCTCCACCATACTTCTCCCCCCTGCTTCTCTCCTGTGCTTCTCTCCACCATACTTCTCCCCCCTGCTTCTCTCCTGCGCTTCTCTCCCCCATGCTTCTCTCCTGTGCTTTTCTCCCCCATGCTTCTCTCCTGTGCTTCTCTCCACCCTGCTTCTCCCCCCTGCTTTTCTCCTGTGCTTCTCCCCACCATACTTCTCCCCCTTGCTTCTCTCCTGTGCCTCTCTCCACCATACTTCTCCCCCCTGCTTCTCTCACGTGCTTCTCTCCCGTGCTTCTCTCCCCCATGCTTCTGTCCTGTGCTTCTCTCCACCATACTTCTCCCCCCCCTGCTTCTCTCCTGTGCTTCTCTCCACCATACTTCTCCCCCCTGCTTCTCTCCTGTGCTTCTCTCTCCCATGCTTCTCTCCACCATACTTCTCTCCCCCTGCTTCTCTCCACCATACTTCTCCCCTGTGCTTCTCTCCACCATACTTCTCCCCCCTGCTTCTCTCCTGTGCTTCTCTCCCCATCCTTCTCTCCTGTGCTTCTCTCCCCCCTGCTTCTTTCCTGTGCTTCTCTCCACCATACTTCTCCCCCCTGCTTCTCCCCTGTGCTTCTCTCCCCCATGCTTCTCTCCTCCATGCTTCTCTCCTGTGCTTCTCTCCACCATACTTCTCCCCCATGCTTCTCTCCTGTGCTTCTCTCCACCACACTTCTCTCCCCCATGCTTATCTCCACCAAACTTCCCTCCCCCTGCTTCTCTCCGCTGTTTCTCTCCCTCCTCCGAGATGGTCGCCGCTGCTGTCCGCCTCACCTACTGGCCACCTGTAGGGCCCGGACGTGCTCCTCCAATCAGCGGAAACGTTGATTGGATGCGTGCATCACGGCCCGCCGCAGCGCACCACGCAACCGCCCACATTATAATCCGCCACTGATCGCTGTGCATTGCCGGGAACAAAACACAGGGGCACCATAGTTTGGGGAACTTTCCCCACGGCACACCCGACCACTGACACTGGTTGAAAATCACTGCCCTAAGGAATCTTCAATATCAAATAAGACTTTCTGAATGCAGGCTGATCAAATGCTGTTACTAAATTCTTAGCTTTGTTTCATTTGGTGTAACATTGTTTTTCAGGTGGAAAGGTGAAAATGTGGCAACAACAGAAGTAGAAAACCTAATGTTAATGTTGGATTTCATTGAGGAAGCCAATGCTTTTGGTGTTCCTGTGCCTGGTGAGTAGAAAAATATATTTTTCTAATTCTTTAGCATTGTATTGCCCAGATGAATACCTAATATGCTTAGGGTGTGTATGCAGTAGGTTGCATTTTACTGCAAATACAGTATACTGTAATAATATATACCTATAAAACTTTGTGTAAATGAATTATCCTTACAAACCACTAAGTAATGTGAGAAGACCACGACACATTTTATTTCAAAAGGGTTTTCCAAAAGATAGGCCATCAATTGTCAATCAGCGGGATCTGGCATACCCACCGTTTAGCTGTTTGGCACCAGCACTACACAGAGCACAGTATTTTATAGCTACAGTCTACATATGGCAGTGCTTAAAGCTGGCTACTAATATACTAAGTACTATGCATTAATAATTACCTATTCATATTCCTAAAAGACATAGAGATGTTTCATGGAAATTA
The DNA here is from genome assembly GCF_027789765.1 of Dendropsophus ebraccatus. Classification (NCBI taxonomy): domain Eukaryota; kingdom Metazoa; phylum Chordata; class Amphibia; order Anura; family Hylidae; genus Dendropsophus; species Dendropsophus ebraccatus. Next base: position 148,223,443 of record NC_091454.1, read on the forward strand.
ATGTTAACATTTTGGTTCTAGGTCATGAAGGTAGAATTGGAATGGTGTCCATCAAGGTTAAAGAAGGAAGATCCTTTGATGGAGAAAAAATGTTTGCACAAGTCATTAAACACTTACCCAATTATGCCAGACCTCGCTTTGTTAGAATACAGGTAATACAGCCCATTTTATAAGCAAACTGATCCTTAAAGATGACTCTCCTGACAGGTCTAGTTCAGTAAATATTTCTTTAAATTGTACATTGTGCCATTTCTCTGTTTTCCCTTCTGAATAAATTGACAACTGGGTGTTACTGCTCTCCCTGTCAATGAGCCGAGTCCATACAGAGGCTGACACTGTCCAATCACTGGTAACATTTTAAGACACACCCTATTGACAATGAGAATGATAATCATAGTTGTCAATTAAGACCATGTCTAGAAACACTATATTATAGCATGGACACATTGGGGCAGATTTATCAAAGGGTGTAAAATTTAGACTGGTGCAAACTGCCCACAGCAACCAATCACAGCTCAGCTTTAGGCAGTGCTGAAAGGAAAGCTGAGCTGTGATTGGTTGCTGTGGGCAGTTTGCACCAGTCTAAATTTTACACCCTTTGATAAATCTCCCCCATTGTGTTCTAAACATGAATATGGAAACTCAGCCTAAACATTACCAGATGTTTTGTCACTCACAGATATGTGATATTCATTTTCCTCAATAAATAAGTGACCAAGTCGAATCTACTTTATTTACTTTTAGGTTTTGTGTAAACATCTGATTTAGGTTTATGGTCAAATTTATGCAGCAATATAGAAAAATCTAGGGGTTTACAAACTTTCAAGCACTGCTGTCTTATAAGCAGTGGTATTCAAGTGAAAATCATAAAAGCATTGTATTAGAAAAATAAGCTAAATATTGTAGTTACATTCATTCACCTAATATACAGAGTTTGGGTATATTCCTATAACTCCATATCTGTTGTTTACTTCTACAGGACTCCATACAAGTAAATGGCACTTACAAACAATATAAAATGGACCTGGTCAAGCATGGCTTCAATCCATTCTGTATAAAAGATCCGCTATATTTTCTGGATGGTAATTGTAGAACCTACAGGCCATTGGATCATCAACTTTACAAAGACATTTTGGGGAAAAATTTTAAACTTTAGAGTGATGAAAGAGGCTTATTAAAATTGTAGACCGCCAAAAGCCCCAGCTTGCAAATGAATTGTGCTACTTTTTACCCTTTTGCACCCACTCCTCCCCGTGCACAAGATTCATCAAAAAATATTTTGTGCAAAAAAACTTTAGGCTATGTTCACACTATGTAAAAACTGCAGCCAAATTTCACAACAAAGGCCATTATTTTCACAACAACGGCTGTAGATATGAAATACAGCTGTTGTTTTTGCAAAGTGTGAACATAGCCTTATACTGATCCTGAGTTAAATAAAAGATTCTTCCCTGTTCATATAAGTATATTTGTAGGTCTAGACCAGGGATGGGGAACCTTCAGCCCTCCAGCTGTTGCAAAACTTCAATTCCCATGATGCCTGGAGAGTCAAACCTTTAGCTTTGGCTGTCCAGGCATGATAGGAATTGTAATTTTGCAACATCCCCATCCCTGGTCTAGAGTTCAAGGCTACGTGCACATAGTGCTGTGCCCTATGTTATGGCTCAACACCCCCATAGTATTTTTTACTATTACCTTTTATTTAACTCCATAGTAAAACTGCTGTTTGTGCACATGTATTAATTGTATTGCTTTATCCGTTATGCCCCTTTTTGGGCTGTTTACATGTGAGAAAATGGCTACAAACCAGCCAAAAAAGTTGCTATAAAAGGGCAAAAAACATAGGGGGACATTAAGATGCAAATCCAGAGGTAAAAATTATGGGGGAGGGGGTGATGGAAACACAATAATGTAGTCACACTTACCTGTTTTGGCCCCACACCAGCTGGGCACCACTGCTGTCACCCACCAGTCTGCTGTGTCTCCTGGTATTGTAATGTCATGGCCCCGCTCAGCCAATTACTGATACCTCTGTAATCATTGACTGGACTGGCTCAGCACGTAGCTCCCCCTTCCCTGCCCCTCCTGAAGTTTTACCTTTGCCTAGAGTCCCTTATTAATTATTGTGTCTTTTGCTTCAATGGAAAACGTAGTGGGAAGTGCTCTATATCTATTAAAAGGCACCAATCTCTTAAAAAATCTGGGGCACTGGAAATTTTGGACTTGAATTATTTTTATGTCTAGCATTGTCTTTTCACTTTGCCTTTAATTAAAAAAAAACATGCCCACTCTTCCTATTTGTTTATCATTTTTCTGCAATTTCTATTTAATTTTATATTACACTAGAAAATGTACCCTGTAGTATAGAGTTGGTGAAGGTCCTGTATACCTGTAGTGTATAGTTTTGGGGTCCTGTATACCTGTAGTGTATAGTTTGGGGTCCTATATACCTGTAGTATATAGTTGGTGGAGTTCCTGTATACTTGTAGTGTATAGTTTGGGGTCCTGTATACTTGTAGAATATAGTTGGTGGAGGTCCTGTATACCTGAAGTATATAGTTGGTGGAGGTCCTGTATACCTGTAGTGCATAGTTTTGGGGTCCTGTATACCTGTAGTGTAAAGTTTGGGGTCCTTTATACCTGTAGTATATAGTTGGTGGAGGTCCCGTGCACCTGTAGTGTATAGTTTTGGGGTCCTGTATACCTGTAGTGTCCTGTATACCTGAAGGGTCGGATTTACCATTAGGCACCCATGGTCTGGTGCCTAGGGTAGCACCTTGCAGAGGGGCAGTACCCTCTCGTTCAGAAAATCTGGTGTCTTTTCGAGGGGGAGTATGGCAGTATTGGTCAGGTCTGGTATAGCGGTGTTATCCAGTCACAGTATGGCAGTATTGGTCAGGTCTGGTATAGCGGTGTTATCCAGTCACAGTATGGCGGTATTGGTCAGGTGGTGTTATCCAGTTACAGTAAGGGGGTATTGGTCAGGTCTGGTATGGCAGTGTTATCCAGTCACAGTGTGACGGTATTGGTCAGGTCTGGTGTGGCGGTGTTAAATGGGACGTCTGGAGCTATTACTTACCTATCCTGATGCTAATTGGTGAGTGAGGATGGGGCGTCTTCAGGTTTAGTGCGTAGGGCAGCAGCAGCTGGTAAGACTGCCCCGTATACCTGTATAGATGGAGTAGGGGGTCCTGTATACATGTACTGTATAGATGGAGTAGGAGGTCCTGTATACATGTACTGTATACATGGAGTAGGGGGCCCTTTATACCTGTATAGATGGAGTAGGAGGTCCTGTATACATGTACTGTATAGATGGAGTAGGGAGTCCTGTATACATGTACTGTATAGATGGAGTAGGGGGTCCTGTATATACATGTACTGTATAGATTGAGTAGGGGGTCCTGTATACATGTACTGTATAGATGGAGTAGGAGTCCCTGTATACATGTACTGTATAGATGGAGTAGGGGGCCCTGTATACATGTATAGATGGAGTAGGAGGTCCTGTATACATGTACTGTATAGATGGAGTAGGGGGTCCTGTATACATGTACTGTATAGATGGAGTAGGAGGTCCTGTATACATGTACTGTATAGATGGAGTAGGGGGCCCTGTATACCTGTATAGATGGAGTAGGAGGTCCTGTATACAGGTACTGTATAGATGGAGTAGGGAGTCCTGTATACATGTACTGTATAGATATAGTAGGGGGTCCTGTATATACATGTACTATATAGATGGAGTAGGGGGTCCTGTATACATGTACTGTATAGATGGAGTAGGGGGTCCTGTATACATGTACTGTATAGATGGAGTAGGGGGTCCTGTATACATGTACTGTATAGATAGAGTAAGAGGGCATGTATACATGTACTGTATAGATGGAGTAGAGAGTCCTGTATACATGTAATGTATAGATGGAGTAGGGGGTCCTGTATATACATGTACTGTATAGATGGAGTAGGGGGCCCTGTATACATGTATAGATGGAGTAGGAGGTCCTGTATACATGTACTGTATAGATGGAGTAGGGGGTCCTGTATACATGTACTGTATAGATGGAGTAGGAGGTCCTGTATACATGTACTGTATAGATGGAGTAGGGGCCCTGTATACCTGTATAGATGGAGTAGGAGGTCCTGTATACATGTACTGTATAGATGGAGTAGGGAGTCCTGTATACATGTACTGTATAAATGGAGTAGGGGGTCCTGTATATACATGTACTGTATAGATGGAGTAGAGGGTCCTGTATACATGTACTGTATAGATAGAGTAGGGGGTCCTGTATATACATGTACTGTATAGATGGAGTAGGGGGTCCGGTATATACATGTACTGTATAGATGGAGTAGGGGGTCCTGTATACATGTACTGTATAGATGGAGTAGGGGGTCCTGTATATAAATGTACTGTATAGATGGAGTAGGAGGTCCTATATACATGTACTGTATAGATGGAGTAGGGGGCCCTGTATACATGTACTGTATAGATGGAGTAGGGGGTCCTGTATATACATGTACTGTATAGATGGAGTAGGGGGGTCTACCAGTTATTTCTGTGGATCTGTTGTAAGGCAGCTGGCTCTAGCAACTATTCACATTCCAGCTCCCTGTGGAAGCAGTAATCCTATTGGTTGCTAAGGCTCCCAACTGCCAACTGCTGGGCAGCTGCAGCTAATTATATCACCTGTGTGCAGTGTGGACATGTTCCCATTCATTTCAATGGGGCGCCGCTCTTCCCCCTCCTTCTCCTCTCCTGTACATCTGGCGGGGACGGGACCTTCGCAATAACCTTCCCGGGCACCCAATGTATCTATGTGCCAAATTTGGGGTCAAACGGTTCAGGCATTTGGAAGTCTACAACAAAGGTAGCGGTAAGTGTGAGTTCGACTGCTATTGACTTGGCGAGGTTAACCTATATGTTGTCTATACCCAAAAGACAATAGAGATATACTGGAGGAAAAAGGGGGGTAATAGGTCCTCTAGACAAGTCTGAGTGAGATAAATGATGAGATGTAATTATGAGATATATAATGAGATAAATGATGAGATGTAAAGATAGATTATGAGATATTTTTACTGATAGATAAGAAATGTAATATATGTTATGTAACCAAAAGCATAATAAAAACAAGTATTAGATCACAAATGACATGATATATCACGAATAAATAAAGATATGAACCAGAAAAACATGAAAGTAATGAAAAGTGAAAAATAAAAATAAAAATAAAAATGTAAAAAATGGAAAATAGAAAAATAGAAAAAAAAAAAAATAAAAATAAATAAAAATAAAGATAAAAATAAAAAATAAAAATATGAAATGAGAAAAAATGAAATAGATGAACAGATAAAAAAAGTATGGGTAAAAAGTTAAAAAATTGTGCACATAATTGGTATACCAAATAAACTCAATTCATCAGTACTATAGGTTAAAATTCATAATTCATAATGATATATAGTAAATTAAAAGCTGAGTTCATAGTATGACGGCGCTTTTGTACCACTTGGTTGTGTCACACGTGTGTAGATGTGTGCTACTCCAAAACAGTTATAAAGTCTTGAGTGGTGGTACTCATATGGCGAACTGTTCTTATGGCAAATGTGCCTGATATACAGTCGGCTGGAGTAAGTTGGATGATGATTATTGCGTATATAAAGCGATGAGTATACAAGTATCAGCAAATTGTATACTCATCGCTTTATATACGCAATAATCATCATCCAACTTACTCCAGCCGACTGTATATCAGGCACATTTGCCATAAGAACAGTTCGCCATATGAGTACCACCACTCAAGACTTTATAACTGTTTTGGAGTAGCACACATCTACACACGTGTGACACAACCAAGTGGTACAAAAGCGCCGTCATACTATGAACTCAGCTTTTAATTTACTATATATCATTATGAATTATGAATTTTAACCTATAGTACTGATGAATTGAGTTTATTTGGTATACCAATTATGTGCACAATTTTTTAACTTTTTACCCATACTTTTTTATCTGTTCATCTATTTCATTTTTTCTCATTTCATATTTTTATTTTTTATTTTTATCTTTATTTTTATTTATTTTTATTTTTTATTTTTATTTTTATTTTTTTTTTTTTCTATTTTTCTATTTTCCATTTTTTACATTTTTATTTTTATTTTTATTTTTCACTTTTCATTACTTTCATGTTTTTCTGGTTCATATCTTTATTTATTCGTGATATATCATGTCATTTGTGATCTAATACTTGTTTTTATTATGCTTTTGGTTACATAACATATATTACATTTCTTATCTATCAGTAAAAATATCTCATAATCTATCTTTACATCTCATCATTTATCTCATTATATATCTCATAATTACATCTCATCATTTATCTCACTCAGACTTGTCTAGAGGACCTATTACCCCCCTTTTTCCTCCATTTGGAAGTCTATTTGGGACAGACAGACAGACAGACTTTCATTTTTATGATATAGACTAGAAAATGTACCAAGCGCTGCCCGGGTATAAAGTGTCAGTGTGTATAGGGGGTCCTGTATACCTGTAGTATAGAGTTGGTGGAGGTGCTGTATACATGTAGTATAGAGTTGATGGAGGTCTTGTATACCTGAAGTATATAGTTCGGGGGTCCTGTATACCTGTAGTATATAGTTGGTGGAGTTCCTGTATACCTGTAGTGTATAGTTTTGGGGTCCTGAATACCTGTAGTGTATAGTTTGGGGTTCTGTGTACCTGTAGTATAGAGTTGGTGGAGGTGCTGTGGCAGTGTTATCCAGTCACAGTGTGGCGGTATTGGTCAGGTGTGGTATGGCAGTGTTATCCAGTCACAGTATGGTGGTATTGATTAGGTCTGGTATGGCAGTGTTATCCAGTCACAGTATGGTGGTATTGGTCAGGTCTGGTATGGCAGTGTTATCCAGTCACAGTATGGTGGTATTGGTCAGGTCTGGTATGGCAGATTCATCCAGTCACAGTATGGCGGTATTGGTAAGGTATGGTATAGCGGTGTTATCCAGTCACAGTATGGCGGTATTGGTCAGGTCTGGTATGGCAGTGTTATCCAGTCACAACATGGCGGTATCGGTCAGGTCTGGTATAGCAGTGTTATCCAGTCACAGTATGGTGGTATTGGTCAGGTCTGGTATGGTGGTGTTATCCAGTCACAGTAAGGCGGTATTGGTCAGGTCTGGTGTGGCAGTGTTATCCAGTCACAGTATGGCGGTATTGGTCAGGTCTGGTATGGCAGTGTTATCCAGTCACAGTATGGTAGTATTAGTCAGGTCTGGTATGGCAGTGTTATCCAGTCACAGTGTGCCGGTATTGGTCAGGTCTGGTATGGCAGTGTTATCCAGTCACAGTACTTTGGTATTGGTCGGGTCTGGTATGGCAGTGTTATCCAGTCACAGTATGGTGGTATTGGTCAGGTCTGGAATGGCAGTGTTATCCAGTCACAGTATGGTAGTATTAGTCAGGTCTGGTATGGCAGTGTTATCCAGTCACAGTGTGCCGGTATTGGTCAGGTCTGGTGTGTCAGTGTTATCCAGTCACAGTGTGGCGGTATTGGTCAGGTCTGGTATAGAGGTGTTACCCAGTCACAGTATGGTGGAATTGGTCATGTCTGGTATGGCATTGTTATCCAGTCACAGTATGGTGGTATTGGTCAGGTCTGGTATGGCAGTGTTATCCAGTCACAGTGTGCCGGTATTGGTCAGGTCTGGTATTGAGGTATTACCCTGTCACAGTATGATGGTATTGGTCAGGTCTGGTATGTAGGTGTTACCCAGTCACAGTATGGCGGTATTGGTCAGGTCTGGTATGTAAGTGTTACCCAGTCACAGTATGGCGGTATTGGTCAGGTCTGGAATGACAGTGTTATCCAGTCACAGTATGGCAGTATTGGTCAGGTCTGGCAGTGTTATCCAGTCACAGTATGGCGCTATTGGTCAGGTCTGGTGTGGCAGTGTTATCTAGTCACAGTATGGCGGTACTGGTCAGGTCTGGTATGGCAGTGTTATTCAGTCGCAGTATGGTGGTATTGGTCAGGTCTGGAATGGCAGTGTTATCCAGTCACAGTATGGTAGTATTGGTCAGGTCTGGTATGGCAGTGTTATCCAGTCACAGTGTGCCGGTATTGGTCAGGTCTGGTGTGTCACTGTTATCCAGTCACAGTGTGGCGGTATTGGTCAGGTCTGGTATAGAGGTGTTACCCAGTCACAGTATAGCGGTATTGGTCAGGTCTGGTATAGCGGTGTTATCCAGTCACAGTATGGCGGTATTGGTCAGGTCTGGTATGGCAGTGTTATCCAGTCACAGCATGGCGGTATCAGTCAGGTCTGGTATAGCAGTGTTATCCAGTCACAGTGTGGCCGTATTGGTCAGGTCTGGTATGGCAGTGTTATCCAGTCACAGTATGGTGGTATTGGTCAGGTCTGGTATGGCAGTGTTATCCAGTCACAGTATGGTGGTATTGGTCAGGTCTGGTATGGCGGTGTTATCCAGTCACAGTAAGGCGGTATTGGTCAGGTCTGGTGTGGCAGTGTTATCCAGTCACAGTATGGCGGTATTGGTCAGGTCTGGTATGGCAGTGTTATCCAGTCACAGTATGGTAGTATTGGTCAGGTCTGGTATGGCAGATTCATCCAGTCACAGTGTGCCGGTATTGGTCAGGTCTGGTATGGCGGTGTTATCCAGTCACAGTATGGTGGTATTGGTCGGGTCTGGTATGGCAGTGTTATCCAGTCACAGTATGGTGGTATTGGTCAGGTCTGGAATGGCAGTGTTATCCAGTCACAGTATGGTAGTATTGGTCAGGTCTGGTATGGCAGTGTTATCCAGTCACAGTGTGCCGGTATTGGTCAGGTCTGGTGTGTCAGTGTTATCCAGTCACAGTGTGGCGGTATTGGTCAGGTCTGGTATAGAGGTGTTACCCAGTCACAGTATGGTGGAATTGGTCAGGTCTGGTATGGCGTTGTTATCCAGTCACAGTATGGTGGTATTGGTCAGGTCTGGTATGGCAGTGTTATCCAGTCACAGTGTGCTGGTATTGGTCAGGTCTGGTATTGAGGTGTTACCCTGTCACAGTGTGCTGGTATTGGTCAGGTCTGGTATTGAGGTGTTACCCTGTCACAGTATGATGGTATTGGTCAGGTCTGGTATGTAGGTGTTACCCAGTCACAGTATGGCGGTATTGGTCAGGTCTGGTATGTAAGTGTTACCCAGACACAGTATGGCGGTATTGGTCAGGTCTGGAATGACAGTGTTATCCAGTCACAGTATGGCAGTATTGGTCAGGTCTGGCAGTGTTATCCAGTCACAGTATGGCGCTATTGGTCAGGTCTGGTGTGGCAGTGTTATCTAGTCACAGTATGGCGGTACTGGTCAGGTCTGGTATGGCAGTGTTATTCAGTCGCAGTATGGTGGTATTGGTCAGGTCTGGAATGGCAGTGTTATCCAGTCACAGTATGGTAGTATTGGTCAGGTCTGGTATGGCAGTGTTATCCAGTCACAGTGTGCCGGTATTGGTCAGGTCTGGTGTGTCACTGTTATCCAGTCACAGTGTGGCGGTATTGGTCAGGTCTGGTATAGAGGTGTTACCCAGTCACAGTATAGCGGTATTGGTCAGGTCTGGTATAGCGGTGTTATCCAGTCACAGTATGGCGGTATTGGTCAGGTCTGGTATGGCAGTGTTATCCAGTCACAGCATGGCGGTATCAGTAAGGTCTGGTATAGCAGTGTTATCCAGTCACAGTGTGGCCGTATTGGTCAGGTCTGGTATGGCAGTGTTATCCAGTCACAGTATGGTGGTATTGGTCAGGTCTGGTATGGCAGTGTTATCCAGTCACAGTATGGTGGTATTGGTCAGGTCTGGTATGGCGGTGTTATCCAGTCACAGTAAGGCGGTATTGGTCAGGTCTGGTGTGGCAGTGTTATCCAGTCACAGTATGGCGGTATTGGTCAGGTCTGGTATGGCAGTGTTATCCAGTCACAGTATGGTAGTATTGGTCAGGTCTGGTATGGCAGATTCATCCAGTCACAGTGTGCCGGTATTGGTCAGGTCTGGTATGGCGGTGTTATCCAGTCACAGTATGGTGGTATTGGTCGGGTCTGGTATGGCAGTGTTATCCAGTCACAGTATGGTGGTATTGGTCAGGTCTGGAATGGCAGTGTTATCCAGTCACAGTATGGTAGTATTGGTCAGGTCTGGTATGGCAGTGTTATCCAGTCACAGTGTGCCGGTATTGGTCAGGTCTGGTGTGTCAGTGTTATCCAGTCACAGTGTGGCGGTATTGGTCAGGTCTGGTATAGAGGTGTTACCCAGTCACAGTATGGTGGAATTGGTCAGGTCTGGTATGGCGTTGTTATCCAGTCACAGTATGGTGGTATTGGTCAGGTCTGGTATGGCAGTGTTATCCAGTCACAGTGTGCTGGTATTGGTCAGGTCTGGTATTGAGGTGTTACCCTGTCACAGTGTGCTGGCATTGGTCAGGTCTGGTATTGAGGTGTTACCCTGTCACAGTATGATGGTATTGGTCAGGTCTGGTATGTAGGTGTTACCCAGTCACAGTATGGCGGTATTGGTCAGGTCTGGTATGTAAGTGTTACCCAGTCACAGTATGGCCGTATTGGTCAGGTCTGGAATGACAGTGTTATCCAGTCACAGTATGGCAGTATTGGTCAGGTCTGGCAGTGTTATCCAGTCACAGTATGGCGGTATTGGTCAGGTCTGGTGTGGCAGTGTTATTCAGTTACAGTATGGCGGTACTCGTCAGGTCTGGTATGGCAGTGTTATCCAGTCACAGTATGGTGGTATTGGTCAGGTCTGGAATGGCAGTGTTATCCAGTCACAGTATGGTAGTATTGGTCAGGTCTGGTATGGCAGTGTTATCCAGTCACAGTGTGCCGGTATTGGTCAGGTCTGGTGTGTCAGTGTTATCCAGTCACAGTGTGGCGGTATTGGTCAGGTCTGGTATAGAGGTGTTACCCAGTCACAGTATGGTGGAATTGGTCATGTCTGGTATGGCGTTGTTATCCAGTCACAGTATGGTGGTATTGGTCAGGTCTGGTATGGCAGTGTTATCCAGTCACTGTGTGCCGGTATTGGTCAGGTCTGGTATTGAGGTATTACCCTGTCACAGTATGATGGTATTGGTCAGGTCTGGTATGTAGGTGTTACCCAGTCACAGTATGGCGGTATTGGTCAGGTCTGGTATGTAAGTGTTACCCAGTCACAGTATGGCGGTATTGGTCAGGTATGGAATGACAGTGTTATCCAGTCACAGTATGGCAGTATTGGTCAGGTCTGGCAGTGTTATCCAGTCACAGTATGGTGGTATTGGTCAGGTCTGGTATGACGGTGTTATCCAGTCACAGTATGCTGGTATTGGTCGGGTCTGGTATGGCAGTGTTATCCAGTCACAGTATGGTGGTATTGGTCAGGTCGGGAATGGCAGTGTTATCCAGTCACCGTATGGTAGTATTGGTCAGGTCTGGTATGGCAGTGTTATCCAGTCACAGTGTGCCGGTATTGGTCAGGTCTGGTGTGTCAGTGTTATCCAGTCACAGTGTGGCGGTATTGGTCAGGTCTGGTATAGAGGTGTTACCCAGTCACAGTATGGTGGAATTGGTCAGGTCTGGTATGGCGTTGTTATCCAGTCACAGTATGGTGGTATTGGTCAGGTCTGGTATGGCAGTGTTATCCAGTCACAGTGTGCTGGTATTGGTCAGGTCTGGTATTGAGGTGTTACCCTGTCACAGTATGATGGTATTGGTCAGGTCTGGTATGTAGGTGTTACCCAGTCACAGTATGGCGGTATTGGTCAGGTCTGGAATGACAGTGTTATCCAGTCACAGTATGGCAGTATTGGTCAGGTCTGGCAGTGTTATCCAGTCACAGTATGGCGGTATTGGTCAGGTCTGGTGTGGCAGTGTTATCCAGTTACAGTATGGCGGTACTCGTCAGGTCTGGTATGGCAGTGTTATCCAGTCACAGTATGGTAGTATTGGTCAGGTCTGGTATGGCAGTGTTATCCAGTCACAGTGTGCCGGTATTGGTCAGGTCTGGTGTGTCAGTGTTATCCAGTCACAGTGTGGCGGTATTGGTCAGGTCTTTATAGAGGTGTTACCCAGTCACAGTATGGTGGAATTGGTCATGTCTGGTATGGCGTTGTTATCCAGTCACAGTATGGTGGTATTGGTCAGGTCTGGTATGGCAGTGTTATCCAGTCACAGCATGGCGGTATCAGTCAGGTCTGGTATAGCAGTGTTATCCAGTCACAGTGTGGCCGTATTGGTCAGGTCTGGTATGGCAGTGTTATCCAGTCACAGTATGGTGGTATTGGTCAGGTCTGGTATGGCAGTGTTATCCAGTCACAGTATGGTGGTATTGGTCAGGTCTGGTATGGCGGTGTTATCCAGTCACAGTAAGGCGGTATTGGTCAGGTCTGGTGTGGCAGTGTTATCCAGTCACAGTATGGCGGTATTGGTTAGGTCTGGTCTGGCAGTGTTATCCAGTCACAGTATGGCGGTATTGGTCAGGTCTGGTGTGGCAGTGTTATCCAGTCACAGTATGGCAGTACTGGTCAGGTCTGCTATGGCGGTGTTATTTAGTCACATTATGGCGGTATTGGTCAGGTCTGGTGTGGCGGTGTTAAATGTGATGTCTGGAGCTATTACCTACCAATCCTGATGCTAATTGGTGAGTGAGGATGGGGTGTCCTCAGGTTTAGCACTTAGGGCAGCAGCAGCTGGTAATACTGCCCTGTATACATGTACTGTATAGTAGGAGTAGGGGGTCCTGTATACCTGTAATGTCCTGTAAACATGTACTGTATAGATGGAGTAGGGAGTCCTGTATACATGTACTGTATAGATGGAGTAGGGGGTCCTGTATATACATGTACTGTATAGATGGAGTAGGGGGTCCAGTATACATGTACTGTATAGATGGAGTAGGGGGTCCTGTATACTTGTACTGTATAGATGGAGTAGGGGGCCCTGTATACATGTATTGTATAGATGGAGTAGGGGGTCCTGTATACATGTACTGTATAGATGGAGTAGGAGGTCCTGTATACATGTACTGTATAGATGGAGTAGGGGGTTCTGTATACATGTACTGTATAGATGGAGTAGGGGGTTCTGTATACATTTACTGTATAGATGGAGTAGGGAGTCCTGTATACTAGTACTGTATAGTTGGAGTAGGGGGCCCTGTATACATGTACTGTATAGATGGAGTAGGGGGTCTACCACTTATTTCTGTGGATCTATTGTGAGGCAGCTTCCCTAGCAACCACAACTCCCTGTGAAAATGAAAGCAGTAATCCTATTGGTTGCTAAGGCTCTCAACTGCCGTTTTCTCTGGGCAGCTGCAGCTAATTATGTGTGTGCAGTGTGGAGATTTTCCAATTCATCTCTATGGGGCGCCGCTCTTCCCCCTCCCCCTCCCCTCCTGTACATCTGGCGGGGACCGGACCTTTCGCTAAAACCTTCCCGAGCACCCAATGTATCTGTGTGCCAAATTTGGGGTCAAACGGTTCAGGCGTTTGGAAGTCTATATGGGACAGACAGACAGACAGACAGAAGGACAGACAGACAGACAGACAGACTTTCATTTTTATGATATAGATATAATATAGATATATGTTATACTAAGCTGTTTCATATTTAACCTTTTATGTTACCCATATTCTCAGCTTTTGTGAGCAGGGCCCTCACACCTACTGTTTGAATTGTTGATTACTTTGTTACTATGTAATTTATGATTTTGTTTGTACATTTATACTTTGAATTGTTATATGTTGGTACTTTATAAAGATGACATTAATGATTCATAATAAACAAAATGACCTAGGTAAAAAACAAAACACAGGTAAAGTGTTTACTCATATTCCTTTTGTTTAGTAATTACCCCATAAATTCATTAATTTTAGCCAAACCCTTTCCACTTTTCACTTATGGTGTGTTTACACATAAAGGAAAGACTGAGATTTCTCCTCTTAAAATCTATTCCTGGCTTTGGCTTAAAAAAATCTGTCAAATAAATCTCTCTGTGTAAACGCATCACTAGACTACCTCACTTTGAGTTAAGTTTATCTATAGTGCTGCTAAACAATATTTAGTATTTCAGAGTATTTCAGCAGTCTTCTGGTCAGGACCCTGTCTATTAGTCAAAGCACAGAGCATACTACCATAATACAAAGTGTACATACATGCACTACACAGACATCCAATGTTTTTTTTTTTATTATTATTACATTAGTTATACTTGAAGTCTTATACAAAAACTGTTTGTAGATCACAGGTGTCAAATTGCAGGCCCTCTAGTTGTTGCAAAACTATTCCCATTACGCTGTCAAGGCAAAATGGGAATTGTAGTCTTGCAACTGCTGGGGGACCAGTTTGAGGCCTGTAAATCATCTTTACAGTAACAATAAACATATAAAATTTAAAGAACAGATAAAAGAACAATTATACAATTAAATATGAATGCAAAAGTAATAAACTGTAAAAATTTTGGAATTAAACATTTCAAAATATTTTCAGTTTGTAGAATGTATATTTCTATGGACAAGGGCCCACATGCTGTTTTTGCCTGGGCACATGAGTTGTCAGTGTCCACCTCTGTATGTACTGTAAACACAAACACGAATGAACATTGTACAGTAAGATGGTAAGTGCTGACTGTAGAGGTAAGGGGTTTGTGTTGTATGATGAGTTCAACTTTTGTGTCCATTGAACAACATCCCAAACAACCTGTGGATAATTTATGTTTATATTATTTATTTATATAGATGTAAGTAACAAAATTACACGATTCTTTTAGGTGCACCTGTCATGGCAGCCCTCTGCCGAATCAGTAGAGATTTCTTCCATGAATCTGGAAGTTCAGGTCTCCATGGCTTCGAACACACTATGAGACCATAATGCACGTGACCCCCATTCTCACCAGAACTTTTGGATTAACAGAAGAATTCTCAACTAATCCAGCAGCAGGCTGCCGTAACAGGTACACTTTAAAATAGGCAACTTCTAAAACTTAGAGGAGGTACTTTAAAGTGGTCCTGGTTGGCTTTGTGATGGCATTTAGAATCTCTGTAAGGATTTCTGTCAACTCTCCTGCATCTGTAAAAATTAACGCAGGGGAGGAGGGGGGGGGTACACAGAAGGGGGCATTATTAATATATGGGTGCACATCAGGGGGCATGATTACTATATTGGGTACACAGCAGGGGCATGATTACTATATGGGGTGCACAGCTGGGAGCATTTTTACTATATGGAGGTACACAGCGGGGGGTATGATTACTGCATAGCGGTGCAAAGCAGGGGACATTATTACTATGTGGGGTGCACATCAGGGGGCATTATTACTATATGGGGGGTACATCAGGGAAACCTACATACAGGGGGAATAGCACTTGCCTTTCACTTTACTGCAGGACACCAGAAAACAGAAATACTGTTTTGGACCCTATAGGTGAGAACATGGGAAGAAAGTTGCTAGAAAATTGTGGTGCCCAAGATTTTTGGCAGATTCTGGAGAGATGAATTAGAGTTGCTGGAAATCATCATGGTCATCTGGGCCAGATGGAGAAGAAAATGGAAAGTAAACGCCTCATCTGAAATTCACCAAATTTCAGCACTGTAATCTACATAGCTAACAGCGATATATAGGTATTGTCCATTGTTTCTTTTCTTCTTTACTTTTGTATTTTGCACAACATTATTTCGTAGGGGTGCCCCAAGGTAAAAAAAAAAAAAAATCTACGGAGTACCCCAAGTTGGAAATGGTTGTGAAACACTGATGTAGCCCATGCAGCTACCATGGGGCCATGCCTTCCAGTCCACAATTTCCTTAGTTCCAGTCTACAGAAGAAGCTAAGCAGATTAATATTTAGTTTTGTGGGAAGAGTTAGAAGGAAATTTGTCCTTTTATTCAAGAGGTTGTGCAGCGAGTATCTTTTTCTTTCAAATCAACTGGTGCCAGAAAGTTATATAGATTTATAATTTACTTCTATTTAAAAATCTCAAGTCTTCCTGTACTTATTAGCTACTAAACATGAAATGTTGTTTTATTTTCATTCAGACACAGTGCTCTCTGCTGACACCTCTGTTTGAGTCAGGAACTCTGTCTCGGTTTTCTATGAATCCCCATAGAAAACCTCTCCTACTCTGGACAGTTCCCGTCTTGGCCAGAGATGTCAGCAGAGAGCACAAACTGAAAATAAAACATTTCCTGCAGTACATTTAGAAGCCAATAAGTACTGGAAGACTTGAAGACTTGAGATTTTTAAATAGAACTTTCTGACACCAGTTGATTTGAAAGAAAAAGATTTTCGCTGGACAACCCCTTATTCTGAGCTAAGTATTCATGTCATTGTCCAAATCAGAGAAAGACAGCTCTTTCTATATGCAGATATGAACATATGAACATAATCTAGATCAATCTGCTTAGCTTACCCTGCTTTATAACACACTACCCACATATTAGGCAGCATGTTAAGTGACACCATTTTTTTTTCTGTGCATGGAATGTATGATATTCCTTCAGCTATGGGTTACCATAGTAGTTAAAAGGTTAAAGGTATGAAATGTGATCTTTTTAGAGTTCATAGTGCACAGTCTTCTTTGTGCTTAATGATTCTAAAGCACACACCTACCCAGCTTCATTGTGTCTAAGCCAGCTTACACGTTCAGTATGGCTTACACTTTGCAGCCCTACAGGATGTCTCTTGTGCAGAAAGCTTTGATTGGGATACCACTAATATGGATGCTAAAACGTATATTTTTCCCTTACCTCTGGCAAGACCTCAAGTTTTTTTTCAGAGCAGCCGGTTATGCACGGAAGATAGAACGAGCAGTTACCCACCGCCCCTCCTTTGGCATGCTGGATATGTTTATGAAACAAGTGTCCATAAGACCAAACCAGACATTTATTCTATATAAAGATGAGTCCTATACCTACAAGGAGATAGATCGGAAAAGCAACCAAGCAGCATGGGCTTTAAGTCACTATGCAAAACTGAAAAAAGGTGATTGTGTTGCAGTCTTCCTGAGCAATGAACCTGCATATATCTGGCTGTGGCTAGGACTAGCCAAATTAGGATGCCCAATGGCTTGTATGAACTACAATATACGTTCTAAATCCTTTCTTCATTGCTTTAAGTGCTGTGGGGCTAAAGTTCTGATTGCTGCTTCAGGTAAGAGGAATGTAATACACAGGATAAACTCTAATATTGTGTATTTTATAGCAATTCTAGATAGAGTAGAATAAATTTGGCTACTTGTTATTTAGACTACAATTTACCTAAGTGTGTAGATGAATGGTGGTATCTGAATTTTGCTTAAGAAATGTCTGCATGTGATACAGAAAACAATGACAACATTTAGGGGGTTAATTATTAATAAACAGTATATACATACAAACACACATGCTTCCTACTTTGTAATATGATTTCTGCACTAATCAAATTGCTAAGAGGACTAGAATTAGATAGGATGACTTCATTCATCTTGTCCTTGGACAACTTCTCTATACTGTAGAGGTCAGAGTTCATTTTATGCACTACATGGCCTGCAAAACAAATTTAACCTGGACAAACCAGTTTAGATATTCAGCATTTTTGTCTCCTGTCCTCTGGTACAAGCAGTAGTGTGTTTCTTGAGTGTTTATTCTGTGTCGTTCACCTGATGTTTTCGTTATGATGAACTGTGCATATTTTATCGATGACATTTGATTCATTTATTTATTATGAAAAGGTCCAGATTATTAGGGAAAGTCCAGATTTTTACTATGTAATTGTTCAGTTTGGAATCATTAGGTTTCCTAATGAATAATTTGTGAGAGCAGTGAACTTGCTAGACTGGTTTGTGAATAAGCTCAGACAGCTTTCCATCATCAGGCCAGAGGGGATCGGGCATGGTCACCTTCTATACCACAGAGGTACTTGTAGTACATGTTGCAAACAGACCACCAGCATTTTGTACTAACAGTATACTGCCTTCATCTTTCCGGTACACCGCTCATTGTTTACATTCTTTGGCAGCGGAGAACTTGTAAATAGTGGGGAATTAAACATAACGCACCTCAGAAAATTCCTGTGCTTGCCAGTATACAATAAATTTACTAGAACCTGCCCTTAATACTAAATTCACACTTTCAGTTTTTATGTATTTTGGTGCATTTTTTTGCAACAAAGCTAGGAATGCACACAAATGACGTAGCATAAATGCTTTTCATCTCTTTTGTGTCCATTCCTTTGTCCACATTGTGTGAACTGACCCCGAAAGACCACATTTAAAACTACACCAAAAATTGCATTAACGTGGACCTGTCAGTAGATTTTTAGTGTATCAGCTAAGACCGTGGCTGTATAGGGTTTCTCATCCTGAATCCATGTATACCTTTGTTTTGATAATTGACCCCCCAGTGTCAGGATATTACACTATTAATTGATATGCAAACTAGCCTCCAGGATGCCTTCACTGTCATAGCCTATGGGCCCTATTCCACCGGACGATTATCGTTCACATAATCGTTAACGATTAACGATCGTAAATGACCGCTATTGCGAAAGACCTGAGAACGTTTACTCATTTCCATGGAACGATAATCGTTATTTCTGATCGTAATTGTGATCGTTTTTTCTTCGCTATTTATTCGCTGTTGCGTTCGTATCTATTGTGAACGACCGAACGATGTTTTATTCAATGCGAACGTTTTGCGAACGAGCAACGATAAAAATAGGTCCAGGTCTTATAAAGCGATCAACGATTTAATCGTTAATCGTTAACTGCATTTCAACCGAACGATTATCGTTTAGATTCGAACGATTTAACAATATTCTGAACGATAATCGTGCGGTGGAATAGGGCCCTATGGCTCTGCATTCCCGCAGCGGAATTTCATTGCCGGCTAATACATTAAATATACACGCTCCTGCTTGCTTCTCCGGATCCCAAGTCACTGGTGTCCCGCCCAGCCAAACAGTGCGCTGTCCTGCCGCAGTGACCAAGGAGCCAGAGAGGTAAGTGGGAACGCAGGCAGGTAATGTATTAGCCTGGCAGCTGAGGGGTTAAGTAGGCAGGTCATGACAGTACAGAGTATCGCAGTGGAACTTATGGCGTGAAATCCGCTGCAATACTGTACCGTCATGGCCAAAAGTTTTGAGAATGACACAAATATTATATTTTCACATGATCTGCTGCCCTCTGGTTTTTATGTGTGTTTGTCGGATGTTTTTATCACATACAGAAAAATAATTGCAATCATATTATGAGTAACAAAAGCTTATATTGACAGTTAAAATTAGTTAATGCAGCAATTCAATATTTGCAGTGTTGACCCTTCTTCTTCAGGACCTCTGCAATTCTCCCTGGCATGCTCTCAATCAACTTCTGGACCAAATCCTGACTGATAGCAGTCCATTCTTGCACAATCAATGCTTGCATGTTGTCAGAATTTTTTGGTTTTTGTTGTCCACCCGTCTCTTGATGATTGACCACAAGTTCTCAATGGGATTAAGATCTGGGGAGTTTCCAGGCCATGGACCAAAAATCTCTATGTTTCCCTGAGCCATTTAGTTATCACCTTTGCTTTATGGCAAGGTGCTCCATCATGCTGGAAAAGGCATTGTTGATCGCCAAACTGCTCTTGGGTGGTTGGGAGAAGTTGCTCTTGGAGGACATTCTGGGACCATTATTCATGGCTGTGTTTTTAGGCAAGACTGTGAGAGAGCCGATTCCATTGGCTGAGAAGCAACCCCACTCATGAATGGTTTCAGGATACTTTACAGTTGGCATGAGACAAGACTGGTGGTAGCGCTCACCTCGTCTTTTTCGAATAAGCTGTTTTCCAGATGTCCCAAACAATCGGAAAGGGGATTCATCAGAGAAAATGACTTTACCCCAGTCCTCAGCAGTTCACTCCCTGTACCTTTTGCAGAATATCAGTCTTTCCCTTATGTTTTTTTTTTGGAGAGAAGTGGCTTCTTTGCTGCCCTCCTTGAGACCAGGCCTTGCTCCAAGAGACTCCGCCTCACAGTGCGTGCAAATGCACTCACACCTGCCTGCTGCCATTCCTAAGCAAGCTCTGCACTGCTGGTAGCCCGATCCCGCAGCTGAAACACTTTTAAGAGACGGTCCTGGCGCTTGCTGGTCTATCTTGGGCACCTGGAGCCTTTTTGGCAACAATGGAACCTCTCTTCTTGAAGTTCTTGATGATGCGATAGATTGTTGACTGAGGTGCAAGCTTTCTAGCTGCGATACTCTGCCCTGTTAGGCCATTTTTGTGCAGTGCAATGATGACTGCACGTGTTTCTTTAGAGATAACCATGGTTAACAGAAGAGAAACAATGATGCCAAGCCCCAGCCTCCTTTTAAAGTGTCCAGTGGTGTCAGACTTACTTAATCATGACAGATTGATCTCCAGCCCTGTCCTCATCAACACCCACACCTGTGTTAATGGAGCAAAGAAAAAAAAAAGACAAAATTGGTCAGCTCTCCTAAAACACCGTTCACACTAGGCAGGAGCACGTTGCTATGGCTGAAATTGCAAACACACAAAAACACAGAAAAATGCAACAGCTCACTGCAACAGCAAGATACAGACCCACCATAGTCATGAAAATAGTTAAAAACAGCCCCCCCAACTGCTAAAAAAAAGTCCACCTTATCGTGGTGGGGCAGTTTACACTGTTTGCAAATAGTAACCAAGAGACTCATTATTTTTGTGGGAATTTTTTTAGTTGGGGGGCTGCTTTTAACTATTTTCATATCAATGGTGGGTCTGTATCTTGCTGTTGCGGTGAGCTGTTGCATTTTTCTGTGTTTTTGTGTGTTAATGGAGCAACACTGAAACGATGTTAGCTGGTCCTTTTAAGGCAGGGCTGCAATGATGTTGAAGGGTACAAACCCACTTGACGTATTTGCTGCGTGAATCAGTCTTAAAAATAAGCAGGCAAAACGCAGGTTGGCTTTATACAATTGTTCTGCGTTAAAATACGCAATTGCGTATTTTTGAAGCGTGAAGCTTGTTGTTAGCAAAGCATCAGTTGTTAACAACCTGTGCGAAAAACGCATGTAGCTTCACGCTTCAAAAATACGCAATTGCGTATTTTAACGCAGAACAATTGTATAAAGCCAACCTGCGTTTTGCCTGCTTATTTTTAAGACTGATTCACGCAGCAAATACGTCAAGTGGGTTTGTACCCGAAATGTGTTTTGGGGGATAAAGTTCATTTTCTAGGCAAATATTTACTTTGCAAGTAACTGCTGTTTAGCTGATCACTCTTTATAACATTCTGGAGTATATGCAAATTGCCATTTTAAAAACTGAAGCAGTAGACTTTGTAAAAATTAATATTTGTATCATTCTCAAAACTTTTGGCCTTGACTGTACCTGTAAAGGCACCATAAAAGCTTGTTTCTTTGGGCTGCAAAAATCAAATCAAGCAAAATTCATCCCATTAACCCAGTGCTTCCCAACCTTTTCCACCTCGGGGCACACCTTGGAAAAAAAAATTTCCTCGGGGCCCCCCTACTAAATAATGTTCTACAAAATAAGAAAACCGTCATACAGTGACTCACAGGTGACGTCTTCTTTGATCTGAGGAGTCACTTTCCCTTTTCCTCTCCATCCAGTCCAGTCCTCCATGATGATTACTTCCAGATATGTTTCATCTTTTCAGAACTTGCGAGACAAACAATTTAGGCTCCGCACATTTCTAGCAACTTCCTTTCCTTTCTCCCTCCTGTCGGCTCCCAAAGTAACTGCGCTGTGTGGTGTTATGTGCAGTAAAGCGAGTAGGAATGTGGGATGCCCCCTGTATGTAGGGTCCCCTGCTGTGCCCCCTGTATGTAGGATCCCCCGCTGTGCCCCCATGAGCTAATAATGCCCCCAGAGGTGCCCCCTATGAACTAATAATGCCCCCAGAGGTGCCCCCTATGAACTAATAATGCCCCCAGAGGTGCCCCCTTTGAACTAATAATGCCCCCAGAGGTGCCCCCTATGAACTAATAATGCCCCCAGAGGTGCCCCCATGAACTAATAATGCCCCCAGAGGTGCCCCCATGAACTAATAATGCCCCCAGAGGTGCCCCCATGAACTCATAATGCCCGCAGAGGTGCCCCATATACTAATAATGCCCCCAGAGGTGCCCCCATATACTAATAATGCCCCCAGAGGTGCCCCCATGAACTAATAAAGCCCCCAGAGGTGCCCCCATGAACTAATAATGCCCCAGGGGTGGCCCCATATACTAATAATGCCCCCAGAGGTGCCCCCATATACTAATAATGCCCCCGAGGTGCCCCCATGAACTAATAATGCCCCCTGCTGTGCCCCTTAAAAAAACCAAACATCCTACTCACCTAATCCGCGCTGTGGCTGCAGGAAGCAGCTCTCCTCCTCTTCGGGCTCCATCTTGCCAGCCGCGAGGACGGGACTTCCTGCAGGCATGATGACGTCACATCATCACGCCTGCCGGAGAGGTCACGTCCCGGCCTCCCATAGGCTGCTGGCATGAAGTGCCGGCGGCCTATGGGAGTAAATATAGGAGCAGGATGCTGACACTTCCTGCTCCTATATTCTGCTCACTTTAATGTTCCGCCCGCTCACTGTGCGGGCGGAACATGAAAGTGATCCGTGCATCCCGAGAAGCTGCGCGGCCGCAGCTTCTCGGGATGCTTAAAGAGAGAATGCTTTCCAGACTCTGGGGGGCACCCTGTGGACTTTCAGGCTAGCTTGCATACCAACTTAAAGCATGATATCTCAACACTAAAGGGGTCAATTAGCAAAAGAAGAGTATGCATGGATTCAGGGTCAGAAGCCATATACAGTCATAGCCTTAGGGGCCTATTCCACAGGAGCGATATTGGCCGAATCTGCCCCATTCGGCCAATTTTCGCTCCGTGGAATGGAGAGAACGATCAGCCGATGATCGTGTCATCGGCTGATCGTTCATTTAGGTTCAGACCTAAAATCGCCGTTTGCCACCAGCGAATCGATACGGTTGAATAGCGGTGCGCAGCGGTGACTGACGATTTCAGCAGAACCATACATTACCTTTCCGGGCTGCAGGTCTTCTTCTCCCGGTCCCACGCTGCAGCATCGGCTTCAGAGCGGGGCTGTCTGAACTGACAGATCGCGGAGCCAATCACTGGCCGAAACCGCCGCAGCCAGTGATTGGCTGAGCGGTCTGTCAGTTCAGACAGCCCGGCTCCGAAGCCAATGCTGCCACACGGGACCGGGAGAAGAAGACCTGCGGCCCGGACAGGTAATGTAAGAAACAAGGGCTGCAAGGACATCGGTAACGATGTCCCTGCAGCCCTTGTTTCACGATCATCGGGGCCGTGGAATAGGACCAGTAAACGAGCGCCGATCTAGCAGATCGGCGCTTGTTTACGTCATTAATCGGGTCCTGCTCGTCCAGTGGAATAGGACCCTTAGTATACCAAAATCCTGCGGACAGATCTCTTTAAAAAAAAAACTCTGCAAATCAATGGTAACAACTTTCATATACAGTAGGTGGTTCAAGGTATGAATATGACCCACACATACAGATCCCCTATCATATGTGTTACAATATCTACCAGTTAGCACTTAAATACCAATGTTTATTTATCCATATATTATAGCATGCAAGATGTGTATGAATAAATGCTGTCTGTAAACTATGTCTTAGAGTATTGTGTGCCTATTTTCAATAGCTGGCATTTTTTACATGATGTTGATGCCTACTGTGTGCACCCAGGGCTTTATAGTAGCCAAGCAACTGTTACCCTGACTATACATGGTACATACACAAGAGAGATGGCAAAGGAAACCGAGATTAGATACAAAAATATCCCAATTAATGCATCTTAAAAAGTAACCTGGGTCTTTCTGTACACCTT
Source organism: Dendropsophus ebraccatus (assembly GCF_027789765.1). Classification (NCBI taxonomy): domain Eukaryota; kingdom Metazoa; phylum Chordata; class Amphibia; order Anura; family Hylidae; genus Dendropsophus; species Dendropsophus ebraccatus. The sequence continues at coordinate 148,247,349 of NC_091454.1, forward strand.
GAACTTATGTTAGGACACAATATTCAGCAGCGAATGTAGTGAAACATACATTTTCTAGTTTCTAGAGATTAACAAAGTTGGCTTTTCTTATTCTTTAAAGGGGATTCCAATTTTTTTTATTTAATGTGCTCAGTATGGGGAGGAAGGCATAAAAACGATATACTTACCTCCCGCACTCCTGCTGCTGACACTGTCCTCTTGCAGTCAGTAATGGTGCACATCATTTGCTGTGTTTGGGGTCCGCATGTGCACTGCCCACACAATGTCTGAGTCAGGGCCTCATTGTGCTAGCTAATTAACTGAGCAAGCAGTTCCCATGTATTTCTCCTAGACTGAGCATATTAATTGAACTTCTTTTTTAGAAAAAGGTTGGATATCGTACTAATAAAAGGAAATATAGACAATGGGGGGAATCTACCAAGAATGGAGTAAACTACCACTCCTCTCACCCACACAAGAGAGGTGAATGTTTCTCAAAAAAAAAAAAAAGACAGAATATTTAAGGCTACAGTGCAGAAGCCTCAGAGATCTACAGCAGGGCAGAGCTGGCAGAGCTTTTCACAACTTATGTCTGTTAGAATAACACAGGGGACAACCACGCCCCTATTGTGCTATGCCGCACCCCCATGCATGCCTACTTAGTGATCCAAATGCAGACACAGATGGGTTTCTACAAAGATTTGCTTTTTTTTTCTGGGTCTGTATCTGCTTTTGGTGCAGCCTTTGTTAATCTATACTTGGGGAATTGCAGACCTGGGGAGCCCTATAACATAACCATTAAAAGCCAAACGTAAATAACAGTGGACTATCTCAATAATGTACAACTCCTCAGTTTCACTTACATTGACTATGTATAGTTAAATTGAATCCGTCAGCTACAATTCATGTTTCAAACTGCTGATGCTGTTAAAGTGACTGTACCACCAGGCCCAGGCTGAAACACTGGAGGCGGGCCGACCCACCCTTAGTGAGAGGAAACCCTAGCCCCTCTATGATAGGGTTCCATTGATTCTAATAGAGTCACATCATGGAGGGACTGGAGTTTCTTCCCAGTGCTTCAGCCTTGGCCTGGTGGTACAGTCACTTTAAATAGCTACCTTTTCTCTATCCATCTGTGTTTCCAAAATAAAGAAAAATGTTTTTATTCTCTAGTGCAAAGTATCAGAGAGGTTTAAACAAGATCCTGATCTGCTGCAGGCTGCAATGCCTCCTTGCTCCCCTCCTATCCCTGATCCCGCTCGACAGACAGCAACCAGCAGAGATAGGGATAGGAGGGAGAGTGAATGGGGCATTTCAGCTATCAGCAATGTAGGGGGTTGGGAAAGCTTCTCTGATACATTGCATTGGAGAATGAAAGCATTTTTTCTACATTCTGAAAGCACAGCTGGATATATGAAAGGTACCATGTTTCTCCTTGAGGTACCATATTTCTCCTTGACCTAACAGCTATGTAACAGAACGCATGAAACATGAATTGCAGCTCACAGATTTACTTTAACAGAAAACTAAGAAAATACAGGCATGCCATGCAGACCCACAGCCCACTGGCAGTAAGAAACCATGAAACGTTCAAAGTAGTGCAGATAACAGATCCATCAAAAGCAGCTTGTGGACAGATTCCCAGTAGCATGGTATCTTTTTTTTCTACAATCCTCACAGTGAGGGTCCTATTACACAGAAAGATTATCATGTGAAAAACCATTATATTGTTTGAATTCAAGTGATAATCTTTCCCTGAATATGCAGGCAATGATCAAACAACTAATGAGAATTCATTCATATGACATTTATCTCATCTTTTGAGCTGACCATAAAATCATCATTATAGGTTGCTAATCGCTTACAAATCTTGAATCTATATAATAAAAATCAAAGTCTGTCTGTCTGTCTGTCCCAAATAGAGTTGCAAACGCCTGAACCGTTTGACCCCAAATTTGGCACACAGATACATTGGGTTCCCGGGAAGGTTTTAGTGAAGGTCCCGTCTCAACAGGACGTAAGGTGACGACAGCACGTCTTGCAAGACGTGCTGTCGTCACCTTACGTCCTGTTGAGAGTGAGAGTCTTCAGCTAAGGAATGGAGTTGACCAGCGCTACGGCGTGAACATCGGATCCTCTAGTCCTTGAGCACTGTGGTGATGTTACTTTTGTTTATACTTTTGTGAAAAAATTTGCATTACAAAAAGAAAAATATTTACAAACAAAGAATTTTCTAAAGAATTATTTGTCCTGTTTTTTTCTGATTGGACATTATTAACCCAAGTTGGCGACTGGGTACGGGACAGTTCACACACAGTGCGATTAGGCACCAAAAACTTTGTTATTTTTGAATGGATAACACTTTCATACCAGACCTGACCAATACCACCATACTGTGACTGGATGACACTGCCACACCAGACCTGACCAATACCGCCATACTGTGACTGGATAACACTGCCATACCAGACCTGATCAATACTGCCATATACTGTCACTGGATAATACTGCCATACCACACCTGACCAATACCGCTATACTGTGACTGGGTAACACTGCCACACCAGACCTGACCAATACCGCTATACTGTGACTGGATAACACTGCCATACCAGACCTGACCAATACCACCAAACTGTGACTGGGTAACACCTCCACACTAGACCTGACCAATACCGCCATACTGTGACTGGATTACACCATCATATCTGACCTGACCAATACCGCCATACTGTGACTGGATAACACCGCTATACCAGACCTGACCAATACTGCCATACTGTGACTGGATAACACTGCCATACCACACCTGACCAATACTCCCATATACTGTGACTGGATAATACTGCCATACCAGACCTGATCAATACTGCCATATACTGTGACTGGATAACACTGCCATACCACACCTGACCAAAACCACTATACTGTGACAGGATAACACTGCCACACCAGACCTGACCAATACTGCCATACTGTGACTGGATAACACTGCCACACCAGACCTGACCAATACCGCTATACTGGGACTGGATAACACTGCCATACCAGACCTGACCAATACCACCAAACTGTGACTGGGTAACACCGCCACACCAGACCTGACCAATACTGCCATACTGTGCTGGATAACACTTTCATACCAGACCTGACCAATACCACCATACTGTGACTGGATGACACTGCCACACCAGACCTGACCAATACCGCCATACTGTGACTGGATAACACTGCCATACCAGACCTGATCAATACTGCCATATACTGTCACTGGATAATACTGCCATACCACACCTGACCAATACCGCTATACTGTGACCAACTATATACTACAGGTATATAGGACCCCAAACTATACACTACAGGTATACAGGACCTCCACCGATTATACACTACAGGTATCCAGGACCCTTAAACTATAAACTACAGGTATACAAGACCTCCACCAACTATACATTACAGGTATACAGCACCAACTATATACTACAGGAATACAGGACCCCCGAACTATAAAGTACAGGTATACTAGACCTTCACCAACTGTACACTGCAGGTATACAGGACCTCCCTCAACTATACACTACAGGTATACAGCCCCCCTAACTACACACTACAGGTATAAAGGACCCCCCCAACTATACACTATAGGTATACAGCCCCCCAACTATGCACTACAGATATGCGAGACCCCTAAAACCTATACATTGTGGGTATACAGAACCCCTCCAACTATGCACTACAGGTATACACTAATTCCACTGATTAACTTAGATGAAACAATACCTTTAGCTTTGCCTCCTGGGCACCTTAGAACAAATCTAATTAACACACTGACACTTTATACCCGGGCAGCGCCGGGTACATTTTCTAGTAAATAATAAAAAGTTAATTTGTAATTGAACATTCAGTATTGATAGTAATTGCAATTGTAACTAATGACTATGGTTCTGTTTGTTGTGTTAAACGATTTCAGGTCGTTCCCAAAAGTGCTTGTTTGCAATTGTCTATCGATAATCTGAGAAAACAGAAAACAGCTTTGTCTAATAGGACCCTAAAAAAAACTGTCCAAATTTAAAATATGCTATATTTCACATTGCTAAGCATGTAAACAATGCTCATCAAAGGAGGTACTTTAGTTTTTTACCTTTGTACACAAATAACAGTATACTTATAGATAGGATCTACATAAAAGCTGAGAACTCTGTAAATACAGCCTCTGCTTATCTTGTACTGACCATAAATCGTGTTGTTCTATTCACAATTCTGCTGGCTGTTTTTGGAAACGGTTGACAGACACATCCCTTAAGCCCCTATTACACGGGGCGATGTTGAGGAACAAATGAGCGCTGTCAGAGCTTGCTTGCTCCTCCTTCCCCGCTCGCTGCCGGTGCTTTTACACGCATCGGCAGAGAGCGGGTGAGAGCTGGGGGGGCCATGGGGAGCTGCCCGGGTGATCCCTAGATCGTCTGGGCAGCCCATAGAAGATGGCAGCGGTCTGATTCCGACACTCCTATTCCATTGAGCAGCAGCAGTAGATCGTATATTAGTCGTTTGTCTTTCAACATTTTGAAAGACAAACAGCAACGATCAGCCGACATCGGTTGATCGTTGTCTTCTATTACACAAGATCGTCCGTAACGGTACGAACGGTCAAATGATATAACGATTTATTGCACCATAATCAGCCTGCGTAAAAGGCCCTTAAATGATGGAACACAGCTTTAAATCTCCTGCAAATCCTGTATGCGTGAACAGACCCTTAAGACCCTTTTCAATACATGAATTATCTTCCAAATCAGGCAGAAATGCTTGCTCGTAGACTGCTGTCAACACAACAATCTTTATACTGCACTAGGACAGGATTAAGGCTGCATTCACACGTTCCGTGTACTGCAAGAAACATGGATGTGGAATGCATGTAATGGACTCCCCACCCCCCCACCCCCACCCGGACAGCATCTGTAATTAGATGCTGGAAGCGGGGGAACTGTATTCATAAGCCCCGCCCTGTAATGAATGTGCTGTGCGGCGCATATGAATACAGTTGCCCCGCTCCCAGCATCTTATCACAGATGCTGCCCGGGCGGGGGAGAAGTCCGTTACATGCATTCCACGTCTGTGTTCTGTGCGGCCTTAAACTCTCCCAAAATTTGTTGTACAAAAGACTGTTCCAATAGAAGAGAACAGGACTGTATATCATGCTAAGCACAAAACATACAACACAGAGCCATAGTAAAGATGCAGAAGAACTAACTTTAGCTGCTCATAGTTCATTTCTGAAAATGTATGTGCTATATTATAGGTTTTCTTGCCCGATTAAAAAAAGGCTGCCTAGCAGAGAAGGGAAGAGCCCGCTTGCCCAAGTCCCATGCTGTTGCTGCACTGGACTGCAGCCAATCACTGACCTCTGCACCTGTGTGGTCACATGCACTTCCTCTTGCACATGACCACTGAGGCCAATGACTGGCTGCAGCAGCCTGTTCAGTTTACTGTGGAGTCACTTTTTTAGCTCTAATATTATTACCTGTTAGCCAGCACTTTCATTTGTTTGTTTAAAGTCTATATGACAATCCTTTATTCATTATCACTAGAACTGAAGGACGCTGTGGAGGAAGTACTGCCCGCTCTTACTGACGATGGGGTGCTGGTGTTCTACCTGAGCAGAGACTCACCTACTGAAGGTGTTGAAAGTTTACTCGACAAGGTGGAGGCTGCTTCTGAAAGCCCTGTTCCTGAATCCTATAGGTCAGGTTCTACAGTGAAAACACCAGCCCTGTATATTTACACATCTGGAACCACAGGTAAATCAGCTTTAAAATCTAAGGTAAAAGTTTATGAATCCATCATAAACAGAATGTGAGAAATCCCCGAATTACAAAACATTTTAATCATTGGGCAGAGAGATATAAAATTATTTTAAGCTGTTGAGCAGATATCTCTGCCATGTTGATATCTGGAAGGGTCTTCTCCTTTTTCCTAAGTAAAACATACTCACCTAAGCCGAACATAGCAGTTTATACTGACTTCTTTAGACTCCTAGCTTTATAATTTGCATGGTATACCAGATACAATACTTACATTCCTCTACAGATCCCCTTGCAGCTTTTTCTGCTGTCCCCTGACCCGGTGGAGCAGCACTTTCTGCTTTTAGCACTACCTGGCTCAGGCATTCTGCAAGGCAAATCTGGCCCAAAACTTCACTTTTTAATCATGTGTTAAAATGGTTTGATTAATACATCAAGGTACATCAAGAATTAGCTCCCTCATTGTTAGGTCCTTGTTATTTGGGAAAATGCAATTAGCTTTGTATTACTTTATAACAATGAAAAAACAGTACCATGATAGGGATATAATTAAGAATCTTAGCTTGTTCCTGACTATTACCCAATGTAAAAAGGACAATGATCAGTTAACAAACAAGAAAACAAATCTTCACATCTTTTGTGTAGTCAATAAAATCCTTGTTATTGGTTGCACTTTGCTCTGTGTAAGTAAACAAGGGATGTACGGGTGATAATGGTGAGTCTAAATGGCCACATGACCAATCAAGTGATCATTCGTGCAGCCAAGCTGCATCATTAATCTAGCCATCTAGAGGGATTTACACTTGTGATATAGAGCCCATTGGCCCATGTGAAAGGACCCTATTTGCATCTGTAACATACTATTTGTGTGGTCTAAGAATGCTGTCAAGAAAATCAGAGTATCTGGCTAAATCCACAACTGCTAGGCTGCTCACTTTGTATGGTCTGTTAAAAAATTTTTTAGCATTAATCCTCATCCAGTTCTCACTATAATAATTGTGGTATATAGATAAATACTATTTTTTACATTTATTTTTTTCTTCTTTTTAATATTTAACTTGTGTTCGTTGAATTTGTATTGTACTTTTGGACTTTGGATAAGTTGTGTACTGCAATAACTAATTCTACATACTTTTAGTTAATGTCAGTCTACTGATATACAATATACTTCAGACTAATTTAGAGCCTTCATAGGTTATATGGATCTAGAATTTATTCGACTTGAAAACTTTCCCAGCCATAATGGCTAAATACTGACTAAATTATAGTTTGAACACCATATGCCAAAGAAAAACTAAGCCTAATATAATGTCTCTTCACCCCCTTGGGCTAGGATCACAGTGTTTCGTGATAAATGCTCAACTTATATTTTGAATAAAATAGCATCTAAGGTTTCATAACCTAAACCTATGTGCCAAAAAGTGGTATGTTTGGCCATTATACATCATGATACAGTTGCTTTAACTGCATTGAAATGCAGAGTCCATTGTGCTTTTCAATTCAATTTAACTGTATGTAAAAAGGTCAATAAAAGGTGCAATAAATTCTTCTTTGTTTTTTCTTTCTGCATCGGTAGGTGTATTAAACTGTATAAGCATAGTGTTGTAATGGTCTGGGGCATATGATCAGCGACCTGTTTAAACACATAATTGCCAAATGCTGTGAGTATAGGTCCGCCCATCAGTATAAAGTGTATGGGGCCTCCTGAATGTCCACCAATAGATAGTTACATAGTTAATAAAGTTGAAGAAATGATGCTGGTGCAGATAGAAGTCTGGTATGATGGATTTTCACAGCCCCACCCATTTGTTCTTGGAGAGATAAGCCACACCAGTCTCCTCCTCTCATAACAGAGAACATATCAACATTCAGTCAAAAGTTATTGAAGGTGTATGGCCACCTTTAGTCAGGGATATACTGATAAGGCAGCCAATCACCCTCTAAGGTCCACTGATTTCAGGATTACACTTGAAGCAGCCTGCTGAACATAAGTACCTGGTTTATGTTACTTAGTTGTCCATACAGTTGCATACATCTGCTACTGACAACCATAAAAATTCTGCACAATATACTTTTGTGCAAAAAAGCAATCCCCACAGACCTAGTCTAAGAGGCTGACAAAATATCATTTTGCATCTAGAATAAAAGTAAGGCCATGTTTCCCCTTTGTACGACACCGGCCAGTGTCAGATAAGATCATCCTGGCCAATACTGCAGTACTGGCCGGATGATCTTCACTTCTGATGAATTGGTATGCGGGCGCATCCACGCGCGCCCGCATCCCAATTCGTCGCCGCTCGCTCTATTATGTGAACTGACAGGTTCACTGTGGTCTCTATTCAGTTTCAGTGTCAGTTTTTTGCTGCGCGGCTAGGGATCCCGGCCGTAGTATTTAATATGTGTTTATACTCCGGCCGGAATTCCCTCAGCCTGCAGGACAATGAAAGGCCTGTATGAATCCAGGCCGTTGTACAACAACGGCCAAAATTCATACAGAACTTACGTTGTTTGAGCATAGCCTAATAGTGTACTATATCACCTATTGCTCAGTAGACTCAATAGGTTAAAAAAATAAATTACTTCTGACATTATCTTGATCTGTTTTACTATGTTACCGTTTGCAATGTAATGTAACTAGTAATTTAGAAAAATAAAACCTGAAACCTCAATATAACCTTATATTTCTGTTACATACATTGACACAATATATAAATGCTAAATTCTTTTGATAGGTCTTCCCAAGGCAGCTGTCATAAATCAAGGACGTCTTTTGATAGCTTCCTCGATAAGTACAATTTCTGGAGTTACATGTAACGATATTCTGTACATTCCACTGCCATTGTACCACAGTGCTGGTCTTATGATCGGGGTTCGTGGATGCATCCAGCAAGGTAACTCACTCTATCATGTATTAATTATCACCTGCAGAATCATAAACTAGCAAATTTTAATGTTTAACATGCACAAGCCCACACCCTTTTTTAAACTTAATTTCTAACTATTTTTCTGCTCTTACTACAACATATAACATAATTATTTTTAACACGAACGAATATATGCAGCTCCAGTGCTAGCCCTAGGTACTGTGGTAAGAAAACACATCCCACAATGACGTTCATTTAAAGTTCTATCCATTTTTTATACAATAAAGCTGCACTGTTACTTCTCTACCTACTAGTAATATGAAACCATTATTAGGTATTCCAACCTTCACTGTACAATTTCCCAGCTTATCCAGATTTTTTTCTCCTTTAATGGAAATCAGTTCATATCTACAACTTCTTCTATCTGACCTCTTATCTTCTGTGGCCATAAAGTCCTATTAAAGGGGTACTCCAGCATGGGGGCACTTTTGCGCTGGGACCGGGGACGAGGTGGCCGAGTGAAAAGACGTCCACTCACCTCCCCGGTTCCAGCGACGGGTCCCGAATCGCGGCGCTCCGGTGCCCGGCCGCTTCCGGGTGTCTGACGTGGGATCCCGCCTCCTTCACTGAGTGGCTGAGCGGACCTGAGACGTCACGTCTCGGGCCCACGTCAGACACCGGAAGCGGCCTGGGAACCAGAGCGCCGAGATGCGGGAACCAGCGCAAAAGTGCCCCCACGCTGGAGTACCCCTTTAAGTAATAAGAGACTTGGTTAATAAAACGCACTTTGACTATCCTGAATACTGTTGATGTTTTCCTGAATCATAGACATAAAACAGTAAAGTGCAACAGCACGATGCAGATGCCAAGACTTATAGTTAATACAGGTACAGTATTTAGAATTGTAAAACTGCTATAGAAAAAAATGTCATACTATTTGATTAAATAATGTTTACCATCCCACCACATTAAGGTGAACCTCAGAGGCTCTCTGTTTACAGCAGTTATAGCCGCAGCACAGCTATATGCATCATGTCATGTTCCTGCTGCTGATACTACAGGTACTGTGAAAGTACCCGAAGGATCAATTTGACAATACCCTCATTCATGTATGTAAGGGGTTAATGAGTCCTTATAAAGGGCACTGACCACTGGACTACATTAATTCTATTATTACCAAAAATGTCTTGTGTGCCACATAGAGGGTATATACTTAGGACTAATACATCTTATATTAACCAGGGGCCACCTGTGTTTTAAGAACCAAATTCTCAGCTAGCCAGTTCTGGGATGACTGCAGGAAATATAATGTGACAGCCTTCCAGTATATTGGGGAGATCGTGCGATATTTATGCAACACTCCGAAGGTATGAACAATGTGTATGAATTGTAATGCATTTTTTTTAATCACTTACCTAGAAACATGTGTCACACAGGACACACAAAAATAAGGATGTGAATAGTTGGGTAGCTTTAGTCAGCTACTGTACATACAGCCTTCAAATGCATTGGGGCACATAATGCTGATGGTTTGTGTAACAGACTATAGCTCACATATACTATATATCACTCATGTATTCACACTGATCGTGTGTTTTTACCCTAGGCTATGTTCACACAACGTCAAAAAAAAGAGATAAGGTTGCCGCTTTTTCTAATTAAAAAGACGTCCGTCATCGCTGCTTAACTGAAGTAGTGGTGGAGACGGCACTGCTGCGGTGGTGGTGCTCGTGGTGGGATGGCGTCCCAGACGTAATGTAGAAGGAAGTCCCGACACTTCACCAATTCAAATATATGCTTATTTATTATGTGCAAAGCATCCTGCACTGTGTGATGCTTTGCACATAATAAATAAGCATATATTTGAATTGGTGAAGTTCCGGGACTTTCTTCTACATCGCTGCTTAAATGCTGCAGTGCATTAAAGTCAATGGAATGACGGACGTTCAATGCACACAGTATATAAAATAACGGACGTTATCTGCGCAGATGTCAAAATAATGATCGTTTGCAAACAGCGGACGTTATTTTTTAGTTGTTCACACAGTTTTTCTTTTTTCACTGTCTTTTCTCCATTGTTACTATTAAATTCAATGGACTTTTCAAATAAAGACATATCCAAAGGCCAATTAGTCCACCTGTTATTGTACTGACGGGTAACCAAACTTCAAAATAACAAATGTCATTGTGGACTCAAAATGACGGACGTGGTTTTAAATATTATAAACAGACAAGTAATAACATTGTGGGAACATAGCCTTAGGCTTATGAAAACTGATTTAGGTCATTTTCTCAGACAGTCATTTAGTTTAATTTGTGCACGTGCACAATGTTTCATCTTCCTTCTAGAGGGACAATGATAAAGAACACCGAGTAAGGATGGCAGTGGGAAATGGACTAAGACCAGATGTCTGGAAAGAATTCATTAATCGGTTTGGTGATATACGCATTTATGAATTTTATGCTGCAACAGAAGGAAATGTATTTTTTCTCAACCACTCAGGAAAAGTAGGATCAATAGGCAGATGCAACGGCTTCATCAGGGTATGTTGTACTACAACCTAGGTAAAGTAATAATTACATTATGGATTTAAGTGCATTTATCTTTACTTGTCAAAGACAAAAGTAGTATTGGGCAGAATTACATTATCAATATCATATGTTGTAGCCAGACTTTCTGGTCTTTGTGCTGTGTGGTCTGTAAATGCTAATAAAAAAAATTATAAATCTGTTGTTTAAAGTACACTATATATTTCAGTCATAAAAAGTGTAGAATAGATCCCCTCCCCCCCCCAATAACAGCAGTCTGTTTCAGCATTTTGGAGAACCCATATAGCTGTAGTCTAGATATCTCCCTATAATGGGACCTTTGATAACAGCAGTTTGGCTCTGTAGTCTGGGAAAGCCTCCTTCCTCATAATAGCATTCTAGCTATATAGTCTGGAAAATCCACAACCCCTAAGTAGTGGCCTGGCTGTTTAGTCTGGACCTCTGCCTTTCCCCATAATAGCATCTGGCTATGTACTCTAGTCCATCCCACTGCCCATGGCAGCAGTCTGTAGTCTAAAACAACCCCCCCGACCACCACAGTATTGTAGTCTGAAAGATATATTGCTTACTTTAGATACAGGATTTGTCAGATTCTTGCATGGCTTGATAAGTACATAACAATGTTACATTTTTTTTACACTTTATTTTATATTTTTTTCAAAACACTTCTTGGTCATATATTGGTCATTTAACCTACCTTGGCCATCTGTTTGTCTCTTACATGACTCTGATGCTAATATTCTATAGGTCCAACCAAGGGTGGGGAGGCCTCCAACTTCAATATTTTATAGCTCTGCTTCTCCAGCATTCAGGTTCCAAGTATCATTATCCGATGTGGCAAATCTTTATTATTATACATGTTTTCCTATGAAGGCATTAGGGTTATTTTCTTTTCGTCATATTTCCAGTTTATTTATGTAAATAATATAATTCAGTGGATTCTGTTAATTGTTGTATTTTAGCGTATAAGACCTTATGAGCTAATCAAGTATGACGTGGAAAAGGATGAACCAGTCCGTGATGCTGCAGGACGTTGCATTCGTGTTGCAAGGGGTAAAAGATGTCTCATACTTTAAAATACACTACGTTACAGGGGTTATCCCATGAACCTTCATACACAAGAAACACTGCTCATCTACAAGATATGGATATATGTTATTAATGCCTAAATGTCAATTTAAAAACTCCCCTTCTCTCAAAACTTTTTATTGTATAATATATATGAACAGAGTTCAAAAAACATTCATTTTATTCTCTACTTCTTCTACTGCATTGGTGTGTGGGATTGGGTCATGGAGTGATTCATTTAGCTTTGTACAATGCTGCAGCAACAGCATTGGAATCCCATAGGCTGTATCCATGTTTTCCAGGTCTTTGGAGTGTCTCCACCAGCAGAAAGCAGGATTTAAAACACTCAGTTTTGTACAAAGCTAAATGAATCACGCTTCACTTATCTTTAGCTCTGGTCTTAAAGTGTCATTTCAACAAACTTTGGACAGGTTATAGCCACAAGTCAAAAGTTTGAATGCGCTGAGACCCCTGCCGATCGCTAAAATGAAGGGGCAGAAACTCTAATCTGCACATGCTCGGCCCCTTCATCTAAAGTAGCAGTGGATGAAAATATAATGGCAGCCTATGGAACTTACAAGAGACACAATTGCCAGAAGTTCCATAGGCCCCATTATAAATCCCGTTCACTGATATTTTGTCAGTGAAAGCAGAGAGAGAGAGAGAGAGAGAGAGAGAGAGAGAGAGAGAGAGAGAGAGAGAGGCAGAGTGAGCTCTGCTAAGCGCTTCTGCCCCTTCGTTCTAGCAATCGGTGGCAGTCTCAGCACCCAAACCACCGCCAATAAAAACGTCTGACATGTAGCTATAGCATGTCAGAAATTTGTTGAAGTGAGAGATCTACTGTGTACTAGAGGTCTAAGTGTACCTGTGGTTATAACTTTCAAAATCATTGGTCTGCATGAGTGCTGTAGACACAATAATATATCCTGCTTCTTTTTTTTTTTTTTTAATTAAAGACTGTCTTTAAAGTTACTTTTAATGACAATGCAAATGGTCACCAAAGTGAAAATAAACTGATAGACAATTTAAATTTTTAATGGGTTAACTTTGATAACACTTTTTACATTTATTATCACTTGTTCACAGGAGAGACTGGTTTACTTATATCCCAAATCACAACAATCAATCCTTTCACGGGATACGCTGGAGATGAGTCACAGACTGAGAAGAAGAGACTTCGAAATGTGTTTAAAAAAGGAGATTTGTATTTCAATTCAGGGGACTTGTTAATGATAGACAAAGATGGCTTTATTTTCTTCCAGGATCGCGTCGGAGACACATTTCGGTAAGATGTCAACAACCTTCTTGAAGTAATGAAAACCGTTATATAGGAAAGATTGGTAGCACCTTTGAAGGAAGAATTTCCAGAAGGCAATGCATACAATGAACTTCAGCTTTTATTTCATCAATACAATACTACTATACTGTCACAGTTGTCCTCAATATGCATAATCTGAAAATATGACTAAGAGCCAGGCTCGAAACGTGACAATCTACTGTTTCCTATGTCCTGAGTCACTTGTTATAGACAACTGTGGTGTATGGTTTTACATTGAAGAAATGAAATATGGTTTGGAGTTGTTTTTTCAGCACATATTACAGATGCTCAATCAGACTTAAAAGTGGGAACTTTAATAATAGCAGTGTGGCAGGGCACTCGCTGCTGAAAGAGGCAACTGTAGAGTGTCTGAATCCGCTAGTCAGGGACCCAACTCTCCTAGCATGCCTGCATGAGCATAGGGGAGAAGTTACTGGGCAATGCCTCTTTAAAGGGGTTGGCCACTTTAGAGTAAATAAAGTCCATGCAAACTAATTGTTGTATATAGTTGGAAAAATTTCTGTGACTGTCCAATTCATCTTAAAGGGATACTCTGACCCTTTAAAAAGATTTCTTTATTGCTATTCAGGTTTCCCGTTACACGTTCAAGCCAGCACTTCTTGGACAGACTAGTCTCAACAGTGACAGTCCGCTCAACCAATCACTGACTGAAGCAGGGCAGCTCTGTGGCCAGTGATTGGCTGAGCAAACTGTCACTGTCAAAGCAAATCCATCTCAGAAGTGGTGGCAGAAGCGTTCAGCGTTGGACCCGAAGGTGCTGCAGGAGGACCCCGTGGAAGCATGGTTAGGTAAGAATAGGCTTTTTATTATGTTCTATATAAAGGCAGCAATATATAAAATAACTTAAAGGGCCAGAGTACCCCTTTATTGAGGCTTGGAGAAATCTATGTAATTGCTGGTGAAACAATGTCACTGAAATGACTAGAGCTAATTTTTGTTGCAAAAATTCCAGGAACACATCGCCTGCCAAGTGGAAAAAACAAAACAAAAGAAAATATATAAGGGAAATAACTTGAAGGAAAGGTCCAGCTAAAATTTTTATTTAAGTATTGTATTGCCCCCCAAAAGTTATACAAATTACCAATAGACACTTATTACGGGAAATGCACATAAAGTCCTTTTTACTCTGCACTTCCTACTGCATCAAGGCTTTACTTCCTGGATAACATAGTGATGTCACGACCCGACTCTCAGAGCTGTGCGGGCTGTGGCTGCTGGAGAGGATGATGGCAGGGGGATGCTCAGTGTCCCTCCAGTGCCCTGTGTCCCTCAGTGTCCCCCTGCCATCATCCTCTCCTGCAGCCACAGCCCGCACAGCTCTGGGAGTCGGGTCGTGGCATCACCATGTTATCCAGGAAGTGACATATCCATTTTATCCAGGAAGTAAAGCTACTTGATGTAGTAGTAAGTGCAGGGAAAAACACACTTTATAAGCATTTCCCGTAATATTGGTGATTTGTATAACTTTTGGGGGGCAATACAATACTTTAATAAAAAAAATTGCCAGACTTCTCCTTTAATTTTTTCTCTGTTTTGGACCTTTTCCAGGCTTTGGCTTACTAAAGCCTTTAAAGTTTAAAAAAAAATAGAGCAGATCTAATTCCTTATTCTTAATGCTTTATTTCAAGTATACAAGGCATGATATAACATGCACAATTGGGATATACTGGATGTCTTTGAACACAATCTGCCTATGTTAGCCACCTGCAAGCTCTCTGGAGTGTGGATTAAAGAGCTAGGGACATTTTCCGTGTTGTATTTTTGACCAGCTGAGCCTGTTATAAGTGGAAACTCTAGAATACAGAACAAACTGCACCTGAGCTATGCAGCTGCTTACCAACTGTATTAAACACAAAGGACCATTGCATTACACAGGTGTAGAATGCTGCACATTGGAACATCCATAATATTCAAATGTTCATATATTAATTGTACACTACATAAATGTTACATAAACTAAATGGGAAGAATCAATGCCCAAACTGATCACAGGGATATGTGCCCCAGAGAAGCACTGTCTACTGATATGTCAACCATCCACAGCCTATACAAGATAAACAATCCCGTCACATTAGCATTTAAAAAGAAAAAATACTGAAACAGCAAATGAATTAGGATGTTTAAGCACCAGACTGTCCTAAGATTTTTCAACCCCATCTGTATTAACCAACTCCAACTTTCTTCTGACTTACCGTTATCTTCTCATTATCTCAAAAGTAAGGTGTTATAAAATGCTATTTGAATAAATTTAACCCATTAACGACAATGGATTTAAATGTATGCAATAAAAGTTATGGCCCAAATGACACATACATGACACACATGACGCATACATTTACGTCATGTTGTCCAGGGCCTCTTTAAAGAGAGTTCAGAAGCTGAGCTTGCTTTAAAAGAGAGTGAGGACTGGCTGCTATGAGCAGCTGGGTCCTCGCTGTGAATGACGGGTCGCTGCGATACCGCGGCCACCCGCCATTAACCCTTTCAATGATGCGATCGCGGCATTTAAATGTCAGTGACAGGAGCTGTGCTCCTGTCACTGTGCGATCGGGACCCCCGCAGTGTAATGCAGGGATCCCGATCAGTCCATCTGGCTGCCGGAGGTCTCTTACCTCTTCCCCGCCAGTCAGATCGGCGATCCCTACATTGAGTCTGCCACAGGCAGGCTCAGTGCAGTGATTTCAGATAACACTGATCAATGCTATAAACTATGGCATAGCAATGATCAGTGTTACTGATCAAATGTATGTAAGTTATAGTCCCCTAGGGGACTTAAAAAGTGTAAAGTGTAAAAAAATAAAATAAAAAGTTTTTAAAAACATGCCATACCCCCCTTTCCCATTTTACGGTAGAATGAAAAGCGGCATTACAAAGTAAACCTGTTCCTGAAAAAAAAAACAAGCCCTTACATGGCCGTGTAGATGGAGAAATAAAAGAGTTATAGCTCCTAGAAGGCGAGGAGGAAAAAAGAAAAGTGCTAAATTGAAAATTTT
The DNA here is from genome assembly GCF_027789765.1 of Dendropsophus ebraccatus. NCBI lineage: Eukaryota > Metazoa > Chordata > Amphibia > Anura > Hylidae > Dendropsophus > Dendropsophus ebraccatus. The sequence goes on from NC_091454.1 coordinate 148,263,946, forward strand.
TGCAGTCATTTGGGTCATTTTAGGCTCCATCCTTAAGGGGTTAAAGAAAAACTATTAGCAGGTAAGAAGCATCTAACCTGTTGACATGTCCATACAGTGCACAGGGCGCTGAGAATGAAGGTAAGTTTCTTACCTTGATCCTCAGTGCAGTTTTAGGATAAATATTGTTTAGCATAGGTGGGCCACCCGGGGCAGATCAGTGCACTGAGGGTGGTAGTTCCGCCCCAAGTGCAGCAATCCAATATTTAAATATCTAATAAACTATAAAGTTCATGAAGCAAATTGCCTTCATTTCCAGCACTCTGTGTGCTATAGAGACATATCAGCAGGTTAAATGCTTCTAAACTGATAGTTTCCCTTTAAGCACTTATCAGCCATGGAAAACAAACATTACCGATAGGCTATACATTTTGGCTACACATAGCATATGTTTTCTTTTGTAGATGGAAAGGTGAAAATGTTGCCACTACAGAAGTAGCAGACATAGTGGGCATGACGGACTTCATTGAAGAAGCCAATGTGTATGGAGTCCCAGTACCTTGTAAGTGAACTATTTGTGTATTATTTATTTATGTAGAATTTTATTACAATTTTGTTCCGTGTATTTGTACTATTCTGTAAGTGTGTTCATGGCTTATGTGCTCATCCTATTATGTGTGCCCATACTATTATTAGAAAACTGGAAAGGCAACAACTGTGGCCAGCTCCCAGCGATGAACGTGCTTTCCTAGATCACGTAGAAAGATAGAGCACGGAGACTGAAGCCCCTGGATTCCGGGGTGTCAAATGGTAAGAAAAGAAACTTGATTCCTCCAGCTCACATAAAATTCCACTTTATTGATTCTAGCCGGCGTCGCAAGCAGCGGCGTGAGCAACTTCTCCTGCTACTATGGTCCCGGAGAGTACTTACGCCTCCGGGTGACCCCCCCCCCCCCCCTTTTTCCTCTCTACCTTTTAGGGATTTTATCTTTTCCCCTAGATCATGCAGCTACAGATGCCATGACTAAGAGCCCTGTAGGCTCGAAACGCGTCGGCTATCAATTTTAGATGTTTGGAATCAATAAAGTGGAATTTTATGTGAGCTGGAGGAATCAAGTTTCTTTTCTTACCATACTATTATTAACTCATTTGAGTCCTTAACATCATTTGCTATGCTTTGTTTTTTTTTCAGATCACGAAGGAAGAATTGGAATGGTGTCCGTCAAACTTAAGCCAGGTGAATCATTTGATGGCGACAAACTGTACAAGAAAGTAGAAGATTATTTGCCTAATTATGCCAGACCTCGTTTTGTGAGAATACAGGTAATATTCTTTATTTACTGTATTTTAATCTTTTTTACAATTTATTGATGTGGCTTCTAAATGTTGAAGAAAACAGGAAAATAGTGTGGCCACTGGCCACTGCATGTAGGTATGGTTTTGGTTGCCTTGGCAGTTTTTTTGTTTTTTTTAATAATGACAGCCAGTAATAATGATCATGATCATTATTTATGGCTGTCATTATAAAATAATGGCCGTTATTTCATCTAAAAACATACCTTTTTAGACAGTTTTAATAAATCTTAGGCCATTATCTTCAGTTTTATATATGTACTGTAATCAAATAAGCTATTTGAACTATGATGACTAAATACGTTTTCTTGAATCTTCAGGACTGTATTGAAATTACTGGAACCTACAAGCAGCGTAAAGTTGAACTGGTCAAGGAGGGTTTTAATCCACTCGTAATAAAAGATCCACTGTACATTTTAGATGAGACTGAAAAACGGTATAAACCAATGGATTCCCACATTTACAAAGCTATTGTGGAAAAAAAACTGAAACTTTAATATTTGGCCACGCACTAAGATTTTTTTTATTTTTTATCATGGATTTTCTTACATAGATAAATGATTGGCCCAAAGCAAGCGTTTTATCAGTCATAGATTGTAATAATTAATTCCCAGCTCAGATTAGTGACTTTGTATCATAACTCCAAGGACGTTCTGTAAACAATTCAATATAGATAAAAACCGATGACTGGACACAATGGGCTACTTCACCACGACTGATAGAAAGAAATAAAGTGTAACATAAAAAATTATAAGGTTGCATTAATCTTGAAATTAAAATTCAAAAATCATTAAAATTGATCTTTGTGCATATTGTTTGAATCGTCTTCCATATGAGCTATAATGTTAAGGTCCTAGTACTGGTGTCCTGAAAAGAATCCATGTATCTGGAGCATGAATGTTCCAAAAGTAAAAAAAAAAAAAAAAAAAAGATGTTTGAGAAGATAACGTAAAAATACAAACAGTCCATCTGAAATTTATGGTAAATCAGTTCTATTCAATTGAATAGTCCGATATCTGCAGTGTATAAAAAGTAATATGCAGATAACCAATCCAAGAAACAATTGATAGTCACATGATAATCAAATTATTAATTGTATAGAACTTTTCCACATTGTCAGTAACCGCAGCTGAAGAACATTACTAGTTCCAGGAAGAGAAAATTGCTTTGGTCCACCTAAAGGGAATCTGTCACTAGGTTTATGCTGCCTTAAATGAGGGCAGCATAAACTAGTGACAGAAATGCTGAACAGATCAATGGATTACTTACATCATTTTGTTCAGCCGTTCTCCTAATATGCAGGAGAATAAGATTCTTACCACACTCCTCCCCCCAACTGCTGATTGACAGGTGACTACCTATATACACAGTATGAATAGATAACTGCCAATCAGGAGCTGTTGGCCGGAGCTTTCTGCTTCTCATGAATATACAGGACTACTGGGCTCACGCATATAATTAAGAGGACTACTTTTCCATGTTATTCAGGAGGATATCTGTGCAATGTAAGTGATACATCATTCTGTTTAGCTTCTCTGTCACCAGTATGCGCTACCCTTAGAAAGGACATTGGACTGCACCTCACAAACAATGCAAAATGATAGAAATTTTATTATACATAAATGCCGGGAACAAACAAAGACCATAAAAACAATTAAAAATACCACCATAAATAAATATGTGAATAAACAACTATATTGAAACAAGTAAATGTATACAATAACCAAACACAGTAATGTGTCAAATCCCCTGTGCTAAAGCACACTAAATCACATAAATGAATACATCATAACAATGCAAGCAATCAAAGTGCAAGTGCAAGCAAAGTGCAAAGAAGAGGGGGTAAGTGTAATACAACCACTATGGCCATCACTCAGTGGGTAGGGGAGAACATCCCACGCGTTCCGTCACATGGACTTCCTCAGTATTCATTTATGTGATTTAGTGTGCTTTAGCACAGGGGATTTGACACATTACTGTGTTTGGTTATTGTATACATTTACTTGTTTCAATATAGTTGTTTATTCACATATTTATTTATATACCTATTTATTTATCTATTTATTCATTTCTTGATGAAGAGTATGGTCATCGCCTAATACATTTTTCATTGGGCTGGGTGCCACCTGGCCGGTGGTTTGGTGGTATTTTTAATTGTTTTTTGGTCTTTGTTTGTTCCCGGCATTTATGTATAATAAAATTTCTATCATTTTGCATTGTTTGTGAGGTGCAGTCCAATTTTTCAGTCTTTTTTTCTTGTGGCATATATGTATATTTTGGGCTGTTAGGACTTGCACTCATCCATTGATTGGCTCCCTGGTGCCAGTCCGTTTACCACATTAACCCTTAGAAAGGACAGCATAAACCTACCGTCAGCGTCTCTTTAAAAGGACTTTTCACCTCTCCTGACTTCTCCGTTATCATACCTGTATTCCCTATATAATAACAATGTTGAAGCATATTTTTTTAGGGCTCCGCTTTGCTGTTCGGCTATTCCTCCAGCATATTTATGAATAAGTGAAAAAGCAGTCCGCTTTTTTTACTTGCGGCTCAGGCAGCAAGCTTTCACACATATTCACCTGGGCTGATCTCGTCCCCAAAGTGCAGAAATATTTCCATGTTTTTATGCCGTTCAGGTCCTGCTGGATCTACAAAGACTGGAGGTCACTGTCCTATATGCATATCTATTATAGCACTCTTAGAGATGCATAGAAGAAAGTGACTTCGGAAAATCTTTAAAAACTCTGGACAGTGGTCATGAGGGTGCCAGCAGGACCTCAACAATGTCAAAACATGGGGGGGGGGGAAACTTCAACTATTGGGTATTTTAAATCCCCTTGTCAAACTAGTGTTTTTATACACAGTCTGACACTGTCAGCAGTGACTGGACTATTTGAGGCTGCAGGGACAAACCCACAATTGACAATTCAGAAATTGATATTTGTAAATTTCTATTAAAAAGTATTCCTAAAATAGACAAGATAGGAGAAATGACAGGTCCTCTTGAAAGTGATCCAATCTAAAGGATTTAGGGCTCTGAATTACAATAATGATACAAAGAATGCTGCAAATCTAGCCATGTGGGTGAGTTGACAAGTTGAGGGAGAGACACTGCCCACATGATTAGTTAGCACTGATTTGCATACATTTTCAGGGAGATGGAGGCAATGCCAAGCGAACAGTTTATATGGTCGAAAATGTTGCAGCATTTTTCACATCATCATTGTTGTAACTCAGAACCCTAAATTCTTGTGATTGGTTCCATTTAAGGTAATATATTTTTTTTAAAAAGTAATGTAATGGAGAGAGTAGTGGGCATATAACACCAGTTCTAAGAAACGTTGATCATGTAAAATATTTTAGTGTTCATTCAGCAGCTTTCTCTGCAGGACCAAGAGGAGAGTTAACACTTTGAATGGAGTAAAGGAAAGTTTCAAACCGTGGTCCTCAAAAATAAGTGGTTGGCTGCTGCATGGGCGTTCCAGAAGGTCACACCTGAGATGAAGAACATTAGATTTCAATACTGCTGCTTTGGTATTTTAGATCCTGGTCTAATAAACACAACATAGAATCTATCAGAATAATCTAGAACAATGACAGTTTACTGCAATACATAAGGTATTGCAGTGTACAGTATGAGAAATCAAGTGATTGCATGTGTATGTCATATGTCCCCTAGCTAGACTAAAAGTGCAATTAAAAAAAAAGTATAAAAATGTTTTTAAACATATATAAAATTCAACATACAGTGGTTCCTTGGTTTAAGAGTAACTTGGTTTAAGAGTGTTTTGGTTTAAGAGCTCACAGTTTTTCAAAATTGTGACTTTGTTTAAGAGCATTGCTTTGGTTTAAGAGCTCCCTGTACTGGGTGGGAGCGCAAGTGGAGGAAAGCATGGTCTACATAGCGGGGTCTACAGCACTGTACTCTGAACCAGTAAGTCTCCCTCACCTTCCAAATCATAGCAGATCAACTTCAGGCTGGGGCTTGCATCAGAGGACAGGACTGTGGGAGTAATCTCTCCATAGCTGTAACCCCTCTCTACCCAGACAGCGAGTGCTGCATGTATGGGCCCACATCTGCCCTGCTCATTCCTTCATGTTCCCTGCAGTCTCTGTCCGCCCTTGTGTTTCCCATCCTCTCCATTACTGTACAGTAACTTATATCACATATTCTGCTGTTTCTGAATGTTTGTTTCATTTGTTTTACATGTTATTCAGTATAATAAATCATTATTTTTGGGGTGTGGAACCAATTGTCGGCATTTCTATGATTTCTTATGGGAAAATTTGCTTTGGTTTAAGAGTGGATTTGGATTACGAGCACGGTACTGGAACTAATTATGCTGGTAATCCAAGGCACCACTAAAAAGAGATAAATCACTTTTTTTTTAAATAGAAAAACCTAATAAAATAAAAAGGTAGATATGATCCTTTAAGGTGAATGCCATAAATGTTAAAAAACAAAATAAAACAATGCCAGTGACTGACAGGTATACTTACTGATTGACAGCTCTTTCTATACACACAGATAGCTGTCAATCACTGCATTAGACAGTCCTCTTAACTACTTAGCTCATAATTAGGTTTATATTAATAAATGACAAGTGGCTCTGGCCGCACGCTCCATTGTGTGCAGCAGAGAATTTGGATGCAGGCGCACATCCGAATTCAGCAGAAATGAAGATCATCCAGCCAGTACTTTAGTAATCAGTATTTTTGCGGATCAGCAAAAACGGGGATGTGATCTGTATTTTTTACAGATCTGTGGATGTTACGGACATACTTACATGAAAGCCTCTTTAACCTGGAGTGAGGTCTGCAGCCAGGTATCTACAGTGCTCCCATAGGACTCATACAGCCTCAGTACAAGGACATTTGGCTGCTTCTCTGCCTGTGATAACAAATATGGAATACATGAAAAACTATTCTTCTTTTACTTTAAAAATTTCAATCATTTTTCAGCAAGGTAATAGAAACTACAAGGCATAGTAAGTAAAAACTAATATGGTATATGACACTTTTTTATTTGTACATTCTAGATGCTCTCCCTTTATCCATCTTTTTATGCTAGAGAAGAAATACTAACCTGCCCTGATCCCTCACAGTTGCCATCCGTGCGCGCCCGCATCCGAATTCCCCGCTGCTAACAATGGAGCGTGTGGCTGGAGCCACATGCTGCATTGTGTGAACTGACAGGGTTTTCTGCGGCTGCTATTCATTGAATAGTGGCCGCAGAAGACTGACATTTCAGTTTCTTGTGGCGCCACTAAGGATCCCGGCCGGAGTGTATGCATTCCTTGGAAGGTACCACTACGTAAGTTCCGTAGTAATCACGGCTGTTACAATGGCCATGATTATTACGAAACTTACGCAGTGGGAACATGGCCTTACAATTTATCCACTGTAAAAATGGCCCTTATGTCCTGCAAATCTTCACAAGTAGAAAGGCATTCTACAAATTCTATAAAAATAGGAAATAGTAAAAGTAGATCCAGTCAGGCAGGTTTATGTGCCAACAATTCATGGCACTGAACACATGTCAAGACAAAAGTGTACTTACTTGTTTTACAGCATCTAAGACTATGGCTGGAGAAAGTACAGTAAAAGCACTCCAGGATACATGCTGTGTTGATAGTGCTGAGGAGGTGAGAAGCGGCATGCAGAAATTGTATGCATGCTGAATTACACCTGCTTCTTGAAACGACTCTGATAGGAAGATATAAATTGATAAAGAACCTTTTATTGACTTAAAAAGGGAATAAAGTACTATAAAACAAGAAAAAACACAAACCTATACTGATATCACCCTATAAAATTTCATGATCTGAGGGAGTGGATCTAAGCCACTATTCCACATACAATAATAAAAGTTTTAAGTTTCATACTCCCAGACAACCACTTTAAATGTATTGAGGTAGCCTAAAAAATAAAAGCTGCTGCAAGACGTGGTATAAAATAACAAACTAAACAATAGTTGCCTTTTAAATCCACTTCTGCTCAAAATACAATGCACTTCGCAATACCTACTGTTTTTTGTCTGAAGTGACTATATGCCACTTATCCACATGGCTGCTGCCGCCGCCTATACTTGGCCTCAGACGTGATGCTAGAACCTATAGCACGACAACTGTGAGACAAGTGCTTGGCTACTTCTGTCAAGTGGATTTACAGCTAGTAACGCAAAAACAAAAAACAAAGACTGGTAGGAACCACTGGAGCAAAATGCAATGATGGCCAGGCCAGGAACCTAACCAAGGACAGCAAGTTCTGTTATCTGTAATTAAAGTTTATAATAATAATAATGCTAATAATAATTTAAAAAAAAGTTTAACCCTTTGCAGATGCAGCAGTTTATGGTAAAAGTCTAATTCTCCCCCATGAGTCACTTTTTTTTTATGTTTTCAATAGCCAAATATAGGCATATTCTTTGGTAAAAAAAAATGCAATACTTTCCACTAAAACATATCTGATGTGCTACTAGCATAACTACTATAGTCAGAAAAAAAGCATATGTAATAATATAATAATAGGTATGACGTGTGTTAAGATTTATTTAAAGTACTTCGTTGATCTGGAGGAGAAAAATATAATGCTTGTAATACAAAACTTATTTATAACCAGATACATACTCTCATGAGGCAGAAGTGCATAGGAAAAGGCATGTTGTCCAATATCAGCAGTGGCATCAGGGGACTTTGGGGCTCTCAGTCTAATAAAACATACAAAATTAAAAAAAACACAGAATTAAACTCCTCAAAATACCAGTTGTTAGCATATCCATCATTAATTCAGCTATTTTATATGCTATGGTCCTGTTTACATACAGTAAGTACAGGGATTAACCCCTTAAAGACCGGAACAATTTAAATTTTTGCACTTCCGTTTTTTTCCTCCTTTTGCTTAAAAGGCCATAGCAGTTGCATTTTTTCACCTAGAATCCCACATGAACCCTTATTTTTTGCTCCACTAATTGTACTTTGCAATGACAGGCTGAATTTTTGCATAAAGTACACTGCGAAACCAGAAAAAAAATAAATGTGTAGTGAAATTGAAAAAAAAAAAAAAAAAAAAAAAAACAACAAAAACCGCATTCTGTTTATTTCGGGGGTATTTGTTTTTACACCGTTCAGCCTGGGGTAAAACTGACTTGTTATATATGTTCCTCAAGTCGTTACGATTACACAGATATGTAACATGTATAACTTTTCTTTTATCTGATGGCTTGTAAAAAATTCAAACCATTGTTAACAAATGCGACCAAAAATGCGCAATTTTCCACTTTGGAATTTTTTTTGCACGTATGCCGTTTACCGTGCGAGATCGGGAATGTGATAAATTAATAATTTGGGTGATTACGAACGCAGCGTAACAAACATGTTTATTTATTTATAACATGGAAACGGGTATGATTCAAACTTTTATTAGGGGAGGTTTTTTTTTTATTACTAATAACACTTTATTTATTTCTTTACATATATACTAGAAGCCCCCCTGGGAGACTTCTAGTATAAGTACACTGATCTCTCATTGAGATCTATGCTGTATAGTTATACAGCATAGATCAATGAGATAGGCACTGGATTGCTGGATTGCAGCCGGAAGCAAATAGAGTGCCGAGGCGGGATCAGTGCCATTACGGCGCAGACACCCAGTCGGTACAGACATGTGGATCGCTCCTCCGGGACAACGTTGATCCACCCCACTAGACACCAGGGATGAGGCTGCATAAAGGATTCAGATGCAGCTGTCAACTTTGACAGCTGCATCTGAATCCTTAATTAGCGGGCACGGCGATTGGACCGTGCCCGTTAATTGCCGCGGACTTGCAGACAAGTTGCACATAATATTTTGGACAAAATATTATATTAGAGAAAACATTGACAACAACTCACAAGGAAAGGCTGAGAACGCTCCCAAGCACTGAACAACCGTATTTACAGTCATTAAGGACAGCTATTCCAAAGCCGTGCTCTGACAGATCCATCCATCGATGTGCCCAAACCTGTAAAGAGCACAGATTATAATATGTACCAAACACCCACAAAAAAAGTCATAATAAGGGACGCAAATGAATGAAACACAAGAGAACATGGCCCTGAACAAACTTACAATCTAAAAGGTGTTCGAGCAGAGAAAACAAAAGGAAGGGTAGAAGGCAGCAACATGTGATCAGAGAACACTTGAGGGGGCCCAGGATGATTGCTAGGTTATTGTAAAAACACACGCTTTATAAATGCAAATATGGTTACCAATACAGCCTGATAAATAAAAATAATAAAATTATAGTACACTGGGGATGGGTTACAATTAGAAAAATATCCACTAAAGATTGCTGCTTTATTTTCTATATTATAATTGAGGCAAGAGGGTGTCTATAGAAAGAAAGCAAACCGTCATTATGAAAGAGAACTAACTGTGTTTGGTTCTATCTTGTTTTATGTATTAAGGAAACTATAGCTTTTAAACACTGTACAGCAAGTTACTAATCATACTGGTAATCTGATAATTAAGGGTTAAAAATAAGATATAGTACTAGAAACAGTATGAAAACCCCACCTCATATCGTGCCCAGTCCCAAGAAGTATTTCGATGAGTTGGTCTCTGTAAATGTCCAAACTGGATCTCATATGTTGCATTTGTACTATGAACTGTAGTGGGAAATTCAACTTTCAAAAACTTATGCGCTTCAGCCCAGGTTACCTGTAACAAAGCAAGAAGACGTCTATAATAAACTAGCTGACTTACCTGGCTTCACACAGGTCTATTTCATTTAAGCTTTTTAATTTCATAGTCTGTTATTTGTGTGTGTGGTTAAAAACTTTGTTACTGATGAAGCCAATATGTCCAATAAGTAAACTTTTTAAAATTAAAAAAAAAAAGATATCCCCACAAATAGTGATTTCCCTGACGATTTTTGTGGGAAAAAAAGAGGATGTGTGTATATATTTTATATATATATACATATATACAATAGTCAACAGCAGCATTAAAGCAGTGAGCAGCACGTTCCTGGGCTCCTGAACAGAATTCAAGCGCCAGAAGAGCCTTCCCACACTGTCCTATCAGCTTGGCCCGCCCCTTTCAAGCTTGGGACAGTGTGGGGACGCTCTTCTGGCGCTTGAATGCCGTTCAGAAGCCCAGGAAAGTGCTGCTCACTGCTATAGTTTGCAGATAGCAGCAGTGTGATAGGCGCTCGGAGCCCGGGCTGAGCTTTACCATCTAGCTCAACCCAGGCTCCCAGCGCTGATCACACTCCTGCTATCTGCAAACTATAGCAGTGAGCAGCACTTTCCTGGGCTCCTGAACGGCTGTCATACTATCAGCGAGCTGGACTCGAGGGGAGGGGAGGGCTGTCATGTGATGCGGCACCTGCAGCCCTCCCCCCGCTCCAGCAAGACTGCAACAGAGCAAGAATAGGAGGTGCCAGGAGAGGAGGCAGCGAGGAGTCCACCCCTTCATCCCCGGTGGGGCAGTAACGGCGCAGACACCGACACTAGACGCACAGCTCCTGGTGGGGTAAGTGTGTCAGCACATTGCAGTGCTCCCGCCTCCCCCCTCCTGTTTTCTGACTCATCTTTGCTTTATAAGATGCATTTACATATATATATATATATATATATATATATATATATATATATATATAGAGAGAGAGAGAGAGAGAGAGAGAGAGAGACCAGAATACTGCAAGAAGGCTTTGTTAATTCTCTCTCTTTATATCTATATCTATATATATATCTTCCTTATTTAACGTTACTGAAAGAAAAGAAGCATGGTACTTGGAAACGCTGAACTCAGTAGTGGATTATAATAGGTTCTTCTCGGGCGGTAGCCTGGGGCCCATGGCCACCCAAAAAGACTTATACTTTCAGTGGTGTACTGTCTCCTGGCTACATTTCTGCCATGATTTGCAAAAAAAAAAACCGCTGCTTTTTTACTGCAATTTTGCACAATTAAGGGCATTATGACATTATCTATCCTGTACTAGTGCTGCCATAGTTACAATGGGGTGGGGGGGCCCAGGCTTGGTGAAGAGCCCGGGGCCTACGGTAAAGTTAGACCACCCCTGCCTGCACTAGATGTAACTACCTCTCAAGCTCTGAAGAAGTGGACTAAAGATCCTTTTGATGTCTTTTCTGTCACATTCTTCTTATGTCCCAGACAAACTGCTGTACGGGCAGCTCTCAGAATATCAGCATAGGGGCTCATCGTGACTGAAAATATGGGATTGCTGTTTGAGAGACAGACTGCACACCTCCAATAAAGTGACTGCCGTCTGAGAGACAGACCCTGCACCTCCAATAATGTGATTGCTGACTGAGAGACAGACCCTGCACCTCCAATAATGTGATTGCTGCCTGAGAGACAGACCCTACACCTCCAATAATGTGACTGCTGAGAGACAGACTGTGCACCAGCAATAATGTGACTGCTGCCTGAGAGACAGACACTGCATCTCTACCAATGTGACTGCCTCATTTCATCGATGAACCAAATGATAAACAGACACAATATATAGTGAAATGACAAACGATAATAGCATTTCTACTTTCTGTCACTAGGAAGCCCTAAGCAGCAGTGGTTCAGGCACTGAAGAATGACAGCGCTGGGTGGGGCTCTTTTTATGTTGTTTTTTTTTGTATGTTTTATTTTATAAGGTAGATTGATGTGTCCAATAACAATGATTTTAATGGATTAATCTAATGTTAAATAGTTAAGTTTTCTACATCAGTTTTCTACTGTTCTGTTGGCATAACAGTTTCCTTTTTTTAGCTTACAGTCTTATACTTTAAATATATGTCAATGGTCAAATTAAATTAGAATAATCCATTGATCTATTAATATTCATTGTTGCCATCTCTTTCCAAAATAAGAACTGATGTAGGGAGCAAACATTTTTGTGAATACTGTATGTAATCATAAATATAAAGAATAACCTAACTACTGTTTATTTCAATACTTTCTCTTGTACTTGTTACATTACCTTTGTATTAAATCTGATGTATGGACTTGAAGCCTCGAGGATTATCTCTTGCTCAATAGTACTATGACCACTGATTTCCAAACTAAACATCACAACTCCTCTCAGCCCTCCATTACTATTGATCTTTATTTTAGTCAAGACACTTGTTACAGGTTTCCTACAATAAGAATATGACAGTATAAATGACAACATAGGGTAACATGAAGTTAACTTTATTCATCCAAGTTACCTGGTCTCTAGATGATAGTCCATCACATCCCAAGCATCCCAGTATAAGGGAATGTCATCAAACATCACAAACTGGTTTGCGAGACAAGCTTTGGGAATGCATTCCCTGGAACAAGCCATAAAGCCACGTTATAGGGACACATTGAAATACAACATATGAGATGTAATTATAAAGTAAGAACACAAAACAGATCAATGAAATGCTCACTTTTAATAAAAAAGTAGCACTAAACTGGTCATGAAATGGATTACAGAAATGAAATCCAGAACAAAATTACTACAGGCAGCAATTCATACACAGTTTATGGGTTGGTTCCAGAATGCATGACTTGATGAGCAGTTTGGTGCAACTGCAGTCAAAGAAAAAAGTGTTTATTTACGGATATCATGCTTTGGCTTTACTGCCTTTATCTAGCAATTCGCATAAGCTGCTTTACCTGTTGCAGGATAACAGCCTTAGGGATGTCAAACGTCCAGCTGAATCAATGATGGCCTGAAGGATTCCATTCTCCATTTTTACAGAACCATCATCCTGAAAAGATATCAAAATAAAGATACTGAAACTAGAAAATACATAAAAGTGCAACTTATGGGGTGGCTGCTAATACCAGTCATACAAACACAGAACACTGACATAAAATAACCATCCATCTAGTCTACCCTAATTGCATATGTTTATGCCAGCCATGCTTAAAGGGTCACATCTTTTACCCAGTTAAACTAAGCATAGGGCCAGACAAGGCTTACAAGGAGTTTCACTGTCCTGCCTTTGAATTGTTGATCATGTGCTGCTGTGCAAAGCATGTTTTTTTTTTTTTTAAATGTGTATGTTAAGTACCAAGAGGGTGGTCACACATTCCACAAGTTCCCAGGGTTTCTATCCCCCCTTGCCTTTGTACTAGGGGAAGAGAGCTGTTGGATATATGTGCACACACATAATGTTCTCTTTAAAGGAGACCTGTCACCCCCGTGCCGGGGTGACAGGCTCCCGACCCCCCGTTAGAGCCCCCTATACTCACGTGATCCCGCTTCCTGAGCCGGTCGGGTCACGGAGATATCAGAGCCCGAAGCCCGGCGCGCGCGCTGACAGCAGAGTCAGACGCCCATAGAGAATGAATGGGGAGTCCGATGCTCCGTCATTTTCTATGGGCATCGGACTCTCCTGTCAGCGCGCGCACCGGGCTTCGGGCACTGATATCTCCGTGACCCGACCGGCTCAGGAAGCGGGACCCGGTGCGATCAGGTGAGTATAGGGGGCTGTAACGGGGGGTCGGGAGCCTGTGACAGGTCCTCTTTAAAAACAATTGCATGGCTCAGCAGTACAGGATCAATAACTAAAACATAAGACAGTGACCCTGCCCATAAGCCTTATGTGGCCCTATGCTTAGTTTACCTGGGTGATCTATTTTACCTACTTAGTGCCCTATTACACAGAGTAATAAATAGCCAAATCAGGGCGATTCAGCCAATTATCGCTCCGTGCAATAGAGAGAACAATCAGGCGATGAAATGATCTTTGGCTTACTGTTTCTTAACGTCCAGACCTAAAATCATTGGGTGCGCATCGCTACAAGTAATAGCGATGCACACCCGGCAGCTGATGACTGTAGTATCAAATAATTAAATATTAACTTACGTTACCACGTTCCCTGGTGTCCTTGGAGGCCTTCCCCGCTGTCTGCAGCTCTGCCTTCTGACAGGCCATGGCCTGTCAGTGCAGAGACCAGAACAGTAGGCAGAGCTGCAGACAGCAGGGAAGGCTCGAGGACACCAGGGAACATGGTAAGGTAAGTTATTACTTTATTATTTTATAGTATTATTTTAGTAAAGGGCAGCAAGGATATTGCTAACAATGTCCGTGCAGCCCTTGCTGCCCAATAGTTGGCCAGTGTAATTGCTTGGTAAACGAGCGCCAATCTAGCAGATCGTTTACAGTTTATGATCAGGCCGTCTAATAGCATCCTTAGCAAACAAAATATCACTATAGATTTGCCCAAATCTGCTATAGCTAATAATTGTGATGCTACAAATTTGTTTTACCTCACAATGTATTTTTACATTATGTTACAGTCTCAATAGCTTGGTCAATAACCCGTTACTCAGCTGTACTAATCTTTGGAGCTCATCATCTTGTATATACAGTATATCTTCTTATCTATCACTCACGATAGCTTCCTCTTTTGTAATATGAAAAAGGATTTTTGTAGATTTACCAACCATACCTGTAAAGTAATATTTTCTTATATCGCTTCCCCCCCCCCCCCCCCCCCAAAAAAAAATGAAACTCAAATTTTAGCCCCAAATTTTAGCCCCTAGTTTCTTATTAAAAACACTTCCAAACTCTATTTAGGCCATTAACATATGTTTAAAGTTTCAAAGGGGAATCTGTCAGCATGTTTAATCTACTGAATCTGTACATACCTGCATAACAACTGTGACCAGGGAAGCTGGATTTACCTCTTTAGGTAATACAGTATAGCCCATACTAGGCACTCTTACTAGTCCTTAAAAATATAAGAGATATGGAATGGCAAAATCAGACAACAAAAAAAAACTTATTGCAATGTAATTTACAGAATAGTAATGGTCAGATGTATCTGTCACTTTACACACACACTTCATTCCACATTCACATAGCGCTTTAAAGCCATAGTGGCATATGAGGATTGTATTCTAGTACAAAGAACCTGCCATGCAAAAGTACAAATGAATCTGCCTTCCAAATGAACAACTATGTATGTGTTAGATGGATATGACAAATACAGAAATGGGAATCAATTTGAGAAACGTACCCAAGCGTGGCTCCCCTGATCCTGGCATGGAAATAACTTCTGTGCGCTCCCAAGGTAATGTGTTTATTACGGAGAATGACTGACTGACCACAGGCTGGGATGGAGTCTTTAGTAGTGACTGAATTGCATCACTGAGAAGTTTGGCTCCTTCTGTTCTGATTTCTGTCAAACAAAAACAAATGATCAAATGATGTTGAGTAAAAGAACTGCTGACACTCATCACTGGGCAGTAGGATCCTGGTTTTGGGCCTGTAAGGGATCTACTTATCTTATCAGCCTATTACATGGTTGGGTAACCATGGGGGGATTCACTGCAATACACTGTTGGCAGTGCATCCCCTATCACATTGGTTGATGTAAGGCCGATGGCTGTGTAATAAGGCCATAAGCCTCATCATGAAAACAATTATAATTCAGCAAAAGCACAGAAATGGACTAAAATAAATCTCACCTTTATAGTATCTTAAAGCATCTTCAACCACCAGCTGGATACAGCTACCAGGTAGTACATCATGGAATTGATTCAAAAGCAATATCCTTGGACATAAGCAAAAAAAAAAAAAAAAAAAAAGCAATACAGTCACCCCACCACAGTCAGATAACATCAGGGCATAAGGAGAGTCTTAAAATTAATAAAAATATCACCAAAACGGTTTTTAAAAATATGTTTAAAGGGGTAGTTCAACATTTGTTCACTAAATAACACACATTACCAAGTTAAATAACACACATTACAAAGTTGTATAACTTGTGAATGGCCCCCTTCCCCATGTTGCCCCCACTCCGGAATTTTGCTGCATTATACTCACTGAATCACTGTCGACCCTGGCTGGACTGCTCCAGCCCTCTCTCATTCCGGCCCCCCTCCAGCGGGTCATCAGATTCTCAGCCGCGGTTGGCTGAGCTCTGTTATGATGATGTGTTTGACCCAAGATGGCAACCGGAGTCGACAGAGATTTGGTGAGTATAATGCACCAGAAGGGGCCCATTCACTTAAATAACACACATTACAAAGTTGTGTAACTTTTTAATGTGTGTTATTTAGTGAACAAATGTTGAACGCTGCACTACCCCTTTAAGAACTTGATTTAAATCATACATTGTCCCTTTAAGGGTTGAATGTTGATTTGAAGAAAAGTTATTTCCATGAGGTGTCAATGTAGAGCAAGTACTTGCTGGAGGAGAGCTACTTTGCATACATAGTTGTTGAGAAGACTGTAGCTGTCTTTTAGAATACAGTTTAATATTTTAAGTATTTTGCAGTGCCAAGGGAGAAATGTATGGGTATGCAGAGGGGGGTGCGGTATGGGTATATAAAAATAAGTGTATATTGCAAGGTGCCTTGCACAAAAATCCTGTGCCACACAATTGCAGGAATCATGTAATGCAGGGTATGAATGACAAATAAATGTGATTGTACCTCCAGAGATGTTGAAGTCTATCACTTGGGTAAATGAAACTCTTGTCCTGGGCCAAGGTGATGGAGCTCAGGAATTCCACATCATGTAGTAGCTGCTCACATTGTCTGTTTCCTTTCTTAATCTAAAGAGTAAATGAGTGGAAACAAATACAGTGGTACTTTGGTTTAAGAGTAACTTGGTTTAAGAGCTCACAGTTTTTCAAAATTGTGACTTGGTTTAAGAGCATTGCTTTGGTTTAAGACCTCCCTGTACTGGGTGGGAGGGCGAGTGGAGGAGGGGCATGGTCTGCATAGCGTGGTCTTCAGCACTGTACTTTGACCCAGGAAGTCTCCCTCACCTTCCAAATCATAGCAGATCCACTTCAGGCTGGGGCTTACATCAGAGGACAGGACTGTGGAGGTAATCTCTTCGTAGCTGTAACCCCTCTCTCCCCAGACAGAAAGTGCTGCATGTATGTGCCCACACCTGCCTTGCTCATTCCTCTATGTTCCCTGCAGTCTCTCTCAGCCCTTGTGTTTCCCATTACTGTAAAGTAACTTACAATATCACATATTCTGCTGTTTATGAATGTTTGTTTCATTAGTTGTACATGTTATTCAGAATAATAATTATTTATTTTTGGGGTGTGGAACCAATCGTCTGCATTTCTATGATTTCTTATGGGGAAAATGTGCTTTGGTTTAAGAGTGGATTTGGATTACAAGCACGGTCCCGGAACTAATTATGCTCGTAATCCAAGGCACCACTGTTCTTGTAATAGGTAAATTATCTTTTTGTTAGAAACAGTTCGCTGTCTTCACCCTCAGCGCTGTTGTCATTTTACATGTTATTCAGAATAATAATTATTTATTTTTGGGGTGTGGAACCAATTGTCTGCATTTCTATGATTTCTTATGGGGAAAATTTGCTTTGGTTTAAGAGTGAATTTGGATTACAAGCAAGGCCCCAGAACGAATTATGCTCATAATCCAAGGCACCACTGTACTTGTAATAGTAATAGGTAAATTATCTTTTTGTTAGAAACAGTTCCCTGCCTTCACTAGTATGTAAATTAAGACATCTTAGTGGCCGGGGATAGGACTATCCACCTGCCCCCAGTGCTTCATATCACCTAATATACCAATATACATATTAATAAAACTAAAGATTTAACAACAATAACGCTGAGGATGAAGGCAGGAAAATGACCTTCATTCTCAGTGTCGCTGGCACTATTGGAACATAGCAGGCTAGAGACTTCTAACCTGTTAGTTTCCCTTTAAAAGAGCATGCACAAAGGCTTCCCTCTTCTCGGCAGAACCTCTCAGCTAGTGCACTTCTTAAATCAGTCTTGTGACATGTTTAAAACGTCTATGGGGGACATTTATGAAACAGAGGAAACTGGCATTATCTGGCATAGAAGGGCCAGATTTAAATACATTTATTTGCCCATGCTTGTTGTGCGAATAAATTAATTGTATTGGGTCCCTCTGACTGTAACATGACTGCGGCTGCATGAAGAGGGGCAGCAGCAGAAAAATGTTAACCCTCTCCCGCCGTTGCACAGTAAATTAACATCACTGCAGCCTATGCCTGGTGCTGCAGCAACGTTAATTTACTTTACTGGATGACACAGGTGTAGGAGCTATGCCTGTGTCATCCGCGGCAGGTCCCGGCTATCAGTGATAGCCGGGGACCCGCCGCAATGTCAGCAAGACCGCAGTATCTGTAGAGCTCCGGAGAGAGAATTTTCCCTCTACCGAGAGAGAATTGTCTCTCCGAACTGATCGCAGGGCCCCGTTGGTAGCCAAAGAAACCGGAAGCCTCAGGCTTTCGGTTTCTAGTTATGGAGGCCGGCGGGGGAGGGAGGCAAGGCAGGACGTGTGCCGGGCACACGTCTGTGAGCGCTGCCTCCTCCGCTCTCTCCCCTGCCACTGTTATAAGATAGTAACAGCGGCAGGGGACATCGGAGAGGGGGCAGAGCTAGGGGACATCAGCTTATGGGATCATTATGATCCCATAAGCTGATGTAAAATCACGACCTGGGCATTGAGGCATCAATGATCCCAGGTTGTGAAAGGGTTAAGGAAACCTGTGTCAGCTCTGAGCCGCTGTAGGTTTCACTCCATGTGCACACGCAGGGGCTCCCATGCACACAGGATTTATGCAGGGACATTGCGTATGAGTGTGGAAGCCTGTCTTAAAACTAAACCTAGAGTCAATGGATTAAAGCAGTAAAGGGTGGGAGCGCGTGTGTGAGAAATAGGTACTAAACTGCATGTCCCAAATCTGTTCCTACTTCAGTGGTTACTCTACCCTCTCCTATACATGTCTGCACAATGCAAAGAGCAACATGTCACAGTATGTCATGCATAGCCATAGTCTTTAGATAGAATTGGGCATAAAAAGGTGATTTCCTATGAGATTTTATATATATATATATATATATATATATATATATATATATATATATATATATATATATTGTACATCAGGTTTTTTTTTTTACAATAGTTCAATTTCTACATATATTCACAAGCTACAATGCATTATTATACCTAAACCATGACTGCTTTATTATACCTTATTTGCAGAGCAGATTAAAATATAGTATTACGACCAACCAGGACTTGCCATCTGAGGTACGAACAATACCACAATTGTTTTAGTTTTATCCAAAGATTTAAATAATGTGAATAAAAAAATAAACTAACAATGAACAAATAACATACCAACAAAATTCCCATAAAGCATGCAGCGTACCTGAGCTTGTGATGTGTATGTTCCATTGTGCAGCTCAAGAAAGAGTTCTCCAACCCAGCTGCAGAGCTGAGAAGTGTCTGTTTCCAAAGCAGAAAAGAAGCGGTCAGGGGTAGACAGCTGAACCCTGTGTTGTGGAAGAGATGGAGAAGATTAACCCCTCTAGACAGAAGTTTTATTTTTGGTTTTCTAATCCTTGCGTTATATAAGACTAATTTTTTTGAGAGTTTATTTTTTGTGGGACTAATTTACTGCATTGCATTGAAGCCTTTCCTTTTACGATAAAATGTGTAAACTTTCCCCGCTCTTGGCATCATATTGATACATGATGCCAGGCAAGGATACATTCCACTGAAGCGCTTACCTGTCTGTCGTATCAGTGTTTTATAGAACGTGGGAATAAGCCCTTACCTGTATTCTGTGGGTCGGTATAATTACACATATAGATATAGAATATATACAGCTTTTGTTTTATTTTACTTGTTTAGGGTGCGTTCACACCTACAGGATCTGCAGCAGATCTGCAGCAGATTTGATGCTGTGTTCAGTTATTTAAATGAAATCTGCTGCAGAAAATCTGCTGCAGATCCTGTAGGTGTGAACGCACCATAAATAAAATTTAAGGCAACTCTGTACCCACAATCTGACCCCCCCAAACCACTTGTATCTTCAGATAGCTGCTTTTAATCCAAGATCTGTCCTGGGGTCCGTTCGGCAGGGGATGCAGTTATTGTTATGAAAACAACTTTTAATCCGGCAGCGCTGTGTCTAACAGCCGGGGCTTACATTTGTATATGCATTAGGCTGGCACCACCTCTCCGTCCTTCCTCCCCACCCTCCTCATCATTAGGAATGCTCCAGGAACATTTACTGCTGTTTGAGATTTGCACAGGTGTATTAACAATCCAGCCCATGTTCACTGTGCACACAGGTGGGGAATAGGAAGCAATCTGCCTGGAACATTCCTAATGATAAGGAGGGTGGGGAGGAAGGACAGAGAGGTTGTGCCAGCCTAATGCATATACAAATGTAAGCCCCGACCGTTAGACACAGCGCTGCCGGATTAAAAGTTGTTTTTATGACAATAACTGCATCACCTGCCGAACGGACCCCAGGACAGATCTTGGATTAAAAGCAGCTATCTGAAGGTACAAGTGGTTTGGGGGGGGGGGGTCAGATTGTGGCTACAGAGTCGCTTTAACATGCTAAAAAAATTGTCCAATTTTTAATTTTTTTATTTTATTTTTTTCTACTTATGGAGCTATGTAAGGGTTAACATTTTGTGTGATGATCTGTAGTTTTATACCATACTAATGAAATGGGATAGACAGGACTTTAAGGAAAATGTTTTGAAAACCTACAAAAAAAAAATAAAAAAATATTTTTCTTACACTTTTTAAGCTCCACTAGGAGATTTTTATAAGCAATCATTCAATCTGTAGCACACTACTATTAGAGTCTGCCTGAGACAGACTCTATAAATTAGGATGGGAGTCACAGAGGATTTCATAAGGCCTCTGTTTTCCATGTTAGCCGATCAGCAACAATCAGTTGCATTGCAAGGATGCTGATCGGAGGTCAGAAAATTTTTATTGAAGTTTTTTTATTGCCCCCCAAAAGTTATACAAAGCACCAATATACACTTATTACAGGAAATGTACATAAAGTGCTTTTTTACCCTGCACTTACTACTGCATCAAGGTTTCACTTCCTGGATAAAATGGTGATGTCACGACCTGACTCCCAGAGCTGTGCGGGCTGTGGCTGCTGGAGAGGATGATGGCAGAGGGATGCTCAGTGTCCCTCCAGTGCCCTGTGTCCCTCAGTGTCCCCCTGCCATCATCCTCTCCAGCAGCCACAGCCCGCAAGTCGAGTCGTGACATCAACATTTTATCCAGGATGTGAAGCCTTGATGTAGTAGTAAGTGAAGGGAAAAAAGGCACTTTATAAGCATTTCTCATAATAAGTGTATATTGGTGATTTGTATAACTTTAGGGGGGCAATACAATACTTTAATAAAAATGTTCGCCGGACTTCTCCTTTAACGACCAGCATCAACAGGTATACAGATATTAGCACTGTGTTCTACAGATGGCTCTCCCCTAGATACTTCCCTTCCCCTGACTGTCACATTCATTTTTTGAGGCAGTCAAGAAGGGGTTAAAAGCTCAAATTAAAGAATCGCCTATATTTCTAGAAAATCCTTAAATATTTAGAACAGATAAGAGCCAGCTTATGGTATTTTTTAAAGAGATAAGCTAACAGGAAAATATACATACACCATATACATTGACACATAACATTTTTCAGGAGCATCAATCTAGTTAAAGAAACAATTTTACTAACGTGCACTGACCTGGGCAAACCATCTACATCTTTCATGCGTTTAAGTCTTCCTAACATCTTCTCAGTTGGTCCTCCACCACCATCACCATAGCCATACAGCACAATACCACAGTTGACACGTCCTTTGTCCCTGTTGTTCTTCAATGTTTTGAGCGTCTGAAAAATCATACAGTAAAAGTAAAGATTATGCAAAACATTTTCTTGTTCACTTGCACCATCAAGCAAGAGTCAATATCATTATGTGAGTAAGGCTAGGTTCACATTACGATTGTGCAATGTGTCTCACTGTATCCGTTTTAGAAAATGTACAGAAAAACGTGGTCAACCACGTTTTTGTGTACACTACAAGATGTTAAAAAAACTGATCCTTGAGCAACTGTCTTCTCTAGCAGTTATCTGCACAAAATTTGTTAAAAAATCTATATGACTCATAGAGCTTGTTATTATGCCATTTTCACTTGCAAGGTCCTGCGAGACCTTTATGTTTCAACCCGCTCTTTGTTGTTTTATGTTTCATCTTCTTCAATAAAAATTTGATTGGAAAAAAAAAAAACTGATCAGTTTTGACCCCTTTTTTATAATTTAAGTCAATGGAAAACAGATCAAAACATATGGCATACAACAGCATCAGTTTCTGCATTCTTTTTTTAACGTAGAAGGGATACATTAAACAGATATCAAAATCGTGATATGAACCTACCCTAATTGCTGCTCAATATAATTTATCTGGTTACTAGATTTGCCTTTGACTATTGTATTAGATTTATTGTTGTGTTACCCTATAAATGTGGAATACACCCAGTTATTATAACTGCAATTAATAATGGTTATGTTTTATAGAGCCTAGGATAAGAATTTATGCTGTGAGCAGGTTTGAGACAATCCTAGCCCTGGTTACTGAAAATTTTTATTGTCAGAGATATCTGCAATAAAAGATAACTTTTTTATTTACCATTGCCTCAACATTGAACCAGCACCTTCTTACCTACTACAATAAAACAAATACATTCAGTTGTTCTGCATATTAAAGCTAGGTTCTGCAATCTGTAAAATAATGATGCTAGTGCTTTTAAAGTGACTCTGTACCCACAATCGGACCCCCCCCCCCCCCAAACCGCTTGTACCTTCGGATAGCTGCTTTTAATCCAAGATCTGTCCTGGGGTTCGTTCGGCAGGTGATGCAGTTAATGTCATAAAAAACTACTTTTAAACTGGCAGCCCTGTGGCCTTTGGCCGTGGCTTACATTGTGTATGCATTAGGCTAGAGTAGCCTAGAGTGTGTATGCATTAGGCTAGCACAAACTCTCTGTCCCTCCTCCCCACCCTCCTCATCATTAGCAATGCTCCAGGCAGATTGCCTCCTATTCATCAGCTGTGAGAGGACAGCACATGGGCTGGGAGGAGGGCGGGGAGGAGGGAGAGAGAGGGTGTGCCAGCCTAATGCATAAATAAAATAAGCCACGGCCAAAGGGCACAGGGCTGCCAGTTTAAAAGTTGTTTTTTATGACAATAACTGCATCACCTGCCGAACAGACCCCAGGACAGATCTTGGATTAAAAGCAGCTATCCGACGGTACAAGCTGTTCGGGGTGGGGGGTCAGATTGTGGGTACTGAGTCACTTTAATACTGTTAAGGAACATAAACATCCTAATATTAAATTAACTAACATAAACATACACAGATTTTAAAGTGTCCCTGTCGTTTGAGAATCTTTTGTCAGGTAAACATGTGATAAGTTTTTACTGGTCAGGGTCTGGGTGTTCAGACCTCCACTGATCACTGGATGGAATTGGGAGGAGGGCAGGACTTCACTCCGTGGCTTTCTGCTCTCCCTGTTTGAGTGCAAAAGCCAAATTCTATAGTTGGGGTCCTTTTACACGGCCCATTGTACGGCCACAGACAAACACCAGTCAGCGAGCTCATCTCTCATTTGCAATGCCTTTACAAGGCATGACTAATTGTTTAGATTTAAATGCATTGTCAGCTGCACATTTCCTGTTTAGAGAGATGTGCAGCCAATAGTGATAATTTTACTGGCCGCATAAAAAAAATCCAATCATCCCTCGAGCTGGCACTTGTGGTTCATCAGCTCATTGCTGACACATGTTAAAAGGCCTTAAAGTGACTCTGTACCCACAATCTTTCCCCCACCCTCCAAACCGCTTGTACCTTCGGATAGCTGCTTTTAATCCAAGATCTGTCCTGGGGACCGTTCGGCAGTTATTGTCCTAAAAGACAACTTTTAAACTTGCAGCCCTGTGCCAAACGGCCGTGGCTTGGAGTAACTGTGCCCTAACTTTGCACCACCCTCTTTCCTATTCCTCTGCAGCGAAAACTGCACAGGTGCCTTAACGATCCAGCCCATGTGCCGTCCTCACACAGGTGAGGAATAGGAGACAATCTGCCAGGAGCATTCCTAATGATGAGGAGGGCGGGGAGGAGGGACAGAGAGGTTGTGCCAGCCTAATGCATACACACTCTAGGCTACGTCCATTTGGCACAGCGCTGCAAGTTTAAAAGTTGTTTTTTAGACAATAACTGCATCACCTGCCAAACGGTCCCCAGGACAGATCTTGGATTAAAAGCAGCTATCCGAAGGTACAAGCGGTTTGGGGAGGTCAGGTTGTTGGTACAGAGTCGCTTTAAGTCTATGGAGGCTATCCCCTACACAGAGTTGCGGAGTGCAGCAAGAAAAGCACTTAGCCACACATTTCTCCTGGCTTGTTCAAAAGATAAGTGGGGGTCTGAACAGCATGAGTTTGGCCGACCAAAACGTATGACATCTTTGTCCAAAGTTTTTTCAAATGACTGGGACACTTTAAAATTATGTCAAAACTAGAAACCAAACCAAAAGAAAATTATGAAATCTCTCACCTCCTCCACTGTACACTTCATCCCGTAAGAGTCCCCTGGAGGAAAATGAGCAAGGACCTTTGAACCATCAATGCCTACCCAGTGAAAAGTATGATGCTGTATGAAAATACAGAATGATAGTAAAAGGAAAAATAAAGGTACAGACATTAAACAACATGTCAACAACCACATGACAAATGACACCTTAAATTAAATCTAAAATACTACCGATTTCATCTTAGCTATACTCACTAGAGATGAGCGAATACTATTAGATCCAACAGGTATTCGATCGAATTGTACGCAATTTGAGGCATTCGACCGAGGTCGAATATCCGTGCTGAAACGCAGTAAAAATTCGACTCTCCCACTCCCACATCCCCTGCCGCTTTTTTCCCAGCCAATAAACATGCAGGGGGTAGGGACAGGCACTAGGAGTAGGCAGGACTTAAAAAAAAACTCTAACTGTGATTGGCTGGCTAAACCATGTGACCTCCTGAATAAAAGAATAGTGATTTGAGATTCCTGTCACTTGCTGGTTGGAACTAGAGAGGGACAGTCTGTAAAGCAGGGAGAGGAAGGTTTTAGGTGAAGTTAGGTAGGAAGGGACCCCCAAAAGCCCTTGTTAGGGCTGAAACTATATAAAAACATACATTAACAAGCAGTTGTGAGACAGGCAGTGTGTCTACACTGTATAAGCTGTTGTGAGACAGGCAGTGTATACACACTGTAGAAGCAGTTGTGAGACAGGCAGTGTGTATACACTGTATAAGCTGTTGTGAGACAGGCAGTGTGTATACACAGTGATAGTGTATATGGCTGTATACTGTAATTGTAGGATACCTTTTATCTTGCTACCACAAATTTGCGCAATGTGTGTCCAGTGAAGGCGCTGACCAGCCCTTTATTTCTATTGTTGTAAAAACAATTCTATATCTGGTATACGGCTGTATACAGTGTGTGGGATAATATAGCCGTTATCTCGCTTCTACTGATTTGCGCAGTGTGTGTCCAGGGAAGGCATTGAACCGGCCTTTATTTCTATTGTTAAAACAAATCTATATCCGGTAGACAGTGTGTGGGATAATATAGCTGTTTTCTCGCTTCTACTAATTTGCGC
Organism: Dendropsophus ebraccatus; assembly: GCF_027789765.1. NCBI lineage: Eukaryota > Metazoa > Chordata > Amphibia > Anura > Hylidae > Dendropsophus > Dendropsophus ebraccatus. Next base: position 148,289,759 of record NC_091454.1, read on the forward strand.
AGCGTGCGTCCAGGGAAGGCGTTTACCAGGCCTTTATTTCTATTGAAAAAAAAAACAATTCTATATCTGGTATACGGCTGTATACAGTGTGTGGGATAATATAGCTGTTCTTGCTTCTACTGATTTGCACAGTGTGTGTCCAGGGAAGGCGTTGACCAGCCCTTTATTTTAATTTTAAAAACAATTCTATATCCGGTATACGGTTGTATACTGTTAGTATACAGTATAATGCACAGTTCACACTCAGCGTTTTTTTTTTGGAACTTGTGCATTTGCGTGTTCTAATAATGTCCCATGTTTAGATCTTATTCACACCCACAGTGCGTTTTTTCACCACTTCCAACTCTGCTCACAAGTGCCCCTTTAATATATTGCACTTAACTTATTTTATATATATTCCACATGTTTGTTTTTTGTTTATGCAGTACATTTGCGAAATACAATTGTTTGCAGTTATATATTGCCCAGCCAGTGATGTGAATTGCACACATGTATGTATATAATGCATATAAATATATCCACTTTCAGTATTACGCCACTATCACAGACTATCAAGCATAGACTCCAAAACACAATATAACCGCTTTGTATAATGGAAAAAATACTCAGACAACTTATTTCCTCTACATTAGCGTGGACAGAAAGCCAAATATTGAGCAAAAAAAATTTTAAAGTTGGTGTGGGGATTACTTTAAACGGCAATAGAGTCTCTCTCCCCATGCTGTTTAGCCAAACAGCAGTCCTTTTATTTTTTGAGGCAATGGAAAAGCCAGAAATACGTGGTAGCAGTCATCCAACCCATCTTTGACTGCTCCAGTAAAGCCAGACCCGGATCAGCTGTGGAAACATTTAATAAAAGAGTCAATAAGCTACAGTTACTGTCTAAAGCTACAGGTTCACTTCACCAAGGCCAGGCACCTCAGTAACAAGTATCTGTCCTCTAAAATGACAAATAGTATCTTCTCACATGGCCTATGAGGTGAGCCCTCAAAAAATTAGCGTAAGGCCCATGAGGTTAGCCCTCAAAAAAATTATATGGAGGCCCATATAAATTATGAAATTAGGCCCATGAGTTGAGCCTCATTTTAATGAGCATCAGCTGGTCAGCACTGTCAGTTGCCAGGCGGCTGCGCTTATCTGTGATGATGCCCCCAGCTGCGCTAAAGACTCCGGCTGTCCGGCTTTGGGAGGAACTCTATTCTCGTGCGCCAGCAATGGAAGGTGGGAATATCTCCATCATATTCTGCAGCAGTTCTCTCTGGTACTCAAGGAATCTTGTGGTCCTCTCCTCTACAGGAATGAAAGAGGAGATGTTATCTTTATACCGGGGGTCAATCATTGGGAACACCCAGTATATCCAGGCAACGCACTGTCACCAGTAGCTCCGGCAGGTCGGGGTAGGTCTTTAAAAAGCGCTGTACCACCAAATTATAAAATTATAGTTTATCATACTAATTATATAACTTTTTTTTTCTTCAACAGAAAAAAAACACAGACTTTGAATTGGAGGCAGCATGCCGGCGCATTTCCACCCGCCTTTATGCAGCGAGTCACCTGCTGAGAGGCCTGCAACTTGAGTTTACAGAAATGCAGGCAATGCTGGCAAGGCGACGCCAAAGGCAAGGCAGAGTTAATTTTTTTTCTTTTCTTAAAAATTCTTATTTTATTGTTAAATAAAAATGTTATTTGTGTATGTAGTGTTTGTCTTTATTTTTTTAATTCCTTTTTATCATCCACCTTGCTGCATGTCTTTCTCTATGGGACTCCACAGTATATTACACACCCCAGTATTAGGCTGCCAGCATATTACACACCCTGGCGTCACATCTCCTCCTATCCTGGCCTCTCCCTGATGGCGATGAGGGATTCTTTAACAACGCATAGGAGTGGGATGGTTACGCTCACTATGGCATCGTCGCTGCTGACCCTCTTGGTGGACTCATCGAATAGCCAGGAGCCGCACTTTCACCAGTAGCTCCAGCAGGTCGGGGTAGGTCTTTAAAAAGCACTGCACCACCAAATTAAAAACATGGGACATGTTGGAGTTCTCCAAGCTCCAGAGCTGCCCACCAGGTTATGGCCATTATCACTGTATAACCATGGCCACTTTTCCCCCTCACTTGTCTCCAGATTGGGTGGGGTTTGAGACTCAGTTCCATTGAAGTAAATGGAGCTTAATTGCAAACCACACCTGAACTGGAGACAAGAGAGGGGGAAAAGTGGCCATGTTTTTGTAGCGCTGGGTAACCCCTTTAACGGCAACTGGGTCTCCTCATCGTCAGTCCTCACGACTTCAGGTTGCTGATCCAAAACAGCAAAATCAACTGGACATGGCAAATGCTCCAGATTTTGTGTATCGCTACAGATAAAATCCTTAGGTAGCTCCTGGGATTCATCAAGTATTTGAACACTGTCCAATTGCGGAAAAGGACCCGAAAAGAGCTCCTCGGAGTGGGCAAGGGTGGGATGACTATGATGGACTAATTGTGCAGGTTTGGAGACATGTCATTTGGAGAGTGTCAGACCCTTGGCTAGCCTAGAGATTGGAGTGAGTGGATAAATGACTGGAAGCACTCTCTGCCATCCATCGTAACACTTGGTCACGCTGATCGGACCTCGACAGTTGTGTGCCCCGCCCCCTGCACAAATGTCCTGTAAAGCCAGGGATGGTGGATGCGTGCGATACTGGACGTCCCTCTGAAGCACGCGCTGTATCCCCAATCACTTGCCCGCCGCTTGAAACCCCAGCAGCATTTCCGCGTCCCTGTCCTCTTCACTTTGTCACAGAGGTGCCTGGCCTTGGGGAAGTGAACCGGTAGCTTTAGACAGTAACTGTAGGTTATTGTCACTTTTTTTAAATGCATCAGCTGTTTCTACAGCTGATCCGGGTCAGACTTTACTGGAGCAGTCAAAGCGACGGGTGGAACGACTGCTCCCACGTATTTCTGGCTTCTCCATTTTCCTCATGGCTAACTAGCATGGGGAGAGAGACTCTATTGCCGTTTAACGTAATCCCCACACCAACTTTGCTTTTTGTGATTTAAATGGCTGCATGATAAGTTTTCTTTTGCTCAATATTTGGCTTTCTGCCCACGCTAATGTAGAGGAATTAAGTTGTCCGAGTATTTTTTCTATTATACAAAGCGGTTATATTGTGTATGGAGTCTATACTCTGTGATAGTGGCATAATACTGAAAATGGATATATATAGATATTATATATAGATATACACTCACCGGCCACTTTATTAGGTACACCATGCTAGTAACGGGTTGGACCCCCTTTTGCCTTCAGAACTGCCTCAATTCTTCGTGGCATAGATTCAACAAGGTGCTGGAAGCATTCCTAAGAGATTTTGGTCCATATTGACATGATGGCATCACACAGTTGCCGCAGATTTGTCGGCTGCACATCCATGATGCGAATCTCCCGTTCCACCACATCCCAAAGATGCTCTATTGGATTGAGATCTGGTGACTGTGGAGGCCATTTGAGTACAGTGAACTCATTGTCATGTTCAAGCAGAAATCGAGACTCATCAGACCAGTCAACGTTTTTCCAATCTTCTACTGTCCAATTTCGATGAGCTTGTGCAAATTGTAGCCTCAGTTTCCTGTTTTTAGCTGAAAGGAGTGGCACCCGGTGTGGTCTTCTGCTGCTGTAGCCCATCTGCTTTAAAGTTGGACGTACTGTGCGTTCAGAGATGCTCTTCTGCCTACCTTGGTTGTAACGGTTGGCTATTTGAGTCACTGTTGCCTTTCTATCAGCTCGAACCAGTCTGCCCATTCTCCTCTGACCTCTGGCATCAACAAGGCATTTCCGCCCACAGAACTGCCGCTCACTGGATGTTTTTTCTTTTTCGGACCATTCTCTGTAAACCCTAGAGATGGTTGTGCATGAAAATCCCAGTAGATCAGCAGTTTCTGAAATACTCAGACCAGCCCTTCTGGCACCAACAACCATGCCACGTTCAAAGGCACTCAAATCACCTTTCTTCCCCATACTGATGCTCGGTGTGAACTGCAGGAGATTGTCTTGACCATGTCTACATGCCTAAATGCACTGAGTTGTCGCCATGTGATTGGCTGATTAGAAATTAAGTGGTAACATGCAGCTGGACAGGTGTACCTAATAAAGTGGCCGGTGAGTGTGTGTGTGTGTGTGTGTATATATATATATATATATATATATATATATATATATATATATATACACACACACACACACACACACACACACACACACACACACACACATATATATATATATATATATATATGTGCAATAAATTTATGTGTGCAATTCACATCACTGGCTGGGCAATATATAACTCTGCAAACAATTGTATTTCATAAGTCTACTGGACAAACAAGAAACAAACATGCCCTAATATTACGCACCACCTAATAAGAACCGCTAGACCAAAAGGTACACTTGTACTTTACGTTCATGTACCCTAGCATGCTTCCCCTGCTGTCCTATATGCATTCCAGAGGTGTTGGCATCATTTCCTGAGGTTTCATTGGGCACTTGGTGACCTCCTAGTGGTCGAATCTTGATTTCCAAGTTCCAAGGATTTTTCTCCCATAGACTATAATGGGATTCTATATTCGATCGAATAGTTGAATATCGGGAGCTATTCGAATCAAATCCAATCGGATCGAATATTTCACTATTCGCTCATCTCTAATACTCACTGAAAACAAACCAGAAGACCATGGTTTTGGCTCTCTGCCAATGAGATACACATACAGATAAACTGCTAAAGTCATCATTTAGTGAACAACAGACAATGATTTGTTGTCTTGAAAGACAGGCATTTATATAAAAAGATAAATCTCTACAATACTTTGTAAATTCAATCATTTTAACATTGTTTGATAAAGTAGTATCCTAATAGTCCCTGCCAACCACAGAACCAGGAAATGAAGGGCAGTGGGGGACATATTTATGTAAACGCCTGCCTGGACAACCTCTTTAATACATACAAATGGAAATGTATGTCAATCTCTATCCCTTTTACCATCATGTAACATACCATTACGCTAACAGCAGAGGATGCATGATCAACTAAAGCACAATTGCTGGACATGACTGTCTTCAGCTGACTTACAGGAAAAGCATTAACCAGGCTCCAACTTAATTTCTGAGTGAGGAAGCGGTGGATCCCACTGCCATTCATCAACTGCGGCAGCTGAGCTGAATACCCAAAGGTGTCCGGTAGCCAGAACTAGAAAGATGATGAGAAAATGTAGCAACCTCATACCAGTAAGAAACACAATAATAAAACAGTACCAGGCTTTTTGCCGAGACAAAATATGAGACTTAGGCAACTCTCACTGCAGACCTATTTCTATGACCCTCTACACAGAACCATAGGTGTTATGGATCTCTGTTGGCGTCGGATCACATGGATAAACGGATCCATGCATGTGCAGGCGGTTACGTGCGCACATCTGTAGTCCTGTCCCTAGTTTTGGGTCCACAGCTGCAGTAAGCACTACGAATGTGCGAATCAAGTCTAAGACATGATGAAATAAAAATGCATTCACTTTAATTTTTTTTCCTTCTAAACTCACCTCAGAGCACATGTTGCCAAATTCTTCTTGAAAGAAAAGCTGACCGTGCAGGAATTGACGTACCATAGACTCACCACTGGGAAGGTTTCCATCCTTGAAATAGAATAAATCACATTAAAATTCAACCCAAGTACATATATGCTTAACCCATGCTACAAATAATGAAGTAAAAGAAAAAAACAGCAAAAAATCTGAACATGTAAAAAAGTTTTGACACTGCAAAAACTGCTGTGTCACTTTCTGAGAATCGTGGTACACTGCATGAAATGTAAGTGAATAGGGTTGCATTGTGACAATTGGCTATGAATGTGACCAGTGGCGTAGCTATAGAGGTCGAATTTGCAACCCGGCCCGTCATCAAGGGGGGCCCACAGGGGAAATTTTCATCTGTAAGGAGGGGGAGGGGGAGGACAGAAGAGTTGGGGCAGGGGAGTCACTATCTGCCTCAGCAGCACACTTACTTATTAAGCGGCAGCCCCTAATTTCCAATGTGTCTGTGGACGGAGAGGAGGAGGAGGAGGAGGAGGGATAGAGCTACAGCAGGAGAACAGCTGCCCCTCCCCCTCCCTCAGCTCTGTGTGCTCTGGAGCCGGCCTGAGACCTGACATCCTGGGCCTGCAGCTGCTGGACTCTACACACTGCATAAACTATCTGCTGGATTTTATATTTTTATGTGCAGAAACTGGTTCCTCATGCCTCCCTGTGCTGTACATAGCCCATAGTGTGCCCATCATGTGCTGTACATAGCCCATAGTGTGCCCATCATGTGCTGTACATAGCCCATAGTGTGACCACCATGTGCTGTACATAGCCCATAGTGTGCCCATCATGTGCTGTACATAGCCCATAGTGTGCCCATTATGTGCTGTATATAGCCCATAGTATGCCCATCATGTGCTGTAGATAGCCTATAGTGTGCCCACCATGTGCTGTACATAGCCCATAGTGTGCCCATCATGTGCTGTACATAGCCCATAGTGTGCCCATCATGTGCTGTACATAGCCCATAGTGTGACCACCATGTGCTGTACATAGCCCATAGTGTGCCCATCATGTGCTGTACATAGCCCATAGTGTGCCCATCATGTGCTGTATATAGCCCATAGTATGCCCATCATGTGCTGTAGATAGCCTATAGTATGCCCATCATGTGCTGTACATAGCCCATAGTGTGCCCATCATGTGCTGTACATAGTCCATAGTGTGCCTCCCTTGTCTTGTGCATCTTTAACCTGGGGCCCAGGTTAAACTTTTGCACCAGGGCCAATGAGCCTCTAGCTACGCCCCTGAATGTGACCATGAATCTATCCTGGATGCATTGACTGTTGGGTTGTGGACATTTGCATGTGACAATGCCACCCCATACACTTGTGGACATTTGCATGTGACAATGCCACCCCATACACTTACAATAACTGTGATGCAGCTCAATTCAGGGAGAGCGACTCAAGTTTTCTTTTACCACAGAACCAGTGTAGAGGCCAAGGTCCCAGCTTAACCACATCCTTAAGACCCTATTCCACCAACAGATTGGACGACAGATTATCTGCCAAAGATTTGAAGCCAAACCCAGGAACAGACCATAAACAGAGAACAGGTCATAAAAAAGACTGGATTTCTCCTCTTTTCAAATCCACTCCTGGGTTTGGCTTCAAATCTTTGGCAGATAATCTGTCGTCAGATCTGTTGGTGAAATAGGGCCTTTAGGCTTGATTCACCCTGCACATACCATGCAAACTGACTTTTAACCGTGCTGTATGTCAGGCCATTCACATGATCACTTGATATTAGCAAGTACTGAGCTAAGCTTGGTTAACACCAGGTTATTTGTTTAAGCCACATACTATGGGTCACATAGACTGAACATTTAGCCCTGACACGTGTAACTGTGTGTCAGCTACTGACTTAAAGGGAACCCGTCACCCCCCATGCCGGGGTGACAGGCTCCTGACCCCCGTTAGAGCCCCCTATACTCACCTAATCCTGCGGGGTCCCGCTTCTGGAGGTGGTCGGATGATGAAGATCTCAGCCGCTGCAGCCCGGCGCGCGCGCTGAGAGATGAGTCCGACACCCTTAGAGAATGACAGGAGAGTCCAGCGCTCCGTCATTCTCTATGGGTGTTGGACTCATCTCTCAGCGTGCGCGCCGGGCTGCAGCGGCTGAGATCTTCATCACCCGACCACCTCCAGAAGCGGGACCCGGCGGGATTAGGTGAGTATAGGGGGCTCTAAAGGGGGGTCGGGAGCCTGTCACCCCGGCATGGGGGGTGACAGGTTCCCTTTAAATTGTACAATGTGAACATGCTTTAAAATGTGTTAACATGGCCTAGTAAAGATCCTTCTAGACCAGTGCTTGTCAATTCCAGTCCTCGGGCCTCACCAACAGGTCATGTTTTGAGCATTTCCTTAGTATTTCACAGGTGATATAATTATACCCAGTGCATCAGGTATTATCACAGCTGTTCTTTGTATGGGATATCCTCAAAACATGACCTGTTGGTGAGGCCTGAGGACTGGAATGGAAAAGCATTGTTCTAGACTAAAGAAAAAGGCTACAGCGGGGTGTGGGGGCTAATGGCTAAAGTTATGTCATTTATGTACATTTTAGACAGAATTACTATGTCTGCCAACCTGTCCCCTTCCTTTAGTATAAAATGCATGGCCTTACCATTTCCACCCATGTTCCTCCAACAGGTATAAATTGTCCGAGCTTCACAAACTCTTTAATTTCTGAATATAATCCAGGATACCATGTTTTTACCCAATCCAGTTGCTGAGCCTGAAAAGATGATCATTAAAAGGGTCAGTTATGAACCATATTAATTTGTTTATCAGTGAACTCAGTGTACAGCTTAAAGGGGTAGTGCGGCGGTAAAAAATTATTCACAGAATAACACACATTACAAAGTTATACAACTTTGTAATGTATGTTATATCTGTGAATGGCCCCCTTCTCCGTGTCCCACCACCCCCACCCGTGTACCCGGAAGTGTAGTGCATTATACATACCTGATCCGTGCCGACACTCGTCCGCCATCTTGTGCCAAACGTCATCTTCGGCCGGCCGGCCCGAACACCTCCGATCTTCCCGAGTGCCGGCCGCGTCATCAGCTGCTCAGCCGCAATTGGCTGAGCATAACTGTGCTCGGCCAATCGCGGCTCAGCGGCTGACGACGCGGCCGAAGATGACGTTTGGCACAAGATGGCGGACGCGTGTCGGCACGGATCAGGTATGTATAATGCACTACACTTCCGGGTACACGGGTGGGGGTGGTGGGACACGGGGAAGGGGGCCATTCACAGACATAACATACATTACAAAGTTGTATAACTTTGTAATGTGTGTTATTCTGTGAATAATTTTTTACCGCCGCACTACCCCTTTAAGGGGTTTTGCCATCTGAACTTGGTATTCCCTATCCATAAGATAGTGGAAAACAAGCTGGCCCCTGGGGGTCCACCCACCGAGACCCTCAGAGATCCCAAGAATGAGGATGCAGGGAAACTGCTTCCCCATTTATGGGATTGGTGGGGGTCTCAGCAATATTTTTTTTATATATATAAATATAAATTTAAAGGGGCTGTCCTGTTTGACACTATTTGTGATATGATGCTCAGGAAGGTGTTGTTTATAATAAACAAAAAAAAAACCTCACCTTCCTTGCTCCTCCTCCCTTTCAAAAGGTCCCAGAGCTCCGGTCTCCACAATGCAGCATTTCTGGGTCTGTAGACAATATGTCACAAGCCTGCTCAGCCAATCAGTGGCTGAGGAAGGACATGACTGTGGCCGCAAACTAACTGAGCAGGCCTGGGAAGTACTGTCTACAGAAGTGCTGCAGTTACCACAGCTTTTTTTTAACTCAACATACTGTATCTGCTAAACATGGAACAAACAACATTTCTGCCAACTCAAATGCATACAGGCCAATGTTTTTTGTTTTATTGGTTGTCTATAAAGAAATGAGTGGTGCAGGTCTAAAAGAGTTATTCACATGATCAGAAATAAAAGCATATTGCTAAGATATCTGCTAGTCACTGCTAGTCAGAAAAAACGAAAACGCAAAAAAAAGAAAATATGCCCAGGAGGGAAGGGGTTAAAGGGGTTGTCAGCAGCGCATTAAAGGGGTTGCTCAGCAAAAATCTTTTTCTTTTAAATCAACTGGTGTCAGAAAGTTATATAGATTAACAATTTTCTTCTATTAAAAAAATCTCAAGTCTTCCCATACTTATTAGCTGCTGTTTGTTATGCAGGAAACTTTTTATTTTCAGTCTGACACAGTACTCTCTGCTAACATCTCTGGCTAAGACAGGAACTCTGTTTTCTATGAATCCCCATAGAAAACCTCTCCTGCTCTGGACACAGGCCGCCATCAGGGCAGTATTGGCGGTACAGCTGTCAGGGGCCTGAGGCAAAACAGGAATCAGGGGGGCCCGGCCATTCAGCCTCCCTGCATAGAGACTCCTGCCAGCTGTACTGCACACTGCAGCTCCCTGTCAGCCTGCTCACTGTCTCTATACAGTAATCGTACTATAAAGAGACAGGAAAGAAGTGTGACAGGGAGGTGTAGACACAAGCAGGGCCCCCTCCCCACTCCCCCACACTCACTACTTTCTCTGCTAGCTTCCTGCTCTCTACTATGTCAGGACAGAAGAGGGGCAGGGGCCCGGAGCGGCAGTCAGGAGAAGAGCTGAAGCTGAGACCTGCACCACACGGACCCCCTGTAGCTTCCCTGCTGAGAAAGTATATTGTATATTGTGTGTGTGTGTGTGTGTGTGTGTGTGTCAGTAGTATGGATCATGGATGTAAATATGTATTGTGCATAAGTGCATAAATCTGTGTAAAGTGTGACTGTAGTGTATACAGCATGTGTTGGGTGTGTATGATGGGTGTATGATATACATGTGTATGATGGGTGTATGATATACATGTGTATATGTGTGTATGATGGATGTAAAGTATACATGTGTATGTATGATGGATGGATGGATGATATACATGTGTATGTGTGTGTATGATGGATGGATGATATACATGTGTATGTGTGTGTATGATGGATGGATGATATACATGTGTATGTGTGTGCATGGTGGATGGATGATATACATGTGTATGTGTGTGCATGATGGATGGATGATATACACATGTGTGTGTATGATGGATGGATGATATACATGTGTATGTGTGTGTATGATGGATGGATGATATACATGTGTATGTGTGTGTATGATGGATGGATGATATACATGTGTATGTGTGTGTATAATGGATGGATGATATACATGTGTGTGTATGATGGATGGATGATATACATGTGTATGTGTGTGTATAATGGATGGATGATATACATGTGTATGTGTGTGTATGATGGATGGATGATATACATGTGTATGTGTGTGTATGATGGATGGATGATATACATGTGTATGTGTGTATGATGGATGGATGATATACATGTGTATGTGTGTGTATGATGGATGGATGGATGGTATACATGTGTATGTGTGTGTATGATGGATGGATGGATTATATACATGTGTATGTGTGTGTATGATGGATGGATGGATGATATACATGTGTATGTGTGTGTATGATGGATATTATACATACAGAAAACTCACTAAGGGTGCCTTCACACTTACCGGATCCGCAGCGGATCCTCACGCTGCGGATTCGCAGCGAGATCTACTGCGGATCCGGTACCATTCACTCTAATGATAGCACATACCTGCAGTATTGACATCCCGCTGTGAGTATGAGCTTTAACCCCCTGATGCCCGCAGCCCCGCCGCCTTCTGCAGCTCCACCGCTGCCCCCATCAGCCCCGGCGCCCGCATCCCCAATCACCGCCCACACGCATCCTCGATCATCCCCGCAGCCAGCACGCATCCCCGATCACCGCCCGCATTTCCCATAATCTCTGCAGCCCCTCCGCATTCCCGATCATCCCCGCAGCCGGCACGCATCCCCGATCGCCGCCCGCAGCCCCCCCCCCCCCCCCACATCATCCCTACAGCCCGCCGGCTGCCGCCGAGAGCATACATTACCTGCTCCTTGGTGCAGCTGCTGGAATGATGCGGGCGGGCTGCGGGGATGCGTGCTGGCTGCGGGGATGATCGAGGATGCGTGCGGGCTGCAGGGATGATGGGGGATGCGGGCGGGCGGCGATCGGGGATGCGTGCTGGCTGCAGAGATGATGGGGGATGTGGGCGGCGATCGGGGATGCGTGCTGGCTGCGGGGATGATCAGGCATGCGGGGGGCGGCGATTGGGGATGCGGGCGCCGGGGCTGATGGGGGCAGCGGCGGAGCTGCAGGAGGCGGGGAAGCGGCGGGGCTGCGGGCGCCAGGGGGTTAAAGCACATATTCACAGCGGGATGTTAATCCCGCTGCAAATATGTGCTATCATAGGGGTGAATGGTACCGGATCCGCAGCGGTTCTCACTTCGAATCCGCAGAAGTGAGATTCGCTGTGGATCCGGTAGGTGTGAAGGCACCCTAAAAGTATGATACTTGGTTCCATAACAAACAAAAGAACCCAATGACCAAATTCCGCATCCAGGATCCTTTTACAGTGTGCATGCCGCTGTCACAAATGACAGCAGCATTTAACCGCTCCTGAGCAGCTTCATATGCAGCAAGGGTTTGCTGCATATGAAGCGCCCACCACTGCTGAAGACTGTGGCCCACGATCATTTAACCATTGTGGTCCCGTCCCCTATCATCTCCCACTTGGATCTGACGCTGCAGCCAGCGATCGCTTGCACCCCAGGCCCACTCCCATCCTCCCCTGGAACCGTCACAGTAGCCAGCTGTCCCTTGTGCACAAGGAGGTATGCTTAGAGTTTTTGTGCACAAGGAGGTATGCTGGGAGTAGTTGTGCACAAGGAGGTATGCTTTATTAAGTATCGAATTGGTATCAAGTAAGGATGGTCCGAACCTGTTGAGGTTCGGGATTGTACGAACCTGAACTCTCGGCAATGATTTCCGCTGTCTGGCTGCTCCGTGGAGCGGGTGGATACAGCGGGAGGACCACCTGGAAAACTGGGATACAGCCTCTGGCTATGGCTGTATCCCAGTTTTCCAGGGGGTCCTCCGGCTGTATCCACCCTCTCCACGGAGCAGCCAGACAGCGGGAATCATTGCCGAGAGTTCAGGTTCGTACGATCCCGAACCTCAGCAGGTTCGGACCATCCCTAGTATCAAGCATCGAAATAAAAAAAGATGGTGTCGGTATGAAACGCAAAATTCTGGTGATATCCCTACCTGCTACATATAATTGTGCCATGAGTGGTTTATTCACTAGATTTTATGTTCTCATATGCACCATATTCTGGTCTGATGTATCATTATTATTGCCCTTGGATATGCTTTGAGTCTGATACATGCATATACACCATCTTTTTTGGGGGCATTGACCAATTCCCCGATATTGTGGGAATATACGGATGACGCATTTAGAAGAATTGGGGGAGATTTATCAAACATGGTGTTAAAGTGAAACTGGCTCAGTTGCCCCTAGCAACCAATCAGATTCCACCGTTCATTTTCCAAAGAGTCTGTGAGGAATGAAAGGTGGAATCTGATTGGTTGCGCGGGGCAACTGAGCCAGTTTCCACTTTACACCATGTTTGATCAATCTCCCCCATGGTGCTGGTACACTGACCGCACACAGGTTTGTAGAATCATTGTAAATTATTATTGCGGTACTGTGTAAATAATGGACTCAATTTAGTTTGTGACCTAGTGAGACGATACGTGTGGAGTCTCATCCACTCATGGCAATGTAACTCCATTTACTTGTCCTGCAGATGCATGATTCACATGGTAACTGGCAGTCTCTGATATTTGGTCAGTGTAGGGACCTTTATCATTGGGACAGTGTCAGGTGGGTCTGTGGTACTGTGCCCACCCTGCTCTTGAACTATGGCTCTGTCATTATGCTGCTGCTTCTGAAAACGATTGACAGCCGGCTCATCTTTGGCTATATTAAAATCCTGCACAGCCAGCTGCCAATCATTCTTGGAGGGTGGTCTGGAGGCAGAGCAGTGGTCCAAGAGCTGGGCGGCTGTAAACAGTGCCATGGATCCGCCTCATTCCTAGTCACCTAGAAAATGCAATGCAGGTAACTGGAAACTGACAACTCTTACATGTGCATATCCGTACTTATACAATAGGGCTTGTGCATGGAAATTGGCTGGTGTGAGACATATCCGAAAAAAAAACCAATCTTTCAGTGGCATCTGCCTCTGCACACCGCTCCGGAGACGTCAGTCAAAGATACGGCTCAGATTCTTTTGTTAATGGGGGGCCCAGACACTTCAGCTGTATGGGGCCCTGAAATTCCTGATGGCTGCCCTGTCTGGACAGTTCCTGTCTTGGACAGAGAGATCACTGTGCCAGACTGAAAATAAAATAACATTTCCTGCAGGACATATAGTAGCTAATAAGTATGGGAAGACTTAAGTTTTTTTTTAATAGAAGTAAATTACAAATCTATATAATGATCTGACACCAGTTGATCTGAAAGAAAAAGATTTTTGCTGGAAAACCCCTTTAAGGTTTCAGTTTTTTTTACTCTTATGAGTACTAGAGGTACAGAGGTTGGACTTCCACTGATTATTATGACCTAATGATAAGGAATACATAGTGACTCCCATAATTATTGCTGTATTTTAAATTTATAAAGAATTATTAGTACCTGAGAGCATGTAAATGTGAAATCAGGATATTCTGTCATCAGTTGTACAGCAGTAACCCAACTGCGGCCACATTTTCTAATGGTCTCCTCATATGGCCACAGCCAAGCTGTAGGAAAATAAGAAAAACCATGTTATGCTAGCCATATTTTTTTATACATATATGGACTTGTGTTTCCTGTACAGCTACGCCTACTAAGGGCCCTATTCCACAGTAACGATAATCGGACCCATTTGGCCCGATTCGGCCGATAATCGTTCGGTGAAATAAAGAGAACGATCAGCCGATAATCATGGCATCGGCTGATCGTTCATTTAGGGCCAGACCTAAAATCATCGTTCCCCTACCGCCCCTCGCTACGGTTGAATAGCGGTGCGCGGCGGGCGACCGACGATTTGACAGCAGCAGCAGCAGCAGTAATACATTACCTGTGCAGGCTTCTCCGCGCTGTCTTCATCCCAGGGACCCGCGCGCTCTATCTTCTGAATTGCCGGTCAAATGATGGAGTGCTCAGCCAATCACAGGCCGGGACCGCCGCGGCCTGTGATTGGCTGAGGGTGGCCTGTCAGCTGACTGGCCATTCAGAAGATAGAACGCGGGGGACCCTGGGATGAAGACAGCACGGAGAAGCCTGGACATGTATTACTGCTGCTGCAAGGACATCGGTAACTATGTCCTTGCAGACCTCACTCAACGATCATCGGGCCGTGGAATAGGCCCAGTAAACGAGCGGCGATCTAGCAGATCGCCGCTCGTTTACATCGTTGATCGGGCCTTACTCGGCCCGTGGAATAGGACCCCAAGAAAAAGCAAAGGATAGATCAAACCAAGAGAGGAACCCGTGGTTATCTCAAGCCAATAACAAAAAGCCATCACCTGTGCCTGTATCCTCTTATTGGCAACACCAATACCTGCACTATTTAACCCCTTAAGGAGCGGGGCCTGAAATGGCCTTAAAGGGGTAGTTCGGCGCTAAGAAATTATTCACAGAATAACACACATTGTATGTTATGTCTGTAATGTATGTTATGTCTGTGAATCGCCCCCTTCCCTGTGTCCCCCCACCCCGGCACGTGTACCCGGAAGTGTGGTGCATTATACATACCTGTCAAGTGCCGACCCCCGTCCCCGATCTTCTGTGCCACGACGTCATCTTCGGACAACCAAAGCTCTCCGATCGCCCCAAGTGCCGGTCGCCCTCTGCCGCGTCATCAGATGCTCAGCCGCGATTATGCTTCGGATCAGGTAATGTATAATGCACCACACTTCTGGGTACACGGGTGGGGGTGGTGGGATACAGGGAAGGGGGCGATTCACAGACATAACATACATTACAAAGTTGTATAACTTTGTAATGTGTGTTATTCTGTGAATAATTTCTTAGCGCCGCACTACCCCTTTAAGGGCCAAGGCAAATTTTATGAATATGACCTGTGTCACGTCATTCATTAATAACTTGGGAATGCTTTTACCTATCCGGCTGATACTTATACTGACAATGAGTCGATACTTATAACGAATCTTTATGGAAAAAAAATAATAATGTGAAAAATTGCATTTTTCCAACTTTGACATTTTTCTGCTTATACAGAAAATGGTTATGCCACATAAATTATATATTAAACAGCATTAGCAATATGTCTACTTTATGTTGGCAGCATTTATTAACCCCTCAACGACATAGGGCGTATATTTACGCCCTGATGCCGTTAGGGACGTTCAGAGCGGGGCCACGCGGCGGCCGCGCTCTGAACCGCGGCGGTCCCGGGTGCCGCTTGTAGCCCGGGACCGCAGGTATTAGCGGGCACGGTCCGATCGCTGTGCCCGCTAATACAGTAATCACATGCAGCTGTCAAAGTTGACAGCTGCATCCGATTACCGGACGCAGCGTCATCCCTGGTGTCTAGTGGGGAGATCGCTCCTCCGGGATGTTATCCCGGAGGAGCGATCTCCGTAACTGAAGCCGGCCGGGGACCGCTCCAAGATGGCGCCGTCCCCGGCTCGGCACTCGTCTACTTCCGGCTGCAGCAGCCGGAAGTAAACGATCGCCTATCTCATTGATCTCTGCAGCATATCTATGCTGCAGAGATCTCTATGAGAGATCAAAGTGTATATACTAGAAGTCCCCCAGGGGGGCTTTTAGTATAAGTGCAAAAAAAAAAAAAAAAAAAAAAAAAAAGTGTTGTTAATAGTAAAAAGCCCCCTCCCCTAATAAAAGTCTGAATCACCCCCCTTTTCCCAGGTTATTAATAAAAGTAAACAAATAAATAAATAAACATGTTTGCTATTGCCGCGTGCGTAATCGCCTGAACTATTAATCACATTCCTGATCTCGCACGGTAAGAAAAAAATCCCAAAGTGCAAAATTGCGCATTTTTGGTCGCATCAAATCCAGAAAAATTTTAATAAAAAGCGATCAAAAAGTCGTATATGCGCAATCAAGGTACCAATAGAAAGAACACATCATGGCGCAAAAAGTGACACCTGACACAGCCCCATAGACCAAAGGATAAAAGCGCTATAAGCCTGGGAATGGAGCGATTTTAAGTGACGTATATTTGTTGACAATGGTTTGAATTTTTTACAGGCCATCAGATACAATATAAGTTATACATGTTACATGTCGTTTTAATCGTAACGACTTGAGGAACATGGAAAACAAGTCAGTTTTACCCCAGGGCGAATGGCGTAAAAACACATTTCCCCCAAATAAACAAAATGCTTTTTTTTTTCAATTTCACCACACTTTGAATTTTTTTCTGGTTTCGCAGTGTACTTTATGCAAAAATTCAGACTGTCATTGCAAAGTACAATTAGTGACGCAAAAAAAAGGGCTCATGCGGGTTTCTAGGTGGAAAAACGCAAGTGCTATGGCCTTTTAAGCACAAGGAGGAAAAAACGAAAACCCAAAAATCGAAATTGGCTCTGTCCTTAAGGGGTTAAAGAGTCACCGTCGTGTTTTTTTTTTCTTTTTTTGCAGAAATCAATAGTCCAGGCGATTTTATTAAACTTTGTAATTGGGTTTATTAGCCAAATATGCCATTATCTGCATTCAAAAAGCCTTTTCCCAGGTGCCCCTTTCCCTCCTCTTTTCCATTCAATGCAAAAAATCAGGTAATTGTGACTTGTTGCATCAGACATACCCAGTCTGTTCTAGGGAGAGGGGAGGGGGGAGGAGGAAGGAGGGAGTTAGCTGACAGCAGAAGGATTACAGGCATGGAGCTGGGTGAACTGCTGTATTCAGAGGTCAGAGAGGTCAGTGCTGACTGTCAGAGGAGATAAAGGGTGAGGTAATTGTAGATTAACTCTTTGTTGTCCCGTTTTGGTGTTTTATTTCACTCTCTCCATAGAACAATGAAGACAGGGGGGGGAGAGCTTCAAACTGCTTTTTTATGATAAAAATTCATTTTTCGGCTAATAAACCCAATTACAAAGTTTCTTAAAGGGGTAGTGCGGCGGTAAACAATTATTCACAGAATAACACACATTAAAAGTTATACAACTTTGTAATGTATGTTATGTCTGTGAATGGCCCCCTTCCCCGTGTCCCACCACCCCCACCCGTGTACCCGGAAGTGTGGTGCGCTATACATACCTGTCACGTGCCGACTCGTCTCCGATCTTCAGTCAGCGATGTCGTCTTCGGACGGCCGGGCCAAATCCCTCCGTCCGTCCTGAGTGCCAGCCGCCCTCTGCCGCATCATCAGCTGCTCAGCCGTGAGATCGGAGACGAGTCGGCACGTGACAGGTATGTATAGCGCACCACACTTCCGGGTACACGGGTGGGGGTGGTGGGACACGGGGAAGGGGGCCATTCACAGACATAACATACATTACTAAGTTGTATAACTTTGTAATGTGTGTTATTCTGTGAATAATTGTTTACCGCCGCACTACCCCTTTAAAATCGCCTGTACTATTGATGTCTGCAAAAAAATTTTTTACGAGAGTGACACTTTAAACTATCTTTCAAATTTTTTTAGACAATAGAAAGCTTAACCCTTTGAGGACCGGGCCAATTTCAATTTTTGCGTTTTTGTTTTTTCCTCCTTGTGCTTAAAAGGCCATAGCAGTTGCATTTTTTCACCTAGAAACCCACACGAGCCCTTATTTTTTGCAACACGAATTGTACTTTGCAATGACAGGCTGAATTTTTTTCATAATGTACACTGCGAAACCAGAAAAAAATTCAATGTGTGGTGAAATTGAAAAAAAAAAACGCATTTCTTTTATTTGGAGGTTATTTTTTTTACGCTGTTCGCCCTGGGGTAAAACGGAGTTGTTATATATGTTCCACAAGTCGTTACGATTACAACGATATATAACATGTGTAACTTTCATTGTATCTGATGGCCTGTAAAAAATTCAAACTATTTTTAACAAATATATGTTCCTTAAAATCGCTCCATTCCCAGGCTTATAGCGCTTTTATCCTTTGGTCTATGGGGCTGTGTCAGGTGTCATTTTTTGCGCCATGATGTGTTCTTTCTATCGGTACCTTGATTGCGCATATACGACTTTTTGATCGCTTTTTATTAAAATTTTCCTGGATTTGATGCGACCAAAAATGCGCAATTTTGCACTTTGGGATTTTTTCGCGCTTACGCCGTTTACCGTGCGAGATCAGGAATGTGACAAATTAATGGTTTGGGCGATTACGCACGCGGCGATACCAAAGATGTTTATTTATTTATTTTTATTTATAACATGTAGAAAGGGGGGTGATTCACACTTTTATTAGGGGAGGGTTTTTTTTTTTTTTTTTTTTTTTTTTTTCAATTAATGACACTTTTTTTTTTTCCTTTTACACATATACTAGAAGCCCCCTGGGGGACTTCTAGTATATGCACACTGATCTCTCATTGAGATCTATGCTGTATAGTAATACAGCATAGATCAATGAGATAGGCACTGGATTGCTTCCGGCTGCAATCATGGACCGAGCGGGGATCAGTGCCATTACGGCACAGACGCGGGCCCGAGCCGGATGTGTGGATCACAGGAGCGATCCACCCCACTAGACACCAGGGAACTGCTGCATAAGGTATTCGGATGCAGCTGTCAACTTTGACGGCTGCATCTGATTACCTAATTAGCGGTCACAGCTAATAGCTGCGGCCCCTGGCTACATGCTGCACCCGGAACCGCGGCGGTTCAGAGCGCGGCCGCCGTGCGACGCCTCTCTAAACACCCCTAGGCGGCCCTGGACGTACAGGTACGTCCGGGGTCGCCTAGGGGTTAAAGGAGAAATTTGGCCAAAAAGTATTTATGTATTTATTAGTATTTAAAAATAGTTATTACTTATGGAAAGTTAGACAGATTTCTAATGTACATTAATTATGGGAAATGCACATATACTGATATTTCCCTTAATTTTGTTGATCATGGAGACTTCAAATTCTCTGAAATACCGTGATGTCACAAATCAGGTGGGATTCCAATGTAGTGTCCAGCAGGGGGTGCACTATATATAGAATTCAATGAGTTCATAGTATCAGCTGATGATGGGGGAGAATTACCAGGGCCATCCCCATCTCCAATCTGCAATCCCCGGTTTCAGGCCTACTTCCTCCCTGAGACCGGGGCCTCAATTACAGCAGTGGACCCACCCGGCATGCTGGAGCTGTGGCCAGCACAGGTGACAGCAGGGGCAGGCATCAGCAGTGGCGACAGAGAGTCCGGGCAGGTCCACTGCTGTAATTGAGGCCCCGGTTTCAGGGGGGGAAGTAGGCCTGAGACCGGGGCCTCAATTACAGTAGCTGACACGCCTGGCACGCCGGACGTAAAAGTGACAGCAGGGGCGGCATCGCGGTGATGGGGATAGTCCTGGTACTACTTCCCCATCATCTGCTCATAGTATGAGCAGATGATGGGGAAGTAGTACCAGGGCATATGTGGCTCCAGGATCAGTGGCAGGCTCGGCATCGGCTGCGATGGGGATAGCCCTGGTACTACTCCCCCATCATCTGCTCATACTATGAGCAGATGATGGGGGAGTAGTACAGTGTATATGTTTGCATACAGACCTTGATTCCATTGATCTTGATAACCATTGATTCTATAGAGTGTCCAGCAGGGGCACACGATATATAGAAGTCAATGGTACTCATTGACTTCTATTTATAGTGTGCCTCCTGCTGGAAACTCCATTGGAATTACACCTGATTCGTGACGTCACGATATTTCAGAGAATTTGAAGTCTCCATGATCTACTAAATTAAGGGAAATAGCAGTATATTTGCATTTCCCATAATTAATGTACATTAGGATTTGTTTAACTTTCCATAAGTAATAACACATTAAAAAATACTTTTGGCCGGAGTTGTCCTTGAAAACATTAGCAGCAATTTTCCAAATTTTCTGTGAAATTTCAAAATCAAATTTTTTTAGGGACCTGTTCAGGTTTAGGCTGAGTTCACACTACGTATATTTCAGTCAGTATTGCAATCAAAACCAGGAGTGGATTAAAAACACAGAAAGGATCTGTTCACACAATGTTGAAATTGAGTGGATGGCTGCCATTTAATGGTAAATATTTGCTGTTATTCAAGAACAACGGCTGTTATATTGAAATAATGGCAGTTATTTACTGTTATATGGCGGCCATCCACTCAATTTCAACATTGTGTGAACAGAGCCTTTCTGTGTTTTTAATCCACTCCTGGTTTTGGTTGCAATACTGACTGAAATATAGTGTGAACGCAGCCTAAAAGTAAGAAATAAGCCATGGGCTGAAGGCGATATTAAGGGGGTATTCCATGGGAATTTCTTAAAGTCAACTGTACGTTACGCTGCTGTCAAATAGAACATAAATTCATATTCCTCTGCCATTGCTTTTCTTATGGATCCCCGGTCAGAATGCACAGCACTTCCAGGGTCAGTATGTGAAAATTCCTGATCAGCCATTCAGTGGCCACAGAGACATCCCAAGACTTCATATTACTTTTAAACATTCAGGTGGTAACAGCTGGTTAGTAATATGAATTTTCTGAGTTATTAACACCTCTCTAATATAAACACATAATCACGAAGCTACCATTTTTACGTAGTAATTACCTGAATCAATGTGGCAGTGCCCCATGGCATGAATGGAGTGCTGGCTGTCACCATTTTTTTGGCTGAAGAATTCAGAAGACAACTTGCGGACAATGGTAAAGGAGTCAGGGTTGTTGACGTCACATAAATTGACCATTTGATTGGCCACATACAGGGCCTGGAAGCTTCTTTGGTTATCTTCACCAAGCAACTGGAAAAAGTATCACAGCAAAATGTTATGAAAATGTATACAAATGCAGCCCATCTTTTTTTTTACAGGAAAGAACCGTGTTACAGCCTATGCTATCTTAGTGCTCTAATGCCAGTGTAAACAGACCCTTATAGCACAAAAAGCAAAGTGATGCTTAGCATGGGGCACACAAAGACAAAATTCTTGACCAGAACATAACAAGACTCTATGCACCCCCATAAAAATCAGCTTTGGGCCACAGATTGTAATTTCAAAGAAATGTACCATTTTTCCTACATGTTTCTCAAGGATTAAAGGGGTTATTCAGCGGAAAAAAAATTTCTTTCAAATCAACTGATATGAGAAAGTTATATAGGTTTGTAATTTCAATCTCAAGTCTTCCCATACTTATCAGCTGCTGTATGTAACGTAGAAAATGTTGTTTTATTTTCAGTCTGACACAGTGCTCTCTGCTGACATTTCTGGCCGAGACAGAAACTCTGTCTTGGTTTTCTATGATTCCCCATAGAAAACCTCTCCTGCTCTGGACAGTTCCTGTCTTGGCCAGAGATGGCAGCAGAGAGCACTGTGTCAGACTGGAAAGAATACACCACTTCCTTCAGGACATACAGCAGCTGATAAGTATGGAAAGACTTGACATTTTTTTAATAGAAGTAAATTATAAATCTATATAACTTTCTGACAACAGTTGATTTGAAAGAAAAACAACCCCTTTAAAAACAAAAAAAATACTGTAATACAGAGATCTAAACTGTGCTTCTTACCCTGGCCATATCATACAGAATCTCAAAGTCCAGAAGCAGTTCTTGTACATCACGGTTGAAAATAGCAAGCTCAGCTTTTTGTAGCGTAAATGTTTTTTTAGGATCGACTGGAGCAATCATACTTCCTTTTCCAGCCCCAAAAAGCCCGTTACAAGCCATCTCAATGTACAGGGTCATGCTGAAATACAGGGGTAAATAACAAAACCAATAAGACGACAAGGGTAATTGATTTAACACTTAACAATATTTCAGTAATAGGGCTTACAGTTCCACAACTGCTAGATATAATGTTATTTGATGACATTTGTCACTACATCACTTGCAGCCAAATTCTTTAAATGGATCTTACCTTTGTGGATCCTCTGCTTTCAGATGGCGAGAAAGAATAAAGCAAGACTTCTCACCTTCCTTTGTTAAACCCTGAATACAGAGAAATCTATTATGAGGCTGGGTTCACACTACATATATTTCAGTCAGTATTGTGGTCCTCATATGCAACCAAAACCAGGAGTGGATTAAAAACACAGAAAAGATCTGTTCACACAATGGTGAAATTGAGTGGATGGCCGCCATATAACAGTAAACAACGGCCATTATTTCAATATAACAGACTTTGTTCTAAAATAACAGCAAATATTTGCCATTAAATGGCGGCCATCCACTCAATTTCAACATTGTGTGAACAGATCCTTTCTGTTTTTTAATCCACTCCTGGTTTTGGTTGCAATATGGAGGACCACAATACTGACTGAAATATACGTAGTGTGAACCCACCCTTAGGCTCTATTCATACGTCCTGTTCATGTCCTTAATTGCGGATCCGCAATAATATAGGACCAATGTATTTCAATGGACCTATACACACATCCGTGTTGTGTACTGGGCTGCAATCCGTTCCGCAAAAAAAAAAAAGGACAGACCCTAGTACGGACAGTAACTGACACATCCAATACAACTCTATGGGGTCTGTATTTTACTGAAGCAATACGGATGCAATACGGATGCAATACGGATGCAATACGGACTGAATTTGCGGATTGTATACTGACTGAAATTTGCGGATTGGAAAAATATACTGACGTGTGAATAGACCCTTAATAAGTAAAATAGCACAGGACTGTCAACTTAGTAATATGAATATAGATTGAATGTATCAATTCAGAGTGCATAATGTACTAAACAAAATACAGAGGATATAAAGCCCTCTTTGCTGTTGGCCATGCTCGGCACCTTTATTCTTCTTCACTAAGAGACTGTACGCCCTACAAAAAGTCAAGCACTGAGCATTATAATACAAGATAACATTTTGTCCCTATATCTTATATCACACAGGTCATAAAAAGTACAATGAGCATTAGTCCAGACAACAAAACCTTTCCTGAAAACCAAGGTCCCTATTGTTACAAAGGGAAGTCTGTCAGCAGTTTTAAGCCATCAAACACAACTAAAAAGTACTATACAGGGGTCAGGGAGGGGATGTAAAAAGATTCACACTCATGCAACATACAATTGACAGCTCTAGTGGTCATATGACTGGACACTAGAGCTGTCACTCAGAGCTGAGCTTTCAATACTGATGGTTTTTGACACCTAATATGGAGCACTCACCTCCTGGACACTTGCCATGGTGGACCTGTGACAGTGAACAACTTTTACCTCGGTCATGCTACCTACGTGACTGACACAGGAGGTACTGTTATACTCCCAGACCTCTTTATATGGCTAAAGGGTAAAAAGTCCTCCAACTCCCCCAAAAAGTAAATGATACTGTCATGAAATACCTATGAGGAACCCTCGATTAAACATCATTTAAAGGGTCTTGATAGACCCCCCTGTTCCCAAGATATGTGGGTATATAATTTGTCTGACAATTCCGAACTTAAATATTTTTCTTTCAAAACAACTGCTTTCAGAAAGTTAGATGGATTTGAAAATTACTTCTATTGAAAAATCTCAAGTCTGCCCATACTTATCAGCTGCTGTATGTCCCGCAGGAAATGTATTCTTTTCAGTCTGACACAGTGCTCTCTACTGCCATCTCTGTCCGAGACAGGAACTGTCTAGAGCAGGAGAAGTTTTCTATGGGAATTTGTTCCATCTTTGGACACTTCCTGTCTCGGACAGAGATGGCAGCAGAGAGCACTGAAAAGAAAACACCATTTCCAATTTAAGTTTAAGCCCCCCCGCCCTGTCTTCATGGTTTTCTATGGAGAGGGGAGGGATGGGGGGAGATGAGGCACCAAAACAGGACAACAAGGAGTTAATTTACAGCTACATCACCGGGCTATCTCCTCTAAAGTCAGCACTGACCTCTGAATACAGGCTTTCACACAGCTTCCACTGTGTAATCCTTTGTTCTCTGCTGGCGACTAATCTCCCTCCTCCCCCCCTTCATAGAACAGACAGGGTCCGACTGATGTAAACTAGTCAAGATTTCTTGATAATGAACAGTGAGCAATGAGAAAGAGGGGGGGGGGGGGCTGGGGAAGGTTAAAATCGCCTGTACTATTGATGCTGAAAAAATGGGTGATTGATGGGCGCCATTAAACAGACAGGGGGTGTGAATGTTTTACACTGAGGCTCATGTATATCTAAAAACGATATACTTACACTTCTAGGTCACATTCCTATTTTGACACTGCCGTAAATTAAAAATAGAGCCTGAAGGAAAGGCATAATCTAATGTGAATGTGACCTAAAAAGCAGCGTAATCATTGAGCCCTAAGCTATTTAATGATAACTAATTTTTGGGAGGGTTGGCTACAGATCCTCTTTAAACAATCTGTTGAACCCCATTAGATTTTATATATCCGAACTACATGTAAAAACATGTCTAGAACCATTTCCCACCTGGACTGGCATTCCATCCTTCCATACCAAACCTTCACCATCACTTTCCCAAATGAGATGAACCTCATGTCCGGACCATTCCTTGGGGATTACAATTTCAACTTTAAACCAGCAAGTCCACCATCTTGAAGAAAATAAAATGGTCACAGTAAAAGAAAAAAAATGTTTTCAACTAAAAACTTTTGGAAGCCATTTTGTTTTAAATCCCAGTGTATAAAACTAGTACAATGATGTCCCTCCGACCACACTGTGATTGAGTAATTCTTAATAAATTCCTTCATACATAGTAATGTCATCACTTCCAAGCATGCATGTGTATGTAGAGATTCGTAGTCCAAGTACAAACAAGCAGTTAGCCAAGAGCTATCTGTGTATTCATGCCTAGCCTAAAGTGTCCCTGGCTATTGAAATGCCATAGAGACCATCATGAGTGTTCAGGCCCCCACTGATCTCTAAAACAAGCCAGGAGTGAGGTTATGTGCCTGGCTTGCTGCATGAGGCGACCACTATAGACATATAATGGTGCTTGCCTTGTACAGAGACACTTTAAAAAGATAAACTTGTCCTCATTGCTTTTTAAGCATGACCACCCCCAGTATACTACGAAGTAATTTTTTTCATATACATAATGCAAACATAAAAGAATTTTAACAATATATAGGTTTTTGCTTAGGCACTAAAGGACCATTTTCTATGGGCCAATGTCTATATAGTATTATTTCACTGTGATTATATGATGATACATTCACTCTAAATATTTATATATTTTATAGGTGATGTATATAAATACATACGGAAACATCAGGCACATAAAGCTTTAAAGTGAACCAATCACTAGGGATTTGTTTCTAAAGCTACTAGCAGCGCTCTATAGATGGGGTAAAAGGCTGCCTTACCCTGTGTTCTATGTGGTCTGAGGTCCCTTTATCTTCAGAAATTCAGTCTTTTATTGCGGTGTGTGAGGCAGGGGGAGAGCCGGGAACTAGTCATCTGGACTGTGACTAGCCGCTTATCCTGTAAGTCAGCGTTTCCCAACCGGGGTGCCGCGGCACACTGGTGTGCCGGGAGAACCCCCCAAGGGTGTCGCGGGATCCCGGTAGGAAATATGCGCTGTCTCTTTAAGCATCCCGAGAAGCTGCGGCCGCGCAGCTTCTCGGGATGCACGGATCACTTTCATGTTCCGCCCGCACTATGAGTGGGCGGAACATTAAAGTAAGCAGAATATAGGAGCAGGAAGTGTCATCATCCTGCTCCTATATTCACTCCCAAAGGCCGCCGGCACTTCATGCCAGCAGCCTATGGGAGGCCGGGACGTGACCTCTCCGGCAGGCACGATGATGTGACGTCATCACGCCTGCCGGACGTCCCGTCCCCGCAGCTCGCAAGATGGAGCCCAAAGAGGAGGAGAGCTGCTTCCTGCAGCCACAGCGCGGATTAGGTGAGTAGGATGTTTGTTTGTTTTTTAGGGGCAGAGCAGGGGGCATTATTAGTTAATGGGGGCACCTCTAGGGGCATTATTAGTATATGGGGGCACCTCTGGGGGCATTATTAGTTCATAGGGGGCACCTCTGGGGGCATTATTAGTATATGGGGGCACCTCTGGGGGCATTATTAGTATATGGGGGCACCTCTGGGGGCATTATTAGTATATGGGGGCATTATTAGTATATGGGGGCACCTCTGGGGGCATTATTAGTATATGGGGGCACCTCTGGGGGCATTATTAGTATATGGGGGCACCTCTGGGGGCATTATTAGTATATGGGGGCACCTCTGGGGGCATTATTAGTTCATGGGGGCAACTCTGGGGGCATTATTAGTATATGGGGGCACCTCTGGGGTCATTATTAGTTCATGGGGGCACCTCTGGGGGCTTTATTAGTTCATGGGGGCACCTCTGGGGGCATTATTAGCTCATGGGGGCACAGCAGGGGATCCTACATACAGGGGGCACAGCAGGGGATCCTACATACAGGGGGCATCCCACATTCCTAGTCACTTTACTGCACATAACACCAAACAGTGCAGTTACTATGGGAGCCTACAGGGGGGAGAAAGGAAAGGAAGTTGCTAGAAATGTGCAGAGCCTAAATTGTTTGTCTCGCAGGTTCTGAAGAGATGAAAAGTAGCTGGAAGAAATCATCATGGCGGATGGAGAGGAAAAGGGAAAGTGACTCCTCAGATCAAAAAAGACGTCACCTGTGAGTCACTGTATGACGGTTTTCTTATTTTGTAGAACATTATTTAGTAGGGGTGCCCCGAGGAAATTTTTTTTTCCAAGGTGTGCCCCGAGGTGGAAAAGGTTGGGAAGCACTGCTGTAAGTCACCCCCGCAGAGAGCTATGACAGGCAAGAGCAGTCACTAATCACAGCCCAGATGACTAGTTCCCGGCTTTCCCCCTGCCTCATGTACTGCAATAAAAGACCAAATTTCTGCATATAAAAGGGACCACAGAGCACATAGAACACATGGTAAAGCAGAGTTTTACAGCATCTATAGGGTGCTACTAGTAGCTTTAGAAATAAATTTCTAGTGATTGGTTCACTTTAATGTCTTTAAAGAAAAACTAACACTAGGTTAGCAAATAAGCATGCAGTGATACTTCTTTTTTTAATCTGTCGCTTTGTTTCTGGGGAATTTGGATCAAAACAAACATGGTAAGGCTAGGTTCACACTGCGTTTTCAGCATCCGTTTAACGGATCCGTTTTTTTTAACGTCCAGAAAAATAGGGTCAGCAACGTTTTTTTGTCCGTTTTGGTCCGTCAAAAAAAACGGATCCGTTTTTTTTTATAATGGAAGTCAATGGAAAAACGGATGCACACAAATGAATCCGTTTTTTGCAATCCGTTTTTTATGCGTTTTTTTTCAAAAAACGGATGCGTTAAACGGATGCTGAAAACGCAGTGTGAACCTAGCCTAATAAGCCAGTTTAATGCGCTGGGAGCGTTCCCAAACCCAAAGTGTTAACATCAATCCCACAGATATATATATATATAGTAGCAATGTCACTGGAGAAGTGTTCGAGGGGGTGTACATCTCACCTATGTTACTACACAGCGTGAGATGGTAAGTCCAGGAGGGATCTGTTGCTCAGCAGCGTTATGCTGCTGAGTTATTATTTATTGTTGCCGGGCCTGGATTTACATGGAATAGCAGGTAGGTTTGGTAGTGGGACCTGCCATTCCCTCCCCCCGATCCAGTTTGGGTGTTGTGGTCAGCTGAGCTCTAAAGAGCCTGAGAAGGATAAAGCTCTGCAGAGCGTGCAGGTGGTTGCTCTCAGCCAGGAGTGATCAGCCAGTGTGTTTGGTGGAAGTTGTGAATGCAGCCATTGCTGGAGCTTATATACACCGGTATCCAGACGGAAGACGCTGTGTTATCAAGTGTCAGATAGGTGAAGAAACCTGTTAGTAAGCGCCCAGACGGGCAAGACCTTTTTGTTTGTTTTGGTTCTTAAAAGCACGGTGTTGCTGTATTTATGTTTGCTGCACTGTTTATGCTGCAAATAAACGATAAGCTGATCTTTTATAAGTCCAAGTCTGCTGTGAACTGTGTCCAAACACACCATCCCCCGGGAAGATCCCTACAATATATATAGAGGATCATTGTCTTCAGTGCCACCAGTACTATCACTGCATGCCTGTAAGTTAATATGTGCCCACCTAGTGTTAGTTTCCCTTTAAGGGTACGTTCACACCTACCGGATCCGCAGCGGAATCCACTGTGGATCCAGTACTGTGAATTTGAATAGGTCCCATACATGCAGCGGATCCGCTGCGTGTATGGGACCCGCCCCCTTTAACCTCCGCGCCAGGCTTTCGGCCGGCGGCGCGGGGGTTAAAAGGGCCGGGTCCCATACACGCAGCGGATCCGCTGCGTGTATGGGACCCATTCAAATTCACATTACTGGATCCGCAGCGGATTTCGCTGCTAACTCGCAGCATTAAATCCACTGCGGATCCGGTTGGTGTGAACGTACCCTTACTAAACAAAGTCTAATAATTAAACCGAATAAACTTTGTACACATTTTATTACACATACGTAGGACCAAAGGTTTGCCCGACATGAGCCGTTTGGAAGTCACTCTTTATAGCGTCATCATATGAAATCCTCTTCTCAGTTAGGAAGAAGGAAAGAGAATTCACTGGACTTGTTGATCCATATAATCTGTAAAAAATACAGAATTCAAAATTATTGGAATAGTCAAAACAATAAATAATCTTGGTTATGCATATCACATCAATCCTTATTGGTGTAAATTAAAACTACACACTGCTGTGGGGTCCCCATGGAAAAAAGCAAACCTTACTAAATAAAGGGTGGATCCTAGAGTGAAGACTGGTTTTCTCTACAGCAAAGTCCACATAAGTTTAAATGGCTTCATCTGATGAAGGGGGTCCTGAGCTGGGGGGCATATCAGAATCACCATATATAGGATTCTCATAGACCATATGAGGATGTCTGATTTATTGTAGTGATATGATAACCTCTCCCAGGCTGGGTCTACATTGCGTTTCGCGGTTTCTGTCTCACTACGGAACCATGGTCAACCATGGTATTTTTGTGTCAGCAAAAGAACTGAGCCTTTTTTTCTCATAATGTAAGTCAACAGAAACATACAGTGGGGGAAAAAAAGTATTTAGTCAGTCACGAATAGTGCAAGTTCTCCCACTTAAAAAGATAAGAGGCGTCTTTAATTTACACCATATGTAGACCTCAACTATGGGAGACAAAATGAGAAAACAAATCCAGAAAATCACATTGTCTGATTTTGTAAGAATTTATTTGCAAATTATGGTGAAAAATAAGTATTTGGTCACCTACAAACAATCAAGATTTCTGGCTCTCACAGACCTGTAACTTCTTCTTTAGGGTGCCTTCACACCTACCGGATCCACAGCGGATCTCATTTCTGCGGATTCGAAGCAAGAACCGCTGCGGATCCGGTACCATTAACCCCTATGATAGTACATATTCGCAGCGGGATTATTATCCCGCTGTGAATATGTGCTTTAACCCCTCGCTGTCCGCAGCCCCGCCGCCGCATCTCCCGCCGCATCCAGCAGCCCACCGCCGAGAGCATAAAGTACCTGCTCGGCGGCGAGGCTGCAGTGAGGCTCCCGGCTCCGGTCCCGCTTATTAGCGCCGCCGAGCAGGTACTGTATGCTCTCGGCGGCGGGCTGCAGGATGCGGCCGGGGATAGGGGGATGGGCTGATGCGGCCGGGGATGGGAGGATGCGGCCGGAGATGGGGGATGTGGCCGAGGATGGGCTAATGCGGCGGCGGGGCTGCGGACAGTGAGGGGTTAAAGCATATATTCACAGCGGGATGTCAATCCCGCTGCAAGTATGTGATCTCATAGGGGTGAATTGATACTGGATCCGCAGCTGATCTCGCTGCGAACCCGCAGAAGTGAGATCAGCTGCGGATCCAGTAGGTGTGAAGGCACCCTTAAGAGTCTCCTTTTTCCTCCACTTATTACCTGTAGTAATGGCACCTGTTTAAACTTGTTATCAGTATAAAAAAACACCTGTGCACACCCTCAAACAGTCAGACTCAACCTAAGAGCTGTTAAATGACACCAGAAACAAAATTGTAGCCCTGCACCAGGCTGGGAAGGCTGAATCTGCAATAGGCAACCAGCTTGGAGTGAAAAAATCAACTGTGGGAGCAATAATTAGAAAATGGAAGACATACAAGACCACTGATAATCTCCCTCGATCTGGAGCTCCACGCAAAATCTCACCCTGTGGGGTCAAAATGATCACAAGAACGGTAAGCAAAAATCCCAGAACCACACGGGGGGACCTAGTGAATGAACTGCAGAGAGCTGGGACCAATGTAACAAAGCCTACCATCAGTAACACACTACGCCGCCAGGGACTCGGAACCTGCAGTGCCAGACGTGTCCCACTGCTTAAGCCAGTACATGTCTGGGCCCGTCTGAAGTTTGCTAGAGAGCATTTGGATGATCCAGAAGAGTATTGGGAGAATGTCCTATGGTCTGATAAAACCAAAGTGGAACTGTTTGGTAGAAACACAATTTGTCGTGTTTGGAGGAAAAAGAATACTGAGTTGCATCCATCAAACACCATACCTACCGTAAAGCATGGGGGTGGAAACATCATGCTTTAGGGCTGTTTCTCTGCAAAGGGGCCAGGACGACTGATCCGGGTACATGAAAGAATGAATGGGGCCATGGATCGTGAGATTTTGAGTGCAAACCTCCTTCCATCAGCAAGGGCATTGAAGATGAAACGTGGCTGGGTCTTTCAACATGACAATGATCCAAAGCACACCGCCAGGGCAACGAAGGAGTGGCTTCGTAAGAAGCATTTCAAGGTCCTGGAGTGGCCTAGCCAGTCTCCAGATCTCAACCCTATAGAAAACCTTTGGAGGGAGTTGAAAGTCCGTGTTGGCAAGCGACAGCCCCAAAACATCACTGCTCTAGAGGAGATCTGCATGGAGGAATGGGCCAACATACCAACAACAGTGTGTGCCAACCTTGTGAAAACGTACAGAAAACGTTTGACCTCTGTCATTGCCAACAAAGGATATATAACAAAGTATTGAGATGAAATTTTGTTACTGACCAAATACTTATTTTCCACCATAATCTGCAAATAAATTCTTACAAAATCAGACAATGTGATTTTCTGGATTTGTTTTCTCATTTTGTCTCCCATAGTTGAGGTCTACATATGGTGTCAATTACAGGCGCCTCTCATCTTTTAAGTGGTGGCACTATTGGTGACTAAATACTTTTTTCCCCACTGTATACGTAAAACGGACGGTATAAATAAATACAGTGTCTAAGGCTGGGTTCACACAGTGTATGACACCGGACGTTCTGTGACACTTCGGTGTCACACATTGGCCGGTGTCACTGCAGTTCATCCCAGGCCAGTAATGCAGAACCAGCCGGATGAACGTCATTTCTTTTCATTTGGAATGCGGGCATATTCAGGTGTGCCCACATTGCAGATCACCATAGCCAACAATGTAAATGGCAGCCGAAGTTAGATCTGGTTGGCCGCTATTCAACGGATAGCAGCCGCACAAAACTGACAGTTTTCGGTGCGGCCTCAAGGGATCCTGGCTGGAGTGTAAACGTACCGGCCGGGATTCCACAGCAATTAACACAACTTTTTTTTTTTTCATTTAATAACAGATAAAAACCAAAAGAAAAAACTATGAATGCAAGACCAATAAATATATAAGTACTTTATTTTTTATTGTTATTAGAATATCAGAGAAAAATTATTTCAATTAAAAATACATAACAGGGGGGCTGGAGCTAATACAAATCCCCATAAAGACGGTGGATTAACTAGGTTCTTGTACATAAGATATGGTATCACAAAGTAGATAACAGTAGAAAAGGGGGAACCTATATATACACATATATACTGGGCACTGGGTTGGTACTACATACAAGAAATAAATATAACTCACAGTGAGCACATAGAAAAAAATACCATCCACATATAGTAAATATTACCCATACGTGTCCTTAGTATAAGAGTCCACCTCACCATACACCCGACGCGCGTTTCGCGTGTTGCTTTATCGAGGGTGATCTTATGTACAAGTACCTAGTTAATCCACCGTCTTTATGGGGATTTGTATTAGCTCCAGCCCCCCTGTTATGTATTTTTAATTGAAATAATTTTTCTCTGATATTCTAACAACAATAAAAAATAAAGTACTTATATATTTATTGGTCTTGCATTCATAGTTTTTTCTTTTGGTTTTTATGTTGGACAGTTTTGGGTGCGCATAGACCGCACTATTCGGGCCTTATATAGGATTATTTAATAACAGATGTTGCAACGCCGGCCTTAATTAAATGAAAAAATACACTGCACTAATTGTAATTGAATCCCGGCCGGAGTGTATACATGTATATGACATGTCAGTTTTGTGAGGCTGTTATTCATTGAATAGCAGCCACACAAAACTGACAAAGCAGACAATGTAAAGCGCGGCTCCGGCCACACTTTACATTGTCAGCTATGGTGATTTGGAATGCAGAACAACCTAATGTGCCGCGTTCCAAATCAAAAGAAGTGAAGTTCATCCGGCTGGTACTGCAGCATCGGCTGGTATGAACTGACACCAGCGTTTCTGTGACACGGCACATGTCACAAAATGGTCGGTGTCTTATGTAGTGTGCAACTATGGCCACTGTTTAATGAAATAATATTTTGAGTGAACATAGACTAAGGCTAGCTTCAAACGTACTGTATCGCAGCAGATTTTCTGCTGCACATCCGCAGGCCCTATTCCACGGAACGGCCGATAATCTTCCATTGAAATAGGAGGCAATGATCAGCCGACATTGTTCACGTCGGCTGATCGTTGAAGTCGTTTGTCTTTAAACATGTTGAAAGACAAATGACTTATATAGCAGCGATCTGCTGCTATCGCTCCCTGGAATAGGAGCGGCGGCAGCAGACTGGCACTATATCCTATGGGCTGCCTGGACGATCAGCAATCACCCGGGCAGCCCCCCCGGCCCTCCCCCGCTCGCTGCAGCCGCTGCTCAGAGTCGGGCCATGGAATGAATGAACACAGCATTAAATATGCACTGTCAAATCTGCTGCAGATCCGATAATTAAAGTGACTGTACCACCAGGCCCAGGCTGAAGCACTGGAGGCAGGCCGACCCACCCTTAGTGGGAAGAAACTCCAGCCCCTCCATGAGGTGACTCCATTACAATCAATGGAACCCTATCATGGAGGGGCTAGGATTTCCTCTCACTAAGGGTGGGTCGGCCCGCCTCCAGTGCTTCTGCCTGGGCCTGGTGGTAAAGTCACTTTAAATCTGCTGCGGATCTGCAGCAGAAAAACCGCTGTGATACGGTACATGTGAAGCTACTCTTAGTTGCAATGAAGCAGGACCCACCCCATGTCAGATGATTTATACACAGGCTACACAGATAGCGAGGCTGTCACCCCCAGCCGCTCCCCTAACCTCCCCCTCAGAGGCTGTCACTCCCGGCCGCCCCCCTCAACTCCCCATCAGAGGCTTGCACTCCCGGCCATCCCCCTCACCTCCCCCTCAGAGGCTGTCCCTCCCCCCACCGGCCCCACTCCTCACCTCCCCATCAGAGGCTGTCCCCCCCGGCCCCCCTCCTCACCTCCCCATCAGAGGCTGTCCCCCCCGGACGCCCCACTCACCTCCCCCTCAGAGGCTGTCACTCCCGGCCACCCCCCTCATCTCCCCCTCAGAGGCTGTCCCTCCCCCCACCGGCCCCCCTCCTCCTCACCTCCCCATCAGAGGCTGTCCCCCCAGCCCCCCTCCTCACCTCCCCATCAGAGGCTGTCCCCCCCCCCATCTCCCCCTCAGAGGCTGTCCCTCCCCCCCCCCATTTCCCCCTCAGAGGCTGTCCCTCCCCCCCCCCCTCACTTCCCCCACAGAGGCTGCCCCCCCCCGGCCGCCCCCCTCACCTCCCCCTCAGAGGCTGTCCCCCCACCCCTCAGCCGCCACCCTCCTCACCTCCCCAAAGAGGCTGTCCCCCCTGGCTGCCTTCCTCACCTCCCCACAGAGGCTGTTCCCCCTGGCCACCCCCTCACCTCCCCATCAGAGGCTGTCACTCCCAGCCACCCCCCTCACCTCCCCGTCAGAGGCTGTCCCTCCCCCCACTGGACCCCCTCCTCACCTCCCCGTCAGAGGCTGTCCCTCCCCCCACTGGACCCCCTCCTCACCTCCCCGTCAGAGGCTGTCCCTCCCCCCACTGGACCCCCTCCTCACCTCCCCATCAGAGGCTGTCCCTCCCCCCCTCACTTCCCCCACAGAGGCTGTTCCCCCCGGCCGCCCCCTCACCTCCCCATCAGAGGCTGTCACTCCCGGCCACCCCCCTCACCTCCCCGTCAGAGGCTGTCCCTCCCCCCACTGGACCCCCTCCTCACCTCCCCATCAGAGGCTGTCCCTCCCCCCCTCACTTCCCCCACAGAGGCTGTCCCCCCCGGCCGCCCCCCTCACCTCCCCATCAGAGGCTGTCCCCCTTCCGGCCGCCCCCCTCACCTCCCCCTCCGCGGCTGTCCCCCTGGCCGCCCCCCTCACCTCCCCATCAGAGGCTGTCCCCCCCCAGCTGCCACCCTCCTCACCTCCCCCAGAGGCTGTCCCCCTTCCGGCCGCCCCCCTCACCTCCCCACAGAGGCTGTCCCCCCCGGCCGCCCCCCTCAACTCCCCATCAGAGGCTTGCACTCCCGGCCATCCCCCTCACCTCCCCCTCAGAGGCTGTCCCTCCCCCCACCGGCCCCACTCCTCACCTCCCCATCAGAGGCTGTCCCCCCCGGCCCCCCTCCTCACCTCCCCATCAGAGGCTGTCCCCCCCGGACGCCCCACTCACCTCCCCCTCAGAGGCTGTCACTCCCGGCCACCCCCCTCATCTCCCCCTCAGAGGCTGTCCCTCCCCCCACCGGCCCCCCTCCTCCTCACCTCCCCATCAGAGGCTGTCCCCCCAGCCCCCCTCCTCACCTCCCCATCAGAGGCTGTCCCCCCCCCCCATCTCCCCCTCAGAGGCTGTCCCTCCCCCCCCCCCTCACTTCCCCCACAGAGGCTGCCCCCCCCCCGGCCGCCCCCCTCACCTCCCCATCAGAGGCTGTCCCCCCACCCCTCAGCCGCCACCCTCCTCACCTCCCCAAAGAGGCTGTCCCCCCTGGCTGCCTTCCTCACCTCCCCACAGAGGCTGTTCCCCCTGGCCACCCCCTCACCTCCCCATCAGAGGCTGTCACTCCCAGCCACCCCCCTCACCTCCCCGTCAGAGGCTGTCCCTCCCCCCACTGGACCCCCTCCTCACCTCCCCGTCAGAGGCTGTCCCTCCCCCCACTGGACCCCCTCCTCACCTCCCCATCAGAGGCTGTCCCTCCCCCCCTCACTTCCCCCACAGAGGCTGTTCCCCCCGGCCGCCCCCTCACCTCCCCATCAGAGGCTGTCACTCCCGGCCACCCCCCTCACCTCCCCGTCAGAGGCTGTCCCTCCCCCCACTGGACCCCCTCCTCACCTCCCCATCAGAGGCTGTCCCTCCCCCCCTCACTTCCCCCACAGAGGCTGTCCCCCCCGGCCGCCCCCCTCACCTCCCCATCAGAGGCTGTCCCCCTTCCGGCCGCCCCCCTCACCTCCCCCTCAGCGGCTGTCCCCCTGGCCGCCCCCCTCACCTCCCCATCAGAGGCTGTCCCCCCCCAGCTGCCACCCTCCTCACCTCCCCCAGAGGCTGTCCCCCGTCCGGCCGCCCCCCTCACCTCCCCACAGAGGCTGTCCCCCCCGGCCGCCCCCCCTCACCTCCCCATCAGAGGCTGTCCCCCCCCCCAGCTGCCACCCTCCTCACCTCCCCCAGAGGCTGTCCCCCCCCCCCGGCCGCCCCCCTCACCTCCCCCGCAGGTTGCAGTCAGTGAAGTACAGCTCCGAGATAAACTTCTCCACTCGCTCCAGAGTCGTCCTCCTGTTCTTCAGCACCAGGCGGCGGGACGGCGGCTCCTCCATAGCTCGGCTCTACTTCCCTGCACACAGCAATGACAGCTGCAGCGGCAGAGACCGATGTGTACACCGGAAGCGGAAGTGCCCGGAGCCACGAGCTGTGCACCGAGCGAGCGGCCGTGATTGTGCCGTACAGTGTGTGAGGAGTACGGGAGTACTCCAGCACAGTGAGCGCCAATCCTTCAGCTGTTGCAAAACTACAACTCCCAGCATGCCCTGACAGTATGCTTCTGGGAGTTGTAGTATTGCAGCAGGATTGGGACCACTGTCTAGGAGAACTAGTGACAGGATGTGACACTTGTCTGTAGCCAACAATTAGCTTCAAGCGTTTGTGTTATAGGACAGGCGAGAAAATCAAAGTAACCACCTGACTGGTTGCTAAGGACAACGGTTGCTCTCCAGTGTGCCCTCCTTACCCCTGGGCTTTGTTCACACAGTGTCATGGTATATTATTAATAAATAGAGCGCAATATTACAGGGGCTCCCCACATAGGTAAATTATTACAGGGGCTCCCCACATAGGTAAATTATTACAGGGGCTCCCCACATAGGTAAATTATTACAGGGGCTCCCCACTTATCTAAGAATCCGCTGCCTGCCAGGACCATAAAATAATAAACTACACAGTACTCACCTTGCCTAGTCCAGTGCCAGTACTGCTGCTATACTCTCCTCCCTCTGTGTACCCACTGCTGCCAGTCACTGAGGCCCTGCTGTCTTCAGAACATCATTGGGGTAAACAGAGACACTGGGGCAGAACAATGTGCTGGCCGGGTGAGGGGAGTACAGTCAATTTTATATTTCTTTTTCATAGTTCTGGAAGATGGGTATTCTAGCACATAAGAGGTGGGCCAGCTCTAAAGAACAAGAAGGTCCAGATGAGGGTCCTTCAGGTTACCCACTCTTCTCCTTGCTTCCAAGACATCGGAGCTTGACCAGCCTGCTATTTCATAATAACGTCCATTTGTACGAAAGACAGTCTTATTAATATTCTGGGTATATAGCTATTGGCTATATTAACACATGGCTGTTTTTATTAGAGGGACGTCATTTAACGACAATAAAGCTATTTGCCGTTAAATGCCATCCGTCCAATAAAACCAGCTCTGCAGGGAGAACATAATATAGAAGCTTTACTTACTTGTCTGCGTGTCCCTGCAGCCCTGCATCACAGGCTCCAGGATTATTTTTTTTGTGTACACAAACAAAACGGATGCATTTTGATCCATATCTCTCTCTTTCTCTCTCTCTCTCTCTCTCTCTCTCTCTCTCTCTCTCTCTCTATATATATATATTAATTACAAGTCAATGGAAAAACATATCCACAAATGCAGAAGTTTTTTCCCTCAAACAGACAGCAAAAACGCACTGTGAACCCAGGAAAAAGGGTAAGGGTGCCTGCACACTACGGAATTCCCACGTATGACCCGCAGAGGATTCAGTCGCTCATAGCTGCACGTGGCGGTGCACATCTCCGCCCGTACCATAGACACTATTCTAGGCACAGGCGGATTCCACATTCCGCCGAAAGAAGTGACAAGTCAATTCTTTCGGCGGAATGCAGAATCCGCCCCTGCATAGAACAGTGTCTATGGCATGGGCGGAGATGCGCGGCGACGGAATCATACGCGGGAATTCCTTAGTGTGCACGCAACCAAAGTGAGGAAAATGGAGGCACCAGAGCAGAGCAGAACTGGACTTTGTGAGGCAAGTAAGCAATATTTTCTGATTTTACAGCCATTTGTTATTTAATTGACATTGGAAGGGGTGTACCTATAAGGTAATATTACCTTTATGGTTTCTGTGAAATAAAATCACCGTCTGCATTATCCTTATATAATGATGCTGTGCTTATAATCCCTATGCAGCGACATCACTATAGTCCTTAGACAGTCACTGTGGGCATTATTGTGGAATTCTCACTTTATCACATGTGTGCAATAACCTTTTCCTTGGACTTGTATGTACTGTAATATCATTGTGTTGGTTACTCCCGTTGTGCGATATAACTTTGTTCATTATCCCTTTATAGTAATCCAATGGAATTATGATTCTGTGCTGTGACACCCCTGGTCTACATCATTCCTGCAGAAGAATGTTGTTGTGTGCCTCACATGAGTGTGCACATTTTTAGAGATAGAAGTTTATGAGATGCAGAGATTGCAGTCGCACCATGGAACCGCTGTTAAAAACGCAGATACTTTGAATAAAACCGGCTACCATTCACAACCTATTTTATCTAATCTTTATCAACCTTTCACGTAACTGGCTATGGACCATAAGGGTTATTCACATGTGGCAGAGCTGGGGCAAAACCCTATGTGGCTGTCCCATACATGTGAACAGCACTCACTGAAAACCAAGTGCTTTCTGCCAAAAAACCATTCAGATCAAATGGGACACATTTTTAGTCTCAGAAATGTCTAACAAATTTGCTGCATGTGAATACACCATAAAAAAGTGTAAAGGTTAGGCTTGGTCTGTACAGTTTTGAGCTATGTTCACACTATGTATTAACAACGGCCGCTGGATACGTTTAAGAAGATCTGGGAGCCCTGGGACACTTACTATGAGCTATCCCATTCAACCTAGGCAAGCCGTATATACTATTTTACTCATATCCTTGTGTACCTGTTCTGTCTGTGTCCTCCCCCAGTTTTTTCATTGTTGGTCATATGTGTGATGATTTATATATGCCTTTTCTACAGTTGATTGTGGATCCCTGTTGGCTCTGCCGGTACGTTCTCTTTAATAAAAATTTTCGCCAGACTTTTCCTTTAAGTATTGTACTGCCCCTCAAAAGTTATACAAATCACCAATATACACTTATTACAGGAAATGCTTATAAAGTGCTTTTTTCCCTGCACTTACTACTGCATCAAGGCTTCACTTCCTGGATAAAATGGTGATGTCACGACCCGACTCCCAGAGCTGTGCGGGCTGTGGCTGCTGGAGAGGATGATGGCAGGGGGATGCTCAGTGTCCCTCCAGTGCCCTGTGTCCCTCAGTGTCCCTCTACCATCATCTTCTCCAGCAGCCACAGTCCGCACAGCTCTGGGAGTCGGGTCGTGACATCACCATTTTATCCAGGAAGTGAAGCCTTGATGTAGTAGTAAGTGCAGGGAAAAAAGCACTTTATGAGCATTTCCCTTAATAAGTGTATATTGGGGATTTGTATAACTTTTGGGGGGCTATACAATACTTTAATAAAAATTTTCACTGGCCTTCTCCTTTAACCCTTAGACAACTCTGGACGTATTGTTACGCCATAGGTCGTCTGGGGACAGACTTCCATGGCGTAACTATACGTCCTGGGTGTTTCTCCGGCTATGAAGCGTGCTCCGGAGCGGAGCGCGCTTCATAGCAGGTGGGGGCCGGCTGCAATCAGCAGCCGGGACCTCACCGGTAATGACACGCTGCAGCGATCGCGCTGCCGCGTGTCATTAACTCCTTAAACGCCGCAGCGTTTAAGTGTGAGTGACAGGGGGAGTCCCCTGTCACTTACCGATCGTTAAAACGGACCGCCGGAGGTCTCTCACCTGCCTCCATGCGGTCCGATCGGCGATCTGCTGCACTGAGCCTGCATAGGCAGGCTCAATGAGCAGATTGCCGATAACACTGATCAATGCTATACCTATGGCATAGCAATGATCAGTGTCTGCAATCAAACTAGTGTATGTAAAAGTCCCCCAAAGGGACTTCAAATGTGTAAAAAAAAAAAGTTAAATTCACTAACACACTACCCCAAAACCCCTCCCCCAATAAAAGTCTAAATCACCCCCTTTCCCATTATATAAATAAAACATATAAAAATAAATAAACATATAATATACCGTAGCGTGCGTAATTGTCCAATCTATTAAAATATAACAAGCGTCATTGCGAACGGCGTACACGAAAAGAGGGAAAAATAGTGCGCGGATTACCGATTTAATGT
Source organism: Dendropsophus ebraccatus (assembly GCF_027789765.1). Lineage (NCBI taxonomy): Eukaryota > Metazoa > Chordata > Amphibia > Anura > Hylidae > Dendropsophus > Dendropsophus ebraccatus. The sequence continues at coordinate 148,330,314 of NC_091454.1, forward strand.
TACATTATATATAAAAAAAAAAAAAAAATCATAAAAAGTTATCAAAACGTCCAATCTTCACAAATATGGTATTAATAAAAACTAGAGATCATGGTGGAAAAAAGGATTTCATTTAAAAAAATATATATAACATTAGAGAATCTGTGTAACCTGCATATGGTTGTGTTCGGGCTGACCTATAGAGTAATAATATCATGTCCCTTTTACCATATAGTGCATTACATAGACACAGGAACCCCCCAAACGTTACCATATTGCATTGTTTTTTACGATTTCACCAATTTATATCTTCATAAATAATATATTTGGGATTCCAAAGACGCCATTACAAAGTACAACTACTCCTGTAAAAAACAAGCACTTACATGGCTTGTAGATAGAAAACTGAAAGTGCTGGAGCTCTTAGAAGGGGAGGAGGGAAAAAACGAAAGCGCAAAGATCAAAATTTGCACGGTCCACTGGGTCATTATGGGCCTTGTCCTCAAAGGGTTAATATTACTACTGTCACTGTAAAAAGCTACATTCATTGATTGCAGCACTCATGGACCTTCATCTACCTTCTTTATCAGAGTGTGCTCCTTGATTGTTCGTTATGTTTTAGTTTTACTATTTTGAGACTATGTGCGAGTCACACTTTCACATTTGAAACCTACTTATGTTATATTTAAAAAAATAAAAATTTATAAAAAAAAAAACAAAACACAACAGCTGCTGTTTGACACCACTATTGTTAGCAGTGTCAAACAATTGCCGTTGTTTAGAAATGGAAAAACAATCTTATGGATATAAAGGAAAATTACCTACCTCCTTCTCAAATCCAGGCCTGGCTTTGGCTTTAAAAAAATCTGTCAGATAGTACTCTCTGCGTAAAGGCTCCCTAATGGCATGTTTACACAGAGATTTATCTGACAGATTTTTGAAGCCAAAGCCAGGAATGGACTATAAGCAGAGAACAGGTCATGAAGGAAAGACTGGGATTTCCTCTATTATTAAATCCATTCCTGGCTTTGGCTCCCAAAATTGGTCAGATAAATCTATGTAGATGCAGCATAACCCATAATAATGATTTTTGCAACAATTAGTTTAATTAAGGCGTGAGTATTAATCACTCGTATCCAGTGTCACTGAGCTATGTACTTACTGTATAGTATTAACTTAAGGTATGTATTCTTTGTTTCCTTGCCCCGCAGACAACCTTTGGTTATTAGTTGTAATGTTTCGTTATTTATTCTGTGTACAACTAAACCCATGAAGGGCATGTTTGGGTAACTCGTTGTTACCCTCTTGTTTCTGTATTTCTTTTGTGGAAAATTAATAAAATAATAAAAAAAAACACAATTCCCATTATTTTACATGTTCATCTGGTCGATACTGCATTATCAGCTGGATAAAAATTACTGTATTTTCCGGCGTATAGGACAACCCCCAACTTTTCCAGTTAAAATAAAAGTTTGGACTATACTCACCATATAAGACTACCCCTCTTCCAACACACCAAATTATAAAAAAAAAAAAAAAAACACATTAGACTGCAGCGAGATCTGAGAAACAGAGAAGGAGGTACAGTTGTACCGGTAGGATAAAAGAGCGGGTTAGACAGGTGAAAAAGGTGTGTTTTTTGTTGTTTTTTTTTGCATACCTCGGACGCCTGCAGCTTGCTCTACCCTTCATACGGTCGCAGCATATGGTGGGGATGTGGCCGTTTTCAAGCTCCCCCCAACGTATATGGGGACTGCAGATTCTCCAGTCTGGTTCCAAATTTTTTCAGCACCCACCCTATAAGAAGACACCTGGCGAATAAGACGACGCCTGACTTTCGTGAAGATTTTCCTGGGTTAAAAAGCAGTCTTATACGCAGGAAAATACTGTACTTTAAAATCATTGCAATTTGGCCGCCATATGGGTGTGACTGAGAATCAATTAAGCACTGACTCTCAGTCACACTATGGCCGCAATACAGACACACTGTGTGGGAACTGTCAACTATTTCCGGCCGCTGTTTGGAAATAGTGAACTTATTTTGATATGAAACTACTTTTCATATAGAGTTATAGCTTGGTTTTGCTTTACCTGGGGCAAAGACTGTAAGCCCCCGTGGGCAGGGTGCTCTCTCGCTACATACCAGTCTGTCATTTCTTTTACTGTATTTATGTCCTTTCTTGATTATATTCGGTAAGTGGGTATATATACTGTAGGTTGACCTCATAGTCCTTTTGGTCACATAAAAAAAAAAAAAAAAAAATTGTAAAATATCAAAAAGTCCCTTCTAAACTAAAATGCATCTGGGTGCAAAAAATAATCCCTAATACAGCTTCCAGATGGAAAGCTAAAAAGTTATAAAAGGTGTAAGAACAGAAATTTTAGGTTCACACAACAGCAGTTATTTGATAATGACAATGAAAGTTACAGCTTTTAGAAGGTGAGAGGAAAAAGTTTGAAACTGAAAAGTAAACCCAACACACGAAGGGGTTAAACAAAAGTTTAAACTATTTTATTAAACATTTTAATATTTTGATATTCTGCAGTAATAAAAATACATTTTCCTTTTAAAACAATCAATATTTTGACAGAAAAACAATAGAAAAAGATACATTCTACCCCCCCCCCCCCCCCCCCCCCCCCGAAGGATCATATGGGTTAAAAGGATTCCCTCCAACAAAAAGGAATGAGATACATGAGTAGCAGGCTTCTCTCACGACCAGGCTTGCATTAGGTGTTGTTCATGGCGTCACTGTAGTATGTACAGCTGGGGATGCAAAGATACATGGCAAATTAATATATGTATCATTCTGGATTTTTGATTTGTGCAAGTAAACTAACATATTGTAGGTACAAAGCATATGGCATAGTAACCATCAGCATCATGATCATTGCTTTCCGTTTACAGCCATAAAATTTGCTCTACACCTTACATTGGCCAAGAACGAAACCCCCGGGTGCCTTGTTGGATTGTAATATATTTCCTTTTGCAGCTATAACAATTCTGATTATAGGAAATCTGTTAACTGTATTGATACAGTCTGGAAAGTTGTGTATCAGGGTGGAAACATAATAAAGAAACGATACTAACTAGAGATGAGCAAATATACAGTAAAGGACCAAGCGATCTGTATTCAGCTCATCGGGCTGTGGTGCTTTGAAATGTGATCTGCTCTGTGCCGCTCCTTCCCAGGTGCTGGGAAAAGATGGATCCAGTCCTGGGAATCTTCTCCCAGTTTCCCAGGATGGGATCCATCTTTTCCAGCACCTGGGAAGGAGCAGCTTGGAGCGGAGCACACTTCAAATCGCCGCAGCCCGATGAGCAGAATACAGATAGGGACGAAGCGCTTCGCTTCGTCCTTACTGTATATTCGCTCATCTCTAATACTAACCCATCCTGTTTCCTTTGCAGCCTCAGTGCCACCACCAGCCTCTAGTCGGCTGAAGCTCAACCAGTCAGTGACTGCAGATGTGTTCCGCCTCAGTCACTGATGGGCTCAGCCGGAATTTTTTAGACTGGGTCATGGCGTGACAGTACAAGGAGCTACAGAACACCAGCAGGAGACTGAGCAGTGGGGCTGTGGGGACAGTAGAACGGTAAGTATGACTTTATCATGTTCCTACACCCCACTGCCCTGGTTTTTCACAGTTTGCCAGAGTTCCCGTAAGTTATCACCATCATTTAGTATAATGAATTCAGGTTAATAGCTCACCAGATTTTCTTGTTCTAGGTCTTAACTTTGGAGAGTTCCGTGGCTGAGTGCCCACATCAGACTTCAGCTTCCTTGGCCTGGGTTTAGGTGTGAGGACTTTCTCTGACTGCTGCATTGTAGCTTTTACCCTTTTTGTTGGAGTCTTTGAGCCTCTTTGGGACATTCGTCTACCGCTCTTCACTTCAGGGTCAGTAACGGCTTTCTTTCCTCCCTGCAGCCTCTTTCCTCGCACTCCCGTATTTCTCATTTTAGTTTCTTCAGTTGACGTTTCCAGCAACTTTGCCCTTTTCCTTTTCACTGGAGTTTCCGCACCTGCTTCAACCTTCACTTCATCCTTACGTTTTTTCCTCGCAGCTTTTGATTGTTCCCTTGTAGCTTTTCTTTTAATTGCATTGGTTTCAACCTGTGAATACAAGTGATAAATAATATATATATATATATATATATATATATATATATATATATATATATATATATATATATATATATATTTTTTTTTTTTTTTTTACACTATTTTTTTCCAGAGAAGGTATGTAGTGGTGATATCTTTAACCCTGTTTTCACAGCTGTAGAAAATCAGCTCCCAATGCAGTCTGCCTTTACAATTTGTTAAAAGAGGCCTCATTCACATGTCTGCAATCATGGACCCATGATTGTTGACAGCAGTTTGCACCTCTGTAGTGGTCCGCAATTCATGGACCACTACATTTTAGACAGTGGCCCATTCCACAACTGCTGATCCGCACAACAGCATGTCCTATTGAATAGGCACATTAAAATCAATGGGGGAGATTTATCAAACATGGTGTAAAGTGAAACTGGCTTAGTTGCCCCTAGCAACCAATCAGATTTCACCTTTCATTTTCCAAAGAGTCTGTGAGGAATTAAAAGTGGAATCTGATTGGTTGCTAGGGGCAACTGAGCCAGTTTCACTTTACACCATGTTTGATAAATCTCCCCCATAATGTGTTTTAAATTTGTCTCTACCTGTGGATCCGCAATTACGGACAGATTTTGCAGACGTGTGAATGAGGCCTACTTAATTCTAATGAGGTCTTATTGTGGTAAATACTAGTGATTAATACAAAGTGTTAAGGAGCTCTTAAAAAGTGTGTCTGAAAAAGAATGAAAGCAGCTAAAACTGTAAAGGGGGGGGGGGGGCACCAACTCCATATAAAAGGTTGGAAGAATCTAACCTACTGTTATGTTTACATAAAGCCAGGGCACTGAAAAAGATGGTAGTTTTCTTACTTTCATCCTCAGTGCAGTTTTCCTAAAATATTTTTTATCAATATGTTAATATTGCACTGATGGCAGAGCTTACAGCAGCCTCCCCTCTGTATGAATATTTAGCCCCTGCTCTGCAGTGATGAGTGGAACAAGTGACATTATTGCAGAGTGCTGCCTAATTATTCATAAAGAATGAGCGGGCAGGCAGGCAGTTTGGTTCATAGAGGGATGTAGCACAGCCCCCAGCTCACCAAACCATGTCATTAACATATCAATTAAGGAGACCAAAAAAAATCTCAACATACCGGGGTCTATGGCAGGTTAGATTCTTGTGTCCCAATACAACTGTGTGTGTGTGTGTGTGTGTGTGTGTACACACACACACACATCTGAATATACATACAAACATTTTATATATAGTATAAAAGTATTTTAGGTAACTTTAATGTTTTAAAAAATTGATACCTTGATTGGTTTGATATCGATATCCACCGACTTGCGTTTCTTTTGCTTTTTCTTCCCTAGAATTTTATTAGGGAAGATGATTTATATAAAGAAAACACGACATAAATATAAACAGAACCTAAACTTTGCTTTATATCTGCAGTTAACCCATGGCCTGCTGTATTAATCACACATCAGAGCTGGCTATGTATCATGGTTTCTGTCAAACAGAAACCATGAAGCACGTGTAAAGAGCACCTCAAAAGAGCTGTCCATTGTTAAAAAAGATAGCTGATCTGTGCCTCAAACAGTGCCATATTTGTCTAGTGGGAGGTTGTGTCGACAGGTACGGCACGGTCTTTGGAAGAAAGCAGCTTTGATTTTCTATCCCCTTTAATTAGCAGAATATAAATACAGTGGTGCCTTGGATTACGAGTATAATTAGTTCCGGGACTGCTTGTAATCCAAATCCACTCTTAAACCAAAGCAAATTTTTCCATAAGAAATTATAGAAATGCAGACAATTGGTTCCACACCCCCAAAATAATGATTAATCTGAACAACATGTAAAACAAATAAAACAAACATTCAGAAACAGCAGAATATGTGATATTATAATGGGAAACAAGGGCTGACAGAGACTGCAGGGAGCATGAAGGAATGAGCTGGGCAGATGTGGGCACATACATGCAGCACTCTCTGTCCGGGGAGAGAGGGGTTACAGCTATGAAGATATTACCTCCACAGTCCTGTCACCTGATGCAAGCCCCAGCCCAAAGTGGATCTGCTATGATTTGGAAGGTGAGGGAGACTTCCTGTGTCAGAGTTCAGTGCTGTAGACCCAGCTATGCAGAGACCATGCCACTCCCACCCAGTACAGGAAGCTCTTACGCCAAAGCAATGCTCTTACACCAAGTCACTATATATACACATACTATATATTACCAGTCATAAAAAATAAAAAAAATAAAAAAATAAAAATAAAAAAGAGCTGAGCAGTGACTGGTTGCTATGGGCAAGAAAGAACATTCTAGCTATAAGACTGCTTTATAACTCTTCCCCAGAGTCTTTAAAAAGAGAATTTGGTGTTGCCCCCATTACAGTTCAACAGTTGGTGTAATATGAGCTAAACAGCTGTAACAGTAAGTAAATAAAAGGAATGGAAAAGGTCACATTCAGTATGGAGAAAGTTACCTTTTGGAGCAAGGGGGCCTGGTTCTCCCTAAAAACAGACAAAACAAAACAAAAAAAACTTTAGAACTCTAAGTGACTACAGTCACATTTCTGCAACAGAAATTGACAACCATGCCCACCCCACTCATCTTCCATCTCACCGGAAACCAGACTGTCCTTCCATTGCTATCTCTAAGAGATTTCATTCCTGGAACACTGTAACACTGAAACCACTGTTGTAGAACAGAATAGTCCCCTGTATGCCACGGGTCATAACCTTTACCTCCTAAGGAAAGAAGCAGGAAGACAAAGGGCACTTCCATTTTAGAATACTATTTCACCTAGTTTGGCTCAAAACATTGTAAGGGTGCCTTCACACACACCGGAACCACAGCGAATTTCACACTGCGAATTTGAAGCGAAATCTGCTGTGGATCCCGTTCATCCCAATGAAAATACATACTCGTGTATGTAAGTTAACCCCCCGCCAGCCAGAGCATACATCACCTCCTCCCCACTCCAGCTCACTTTAAAGGTTCCAGGCGTCTGCTTGTCCAGTATGTACTGGATCCAAAGCAGATTTTGCAGCATGAAATCCGCTGCGGACCCGGTGTGTGAAGCTACCCTTATAGTAATTTCTTCTTACCCAATTTAGTCACCTCCATAGGCACCAAATAACAAAGCTGTAGAAGGTCCGGGTTTTCTTTCTTGATCTTGACTTTCTTACTAAGAGAGAGGTCTCCATTCTGTAACATAATGTTACTAATTCAATACCAATAGAATATAAAGATCTGTGTATAAGTAAGAAATAATAGCACTTGTCAAGGCATTTATCAGTGTTCAGATACCAGATCTAATATTATCAGTGACAATAGGAGCTGTATATAACAGTGGCTGTACATTGGATTTTCAAAGGCCTTGTCTGACCTGACTCTGATTCTTCATGCTTTCCAAGACCGAACGAGCTGGCATAAATGGAGGAATCTGTGACCTGGCCATAAGAAATATGAAATAGTTAACATGGAAAATCATAAAACTGCTACTAATGTTAAATTCTAATTATACAGACCGAAACAGGATCTCTGATCGTAAGTAGTTGCCAATGCCATTGAAGTATTTCTGGTTCAGCATGACTTCACAGATAGGCTTGTCAAATGGTCTGTCAGACAGGTGTTTTAAGACATTCTCCCTTTATGGAAAAAAAATATCAGATAAAATTCAACTAAAATACATAATAGGGGACATAAAGCAAAAAGCTAAGCTACATGTGGTCTGTCCTCCATGCTAGAATATTTGTCACATAACCGTGTTTTATGTATGATAATGGTCTGATATGAGACAATGCACCATTGACATGGTTGCTCTTGAAGTGGACATACACTTTAGACAGCTGAAAGCCAACTCTCATTTGTCTGACAGCAGTTCCTCCTTGCCCACCACAACCCATGCATGCCATGTTCCCATTAAATAAGGATGGGAGTGGTATAGTAAGCTGGCAGACACCTCCGCCAGCAGTTTAACTCCTGTGAGAACACAATGAATAGGCACATTGAAATTCAACAAATCTGACCTCAACAGACATCGGAGGAAAGTCACAACATCCCCATACACATGCTGGCCTATAAATACTTGTCATTATCATATCTCCTCATGTAAATTTTAGAGTCTGCACAATAAATGTGATCAGCTGAGGGTTGGGTGTTTTCACGCTCCTCGCTGTCCCTTTTACACAGTCTGATTATCGGCAAAAGGAGCATTGATTATGTCTGCAGATATATCGAGAATAACACAAAGCCTATGCTTACCTTTATGCATTCCCCCGGCGTTCTTCTGCAGTGTCTTCGATGTCTCCCTCTGATCGCAGCTGCCACCACTTCAGAGACAAACTCGTCTCAGCAGTGATACGCTGCTCAGCCAATCAGTGGCTGTTGCGCTGTCCTGTCGAAGTCAGTGATTGGCTGATTTGACTGTCACTCTTGGAAGTGGTGGCAGTTGCGATCAGCAAGGGGAAACCGGAGACGCTGTAGAAGAAAGCTGGGGGAGAGCAGAGAGGTAAACATAAGCTCATTGTTATTTTCCATGAGTCTGCAGCACCATATGGATAACCCCTTTAAAGCTGTATACTCGAAAAAAAGGACTTTAATCCCCTGGGCACGTGACAGGCAGTGGCAGGAAAGTAGTAATCTGGGCCGCTCCCCGCCCATATCTAGTCACCGCGCTCTGCCTGTCAGGAATGGTGATTTAAATAACTTTTGGGGGGGCAATACAATACTTTAATAAAAATTTTCACCAGACTTCTCCATTAAGGGGAATGTACCATCAGGCCTGAGCTGAAGCACTGGAGGTGGGACGACTCACCCCCAGTGGCCCCCCACCTGGCCTCCAGTGCTTCAGCTCAGGCCTGATGGTACATTCACTTTAAAGGGGTTATCCAGCGCTACAAAAAACATGGCCACTTTCCCCCTACTGTTGTCTCCAGATTGGGTGGAGTTTTGAAACTCCGTTCCATTGAAGTAAATGGAGCATAAAGGACAACTCCCGTGGGACTCCTTCCCCCCCCCCCCCCCCAAAAAAAAAAACACAGACACACACAGACACCATACTCACCATCCCTCCGGTGACGATCGCCACTCCATTCGCCCGCCGTCCGCCTCACCGTCACCGCCGTCCAGTGATGTCTCTGATTTCCGGGTCCTGGGGATGGAAAAGGCTGCCAGTGCGCTTGCGCACCGGCAGCCTTTTCATTGGCTGGAGCGCATCACATGGCTTCCAGCAACCTCAGCCAATCAGGGCTGACGAAGCTGGAAGGCATGTGATGCGCTCCAGCCAATGAAAAGGCTGCTGGTGCGCATGTGCACCAGCAGCCTTTTCCGTCCCATTCACTCTCTATGAAGACGCCGAGGAGGAAGACGACCCGGACCGGACTGCCCCCCGGCTCTGACGTCGTCGTCACCAGATGCCGCCCGGGAGAAGAGGACCGTGATGATCGTAATAGGTAATGTATATATTCTTTAACTTCCGGGCGGGGGAAGGGGGCCAGACCGGGTATTTAACCACATTACAAAGTTATATAACTTTGTAATGTGTGTTAAATAAGCTAAAAAAAAAATTTTTGTGGGAGTTGTCCTTTAATTGCAAACTGCACTTGAACTGGAGACAACAGCAGGGGGAAAAGTGGCCATGTTTTTCTAGCGCTGGATAACCCCTTTAAGGAATGTAAACATCTCTACTAGAGATGAGCAAACCTCGAGTCCATCCGAACCCGAACTTTCGGCATTTGATTAGCGGTGGCTGCTGAACTTGGATAAAGCCTTAAGGCTATGTGGAAATCATGGATATAGTCATTGGCTGTATCCATGTTTTCCAGACAACCTTAGAGCTTTATCCAAGTTCAGCAGCCCCAGCTAATCAAATGCGATCAATCGGGTTCGGATGGACTCGAGCATGCTTGAAGTTCGCTCATCTTTAATCTCTACATGTTTAGAAGGTCAGCCCCATATTGTAATGGCTTCACTAAATATACAAAATATTTAGTGATAGAACAGATTTGTCTTGAACAGTTATATCCGCCTTAGGCCTCACTGAAGCTTAATTTTACACAACAGCCAATATAAAAAGGCAAACTGCAGTGTAAATCATGGGGAAGGGATAGTTAAACATTATGAGCCTTACAAGACAGTAGGAGTAAATAAAGGGGCTATTCAGCATTAGAAAAACATGGCCTTTTCTTTTAGACACAACACCACTCTTGTCTTCAGTTCAGGTGTGGTTTGCAATTAAAGGGGTTATACAGCGCTAACAAAACATGGCCACTTTCTTCCAGAGACAGCACCACTCTTGTCTCCAGTTTGGGTACAGGTTTTGCAACTTGAATAGAGCTTAACTGCAAACCACACCTGAACTGGAGACAAGAGTAGTGCTGTCTCTGGAAGAAAGTAGCAATGTTTTTCTAATGCTGGATAATCCCTTTAAGGCTACCAGAAGTCACACCTATGCAACCATCTGATCACTGATGTGCCCCAATAGCGTGGAGCTTTACAGAAGCCAATGCTGCCGGAAATAAATCTCAGGTTTATACAGCACATACATAAAGAGTACAGAGCTAAATGCAGTGACAAATAAAGTAGTTGCAGCATTTCATTGTTAGAAAGTTCTCATTTATTCACCTGAAACGTTCATATTCGGTCATCACACAAGGCCCACGTTCCAGCTGCCAGGGGCTATTGTAATGCCAGCTTCCAAAGCGCCGTGGGTCTACAAAGCACAGTACTTTGCGGGGAGCATCCACAGTGTAGAAGCGCAGGTGAGCGTGCTTAGGGAGGTCATCCTCCGTGGCCAGCTTGAAACCTCCAGACATGCCGAACCTGAAGAGCACACAGGCCACTTCAGCTGCATTTGCCGCAGGTGTGAGGATCAGCTTCAGCTCCTTTCCCCGGGACACAGCACTGATGGTGTACTCTGCACAGCTGAACGGCACCTCTGGATTTTTGCTTACCGCTGACTTCTCCACTTTACCTCCAAAACACAATCGATCACATACTCTGTTGACATAGACACTGGCAAGGTGAAGCTCTGGGCCTTCTGGCATGTCTGCAATGTAATGAGGAGCAGGTTATATACAGGTACTATAACCACAGAGCAATAAGGGGTCAGGGAGCACAACCTCTGCTGCACTGCAACCTGACAGGAGGCACAGGAACACTGCACCCTCTGGGGGGGACCCCAATGCTGCCAACTGCCAGCCCAGAGGAGGGGCACTGACTGTGGGGGGCAAGCCAAACAGCCACCACAGAAAGCTGCAGCAGCCCACTTATATGAGCTGTTACCCTGCCATGTAGCAGCTGTAGGCAGCAGTGTACAGTATTCTGCTACATCTGGGACAGTCAGTGTGAACAGACGCTTACCTAACTCCCACTGAGCAGGATCTAAGCGGCTCTATGTGATGTGTTGTACACAGCACCTGGGCTCTCCACACCACCCACCCATGTGCTCACCAGGCTGGAGTCCCGCCCCCTGTGGAGGTTATGTAAGCTGCACGATGCTGCCCCCTGCTGTCCTGGCACACTGTCACTGCTGCCTCCGCCCGTCACACACTGTTATTACCCGGGCAGATTACCAACCTGGAGCGTTATCACACCGCTTCCTGTTACTTCTCTCCAGTATTAGTCCTGCACCTGGTAACGCCCCCTCACTTCTTATTGGTTGTTTCAGCCGAGGAGGCGTGTCCAGCCGACGCTGTGCATGCTGGAACTTGTAGTCTTTGCTGGTGTAACAGCGCTGACGAGCAGTAGAGGGCATAGCAGCTACATCTTTGGTGTGTTCGCATGTTTCTTTGTTACCAATCGGAATATTTCTCTCCTCTGTCTCTCCTGTTGTGTAGTTACACATAGATATACATGAGGGCGGTAACACTGCCTTCTTTCCCATAGCCAATCCTCGTTAGTATAGTGGTAAGTATCCCCGCCTGTCACGCGGGAGACCGGGGTTCGATTCCCCGACGGGGAGGCTCATTTTATTTATATACTTTTAGAACTTTGGTGTGAAGATGTGACATGATGCTGCCTGCGCATATATCATCACTGTATTTCCTCCGGAAACCAGTGCCCAGCATACCCCATGCTCACATCCTCCAGTCTATGTTACAGGCTTACTTTGTGTGTGTATATATACTGTATATTACAGGCTGACATTGTGTGATATATATATATATACTGTATATTACAGGCTGACATTGTGTGATATATATATATATATATATATATATATATATATTGTATGTTACAGGCTGACATTGTGTGATATATATATATATATACTGTATGTTACAGGCTGACATTGTGTGATATATATATATATATATATACTGTATGTTACAGGCTGACATTGTGTGATATATATATATATATATATATATATATATATATATATATATACTGTATATTACAGGCTGACATTGTGTGTGATATATTATATATATATATATATGCTTTATGTTACAGGCTGACGTTGTGTGAAATATATATATATATATATATATATATATGCTGTATATTACAGGCTGGCATTGTGTGTTTATATATGCTGTATGTTACAGGCTGCCATTGTGTGTTTATATATATATATATATATATATATATATATATATATATATGCGCGCTGTATATTACAGGCTGGCATTGTGTGATATATATTTATATATATATATATATATATATATATATGCGCTGTATATTACAGGCTGATATTGTGTGTTATATATAAAGGCCGCGGCACAGTACAGGTCACGTATATAGAGAGAGTGGTACACCTGATTTGTCACGAAAACGTACAATTTTCAGCTGTGTGTAATTGGCCGGTTAGCTCAGTTGGTTAGAGCGTGGTGCTAATAACGCCAAGGTCGCGGGTTCGATCCCCGTACGGGCCAGTAATGTTTTCCTTCTTACGTGCCTATTATTGCCATGTTACCCTTGTTACTGCTGTGAACTGTCACATTGTGCACTCCTCACCATGCAGCAGCACATTAGTTATTGTTACTGATTCCTTACATTTTATTGCTCATTGAAGGTTATTATGCTTCCAACACAAGGAAATCGCCCCAATAGGCAAACCAGCTCTGTAATAAAAAATCTAAGAGCCAATCCTCGTTAGTATAGTGGTAAGTATCCCCGCCTGTCACGCGGGAGACCGGGGTTCGATTCCCCGACGGGGAGGCCAGATTGTTTTTTACCTTAAATTAATTGACTTCCATCACTTTTGGAGCTGTTATATGAAGGTGTGATATGACGGGTGCACCCACAGATACATTATGCTGCATGACCACTGGAGATAATAACCTACTGTATGAGCAGAGTCGCTCTGGTGTATTTTACAGGTGGGCTATCATATAAAGCTGTGTACCCCGATACACGTATAACCATCACAGTATGATGATAGCAGAGACTGCATAACCACTTGAGATAACCTAGTGTATGAGCAGAGATGCTCTGGGGTCTGGTGTATATCCCAGGCTGACATTGTGTGTTATATATAAAGGCTTCTCTGCAGTACAGCTGTAGAGGTCACACATATTGGCTCATATCAGTTGTCATCTCACGTTTATCATACTATTTATCAAGCTCCTATAGAGATATTTAAAGGGGAACTCCAGATAAGAAAAGTGCATTAAAAGTTATATAGATGTGTCTATACAATGTATTACTGTATCTGTGCGGTTCTGGTAGCTGATAGACATCCAGGCAGTGAAGAAAAATGGCCTCTGTGCCAATTCACATTGTCTCCTGCTCCTGCTGCTATCCCCCCTTAGGAGACAAATATTCCATGCCTCTGTCTCACATTGTGTGTGTTTGCTGAGCACAGGCTGATGATGCAGACAGGAAGCAGCAGGTGTTTCTGATTATGCAAAAGTTTTCAGAGAAATTAGGGCTGTGTTCACACATTTTGGAGTGTCATTGCAGAACTGCAGCATCTGCACAAAAATGATGCAGTAACACAAATAGATAATGCTAAACAGCAGAGAGGATAAAAGCCGACACTGCCAATCCCACCTGCACAAAAAACAAGGCATAAACAGTATATCCCATGCAATATAATATCGGATAAAGTCCTTTTTGTGGGAATCAACTTCAAAGATAAAAGATGCTTGTGTGAAAAGGAAAAGAAAAAAAAATTAATTCAAAAAGTTCTTTGCTTTATTCTAATATCAGCATTACAGGTAGAGAATGCAGCGTGCTTTGCGGGTGGGACCACAATGAAATGATAAAGTACTGCAAATAATTTAGTAACACAATGAAACTGCAATGTGTGAACACAGCCTAGATGTTCTGCAACAGCTTTGGGTGGGGAATAGGCAGGATGGGGGACTGTGATGGAACAGCTGAGGGAAAGCATTGCATTCTGTAACCTGTAGTACATCTGCTCAACCAGGAAGTACAGAAACACAAAACAGAACAAACACCCCAAAACAAATGGATTTTTGGTAGTTTCAAAACTGGGATAGATAGGTAAGTATTGTTATATGCTTCTGCAGAAGTTTCATTTTTTTACCTCTACCTGGAGTTCCCCTTTAATTATAACAATAGCTACTATCGGCATCAACCCCACCAGCATTTTTAGTTATACAATAATAAAACTTAGCTAATGTGTAAAAAAAATAAAAAAGTTGCATTTTATGGCATTTAGAGTCCAGCACTGTAATTTTTTTTTTCAAACAGCAGGGGAGGGGGGGAACACAATTACCATCACTACTCACCTCTCCCCGTACCTCTCCAGAGCTGGATCACCGCTCTGGCACCCCCACTGTGCTCAAGGATCTTCTTATCTGCCAGCATCACGACCTCGTTGATGGACAGCCCACTCAGCCAGCCAGTGACTGGGGTATGAAACCACTTCATTACCCCGTTGATGGACAGCCGGCTCAGCCAGCCAGTGACTGGGGTTGGAAACCACTTCATGATTACCTTGATGGACAGCCCACTAGGCCAGCCAGTGACCACTTCACTTCAGTCACTGATCAGCTGAGCAGGCGGTCCATCAACCGAGTTGGCATTTCCCCCACATTGTGACATCCTCACAACTCAAGGGAAAAAGTGGACATTTAGCTCGGTTGATTAGAGCGAGGGTTTAATAATGCCGAGGTTGTGGGTTTGATCCTGGTACGGACCATGTAACTTTAGGCTTTTGCTTGAACACCAGAAGTATCATTGAGCTGTTATGCGTCTATATACAGCGCATGGAGCACTGAAGATGATGGCAATTACCTTGATCCTCAGTGCCATTTTCAGGAACGTTGTAGTGTATATATGAAGGCAGCTTGGTGCTCTCTGCAGTGATGAGCACCGGAGTGACATCACTACAGAGCACAGCCCCAATATTCTGCTAGATCTGCTGGACTAGCACTCGTTTACTGAGCTATTACAGTGGCCGATTATTGGGCAGCAAGGGCTGCACAGACATCGTTAGCGATGTCTGTACAGCCCTTGCATTTAGTGTAAAATAATAAATATTAACTCACCTTACCACGTTCCCGATTGGCTGAGCAGCCGTGGCCTGTCCTCGCAAAGACTGGAGCAGAAGCAGAGCGGCACACACCGTGGAAGGCCTCCAAGGAAGCCCGGTAATGCGGTAAGGTTAGTTAATATTTATTATTTTACACTGTAATCATCAGTCGTTGGCCGCACATCGCTATTACACGTAGGAATGTGAGGTCAGCGCCCGATGATCTTATGTCTGAACCAGTGGCGTAGCGACCGCGACCGGGCCGCTACCAAGGGGGGGCCCTCGAGGCCCCCCTTACCACAGCACTGCCCGCCTCCCACTCCCTCTTGTGACCGCAAGCAATGTTTTGCTTGCGATCACAAGAGGCAGGGGCCCCCGGCTGTCTTGCGGCCCCCAGGGAGCTCTGTGTGCGGCGGGGGGGGGGGGAAGTACTTCCAGCGCAGGGAGCATCGCGTTAAGGAAAAAACAGGTCCCGCGAAGCTCCGCCCCCTCCGCGATAAGCCCCGCCTCCCGCCGGGGGAAGCCCGCCAGCGCGTGTGACCTGGGGGCTACAGAAATCATGCAGGTGAGTATACATTTTTTTGTTTTTAAGGGGATGATGGGGGTGTAGTGGTATGATGATGGAACAAGAGGATGATGAGGATGTAGTGGTATGATGATGATGGAACAAGAGAATGATGAGGGGTGTAGTGGTATGATGATGATGGAACAAGAGGATGATGGGGTGTAGTGGTATGAGGATGATGAGGGGTGTAGTGGTATGATGATGATGGAACAAGAGAATGATGAGAGGTGTAGTGGTATGATGATGGAACAAGAGGATGATGAGGGGTGTAGTGGTATGATGATGGAACAAGAGGATGATGGGGGTGTAGTGGTATGATGATGATGGAACAAGAGGATGATGAGGGGTGTAGTGGTATGATGATGGAACAAGAGGATGATGAGGGGTGTAGTGGTATGATGATAATGGAACGACGATGATGGGGATGTAGTGGTATGATGATGGAACAAGAGGATGATGAGGGGTGTAGTGGTATGATGATGGAACGAGGATGATGGGGATGTAGTGGTATGATGATGGAACAAGAGGATGATGAGGGGTGTAGTGGTATAATGATGATGATGATGGAACAAGAGGATGATGGGGGGTGTAGTGGTATGATGATGAAACAAGAGGATGATGAGGATGTAGTGGTATGATGATGAAGGAACAAGAGGATGATGGGAATGTAGTGGTATGATGATGATAGAACAAGAGGATGATGAGGGGTGTAGTGGTATGATGATGATGGAACAAGAGGATGATGGGAATGTAGTGGTATAATGATGATGGAACAAGAGGAGGATGAGGGGTGTAGTGGTATGATGGAACAAGAAGATGATGAGGATGTAGTGGTATGATGATGATGATGATGGAACAAGAGGATGATGGGGGGTGTAGTGGCATGATGATGGAACAAGAGGATGATGGGGGGTGTAGTGGCATGATAATGGAACAAGAGGATGATGAGGGGTGTAGTGGTATGATGATGAAGGAACAAGAGGATTATGAAGGAACAAGAGGATGATGAGGGGTGTAGTGGTATGATGATGGAACAAGAAGATGATGAGGATGTAGTGGTATGATGATGATGATGGAACAAGAGGATGATGGGGGGTGTAGTGGTATGATGATGGAACAAGAAGATGATGAGGATGTAGTGGTATGATGATGATGGAACAAGAGGATGATGGGGGGTGTAGTGGTATGATGATGAAACAAGAGGATGATGAGGGGTGTAGTGGTATGATGGTGAAGGAACAAGAGGATGATGAGGATGTAGTGGTATGATGATGATGGAACAAGAGGATGATGAGGATGTAGTGGTATGATGATGATGGAACAAGAGGATGATGAGGGGTGAAGTGGTATGATGATGAAAGGGCAGGAGGATGAAGGGGTAGTAGTATTATGGTGGAGGTGGTTGTAGTATGATGATGGAGGGGCAGGAGGATGAAAGGGGTAGTAGTATGATGATGGAGGGGCAGGAGGAGGGGACAACATGGGGGGCATCTGTAAGGGGGATAAAATGGGGGGCATCTATATGGTTGATAACATGGGGGCAATCTATATGGGGGATAACATGGGGGGCATCTATAATAGGGACAACACAGGGGGCCATCTATAAGGGGGAAACATTGGGGGGGCCATCTATAAGGTGGACTACACAGGGGGTGTATACAATAGGGGGATATGTACTATAAGGGAGTCACATAGAGTCAGGCTACCCACTAAATGAGGGTGTAAAGGGGCCAATACAGATGTGCAGTTTGTAGAGAGATGAGGATGGTGTCAGTGTGAGGAGCCTAATATGTTTGTCTGGCAGATTCTGTGGATTTGTGGCTCCAAAAAGTTCTCATAATGGCCCTGGGCAGATGGAGAAGATGAAAAGGGAAGAACTCCGATCAGAGAAGACGTCTCCTGTGAGTCACCTGATATATTTGCACTGTAATGTATGTGGTGTATAGAGCCTGTGTAGAGCTGGGGCCACCTCTATATGACTGGATGAGGTGATATTGGTCTATGTACAGAGGATTTTATTCAGTAGCAGCGGTTGTGTTAGTCAGTATGTGGTAAGGGGGGGGGCCCAAGTTGACCTCTTGCACCAGGGCCCAAGAGACATTAGCTACGCCCCTGGTCTGAACCTAAGGAAACGATCAGCCGATGATTGTTTCATAGGCTAATTATTCTCTTTATTACATGGAGCGATAATTGGCCGAATCAGCCGGAATCTGGCCGTGTTATAGGGCCCTAAGTCTGGTAGCCCCCAGTGCACCAAACCGCCTCATTTACATATCTAATAAAATACAAAGTTCCCACAAATGATGCCAAGGATCAAGGTAAGAAAATTACCTTCATCCTCAGTGTCCTGTGGGCTATAGCCACATAACAGGTTAGATTCTTCTTACCCGCTATTACTTAACCTTTAAAAGGGTAATATATCTAGAGGATAGCTGAACAGTGACTGGTGTCGGTGCTGACACCCAGCATCCTGTGGAGAGCTTATCTGTCTATTTCCCTGGCTGCCATGACAACCAATCTCAACCCCCACAGGTGCATTGTGGGAGGGGGTGATCAGAGGCTAAACAGAAAAGGCACCTGTCATACCAACAGGTGCTGCCGTCACTGTTGACTGCATTTCTTTTAGTTTTAAAACCACAGAGGGATATATGAAAAGGGGCGGCTAATACAATATGAGGGCACAGAGGGACCTGGACTGGATGGCAGAAGAAAAGTAAATGACTGAAGAGAATGTTACCTGTGTCACTGCATATAAGAACAATCATTATTTGTACAGTCTGCAAATCCTGTGTAGTACTGGTATCTACCACTAAATAGGGAGATAGTGATCATAGTATAGTATAGGATTTTATTCATTAACACTATTGTGGTAATAGCAGTGGTCACGTTGTGATGGTATTTGTCCATTGTATACTGGTAGTATTGGTAATACTGGTCCTGATATACTGGACTTGCCAGCAACTAACCTGCTATAATCTACAGCAGCAGCATAGTGGGTGAAATTGTAGCACATCTCATCTGCACACTGCAGCTAAGACCTACAGTGTAAGGTAACCTATACAGCAGTTTTTTTTTTTTTTTTTTTAATTTCTTTATTTTGAAGTCACAAAAAAAGAAGAAACGGACAACATCTTCCCGCTCCTTACCGCAAACATATGAGACATGTCAATAAAGAACAACTTTAGCAATGTTCCAGCAACATCTTAGTAAGACACCAAAAGAAAGGAAATATATAACAGCTCAGGAACAAATGAAAACCAAGACACCCTCTTATTAGAGGCCCAAGTGAGTAAGAGTCTCCACCGTAAAACACCAGTTGATCCTATCAAATGCTTTTTTTAGCATCGGCTGATAACAGCTTCATTGGTAGGTCAAGAGATTTGGCTTTCTGGATCAGATCTATGGCTCTTATGGTGTTGTCTCTGGCCTCTCTACCCGTCATAAAGCCCACCTGGTCATGGTGAATGATCCCCTCTAGAACCATGGATAACCTAGTAGCAAGGATCTCCACATTGAGCAATGATATGGGGTGGTATGAACTACACAATGTACTATCCTTCCCTTCTTTAGGTATCACCGAAATATGTGAGCATGTGGGGTCCAGGGGCAGTTCCGCGTCCCCCGAGTCCGCATTAAAAGCTTTATAAAATAAGGGGCCAATTGAGGTTGGAATAACTTATAATAAGAGATTAGCAAACCTGCCGAGGTTCGGGTTCGTATGAACCTGAACTCTCGGCTTCTGATTCCCGCTGTCTGCCCGCTCCATGGAGAGGGTGGATACAGCCGGAGGACCGCCTGGAAAACTGGGATACAGCCTAAGGCTATGGCTGTATCCCAGTTTTCCAGGTGGTCCTCAGGCTGTATCCACCCGCTCCACGGAGCGGACAGACAGCAGCAGTCAGAAGCCGAGAGTTCAGGTTCGCTCATCTCTAATTATAAGTTATTCCAACCTCAATTGGCCCCTTATTTTACATAATAGCCGCGGTCCCGGGCTACACACGGCACCCGGGATCGTGGCGGTTCAGAGCGGGGTCGCCGCGCTGCCCCGCTGTGAACACCTCTTCTGGACATATGACGTACGGGTACGTCATATGTCCCTAAGGTTAAGAGCGACTTAGGTATCGTCCCTTTAAGAGCGACTTGGGTATCATTCCTTTAAGAGCGACTTGGGTACCGTCCCTTTAAGAACAATTTGGGTACCGTCCCTTTAAGAGTGACTTGGGTAACGTCACATTAAGAGCGGCTTGGGTACCGTCCTTTTAAGATCAACTTGGGTACCGTCCCTTTAAAAGTGGCTTGGGCACCATCCCTTTAAGAGCAACTTGGGCACCGTCCCCTCTGCTTTGCTACTTTACTGACTGACCTCTGCTACGTCATGGGGGTATCGGCTTTATTACATCACTGACTGACCTCTGCTACTTATAATGGTAAAGATCATTGCTCAGTTACTATGACAATCTTATGGTACTTTTACACGGAGCGATAATTCGCCCGATCGCACGATTAACGATTTAGAATGAACAATGTTTTTTTCATAATGATCAGCGTTTACACGGAACGATACATTGCACGGAAAAATCGTTTTGCGATCGTTTTGCGATTGCTTAAGCCTATCTCATACATAGGTGAAATCGTTGAAAGACTGTTTACATGGAATGATCTGCGAATTTTTTGCGAACGATCAACGACGATTTGAGAAGTTGTTGAAAGATCAAAATGAACGATTTCTCGCTCGTCGCTTGATCGTTCGCTGCGTTTACACGTACGATTATCGTTCGAATTCGACCGTTATTGTGCAAATTCGAACGATAAATCGTTCCGTGTAAAACCACCATGTCAGTGAGACAAAATCGTTAAAGGGAACCCGTCAGTCGGGATGCTGTGGCGGCTCCCGCCTGGCACCCCGGTGGAGCCCGGCATAGGTAACTATCCCTCGGAGTCCTGCTGCTGGATCCGGTCCCTTGCCGGAGGAATCTAGGCCCGAAGCGGAGCACGTGCCTTATGCAAAGCAGATGAGAAGAGTCCGACGTCCATAGAAAATGACTGCTCCAATAGATAGCACACCTGTCACCGCCGAGGGCTTCGAAACGCACTTTGAACGGAGTCTGTGTGCAAAGCGGTTCGGGCTGTATTAATCGCAGAACAATGGCTGCTGGAATAAGAAGAAGAATACGAATTTCAAGCACTATAATGACATCATTAATAGTATAATCGTAGACATCATTGACGACATCACTAACAACAATCATTGACAACAATGATAACTTTATCAACAACATCATCGATGACATATTCAATGACATATTCGATGACATCATCAATGACATCACTGATGACATATCAGTTTACATAATCGATGACATCATCGAGTACTGATGACATTACTTAAAGGGAACCATTCACCCCGTGGCCCCCGTTAGAAACAGACATACAGTAACATAAAGGTCAATATACTTACCACATCGCTCCCGGTCCCGTCCCGGATCCCGTTG
The DNA here is from genome assembly GCF_027789765.1 of Dendropsophus ebraccatus. Classification (NCBI taxonomy): domain Eukaryota; kingdom Metazoa; phylum Chordata; class Amphibia; order Anura; family Hylidae; genus Dendropsophus; species Dendropsophus ebraccatus. The sequence continues at coordinate 148,351,904 of NC_091454.1, forward strand.
TTGACACGGAGAAATCGCCGATTCTTCTTCTCCCGCCCATTATGGTAATGAGCTGAGATGAGTCCAACGTCCATAGGAAACGACGGACGAGTCCAACTTATTCATGAGGTCCTCTTCTCGTCGCCGCCCATCCACGCCTCCTGGAACTTGATTGACGTCTTCAGTCTTCAGTCTTCTGCCGAATTCCCGCGCAGGCGCCGTTGCGATGGTCTCGTCACCTCTTCTGCGCCTGCGCGGTAAACAGGATACGTGTTCGAGCCAATCGGCGCACGCGCAGTAAACAGTGAAGCTGCGGAGCGGCTTCAATTGTGAACTGCGCATGCGCCGAAAACGACTGTCACGGCGCCTGCGCGGGATCCGGCGAGAAGATAGAAGACGAGGAGGAAGAAGATCCGGCGTCAATCAAGTGTCGGAGGCGGGGAGAAGGCTGGACTTCGGGCCGGCGGCGCTCATTACCATAATGGGCGCGAGAAGAAGAATCGGCGATTTCTCCGTGTCAACAACGGGATCCGGGACGGGACCGGGAGCGATGTGGTAAGTATATTGACCTTTATGTTACTGTATGTCTGTTTCTAACGGGGGCCACGGGGTGAATGGTTCCCTTTAAGAGATCATCAATGACATCACTGATGACAATGATTGACAACAATGATAACTTTATCGAAAACATATCGTTGACATCACTGATGACATCATTGATAACATCATCGATGACATCGAATAGCGATGACATCATCACTAACATCTTCAATGACATCATTAATGACATCTTCAATTACATCATCAATGACATCACTGATGACAATCATTGACAACAATGATAACTTTATCGACAACATCATTGTTGACATCACTGATAACATCATTGGTTACATCATCGATGACACCATCGAATAGTGAAGACATCAGTACTAACTTGAGTACCGTCCCTTTAAGAGAAAACTTGGGTAAAGTCCCTTTAAGAGCGACTTGGGTACTCTCTTTAAGAGCGATTTGGGTACCGTCCTTTTAAGAGCGGCTTGGGTTCCTTCCCTTTAAGAGCGACTTAGGTACCGTCCCTTTAAGAGGGCTTTGGGTACCTCCCTTTAAGAGCGGCTTGAGTACCGTCCCTTTAAGAGCTACTTGGGTACTGTCCCTTTAAGAGCGCTTGGGTACCGCCCCTTTAAGAGCGACTTGGGTACTGTCCCTTTAAGAGCGACTTGGGTACCGTCCCATTAAGAGCGGCTCGGGTACCCTCCCTTTAAGAACGTATTGGGTACCGTCCCTTTAGGAGCGACTTATGTAATGCCCATTTAAGAGCGACTTGGGTACCATCCTTTTAAGAGCAACTTGGGTACCGTCCCTAAAGAACGGCTTGGGTACCAGCTCTTTAGGAATGACTTATGTAATGCCACTTTAAGAGCAACTTGGGTACGGTCCCTTTAAGAGTGGCTTGGGTACCTTCCTTTTAAGAGTGACTTGCGTACCGTCTCTTTAGGAGCGGCTTGGGTATCATACCTTTAAGAGCGACTTTGGTACCGTCCCTTTAAGAGCAACTTGGGTACTGTCCCCTTAAGAGCATCTTGGGTACTGTCCCCCCTGCTTTGCTACTTTACTGACTGACCTCTGCTACGTCATGTGGGTATCGGCTCTATTACATCACTGACTGACCTCTGCTACCTGCTAATGGTAAAGATCATTGTTCGGTTACCATGACAATCTTACTCATGTCAGTGAGAAACAATTGTTAAGGACCAGTGGTGTAGCTGCTGCTACGGGGCCCGGCACAACAAGGGGCCCGGCAGGGGCTGCCTGAGTGAGGGGAACGGAATTTGTGTAAAAGCCGGGGCATCACAGAAGAGAGAGCAAGAGAGGGGGAAATAAAACACGGATGCACCCTCTCTCTCTCTGTCCCGGTCACTGAGAAGAAGCCCTGACAGGAGCCTCCTCTCCTCCTGCAGCAGCTAGAGGCCGCTCTCCTGTCTGGCCTGTGAGCTGCCTGCACGGAGGAGCATAATAACCTCCGACCCCCAGCCCTCTCCTGCCAGACCTCAGACATG